>NC_089238.1:27400415-28138937 GCF_963924675.1 Phocoena phocoena | reverse complement strand
AAAATAGAGCTTGCTAAATTAAATCACAGAGATGTCCCTGAAGGCTGCCTAATTTGAGAAGCTTGTGATGGAGAAGAAGACAAGTTACAAAGGGGAAGCAAAAAAGAAAACACGTCTTTCTCAGGGACCATTGCTTTCCAAAGGTGTTAAAAATCTCATTTCGCAAATATTCCTGATCAAAACAGCTTCTTAATCGAAAACCACTCTCTTAATTTGTTCTATGGGTGTCCACTCTCTGCAGAAATACGCCCCTGGCCCTTTGAAACAGCCCAGGGGCTGCAGTTTATCATGCAGATCGGACAGAACTGGCCTCCACCAGCCAATTCTGGGTACCATATTTGCATAATGACTCTCCTCCTTAAAGATGGGCAGTTAAACCAAATAGTTTTTGAATTTCTTTTGTGGAATGGCTCTTTATTTAATGTTGAACACTGAAGGGAGTTGAGGAAGGGTACCAACTAAACAGGCTTTTTAAATATTGCCTCCGTAATTATCTGTGGAATTAAACCCGCAGAACCCACATTAACTCTCATCAGAAAATGGAATTATGAGAATTCTTACTAACGGCAGCTCCAGACTCAACTCACAGTATTCACTTGAGTAATTATTATTGGTAAAGGCTGGGATTAATTTTTTTTAAGCTGGAGAGAATAAATTCTTAGCAATTGCCTGCCCTGGACACACAGAAGGAGACAAAGAAATGTGAACTTTTATTTTAGAGAGGAAAAAATAATAATTTTGAAATGTAATTTTGCTCTGATTTCTGAGGGAATTCTTATGCAAGCCATTTTATATGTAAAGGATTATATGTCACCAATGCAAAATGAAATACAAAATAAGCCAAGGAGCTATGAATGTCCTAAGTGCAGAAAATAATATATAATTTATGATACTTTAAATCTCATTAGAAACACTAGCTTTTGTAGCTTCCTAGCAACCAGTCCTCAGGAGTCTCTCTGCAAAGAGGTTGGCTCTCCCCACGCTCGGGGTCCAAAGCTTTAATAAATGAAGCCCATATGGTGACTATATGAGGGTTCCCTGTGTGCAGACTGTTTGTCTGGGTGTTCTTGAAAGCCTCAAATGATAGCTTATAATTTGCTAATCCAATATAATAAACATGAAAGCACTTTGTTAAACTAATGTTCAGTGTCTAAATTAAACCAGTCAAGGCTGGAGAGTTAGAGAAAAAGTTGGGAGACCCATAATTGCAGTCTTGATGCTGAATGGAACATAAAGGATTTTAAAAGATGGTGGTAGGAATGGTACCTTAATTTTTTTTTTTAAAGCACTACTACAACCACTTTTTCACTTCACATTCATAACAACCCTGGGAAGTAAAGTTGGTTCCTCTGTGCCCATTTGTCAGATGGAGATACTGAGGCTCAGAAAGTTAAGTTGTTGCAGTGAACATCTAAAAAGTCAAAGATGGGAGGGATGCCTCAGACGTGTAAATATGCATTGGAAGCTTGTGCTGATCTATGATGAAATTTTCACCAGTCTGAAGCAAAATGGAAAGAAGGACAAACAATGAGTTTTCCTAATAAAGTAAAAGAAACAAGCTTTAAAAATGGAGATTATTGGGGGATATTTTCTTTCTCCTTTTTTTTAATGCTAAAATAACCTTTATATTATAAAGTAATGGTGATAGTAGATGGCAGTGGCTCTTGGTTTGTCTTTGGTAAAATTAAACCTTGGCAATCACAGGCTGATATCCAAAGCATTAAAAAATCTACTGGTTGGTAAAATCTCAAAGTCTACCCCCACTTTATTTATTTTAAAGCCAATTTATTTATTTATGTGGCCGTGCCGCACAGCATGTGGGATCCTGGTGCCCGACTAGGGATTGAACCCGCATCCCCAGCATTGGAAGCATAGAGTCTTAACCACTGGACCACCAGGGAAGTTCCTTATTTTTTAACAAATAAGAAAAATGGGGCTTGTATGTGTGTGTGTGTCAGCATCGCACTGCAAGGGGATGGCAGAGCCATGTTCAAAGCACGGATCTCTCTACTTTCAGGTCAGTAAGCAGCACTAATGTTCATTTTAGGGGAACTATATAATTTTGAAAAGAATTTTTGCATCAGTTTCTGAAGGAATTTATTACGCAAGTTTGCCATGAGATTAACGGTCAGAGATGCAAAAGGAAATAGGAGCTAAATCATGAAGAGGCAAACCTCTGAAATGCAATAAATACTGCCACAAGTGGTTTTTGGGGGCGGTGATGGTGGTCCCACTGCCTTTAGAAGGAGGCCAAAGGTGGTTATGCTGATTCCTTAGAATTAGGGGTGGCTTTGCCATTTTTCTCTGATGAGCAAGGAGTTTAGGGGTAATGCCTCTTCTGCTCAGACGGCAAGGGATTTCCTCTAATCTGGCCAACTGCCAGCAGCACCCTCATTCTCCTCCATGCCTCCCTTCTGCGGCTCAAGGTGCTACCCCTGGGGGCAGGCCATAGGCCTTTATCTTAAGGCTGCAGTTCCTGAACCATCTGTCAAGGTGTATCGAAGCACTGCAGCTAACTCGTAGTGGCACTGCAGGATTTTTAACAAGTTTTGAAGGAAACCAGTGATAGTCAGCATCTGTTGGACACTATATAAACTACTAGCTTGAGGTAGTGAATATTAGTTCAACTACATTTCTTTCTATGATGTATCTTCGTGAAGCTGTTTTTCTTTTTCCTTTCTTTTTTTTTTTGACAGTTACTGTGATCAAAAGCAAGAAGTGTGTCAACATCAATGTGGAATAGGAAGTAAGGGTTATGGTATCAAATCTGATTCCAAGGTTTGAGAAGTTGTACGGTGTCTAATAGGTGGGTACCTGCCTCCCATTAACTAGTTATGGGCATTAGAATGAAATTAAAATTTATTTTTTCTTTAAACTTATTTGTATTTTTTTAAATGGTTATTAAGTTGTTAGAATAGAAATACTTAGTTAATTGAGCCTAACTACCAAATATTTGGAACTGTTACGTATTTCTTTTGGCGTAGAGGCACTGGGAACAATTCCCGAGATTTCAAGGGTGCCATGAACTAAAAAAGTTTGGAAATATTCTGAGTGTTGTTTGAAGCTCATGGACGGTATTTCTGGTGAATTGTCGTGGAAGGAGGCTAATGAGGTCTCCAGCTACCATGACACCAGACATAGAAAAGTGATTTTGGGCTGTGTGGCCTGTCATATCTCTTCTCCAGTCTTTAGTTTTCCTATCTACAAATGGGAGCTCTGGACCAGGTCAGGGACTGTTACTGCCTCCTGCTTGTTTGGAAATTACAACATTGCACACACTTTCAGGAAACCACTTCTCCCCCAGTTCTCTCCATGTAGTTTTGTTGGGGCTGACCCCTTCCTCTCCCGTGCTTCTAGGGGTCGACCCATGGCCAGGACCGGCAATGAAATATTATATATCCTTAGCCACAGTGGTTTAGAGTTGGCACATAATTAAGCAGAACCAAGAAAAAGGTGGGGGAACAGGGAAGACCTTGTCCTGATCATATTACGTGAGACCTTGGATTTAGCCTTTGGACTGGGCTTTTCAGCTATTTTAAAAAACTATGTGTGGGTAGGTAGATAGATATAGATATAGATATAGATATAGCTTTTTCTTCCCCTTCTTCATAAGGCAGTTTCTTTTGTCTTCAGGCTCTAGGGGCTCTCGGTATCAGATAGCAGATATTATCAAGACTCATTTTTCCTCCCTCTATCTCTCAGCTCTGCTGTTACCCATATCGACTTCATTCTCAGCCAGGACTCTCTTCATAGACTGGCAAGATGACTGATGGTAGTTACGGGCTTATATCTTTACACCTGGAAGTCCAAGAGAATAAGGAGAATCTGTCTCTTTCCCAGCAATCCCAGCATAATTCCTGATAACATTTATCATTGGCTCTGATTGAGCCATATGCAAATTCCTGAACCAATCACTGTGGCCAGGGGGATGAGATGTTCTGATTGGCCAGGTCTAAGTCACATGGTCACCTGCCCACCTTTACAGCTGGGAGTGGAGTCAGCTTCACTAGAATCAAATGGACTGAGAATGGGGGAAAGAGTGGGATCAAACAGGGTCCAACTAGGAATGCTGAAACTACTTTGAATATTTAAAGCAGGGGTAACTTAATGCAGGCGACTGATTACACAAGTTATGGCAGAGCAGAGAAGCCAGGTGGGAATGGTAGAGTAATCCTGAGATTAACAACAGCTGGATGTTGCTACCGCAGCTTGGCTGGAGGGACAAAGGAAGGAAGGAAGCAAATTCCCAGAGCCCTGGGGCCAGGTCCACCTGGTGGAAGCAGGAGCTACAGCAGAGGCTGCCTGGTAGGAGCTGAAGCCATGGAGAGGATACTCCCACTGCTGGACACATCACCCAAGGCAGAGATGGAGGGAGAGAAATACTATGGCATCTCCCTTTCTCCCACCCTCCAGTCTCTTGCCATTGCCCCTCATTAGTTAATTCTCTTGGAAAACATCTGATTGGGGCTTAGGAAATTCAGTTTGTAGGAGTCAGCAATCCTGAAATACAGAATAGAGCAAGGGAAAGTGAGGAGTGAATCTGAGGCCAGACAACCCATGGATGGACACTGGATAGGCTCCCAAGAGGAAAATTAGAGTACTGTAGAAAAGGGAGATGGCTGCTGGTAGCAAATATAAAAATGCCCCCTAGAGACAGGCATTATTTTTTAAAATTAGACATAGCCTTGAATAATTGAAAAAAGTCCTGCCCAGCAAGCAGACTTTAGCCAATGGAGGACAAATGCTACTCTGGACTGGGGACACACTTCGAGGATTCAGCAGGAGATAACAAGAGATGGGAGGAGTTTCAACAGGCAAGTGGTTCATGATGATGGATAATTGAGAAATACATAATACACTAACATCCATGTTGCCATCATGAAGTCTATCCACACATGGCCCAAGACGGAACTGGGGTTCCAAGCCAGTTTCTGGGACAAAATTAGCAAAAGCAAGTCTGGATCATTCCATGTTAATGGAGATACCTAAGGCAGCTGGCCAAGACAAGAAGGTCTAGGGGACAAGAAGAGAATCCTGGGATATAAAGCTGGGTCAGAGCTGGAAAACCAGCAAACGTGACTTGAGGCCGAGTTTCGGGGCGATAGCTTGAAGCTTCTCAGATTTCCTATGCCAGAAGTCAGCCTGTGGTCAGTTGAGCTTGAAAATGTAGGTCAAGTGGCTCCAGGTGTGAAGAAGGGGTACCACGGAGCCTGGAGCCAGGCAAGACTATGGCAGTGGACACCTGTTGTTTTTGCTGGCCTAGAAGTCACTCCCACTCTTCAGTGCAACTCCGATTTTGGGGGGGGGGCACCCGGCTCACCTCAGTCCATCCCCCCTTCCCCACAATGATTTGGATGCACATCTGACCCAAATCAGTCCACTGGTATTTGAGTTGTGCGCTTTTGTTGAAGAGTTGGAAAAAAAAGAGAACTCTCTTTTGGCCGGATTTGGAGCTCTGACGATGCTCACTTGAGCATGTCTGGAATCATCACGTGGAGAGCATCTGAGTAAGAGTAAAGCCGGCCGGGGAAAAGCAGAGCCGAGAGAGGGAGAGAGAGAGGAGCCACATCCTGAAGCTGTCGCTGGAGCTGGGGAGGGAGTGGATGGGGGAGTGGGGGTGAGGGCGTCCATGCCTTTATGCAGCTGAACCCCTCAGATTTCCTGTTACTTGAGCTCCTTTTTTTCCCCTTTTTGCCGAAGGCAATTTGAGTTTTGTTTTTCAATCTTTTGCAACAGGAAAAGATTATACTCATCCTTTCATTTGTGTTACACTCCCATTTGATTTTCATGGGAAAAATGGGTAGGAGGCCTGAAATGCCAAGTTTCCTCTAAACATCCAGTGTTGTCTTTGATGCTTTAAAATTGTCTCGAACTTCTGGGCTTTGGTAGACGTGATCCCAGATGAAAGGGAGATGTTGGCTGACACCCTGACTTCCTGGAGAGAGTCCAGGAGATGTGGCTGCGTTCAGTGCTTTGGATAATGAGGGAAACATAGAGGAAGAGCAGCCCCCAGAACTCGGAAGTCCCTCCACCTTTATCCTGTGGAGTCCTGGATGTGTCGTAACTCAGGCAAATCTTTGTTTCAGCAACGTGGTTTTGAAGCTTATCTACAATGCCAGTTCAATGAACCAACTGTGGCTAAGTTCTTTCTTTTCTTAACGTTAATTAACAGGTTGTTTGCTGAATTGATCACATGAATCAATGATTTTGGCATCCTCTGGAAACACCTAAAAGGTAAAAATAAAGGCCTTGTTTAGATTCGTGTCTGGGGAATCCAGCACCCTATCTGTGGAGTAACCATGAATATACTCCCTGGAGGAGAGGCATTATCTTAGAACATGCAGAATTTAGGCTCGGCCTAGTATAAATTAGAAAACTGAAATTTTACTAACATTATTGTATTAAGACTGTATTTATTCAAGTAGACAGAACCCAACTTGATTCAGCTTAAGTCAAAAGGGAATTTCTTGTAAAAGATACTTGTCTCTCAGAACCTAAAGCCAAGTTGTATTTGGGCCTAAGGAAGAACTGGAACCCGGAGCTCAAATACGGCCACAATATTTCTTTCTTTCTTTTTCTTTTAAAATTGAGGTATTGATATACAACACTATGTCAATTTCAGGCATACAACATAATGATTCTCTATTTGTATACAGTCAGCCCTCCGTATCCACGGGTTCCACAGCCTTGGATTCAACAAACCGCAGATTAAAATAGTCAGGAAAAAAATTCCAGAAAGTTCCAAAACACCAAATTTGAATTTGCCATGTGCCAGCAACTATTTACGTAGCATTTACATGCTATTTACAAATATTTACATTGTATTAGGTATTATAAGTAATCTGGAAATGATATAAAGTATATGGGAGGATGTGCGTAGGTGACATGCAAATACTATGCCATTTTATATAAGGGACTTAAGCATCCATGGATTTTGGTAAGTGAGGGGCATTCTGGAACCAACCCCCCACAGATATACAGGGATAACTGTATATTTCGAACTTATCACCACCATAAGTCTAGTTAACTTCCATCACCATACATAGTTACAGAACATGTTTGTCTTGTGATGAGAACTTCTAAGACTTCCTCTCTCAGCAACTTTAAAATATGCACTACAGTATTATTAACTATAGTCACCATGCTGTACATCACATCCATGTGACTTCTTTAGTGATTTTTTAGCTGGAAATGTGTACCTTTTGATTCCTTTCACCCATTTTGCTACCCGCCCCCTTCTCTCCCTCCCACCCGCCGGCAATCTCCACAATCCCCAATCTGTTCTCTATATCTGTGAGCTGGGTTGTTTCGTTGTTTTGTTTTAGATCCACATATAAGTGAGACCATACGGTAGCTGTCTTTCTCTGTCTGACTTATTCCACTTAGCATAATGACCTCAAGGTCCACCCATGTTTTCACAAATGGCAGGATTTCATTCTTTTTTAAAAACATTGAAGTATAGTTGATTTACAATGTTATGAAGAGTGCATTCTTTTTTATGGCTGAATAATATTCATATATATATATCACATTTTCTTTATTCATTTATCCATTGATGGACACCGGTTTTTCCATAACTTGGCTGTTGTAAATAATGCTGCAATGAACACGGGAGGGCATATATCTTTTTGAGTTAGTGATATTATTTTCTTTGGATAAATACATAGAAGTAGGATTGTTGTATCGTATGGTAGTTCTATTTTTAATTTTATGAGGAACCTCCACAACTTTTCACAGTGGCTACACTGTGTACTAGGGTTCCCTTTTCTCCACACCCTGGCCAACACTTATTTCTGCCTTTTTGACGATAGCCATTCTAACTAGTGTGAGGTGATATCTCGTTGTGGTTTTGATTTGCATTTCCCTGATGATTAGTGATGTTGAGCATCTTTTCATGTACCTGTTGGCCATCTCTATGTCTTCTTTAGAAAAATGTCTATTCAGATGCCCTGCCCATTTTTTAATCAAATTGTTATTTTGCTATTGAGTTGCATGAATTCTTTATATATTTTGGATATTAGCCCCTTATCAGATATACGATTTGCAAATATTTTTTCCCATTCAGCAGGTTGTCTTCTTAGTTTGCTGATGGTTTCCTTTGCTATGCAGAAGTATGTTAGTTTGATGTGGTCCCCCTTGTTTCTTTTTGCTTTGTTGCCTTTGTTTTTGGTATCAGACAGCCTCAGTATTTCTTGTCTCTGCTTCTCTCTACGTGCTGAATTCATTCTTTTTCTTTCACAGCAGAGGTTCTCCCACATAGGAGAAAACACACCCACCACTAGTTATTGATACATACATCTTATAGTTTCAGCCATCCTCTGTGTCTCAAGTCTGAAAGTTCCAGAGAAGGGCTCTATTGGTCTGTCTAGGTCTCACTCCTGGACCAATCAGTTCTGTCCCTGGGGCAGGTCACGTTTCCAAAATGATAACCATGAGGGTTGGAGTGATGCAGATGGTAATGGGGAAAATCCCAGATAATCAGAGGAGCTGGACAGACAAATCAATATGGCTGTATAGAATGATAATGTGATTCCTGACATATTCATCACAAGGCCCTCTTTTATTAGTTTTCTATTGCTGTGTAGCAAATTACCCCCAAAGTTAGTGACTTAAATGGAACCTATTTATTAGTTCACAGTTCTGTAGGTCAGAGTCTGGGCATTGTGTTGTTTGGTTCTCAGCTCAGAGTGTCACAAGCCTGCAATCAAAGTGTCAGTTAGGCTCTCATCTTGAGCTCATGGCCCTCTTCTAAGCTCACATCGTTGTGACAGAATCCAGTTTCTTTCAGTTGTAGGACTGAGGTCCCCATTTCTTTGCTGGCTGCTGGCTGCTAGCTGAAGCAGCTCTCCTAGAGGCTGCTGTGTTCTTTGCCACATGGCCTGCTCCATCTTCCAACCTAGCAATGGTGAATACCTCTTGTTGAATCCCTCTGATGCTTCCAACTCTCTTGCTAGGAAGAGCTCCACTCCTTCTCAGGGATCACCTCATTAGATCAGACCCACTGAGGATAATCTCCATAAATTAAGGGCAGAGTTCTCTGTAAGACTGACCCTACTTCAGATGCCAGCTGCAAGTGAGATCCCAGGCCACCCATCCTTTTACCAACTGGTTATAAGTTCAGGGGGTTGATAATTCACTAGAATGATTCATAGAACTCAGAAAAGTAATGCTTATGATTACACGTTTATTAGAAAGGATACACATATGGTGAGGTGTAGGAGGGAGCACAGAGCTTCCACGCCCTCTCCCTTTGGTGTCAAGGTGTGTCACACTCCCAGAACATCCATGTGTGCACCAAGCAGGATTGAGACTTGGATGCCAGAGTTTTTATTGAGGGTCTCGTTATGTAGTCACGCTTAATTAAATTATTGGCCACATGATTGAGCTCAATCTCCAGTCCCCCCCTCTCCCTGGGAGATCTAAAGTTCCAGGCTGACCCAAAGTTCCAACCCCCCAGTCACAAGGTTGGTCTTTCTGGTGACTATCTAAGGGCCCACCAGGAGTTACCTCATTAGTATAACAGAAACATTCTTCTCAGTCATGAAATCCCAAAGGTTTTGGGACTTGTATGCCAGGAGCCTGGGACAAAGACCGGACAAATTCTTTTTTACACCATGAGGTCATCTTAGAATTCTGCCAACCATACCTCTCCTTCTGCCTCATCCTCTTTACCTCTTGAGTTCTTCAAAGTCCTTCCTGTGAAAACTCTAATTCGAAAAGATACATGCACCCCAGTGTTCATTGCAGCACTATTTACAATAGTCAAGACATGGAAGCAACCTAAATGTCCATTGACAGATGAATGGATAAAGAAGATGTGGCATTTATATATATATATATATATATTTGGAGAGAGAGGGAGAGAGACAGAGAGCAATATTACTCAGCCATAAAAAATGATGAAATAATGCCATCTGCAGCAACATGGGTGGACCTAGAGATTATCATACTAAGTAAAGTAAGTCAGATAGAGAAAGACATTTCATATGATATAACTTATATGTGGAATCTAAAAAAATAATGATACAAATGAACTTATTTATGAAACAGAAATAGACTTACAGACATAGAAGACAAATTTATGGCTACCAGAGGGGAGAGGGGAATAAATTAGGGATTTGGGATTAACAGATACACACTACTATATATAAAATAGATAAACAAAAAGGTCCTATTGTATAGCACAGGGAACTATATTCAATATCTTGTAATAACTTATAATGGCAAAGAATTTGAAAAGAGTATATCTATATATCTATCTGAATCACTTTGCTCTACACCTGAAATGTTGTAAATCGAGTATACTTCAATAAAAAAAAGTCCATCCTATACACCACCTCCTTTATGAGCCTTTCCCAATCACCTCAGTTGGAAATGCTCTTTTCCACAACAAGACAGTTTTTCTTTGAATGCAACTTTACCTTCTTTTACCACAAATTCTAATCCTTGAAAGTTTTCTCTATCTAACTGGGTCGCAAATTACATGCAAATGCAAACTGCTTATTTATTTAAATCACCTCACTGATTTAAATATAGCAAGCGCTCCAAAATATTTACCTAATTGAATTGAATATTGGAGATGAAACCACCTTGTAATAAAGTTTTCTTGAAATTAAGAAATTAAATCAACTGTGATGGCACTTAAGACAATCCCTCCATGAAACCACTCTTTAAGGTTTTGGAGGAGGGGCATAGTAAGATGGTAGTAGACTATATATTTTTCAGACTCAATTTATTTTCCTGCCACTTTTCTAGGTCTTAGGGGGCGTTTGGGAAATCTAGGGGATGTCTGTAAACTCTGCATCAGTTTCTTGGGGACTAAGAGAATTTGCAGTATTTGCAAGACTCTGAAAAACTGGGTGACATGTCAAAGGAAGAGTCTAGAATTGTTAATCCCTGTGTACTACGTCTATACCAAACTGCCTAGCACAGGGACAGGAGGCGTTTCTCTGTCTTCTTGGGCTTGCAGACTCTTGTCACATCTCGTAGGATCCCAGAAATGGTTGCGATTTCGTCAGGGCAGATAATCAGGATTATAGGTAGAAGCATTAGGATGAGACATCACCTTGTATCTTCGATCACAGAGAGTCATTTAGGTGTTTCCATTTCCTTTTTTCTGGGGAAGAACAAAGCCCTTGTCCATGTTACAGTGGATTCACAACTATCAGTGCCCTTAATTCTCTTCAAATTTCCTATGTCTCTCTCCCAACTTGTGTATTTTCTACCTACGTTAATATCTGTTTTCAGAAATGACTAACTCTAGCCTAATAGTGTGCTATACAAATGAAAGATTAAAACCAAGTTAAAAACCTCCTGCCCCCAAGAGTTGGAAACAGCATCTTACATGTGTCTCATGGGAATGAAGGCAGTGTTACCAGCTCTCCTTGGGACCCTCAGTCTCTCATCATATCTTCCTGTACCGTGGAAACTGTTGATTTTTTTCCAAGTGAAAATATTGGGCGATTCTGATGTGGAAACTGCCCCCACCTGATCAGGACGGACCAGGATTTCTCAAGTCTTGGGCTTCTTTCCTCATCTCCACGTCTGGCAGTTCTTGAAAGTTCCTTTCAGTCTCTCTCCCCTTTGTTTCTCTCCAAGTCTATGTACCATTTTTACTGAGGGGTGTTTGCTCTATATACTGTTATGGGGTCCAGAGTGCCTAATTGACAAATTATGTTGCACTTTTGGTGGCTTTAAGTAATCATTTAAAATAAATAAGACCATAATTATCAGTTTTCATTTACCCATTTATTAAGTAGCAATGTTCACACTGAGCAGTTTGATTTTGTGTTATAATAAGGCAATCTCTACATGATGACAGATGGTGTTTCATTTTGCCGACACTGTGCTAAAATGCTTTGAGTTGTGATGTGTTTGATTTTATTAGAGATCAGATTTAACACATGCATGCTACATAACTGCAATCGCATTCCCATTTCTCATCTGTAGGAGAAAATGAAACTGTGATGAAATGTAATATACTCACCCTCAGGCAGAACTAGTGGGACTGGGAATTGCAACATAATAAATCTAATGGATATTACACGATAGGACCCTAGAAATTTACTGTTATTATGTTCAGGGAAGGAACTCGGTTTTGTAAAACTCACTTTTATTTCACTGGCATCAGTGCAATTTCACATTATTTAACTCTTGTGTCCCAACAGCAGAGATGGTATTTGTGGTGTTGAAAAGGAAACCTGCCCCCCAAGGAGCACAGGTGTCCAGGAACCCAGGAGAGAAAGCTAAGAGAGAGAAAATAGCCCCCAAATTGCATTTACCAAATGCAAATTACAACAATGTCATGTCATTAACCATAGGTTGTTGGGATGGTCGAATTAAGCCTCATTTAGCCACACTGTCAGCGTGGAACCCACTGGAGGAAGACACATGCATAAAAGCTTTGACTATGATATTGAGCTCTTATATTCTGAGCCCTCCCCATGGCCACCCCCTGGGGGGCAGGACTCTGAGTTAATTACACATGTCCTATTGATGTGACTGTCGATAGACATTTTCCCTGATGAAGCCAGTGTCAAGTGAAATTCCAAAGGTGGAAGCAGCTTTCAGGGCACAAGCACCAACAAGGTGAAGCCCCATGACTCAACCATTGCTGAAGGTTGATGCACTGGAATCTACCCTGCTCCACTTCCAACAGCCTCCAAGGCAGCCTCCCGGCCGCTAGCCTCTCCCTGCAGTTATTCATCAAAGATGACCCTCCCCACATTACTGGTCCTAAGTGACGGCTTTCACCATGTCGCTCCATGCTCAGAAGCCTCAGTGACTCCCTGGTGGGTGGCATTCACACCCCTCCTCATTCAGCTCTGATCTCACAACTCCTTAAAATAAGTCTCTTATTCCAACGAAGTGTGTCTCTTCATTGTTCTCCAGACACGACAAGTTCATTTCCTTCTTCATTCTGGTGTAGGGTTCTTTGGGTTGCACGTGACGGAAGCCCAACTCAAATTTATTTAGGCAGAAAGGGGAAGTTTCTTGACTCACCAAACAAGGAAGGCAGGGCTGGCTGGATCTGGCACAGGTGGAACTTGGAACCAAAATATTTCTCAGATGGTCTCTCTCAGTCTTGTCACTATTCTAGATGGGAAGATTCACACCTTCTATTACTGTCAAAGTACTTCCTCTTTTGGGCAGGGAATAACAGAGGAGAGGAAGTGAAACTCAGCCAGTCTCCCGGGTTCAGGTTCAAAAATTCCAGGGAAGAATCTGATTGGCCTGGTTTGTGTCAGGTGCCCATCTCTGGTATAATGGTTGTAGCCAAGAGGTTGAGCCCTGTCATTGGTCTGACTTAGATTAGGATAAGTTCTTCCCACAATAATTCTGGCCAGGAAGGTAGGTTCTGTAACATGATTAGAACAGGGACATGGAGCAGAGCCAGGAAACGAGGGGAGTGGCTATTCTGGGGAGCCAAAGTAATTGATGTCCACTACGCATGCCTGTTTATGAGGCTGCCACCTCCTGCTGTGCCGCTCTCCTTCCTCCCTTTCTAAACCAACCTGAACCATGTGCTTTAGAGAATAAAACATCAGAGTTGGGGAAAGAAAGCTAATATCTGAGTGCCTATAAAACATGGATGTTATCTCAACGAATCCCCACGATTGCCCTGTAACTATAGTACTCTTACTCCATATTTTACAGTTGAGCTTAGAAGAGTTATTTACCTTGGTCAGGTCACTTAACCAGTAAGTGGTTGAACTAGGTTTAGAAACCAGCTCTTTTGGACTCTGATCATGGTTCCAAGCACACAGGAGGGATTCAGTTCTTATGAACTGTGCTAGAACAGAAAATATTTAAGTATCTGTTTATATGATCCAGAACACATGATTCATTGAACACATGTGACCACTCAGTTTCCTGGATTTTCTATTTAAGTTACTTAAGAGCAGGCAGATAGGATGTAAGCCTAATTATCCAATGATATTCTCTTGGGAAAGAACTAGTTCTTGTCACGTCTCATTCCTTTACTAATATTTATGGACACCTGCCTTATTAGTCAGTTAATTCCCTTCACATGTCATTCTCTTTTTATGTCGGATTTTATGTTTTTACACCATTTCCATTCATGCATACAGCTTCAGTTTCACTCAGACTGGTCATCTCACTGTTTTCTGACTTTTCTTGCCTCTTCACTTTTGTAAGAACAGACTCTTCTGCTTACAAGACCCCCGTCCCACTCCTCCCTTCTGCTGTTTAAAGCTCTCTTATTTTTCAAGGCTTAATTCAAATTTCATATCCTGGGCTTCCCTGGTGGTACAGTGGTTGAGAGTCTGCCTGCCGACGCAGGGGACACGGGTTCGTGCCCTGGTCCGGGAGGATCCCACATGCCGTGGAGCGGCTGGGCCCATGAGCCATGGCCGCTGAGCCTGCGCGTCCGGAGCCTGTGCTCCGCAACGGGACAGGCCACAACAGTGAGAGGCCCGCATACCGCAAAAAAAAAAAAAAAAATTCATATCCTCTCTGACCTTAAGTGTCCCTCCCCACCCTACTCTACTCATCTCGATAACATTCTCACTTCTCCAAGTATTAGAGAAATGACTTGCTCTCCTTTAGCCTCTCAAACCAATGTATAATTGTGAGCTTTCTGAGGGCTGGAATGATGTCACACTTTCCAGGATCCCCATAGCAACTAGCACAGGGCTGGGAGAATAGCAGCTATTCAATAAATGCTTAAGGTAAGAAAAACTCATATATTAATATAAAATTCCATAGAGAAATGCAATGGATTACTATACGACTACATACAGTGCCTCTGTAAACATTGAAAGAGGTAATATAATGGGCTGTTAAGACTACACACTTTGCACTTAAAGCAGGATTTGAATTCTGGCTCGTGTCATTTAATTGGTATAGTGTCCCACCTGTGCCTCTGTTTCCTCAGTTGTGAGGTGGAGATAAGGCTTCCTATTTCATAGAGGCGTCTGTTGTGAGAATTACACCGGATGCAGTTTATGAAGTCATGAAGTGGTTAGCATTGCACCTGATGCCTCAGTGTGCTTTGTAAGTGGTAGGTAGGTGCCAAGAGGCGGAAAGCATTAGATTCACGTGGATTGAGGGTTTAGAGCTTGCTTCTGGCTGTCTCCACTTGGCTCTAAGGGGTTGTTCATCTTTTGGGGGCTATCTACCTCTTTGAGGTTCTGGTGTGAGGCACAGAGAGACATGGGGAAAAGGGAGATTACCCGAGCATCTGAGCTCTACCTAGAAGAGTATATTCCAATGAAATCCCCAGATCAGGTAAGCTTTAGACCAAATTGAGATTGGTTAGTTTCCTTCTTGAACCCTCAATAAGGGGGCAGGTAGAGGGAGGGCAATGTTTACAAAGGCACTGTATGTATTCTGCAGTAATTCACTGCATTTCTCTAAAAATTTAATATTAATACATGAGTTTTTCTCTAGTTAGATAGGGTAGCTGGGGTAGGCTTCTCGAGAGGTGACAATTTGTATTTAGACCTGAATGACAGGGAACCAACTGTATGAAAGTCTGGAAGAAAAACATTCCAGGCAGAGGGAACTGTACATGAAAAGGTCCTGAGGCAGGAATATGCTTGAGAAAGAGAAAGAAGGCCACAGTAGTTGGAGCCAAGTGGGTAAGGGGGACATAAGTAGAGGTCAGATTGCACAGGGCTTGCTAAACCATAATAGCAAATTGGGATTTTATTCTAATTTCAGTAGGAAACCATTGGAGGTTTGTTTTTTTTTAAATTTCACCCATTGCTTTTTTTTTCTCTTTTAACATCTTTATTGGGGTATAATTGCTTTACAATGGTGTGTTAGTTTCTGCTTTATTACATAGTGAATCAGCTCTACATTTACATATATCCCCATATCTCCTCCCTCTTGCGTCTCCCACCCACCCTCCCTATCCTACCCCTCTAGGTGGTCACAAAGCACTGAGCTGATCCCCCTGTGCTATGCGACTGCTTCCCACTAGCTATCTATTTTACATTTGGTAGTGTATATAAGTCCATGCCACTCTCTCTCTTTGTCCCAGCTTACTCTTCCCCCTCACTGGAGGGTTTAAAGCAAGGGAGTCACCTGATAGCCAGTGTCCAAGGTGGTTCCCACCTTGCTACCTGGTATTCATATCCTCCCACACTGAATAAGAGTGACCTGTAACTAACAGGCTATGTGGAAATGACAGCTGTGACTTCTGAGACTAGGCTGCAAAAGACATTGCAGCTTCTGCCTTTCTCTCTCTCTCTCTGTTCACTCACTTGGGAGGAAGCCAGCCGCTATGCCATGAGAACAGTCAAGCAGCTTTAAGAGAGGTCCATGTGGTTAGGAACTGAGGCCTCCAGCCAACAGCCATGGGTGTAAGCCACCTTGGAAGTGGATTCTCCAGCTCCAATCCAGCCTTCAGATGACAACAGCCCAGGCTGACATCCTAACTGCAACCTCACTAGAGACTCTGAATCAGAACCACTTAGCTAAGCCACTTCCCAATTCCTGATCCTTAGAAACTGTGTGAAATAATAAATATTTATTTTTTTCCTGAAGCTGCTAAATTCTGAGGTCGTTTGTTCTGCTGCAGTTGATAACTAATTCAAGTGGTATCATCTGATTTAGATTTTCCATACTTGGCTGCTGAATGGACAAAGAACTTGGGAGGGTAAAGAGTGGAAACAGGAAAATATTGAGAAGGTTTGTAGGTATTCAGGTGAGAGTTAGTGGTGGCTTGAATCAGGAAAGTTCTCACCAGGGATGGTGAGAAATGGTCAGCTTTGACGGAGCTGATTGGACTTGCTGATGGGCTCCCCGATGAAACTATGGGGTGTGAGGAATCACACTCCTTTCTTTTCAGCCTGGGCAGCTGGATGGATGGTGGTGCCATTTACTGGAAGGGGATGGATCAGTCGGGAGAGGAAAATCTAGACTCCACTAGACACAAAATAAAGATTGCATTGAATGAGCGAGAGAGTGAGAGACAGTTTAACAAGAAGCAGTTTTTTTTTCCTGTCACCTACAGGCTACAAATGAGAACTGTCTCTGTTTCAATAAAAACACCTTCAGTCAGTACCTTGGAACAGGCTTCCTTCTCCTCAATTAAGTAGAAGACAATTAAATTAGAGTCCAGCTTCAAGGAGTTCATTATGCCTCATCGAAAATGATAAATGACTCTTGGTGACCTCGTCACCTCGCCAACTTGGTCCCACCTCGTTTTTCAAAGAGCTAATGAAACCGATGGATTTCTCCCTCCTCCATAGCAGGGCCAACAAAAACAGCACACGCTATGAAAGGCGAGGAAGCTGAGAAGGATGTGGAGAGAAAACAAGAGAGAAAACTCACAGTTGACATTTTGACAATTGGCCAAATGACTTTGAATTGCGAAAAAAGAAAAAACCCACCCATTTACATATTGATTTCCTACCTATTTCTTTCTTTCTTTCTTTCCTCTATTTCTTTAATCCATCCCTGCTCAGCACACAACACCAAGGGCTCTGTGTGTGTGTGTGTGTGTGTGTGTGTGTTGGTGGGAGGGGGCAGGTTTTTCCTTTTTTCTTGGGAAAGAGAGGGAGAGTGAAGAAAAGGGAAGGGCAAATGATAATCGGGGATGCTTTGGAATTGATAAAGACATCCATTACGGAGCCAGAGGAAGGACTCAAATGTCCCTGCGTGGCTAGGAAGGGACAAAGCTGGCTCTGGAGCCTGCAGGAGGTGGGAAGCAAGGGTTAGAAGTAGAGCTTTGGATCTGAACTTGAGTTCTGGCTCCCCTAAGTTCCAGCTGTGTGGCCTTAAGCAAGTTGCTTAACCTCTCTGAGCCTCAGTTTCTTCATCTGTAACATGGGAATGATCCTATTGCATGGGCTTGTTAAGATTAGGTGAGGTTATGCACATCAGACACTTAACTACTGCCAGCCATGACATGGGCACTCAGGAGGTGTCAGGTGGCTTTGCTGTTCTTTTGTTCTGACTCCAAAGTCAATAGTTTTTCCATTGCGTCATGTCTTTACTGAGCAAACAAATCTTCTGACTGTTGAGGAACTCTAGTTAAAATACATGATTTAGGACAGGATTCAGCAATTTTTTTTTTTTAATAAAGGGCTTGACAGTATATATTTTAGGCTTTGCAGGCCATATGGTCTCTGTCAGAATTGTTCACTCCTGCTGTAGTCAATATGTAAATGAATATGTGTGGCTATGTTTCAATAAAACTTTATTTACAAAAACAGGTGACAGCTAGCTGGACTCTGTCTCCCAACTCCTGATGTAGGAGATGGGGCTGGGTAACAGTAGTTTCAGGTTTTCTTGGTTTGCATTTGCATTTGCATTGCTGATTTCTGTGTATACAGAAATTTCCCAAGTATCTGAAGGTAGAGCGTTCATTTATCTTCACAGAAACCCCATGAAGTAGTAATAACAGCGAATGTTTATTGAGTGCCTATTATGTACTGGGCACTGTGCTCAGTGCTTTGCAAGCATCATGCATGAGAGGCAGCAGAAGTTAACATGCATTGGATCCCGATGGTTGGGAGCTGGATCCTAGCTGGGTGATCTTGGGCCAGTCACTTAACCTCTCTGTGCCTCAGTTTTCTCATCTGTAAATGCCTTTAAATTTGTAAAGCTCTCAGAAGAGCATCTGGCAGATAACAAGTGCTCAAGAAATGTTAACTAACTCAATTAATCTTCACATCTACCTGGGAGAGAGTTACCATTCTGTCCATTTTGGAGAGGAAACTGAGGCCCAGGAAAGGGAAGTACGTTTCCTGAGATCTTTAGGGTGTTGTTCAGCCAGTGCTGGAAGAAGGTCGGCATGACTCCAAAGCCTTTGTTCTGTTGGGTCACTGCCTCCCAAAGGATGGTTATTATGGCCTTTTTATAGAGGAGGAAACTGAGGACCAGAGAGGAAAAAGTATTTACCTAAGCATGGGCGGCCAGTAAGCAAGAGCCACGACTTAAATCCTAATCTTTGACTCCTGGCCCAGATTGGCTCCATGACCAAAACCCTGTGTCCTCTTTCAGGGATCATGGAATGTTCCAAGTCTAAAAATAACCAGGAGAGTGACCTCTGAATGAAAGCATGAAAGCCAGAGTCTATCAGTGAATTCAGGAGGAGGGGGAGGGGTGACAGAGAAGGAAGGCAGGAGGAGGGGGGATCTAGTGTCTGGAGTTGAGAACTGACTTGCTTCAGGCGCTGACACTACCTCTATCGACCTGAGCTTGATGAAAGAAGGTGGCATTCCAATGACAATCATTAACAGTAATCGACAAACTCTCGGATGTTTTATGTTCCAGGCACTGTGATTTTCATAGTCGGTTTATTTAATTCTCACAGCAAGTCTACAAGAAAGGTCCTACCTTGTCCTTACTATAGGTATGGGAAAGCTGAAGCTCTGAGAGATACTTTGTCACCCAAAGTGTCACAGAGTGAGTATCTGGCAGAACCAGGATCTGAACCTCGATCAGTCTGACTTCAAAGCTTGTGCTCTGAAAACTTTTACGAATACTGCCAGTCCTGTGTCATTCCCCAGTGGCCACCGTCACACAGATATCTGGAGACCTGAGCAGGCAGCTTTGCTGCTTCCCCTCCCCTTCCCCCTCCCTTTCTCCCCCTCCCCCTCTTCCCCTTTCCCCCTTAACCCTCCTCCATCCTCTCACCACTGGGAGCCTCGCATGAGTGCTGGTTGTGTGTAAGCTTGGTGACTTCTTCTGTGGAGGACTTTTCTATGGATTATCTTTTTACCTAGCACTGTGTCTTCTTGCCTTCTATTTGGCGAGCAAACGTAAAGAGCCTTCATTATCAAAATGTGATCAAAACTTCGTTATCAAAATGTGATCAAATTAACCAGCTACGCCACCATCCTTTCAACTAAACCATGAACTAAATTGCCTGGGTCTGAGGTAGCACCTGACACTCTAAAAGGCAGCTCAATAAAATTAATTAAATATAGAATGAATCTCTTAGGATGGGAATTAACATTTATGGAGTATCAGCAATATACTAGGTGTTGCTGGAGACAGTTCATTTGTTAAGCTTCCCAACATTGCAGATAGGAGGGTTTAACGTCCCCATTTTTTTTTTTTTTTTTTTCGGTACGCGGGCCTCTCACTGTTGCGGCCTCTCCGGTTGCAGAGCACAGGCTCCGGACGCGCAGGCTCAGCGGCCATGGCTCACGGGCCCAGCCACTCCGCGGCATGTGGGATTTTCCCGGACCGGGGCACGAACCCGCGTCCCCTGCATTGGCAGGCGGACTCTCAACCACTGCGCCACCAGGGAAGCCCAACGTCCCCATATCTGAGGGTTGACAGTAACCCCAAACTGCTCCACTGGTGGGGAGTAGAGCCAGAACTTGAGGCCAGCCCTTCACAAGACCAGCTCTTTCCACAACACCACTTGGTGAAATGACCATCCTCTTGACAATAAGAGCAGACAGAGGGATGTGAAGATGGTTAAATAGAGAGTCAAGAGGCCTGGATCCTTAGCTTCTTTCCCTGAGACCTCAGACAAGTCTCTGCCCTGCCTTGGTCTCAGCTTCTACATCGCTGAAAGGAAAGGGTTGAGTCAGACCAGTGTTTCCCAGCATGTGGGGTGTGGGCATACAAAAGTGTTAAGAGGTCTGAGCGTTAATTAACATCAATCAGCTTACTCAGGGGAAAATATAATTTACTTTTAAATTTTATTTTAGTTCTACTCATTACTTTAGAAGAAAATCTCCGTTTGACTGATTGAATCATTCATTCATTCATTCATTCATTCAACAAACGCTTATTGAGAATGCCTAGTACATGCCAAGTAGGTTCTGAGCTCTGAGGGTGAGAGGTGAACCAGACAGAAAAGGACCCTACTCTCTTGGAGCTTTTATCCTGGGAGGCGGGGGAAGGTCAGAGCAGAAACAATCAATAGGTATTAACCATATCATAATGGCATAAGTCATGAAAAGAATTAAAATAGGGCGAGGTGCCGTGGGCAGTATGGCTGAGGTGTAGAAATGCACAACCGGAAGTGATGAGGCGGAGATAGTGGATGCTGGAGTCATAGCCAGAGGGTGTTGAAGTCACCAAGAATGGTACAGGATGGGGGCGGGGCGGGGGGGCGGGAGAGAGTGAAGTGCTGCCGGTGTAACCTGTGAACGAGGCTCATGCGCTGGGTCCGGGGGCGGGGCAGGGGGCTGCGGCGTGATCTATGAATGACTGTAAAGAGGGTCAGCCGACAGCAAAGTCTGATAGCAGGCACCTCATGGCACGGGGGCCTTTGGAGGAGGGAAAAGAATTGGAATGAGAGGCAAAGAGAGAAGCAAGGAGTCTCTGATCCCCCATTAGATCTTGGAGTATGCACAGCATGAAAAGAAAAAGCCAAGCCCCACTTGCCAGGGCTGCAGGGGAATCTGGGTTGCCTGGGGTGGTGAACACAGAGACTAGCACCCAGATCTACCTCCAAGGACAGCCTCCAGCCATTGCTTTCTCCAGGGCTGCAGAGAGCCGCTTCGCCCAAAAGCAGGAAAGGCACACTCAGCATCTCCCTCCGTCCCACCCTGCTCCCACCCACCCCCCTTCACGGGAGCTGGTCCCTAACAAATACCCTGCGTGTCACACTCCATTTCAGCCTCTTGCGGCTTGCAGAGAACCCATCGTGGGATGCTTAGGTATTCAGTGAAGGCAAGGAGGTGAAGAAGATGTTTAGGGGAGAAGTTAAGGATACAGGGGTATTTGTTGAAGATAAAGTTTATTTCCACAAGCACTGTGGCTTTGGGAGAAAGGGGAATAATGGGAGATTGGATCCAGCAAGAGGATGAGGACCCAGGTGAGGATGACCTTGAGGACTTGACCTTCACTGACAGTAGAGGTAAACTGGGGTGGAGCTCCCAGGTTGTGGCTACGAGAGTACTCAGTCACACAGGTTTTTCTCTTTGTCCTTCAGGCCCTGTGTGTCTTAATAACCTCCTAACATTTGCTCCTGTCTCTTAGAGAGAGAGGGTGAGAGAGGAGGTCTTCTCAGCAGGAGTCAGCATAAAGCTATCACTCAATATCTTAATATGATTTCTGTTGTTTTTATTATCATTGTTGTTATTTAATTACCTTCTTTTGGCAAAAGAGCTCAGGTTTCTATTTATGAGAGTGATATTAGTTTTCCTGTAAAAATGTTTGTTTTAAAAAATGTTCATAAAAACTACAAAAATTTGAAATCACTGAAGTTCAGGTACTATCTGTCAGGCCCTTGCAGCCCTGACATTCTGTCTAACAAGCATCGAAGCTTCCACCCCAGCACCTAGGTGAGGAGGGACCCAGTGGGCGTTCAGGTTTGTTTGGTCGGCTTCTGTGCCTGCTGGCTTTCCTTCCCACCTCCCTCTTCTCCCCAGCCCCAAACTTCAACAGAATCATCTACTTCCTTACGGATCTGGAGCCTCCAATATTGAGTGGCCAAAAGAGACACCTTCTAAAAATTCCTCAGCAGCACAGATGCCATGAAAGTCCCTGTAGGCTTCTTGCAGTGTCACGGAGTCATGGAAGAGCCACAGACCTTGTGAGTATCATTCCCCCGCGCTCGGGAATCAGGAGGTTAATTTTCTCTAACACCCCTCTCCTTGGTGTCTTCAGTTCTTGGTTGACTTCCTTTCCTTCCCAGTTCTTTCCTCCTTTGGAGGAGTCTAGATCTAGCTTTGTCTTCTCCTTGGAGAAATTTCTTTCTGCGCTGATAGACATTTGCTTTGCAAGGACCTGTGAAACAAGCCATGATGGCAACACGGAGGGAGGTCGTCTTTGTGAGTCAACAGAGAAGTCACTCCTATCCCTGCTTTATCACACACTTTTTTCCTCTTCCATTTGTATCAGAGAAGAAGTTAAAGACTTAATACACTGAAGTCTTATAAGCATATCATTCTTCTCATGGAAAACTCTGGCAACTTCCCACCTTAACAGTCAAATTTTTCTCCAGGTTCCAACTCAGGGCTATCACCTCTGAGGAGACGTGCTGTGGCCCAGGTGATACCGATTCCGTCCAGGGACTCCAGGCTTTGGGGTCCTGTCTAAGGTCACCGGCACTCCATTCACTGCTTTTGTCAGCCGCTTCCCCCAATGAGCTGCTTCCTTCAAGCACGATGTGTTTTCTACGGACTGAGGATTTTCACATTAATTGGAATCTGTATTTCTTAGCCCACACTGGCCTGGAGTGAAAAATAAGACTCCAAACCACATTTCTTTGACTCTGATTGTATCTGCCTTGTGGGATATCCAACCGCATCAGATCAGGGAGCTACCTAGCAGGAATTTGTGAGATCCAAGAACTTGTTCTCTTGGGCATCGCTATGTACCAGCCATCTCCTTCCCTGCTACATCTTACTGGTACTGTAGTGTCTGTTCCCACAGATGACCAAAGGGCAGCCATGTTGGCAACACCCTCCAAAGTGACCCATTGCTTGTATGTCCCTCCACTGGTTACTCTTTCCGGTGGAAATTGCTGGTACCAAAGCTTTGCATGATGAACACTGACAGTGTACACCAGAGACTTAAAAAAAATCCTTAGTCCTGGCCTTCTCAATCAAACTTCTTGCCTTCCCTCAAGGTTACTCATGAGCCTGCACGTCAAAAAAATCAGTTTTACAACTTTTTAGCATGTCTCCCAAGGGAGGTTTGGCATCTCTTTGGTGGTGTTTGACTTTGTTTCCATGACACAAAGAAACCTGATTTAACATTCAGTGCATCTCATTTATTTATTTATTTAAAAAATGTTTATCTTGGGCTTCCCTGGTGGCGCATTGGTTGAGAGTCTGCCTGCCGATGCAGGGGACACGGGTTCGTGCCCCGGTCTGGGAGGATCCTACATGCTGCAGAGCGGCTGGGCCCATGAGCCATGGTCGCTGAGCCTGCGCGTCCGGAGCCTGTGCTCCGCAACGGGAGAGGCCACAACAGTGAGAGGCCCACGTACCGCAAAAAAAAAAAAAAAAAAAATGTTTATCTTATGTTGTAGTTGATTTACAATGTTGCATTAGTTTCAGGTGTACAGCAAAGGGATTCAGTTACACATAGGCATGTATCTATTCTGTTTCAAATTCTTTTCCCATTTAGGTTATTACAGAGTATTGAGCAGAGTTCCCTGTGCTATACAATAGGTCCTTGTTGGTTATCTATTTTAAATATAGCAGTGCGTACAGGTCAATCCCAAACTCCCAATCTATCCCTCCCCCCCACCGCTTTCTCCCCGGTAACCATAAGTTCCTTCTCTATGTCTGTGAGTCTGTTTCTGTTCTGTAAATAAGTTCATTTGTATCATTATTTAAAGATTCTGCATATAAGCGTTATCATATGATATTGGTCTTCCTCTGTCTGACTTCACTTAGTATCATAACATTCAGTGTATGTCATCTAATTCTCATGACAACGTCAAGAAGAAGGTGCTGTATCAGCTCGGTGCTTTGTGACCACCTAGAAGGGTGGGATAGGGAGGGTGGGAGGGAGACGCAAGAGGGAGGTGATATGGGGATATATATATGTATAGCTGATTCACTTTGTTATAAAGCAGAATCTAACACATCATTGTAAAGCAATTACACCCCAATAAAGATGTTAAAAAAAAAAAAAAGAAAGTGCTGTGATTACCGCCATTACACAGATGAGAAAACTGAGGCTTAGGAAGAATGACTTACTCATGGTCGTGGAATTGGTACATTTGCAGTTCAAACCCAGGTTTTAACTCCAGGCCCGAGATCTCATTCTGTGTCTTCTGCATTTTCTGTGACGGTCCTCAGTTCAATATTTACGCCCATAAGAACGCTTAGGCTTCTCAGACCATTTGTCCTCGTTTTTGGTTCAAAAGTGTGGTCACTATACTAATACTGAGTGTTTGTAATTCACAAACGTTGTCATGTGCCTCTTCCAGAGGTCCCTGGCCTAGTTTTGAGAACTTTCTTCCCCGATGAGAACTTTCCTATAATCAGGCTTGTAATTAGGAATGGAGAGTAATTTTCTAGCTTTTTAGTGTTCTGTGTCTTATAGAAAAGTCCTGTTGTGGCACATCTATTTTTATAGCCAGATTCTAGAAAGAGGTGGTGTTAGCTTGATCTGAAATGCATGCAGTCTGTTTTCTGTCTAAACGTCAAAACGGTAAACGACTGACTTTGAGATCCAGAAAAAAAATGTCTCTAATCCTTTAATTTGTAAAAAAACAAAAAAAAGTACACTGCTTTGAGAATACAGCTTTCAGGCTGTTGGTGCTTGCCTATAAATTAATATGGTAAAATGTTTATACTTGCAGTAGTCACTGGGGACCCTCTGCCCAAAAAGATGTCATCGCCTGGCTGCTTTAAATACATTCAGAACGACTTACTTTTTAACTTGAGGATAATCAATTTTTCCTGTTACAGGAAGGTAAAGTTAAATGCCTAAATTAACCCATGTCCCTGTCACCAATACCTACTTTTAGTGGAGATTACACTGTTACGGGAAAAAAACTGTACTGTTTGAGACTCACTTTAACCTGAAAAACGAGGAGATTGCCTTAGGTTGCTTTAACATCACTTCTCGGAAATATTCTTGCCACTTGCCTGGTGGAATGGGATTGGTAGTGGAAATAAGGGGTTACCAAGGGGTTACCTCTGGGGAAGAGTTAGCACAGAGAAACTCATCCCATTCAGAGAGGTCTCCAGCCATCCAGGAGAGGATTTGGAAGAGAGGGAAAGCAGATTGGGAAAGGGGGTCACAGCCCAGCCTGGTTCCTTCAGGACTTCATTCCTAGGATGTGGATGGGTGGCCAGGAACCATCCTGCAGGAGGAATCCAGGCTAAGCAGAAGGGAGTTCACACATGCCAGGAGAAGATGAAAGCTGTGTTTTTCTAGAGCATGCCTGGGCTGTTGGCCCAGGTGGCATTATTCATTTAGTGCCATTCCATACTTCGCAGGAAAAGCACAGCAGGCTGATAAAGCTTGAGTTTTTAAACATTCAGAAGGCTGTGATGCTATAAATAAGCTTCCTGTGTCAGAGATTAAATCAACCAAGATGACTGCCATGCCAACTTTATTTCTGAAACAACGTGTTTTCAACAGAAATCAAAATACTTGTTAATCCCTTCCTTCTGACAGGCTAATATGAGCCTTGAGAACCACAGTGAGAGCTACCGAGAGGAGAGTAAGTAGCAGAAGCTGTGTCTGCGTGGCTTATCTGTTGGAGAAGACTGAAGACATCCTTCGTTTCGGAAGTCTTTTGACGGAACTTGTGGTGCTGCAGAATCAGGACTGGGCTAGGCTGTTTTCATCAAAAAAGACTCGGCTGCTGTGTTTTGGGTACACCAACCAATGCAGAGGCTGTGTCTCTGAGATGACTGATCACAGGGTAGCAAAGAGTTGTCCAGTCCAACATTCATCACTCTCTTTTGGTAACAAGGTCCCTATTTTCTCTGGGAAACCATTCTTCACCCACTCTTAATCCATGGGGTTCTGTGTGGGTGATTCCAGCCTCTAGCTCCAGAGGCGGGACTAGGGCTAACCAATCAGAGCTGTCCATCTCCTTGGCTGTGGTAATTCGTTCAGAGGCGGATCAGTGCCCAATTGGAGTAAATCTTGGAGCTTGGCTGGAACTGGTGGGAAAGATGAGCTCTCTTTTTCAGTGGGGTTACTACCTTGGAGCTGCTGAGCTTCACTGTGGCCACCTGATCGCCTGAGATGGAAGCCAACCCAGAAGAAAGTAGAGATAAGAGATGGAGAATGATTTCTGATGACGTTGTTAGAGCACCGG
The DNA here is from genome assembly GCF_963924675.1 of Phocoena phocoena. Classification (NCBI taxonomy): domain Eukaryota; kingdom Metazoa; phylum Chordata; class Mammalia; order Artiodactyla; family Phocoenidae; genus Phocoena; species Phocoena phocoena. The sequence continues at coordinate 28,112,260 of NC_089238.1, read as the reverse complement.
GACACAGTCCTGCTTGAAATGAGATGATGCACTTCTGGACTTTTTATGTCAACGACTTTTATTCTTTTTCTTCAAGAGTGAGTTGTATTTCCATCGCTTGACATTGAAATAGTCCTGATCAATTCCGTAGCACAGCTGAGTAACTCAGCCAAACTGGTCAACTCAGTGACAAAATATATTTATGGATTTATCAACCAGTTGTTAGACTAGAATTATTCTAACCTAGTGAGATTGACTGGTTTGGCAGCCATGGCAGACTCAGCTCCAGGGAAAGAGGGTGGCCATAGAACCCCCAGCAAGAATAAAGGATTGGCCTGAGAAGCTGGATATGGAGACTGGTGCTGGGACTGTGCCATCCTGGTGGGAGATTGTTTAGAACCCCGGCCTCTAGGAGGAAGTAGATTTCAACCTTAGCCTTCTGGGGTAACTTTTAGGATGTGATAAGATTGTACTGTGTCCCTAGAAAGAGTCACCTATGCTCTCTCCCATGTAATTTTGGGTGGCTCTCAGAATCACGGAAGCCCAGTTACAGTCTCCTGAGGATTCTAGATCGTACTTTAAGAACCTGGCAGTTGATCTGTCTTCTGCATTTTATAACATCTCTTGTGAGTGATACACATTTGTTCATTAAGATATTTGAGGGCTTATCCCAGGCACTGTACTTAACATATAGTATTTATATAAATAAATGACAATGACCTGTGGGATAGATGCTACTATTATTCTAATTTTACAAATAATCTGAGATGCCAAAGAGTTATGTAGTTTGCTCAAGGTCACAAAGCTTATAAGTGAGCAAAATGCAGTCTAGAAGACACAAGTGGCCGCATTCTAAACCCCTTCACTGACTTCATAAATTACTCTACTAATGGGTCACGATGAAAACCAGTCCATAATGGTTTGAATCTTTACATCTAGCTCAAATGCACCGTGATGCAGCGTAAGCCCATTGCTTCATGGAGGTGATTTGGGATTCCGCTGCGTTCCAATCCCAAATTAGACAAGTGACTTGTAGTAAATTACTTAGTGTCTGAGGCAGGTTCTTTATGTGGAGAGTGTGGATGGTACAGGTATATATATATATTTCCATTTTCCTTATTTTTAACAAATTTCGGAGAATTACAAAAGGGAAACATGCTTATAAAAACTCAACACGGTCACAGATGTAGAAAACAAACTTATGGTTACCAGGGGGAAAGTCTGGGGAGAGATAAATTGGGAGATTGGGATTGACATATGCACACCGCTATGTATAAAATAGATAACGAATAAGAACCTACTGTATAGCACAGGGAACTCTACTCAGTACTCTGTCATGACCTATATGGGAAAAGAATCTAAAAAAGAATGGATATATGTATATGTATAACTGATTCACTCTGCTCTACAGCAGAAACTAACACAACATTGTAAACTAACTATACTCCAGTAAAAATTTTTTAAACACAGCAATAGAAAGTAGTGAGTAGGTACAACATGAAAACTGTCCTCAGTGGCTCTCGCCTCTGCCATCTTACTTGCTAGAGGTAATCAGTTTTAAAGTTGGGTATGTATTTTCTCAACCCTTTTCTATGGATTTATAGTTTTCCCTCAACACATATACAGAGTTTATTTTTAAACAACAAAAAAGTGTTATTTTAAACTCTGCTGCAGTGAATACCCTTGTCTATATATCTTTGCTCACAGGACTAGATATTTCTATAAAACAGATCCCTAGAAGTAGAGTTGCAGGGTCAAAAGTGCTTTTGTATTTTAAAGTAAATGCATGGGAGACCATTTTTGGAATTATTAAAAGGGATTCCAGTGAAATATCCTAGCATTTGCTAGGTTTAGATCTTTTTCCTGTGCGTAGGAACATTCGGGCACAGGGACGAGGTGCCTTCTCGGTTGCTCTGGTTGTCACACTCCCACTGGATCCTCCTTTATATTGAAGAGCTCATCTGAGTCCTGTCTTCCCTTGAGCAGCCCAGGGCTTATGTGTATGGTGACAGATTTGGAGCCAGCTTCCTAAGCTGTGCGCATCTCCCCTCTGAACACATGCTGCCCACCTGCAGACTCAGCTGGAGTTTGGGAGCTGCTACCGAACCAGGCAGTGACTGGTGGTACCCTCAGTGATGCCCACAGCCAAATTCTGAAGCATCCTGCAGCTACTGTCTGCTGAGTGCAAGGGGGATCCTTAAGAAGCTGCTTGAGACACTGATGCTGGTGGCTTACAGCCTTTGATAAGACTTCATTAATTGGGTCATTCCTTTAATAAATATTTTTTGAGTATCTACTACGAGCCAAGCACTGTGACAGGAGTAAGAGATACAGTAGATCTCCAAAAACACATAGGGGCCCCTACTCGTGATGACTCTAACAATATTACAGAGTAATACCTTCTTCTCCTCACAATTTTGGACTTCTGTCTTGGAAACACCTTGAATGGAAGTTGCTTTTGAAAGGTGTTTCAGAAACCGGAACTAATCAAGCCAAGGTGGAGTGAAGATAAACTTTTCTTGAAAAAAGCAAATAACATTCTACACTGTGATGGTAAGTCAGCAGGAAGAGAGAACTAATTCCAATGATGTTAATCACTTTGCCTCCATCTCCCCCTTCCTCCCTCCTAGTGAGTTGTTTCGTCCACCCCTGCTGAGGGGACAACTTGGACCACTTTACTCCTGGCACAGCTGATTGGACCAGGATTGAACACGTGGCTCAAGCTCAGCCAGTCGTATTCTCTCTTAGGGGGTTGGAATTGTAGCATCAGGACTCAGGTCAAGCTTTTGGGGGGCAGCTTAATTGGGAAGAATTTAAAAGGTGGAACCATGCCCCGGCCCATGTGCAAATGGAACAGAGAAGGTGATGTTGCAGAGAAAAAAGAGAATGAAGCAGGTTGGAGGAAAGAAACAGAGATGAGAACAGTGAAGTCCCAGAAAGAGACAGAGAGCTGGGGAATGTAGCTCCCGTTTGGTGAGAACTCTCTCCTGAGGTCAAGAACGCTTCCTGTTCTTGGATTCCCTTCTCCGAATCATTCCAATAAATCCCTGTTTTTTCCTGAGATAACCTGATGGTTCCTCTTTCTAATGACCACTTTGGCTAAGACAATATTTACTCCTTCCTTTGTACTATTGAGATAAAACATGATACAGAAGCTTCTTTTTGTTCTGTTCCTGAAGGCCAAACAGTCATGTTCTTGGGAGGTATATTCCTTTTGACTCTATCTGCCATTTCTCTGATGCCCTGATTATTTTGGAAACATGCTGAACTCCATCCTCAGAGACTCCCTGAGGAAGGCTCAGCTTGGAGGATTCATGAATCCATTTGTTCATCAATTAGGGAGCCCTGAAGCAGACGTTCTGTGGGTGGGATGCTCTGCACTGCTCTCTGCTGGGGGAGGTGGGATATACGACATAACGCCCCCCCCCACCGAGAAGCTTCCCCAGAAATATGGCCCTTCCTTGGAGGCCAATGAAGACACAGCTGGGACATGCCGGTTGAAACCAGAATTATAGCTTTAATCCAAGCCTAGAAGCTCAAAATCAGTGAGAAAGTGAGGAAACTCCCAAAGAGTTTCTGATCACTGGGTAGTAGTGAGGAGTGAGGGACAACAGGTTTGTCCAGAAAAAATACCACCTGTCAAAGACCAGGCAAACCCAGAGTGATGAAAGCAAATTCATATTCTTGCTTCAATTACACACATAAGTGTACACAAACACACATTAAAAAATTGTTGGATCGGACTTCCCTGGTGTCACACTGGTTAAGAATCTGTCCGCCAATGCAGGGGACACGGGTCCAATCCCTGGTCCAGGAAGATCCCACGTGCCGCAGAGCAACTAAGCCCACGCGCCGCAACTACTGAGCCTGTGCTCTGGAGCCTGCGAGCCATAACTGCTGAGCCCGCATGCCTCAGCTACTGAAGCCCGTGCACCTAGAGCCCATGCTCCACAGCAACAGAAGCCCCGGCTCGCCACAACTAGAGAAAGCCCGCGCGCAGCAATGAAGACCCAAGGCAGCCAAAAAATTAAAAAAAAAAATTTTTAAGCCGCAATTATAAAAAAAAAAAAATTGTTGGATCACTGTGGTATGAAGCACATGCACATCCATTATGGGAAAACCGGATGAACCTGAATGAAGGTGAGTGGCTTTCCTCGCTGGGTGAGGTAACAGTTCAGTTCAGCATCCCCAGAAGAATATCTATTAAGATGAATCTCTCCTTTTCCCAGAAGCCTTGAAAGAAATGGAACTTAATCATCTCGATAGAGGAATTTGTCGTGAAAGACGTGTTAAAGGTCGGTGAGTCACCTTCTCTCTTCTCCCTGGCCACCCCTGCCTTGTTCCCCAGGACCCGTCTATCGCCATTCATGCCAGGTGACAAAATCCCTGTCCACATCCCATGAGGATCCAGCACAGGTGCCTATGCCCCCCGAGTTCCCATCACCTCTAGGTGTCCTTTGTGGGTTTTCTCCCTCACACTGGCATTTTGCATACGGTACTGAGCAGTGGGGAATGCAGACTGGCACTAGGAGCAAAGCTGGTTTCTTTCATTGTCTTGCCTCCCGTACCCCACCCCCTTCCTTTCGATAGCCGCTTTCGGCTGTGTATAAATTAAACACATTCTTGTGTTGCAGGTCACATCCGGGATATTCTGGACATCTCTGGCATAAACTCTGAATTTATGAAACCAGTAATTTGCTGCTCCCAGCTTATAATGCCTGACATTGTCACTGTTTACTTAGAGTTTTGGTATCTGATGTTCTTAATGTTAAGGTCAATTCTATTGATACTGGACTCTGTGCCCTCATTTCTTTCCCTGTTGCCTTTTTTCAAGGCACACACAGAGAGGGTAACTAATCTTAATATCTTGTGTTCACAATTCTATTTAGCATGAAATCAGTAACTGACATATTAATTATAATAATCTGTTAAATATACTTTACCTACATGTTAATTATGGGAGACCATTCTCATTTATTTCTCTGGGCAGCCTATTAATTCAACCCAGATGGTACAGCTTTGTGAGACGGTAACACTGAGCATTTGCAGAATAAATCATGTTGCCAAGATACAGCAGCAAAAACGTTATCATATCTGAATAAGCTTTAGTATGATATAACCAAGAAAGAAAACTTACCTATTACTCACAGGATGGAGCTTACTTAAAAACAGGATCAGTATACCTAATGTTTTTTTGAAAATTGGGGGAAACATATGACGTTTTTCTCCAAAAGGGTAGAATCTTTATTTAAGCCCAGTGCCCCATAAATAATTCCAAAAGGGGGAAATGGAATCCTCACGCACGGTGTTCATCATAACTTGGGGGAAGTGAGGGGAAAGGCTTTTATTGGACATTCTGATGCCAAGGCTGGCTCCATTTGGGGAAGTGCTGCAGTGCCTCTTCCCCCTTTTCCCACTTCTTTGCCTCCCTTTAATTTCTTCCTGGATATGAATAGGCAGAGCTCTGGTCTCTGTCTCTTTGGGGCTCTCTAGTTCGGGCGAGATTTATACTCGTGTGGCTGATTCATCTCTGAACGGGATGATTTCAATGAGGAAGCTTGGAATCGGTCAACGGAATGCCATTATCATCTTTCTGTGGAAGATCTAGCACCACTGGCCAGAGATTCTTTTAGTTCAGCAATGTGGTTCAACAATTTAATCTGTACTCACTCATTATTTACTTCCAAGAAGAGCTGTTAGTTCTTGGGAGCCAGTGGTAAACAAGACTCACGTGGGCTCTCCCTTCACAAAACTTATAATGTCGGGGGAAGGGAATTAAACAGACATAATACTATGCGATTAGGGTCATGCTACGGAGACTGTGGCCGTCAGATTGCATAGCAAAGGTCGCCAACTCAGACATGGGGGAGACTCAGAGAGGCTCCCCAGAGTAGCGATTTCATCACCTGCCTCTGCAGAGTGAGCTGGCGGTCGTCAAGTGGAAGACTAAAGGGTGATCCAGGTGGACAGGAGCAAGTATCTACAGAGAGTGCATCACGTAACTCATGGAACTGAAGGAAGCTGGTGCAAGTGGAATGTAAATTTATGGGGTAAAGAGTGGGTTGTGGAGACTTTCAAGAGAGGTGGCTAGATAGGTATGCAGGGGCCAGATGATGAGGGTCTCTGTACCACATGAAAAAGTTCAGCGTTCATCCAGAAGACAGTGAGGCCCATCAAAAAGTTTGAGCGTGAGGTGACAGGGCCAGAGTAACATTTTAGGATTTCATTTTGGAATTTGAAATTTCATTTTCATTCACCAAGGAGAGCAGTTAGTAGCGGGAACTTTTGTTAAGGCAAGAAATAGTGTACCCTGGACCAGAAGAGGGACAGGGCTTTTTTTTTTTTTTTCACCTTCTTATCCCTTTCAGCCCGGCCTAAGTCCTTTCATTTTCTCGAAGCCTTTTCTGACATCTCCAGCTTTCACCAAGCTCTCCTTTCTTTAAGCTTTAATAATAATGTTTTTCCAGTTGTTTCCTATTTGAAAACAAGCATAGGCTTTGCTTCTTCACTCCCATGAACACAGGTACAGGTGTATCCATCTCTGCTGCCATGATAGAGGTTGCCTTCTAACTGCTCTTTGCCCCTGTCTCTCCTCCACCAACATGTGGCTCGTAGTAACTTCTGCATTGGACCAGCTCATAGCTCCTGATGCAGCTGGCTACTCTGGCTCCATATTTATTATGATAAATATATTTTGTGATTGCTCCTTGATCACTCAATGTAAAAACAGCTGTCCCCTCATTCTGTCTCAGTGCCCTGCTCCTCTCCTTCGTAACGTTGGCCAGAGCGTGCAGCTGGGGGTTAATTTGATTTGCTTGCTTATTTGGGCTTTTTTCTGCCTCTCCCAGTAGACTTTAAGTCCCATCAGGATGGAGACCATGTCTGTTTTTCCTCGTCGTATTCTGAGCATGTAGCTCAATGCCTGCTACAGAGTAGTTGTGCAACAGATAAACACTTCTTGAAGGACTGTATTATTTTTCTAAAATTGAAGGCTCTAGGGACTTCCTTGATGGCACAGTGGTTAAGAATCCGCCTGCCCATCCAAAGGCATGTACAGTATCTTTATATTTAATATCATAAATAAATACTGTACCTATTCTTATTTCCTCCTTACCATCATTTCTTATTATGAAGGAGGGTAAAGTCAATTTCCATGGAATTGCTAACAATAGAATGAAGTTTAGGCAATCATCAAGAACTGACTTGAATGGAAAAAACTAAACTAAACTAATTGAAGAAATTTTAATAACCTTTGAAAATATTTTCTGAAGTACAATGTCCTCTATCTGGCAGCTGATAATAGCATAACAGCCTGACCGATGTAATCAACATTAATCAAAATAATATTTATGGGCTTCCCTGGTGGCGCAGTGGTTGAGAGTCCGCCTGCCGATGCAGGGGACACGGGTTCGTGCCCCGGTCTGGGAAGATCCCACATGCCGCAGAGCGGCTGGGCCCGTGAGCCATGGCCGCTGAGCCTGTGCGTCTGGAGCCTGTGCTCCTCAACGGGAGAGGCCACAACAGTGAGAGGCCCGCGTACTGCAAAAGAAAATAATAATAATAATAATATTTATAATATTTATTAAACTTCTATAACTTACTGAACTGTGGTAGTAGCCATCGGTATGAGCAAGATATAAATTCTGATGTTTTTCTGTTGTCAACCTTACCAAAAAGTCATGAATAAAATGAAAATATGAGGAAAAAAAAAAGAATCCGCCTGCCAGTGCAGGGGACATGGGTTTGATCCCTGGTCTGGGAAGATCCCGCATGCCGTGGAGCAGCTAGGCCCGTGCACCACTACTGTTGAGCCCTCGTGCCACAACTACTGAAGCCCGCGTGCCTAGAGCCTATGCTCCGCAACAAGAGAAGCCACCACAATGAGAAGCCCACTCCTCTCAATGAAGAGTAGCCCCCGCTCACCGCAACTGGAGAAAGCCCGCGCACAGCAATGAAGACCCAACACAGCCAAAAATAAATAAATAAAATAAATAAATTTAAAATTGAAGGCTCTTTAACTGTTGGAGGGTGCGCTTGGGTCTCAGGACATGTTTCAGATGCATGCTCTTAAGCTTAAAGGCAGAGATGAAATGGGGGATGCTGAAGTGGGAACTACAAGCCAGAAAACATGGCAGTGGCCAGAAAACAGCTTTCTGTAGCAATGATTAGAATTTACGTCGATGACTTGGGCACAGAATGAACTTGTCAACACACAGGAGAGAGATTTACCTGAAGAGTGGGGACTGCGAAGTAGGGGAGAAATTTGGAGCATCCAAGTAACAGCCCTAAGAAGCAGATACATTCCAGAAGGACGTGACGATTTTAGAATTGGCTTTGAGTTTTCGATCGTGCCCTCTTTTGTTTTCTAAGAAGCAACCAACCTTCCTTCGGTTCTTCCTTCCCACCTACCTACCTTCTTTGGTTTGTGCATTCACCCAACAAATGTTTCCTGAGTGCATGAAACATCCCAGGTTCTGGATTGTGCTAGAAAATGACTGTTAGGAAAGTGGGCGGGTAAGCCTTAGCATACTGAGAGTAAAGTACACCTCTGCACTGAGGGCCGGGGAGAGGCCTCAGCAGAAAGGTTTCCAACTGAAAGACTGTGTTTATCCAGGTTTGACCCCCCTCCCCCAACCCTCGCTGCTGGCTTCTCTTTCAAAAAAGATATTGAGAAAGGATTGGGGGCTGACACATCAGCTGAACCCTCTGAAATCACAGCTGAGCCCCTCTCGCTGGACTGAACATCAACCAGAATTCCACATCCACGACATGGTTAAGAGGAACTTCTAGCTGGGGAATATAAAATTGTAAATGGCACAGATAACGTCAGTGTGAGTTACTGTTTTCAGAATGACACAGATGTTAGGATAAGGGAGCATAAATGGAAATTAAAGAGAAACAAATTCAGAACAGATGTCAGGAAGCATTTTTTTTTCATGCAGAGAATCACAAATGTGTGGAATGGCCTACCAGGCTCGATTGTTAAGGCAAAGGCACAGGGGACGTTCGAGAACTGATCAGATGGCATCGCAGGGGAATTAAGCAGTAAAAGAGGAAATGAGCACGCATACGGTGACTGGCTTTCAGCTAATCCTCAACACTGTCCGTGCTCTTACGTTCCTGGTGCTTACACACTTACCTTGGGTAAACATACAGAATTTCTCTGCTTTTAGTTTTCACAGATTGCACCAATCTCAAATAGTGATTTTCACATCATAGAGGTGACATTGGCAGAATGTGCGGAAGAGAGAGAGAGAGCTCCTTTCCTGCAGTTATGTTTTTGGAGGGAGGGTGTATTTGTTCGTGAATGGTGTATGGAAAATGAGTGTTTAAAATGTATGTATCTACCTAACACCAAAGAGCAGGGGATGATCATAAACCGGCCACTGTCTCATGGAGCTGGAGTTCTAATTTTCACTCAGCAAGTGCATGACTGCCAAGGGGTCCACTGGAAAGGACCCTCCAAGGCTTTCTCTGCTTCTGTCCCCCCAGCTAATGGCCTCATGGTGTCCAACTCCTTTTTTTATTGAAGTATAGTTGATATACAGTGTTGTGTTAGTTTCACCCAAGTCCTTTTAAAAATATTATATGTGGGAGAAGAGGAAGTTAAGCTTTTGACAGCTACTTACTGTAAAGAATTTGAACCAAGGATGGGGTGACAGAAAATCTGTAGCTCTGTGACCACTTGCCTTCCTTTCATTGTGTGTTCAGAGCAGCCCTAGAGAGATTGTAACCAGGTGCCCCTTTAAAGGGGCTTCACTTGGGGGATATAGCTTATGATAATAGGGAAGGAGAAAGAGGATAGCAATGATTCTGTGCCCCAAGGGAAGGTAGTTGAGGATAAAAAGTAGAATAAAACCTCATTAATCTGGACCGTGCTAATTTAGAATGTATGAATAATTCAGACCCTCTGGCTGGGCTGAAGTTTACCTTTGTACTAGATATGGAAAAAAGGGTTTACTAAGCAAATTAATAGTGTAAACAAAATTGAGGGTAGGGAATATATAACCTATTTAAGAGAACAAATTGTTTTCACATACTTAGTAGAACCATCTGCATAGGAACAATGAATAGGTCAATTATAAGTAATCCTGGTCTATTCATTAATCTTGATCTGCTGGATACCCATACTCTGCAAAACTTTGTCAGCATTAGAGGGATGAAACTGAACAAGCGGGGAGTCCTTATAAGTTCATATTTAAGGCATTTGGTTGATTTACGTTGCCTTTCCTTTCATAATTTATTTCATTTTGTAAGACTTTGAAGACCTCTTGACCAACCTTTCTTGAATCCTGTCTCTGCCTTTTATCTTTAAGCCTTAGATTTGAGAGGATAGAAAGATTAATTTGTAGAGCACAGTCCTGAGTAGTGCTGGCACCAGGGCAAGTAAGGGAAGCTTGTTTTGGTGGCTTCATGTCTGCTTAGCAAGAATGGGGGGCTGCAGGTTGGAAAGCCTGGGTTCTCCTCTGGTCTCTGCTAATAAATACCCACTGGACTTGGGCAATCCATTTATTTTCTGTGGGTCTCAGTTTCCATATGTATAAAATGGGATAAGATTAAGGATATCTAAAGACTCTTGCAACACAACAATTTCATTCTCATCATTTATCTTCTCTGAGAAAACCTCATCAGTAAAAAACATAATAGTCATTCTCATGTTGTTTTGATAATCAAATGATATAGTAAATGAAATGCAGAGTATAATATAAGCAATGAATAAGAAAAGAGTAAGTCATTCAGGAGAAATGGTTATAGTGTCTCTGCTGTTGTCATATCCTAAGAATGAAGTCCTTCATCCTCTCCTTGGGACATCCGGACTTCCTTTTCTCCTTCCTCATCCATGGACTTAATAACATTTTCCCACCAGATAATAATTGACACTTTCATAACCCCGCCCGCCCCCCCAAGCCTGTTCAGCCTGCAGGGTGCTGCGTCAGATGCAAGGGGCAGAAGCAGAAGCATCCTCTTGTACGGCGGACCAATGAGCAGGGAATCGGAACGGTGGAGTAAGGAGGAGACGGCTTTCCCTCAACCAGAGATCTCATCGCCACTCTCGCAGCCACGCTCAAACACTCTCATGGGTTGTGCCGATTTTAATTCTAAAGCTGGAGGTGGACACAGAGAGACAACTGGTGTAAGTTTGACTTTAGACTTCAGTCCATATCACTTTCTGGTCCCACCAGTCACTAGCTCGAAAAGCAAGCGAATCAATGAAATGTTGAGTTATGTACCATTTCCATTTAAGTGATTCTCAAATAGTGCTTGATCAATGAACATTTAAAGCCTGTGCCACCTAAACAAATCATCACCTCGTCCTTTTCCAATGTAGACTCGGAGACCAAAGCCATGTAGGGCTTCCCGCTCTGTGGCTGGCTGAAGACCCTTATCTCCTTAGATGTGGCTTTGACACATAAAATTCAGCAGCAGAGTAGCTTCAGAGATGTGCTAAAATCATATCTAAATCTCACTGGTACGTACCGTGTACAGATTAAGGGCTTTCTCTAGAATATGAGAGAAGGCTGGGAGAAAATTGTGGTGGGTGCCGTGAGTAGCTTTTTGGGGTAAGGGGTTTTGATCAGAGCCTATAGAGTCCTACAACATCTTAGCCTACAACAGCAATGCAGGGACTGTTTGAGTGACTTTTATTTAAATTAACTCATCAGGTTTGGAAAGGCAGCTTCTATGGAATCACAGACTGGTTAAAAGAAAGTGTGGGTGAGGTCATTTGACATCTTTGAAAACAAATCCAAATGGATATCATGTCTTGCGCCGTTGCTGTTGTCGCATTTGTTGTGTTTCTAACATTTGTCTGTGAGCCTTATTTCTCTTTTTTATTGACTGCTTGCCATGAGCTCCATCCTGTGATGAGTGCTATAAGCTTTGCAGAAAAATACTTAATCCACCCACCTTCCCAGGAGTGCACACCCTTGGTGAGGTGCAAGACATAGAGACCAAAGGTTGCAAAATTGTAGATATGGCCAGCAGATGTAATTTGTTTGGCATCTAGTGTCTTAGCATAAATAACTAAACATAACAAATAAAAACCAAAATTTGATTTTGTTGCCAACATTTAGAAATTGGGATGTTTCACCTGAAAATTGAGAGTTCAGGCTTCTCTTAGAGAACATCAAGGACTTAGAAACACAGATGCCACGCTCTGTCATGGCAACAACCCGCTGGACCTGAGTGGTGGCTACTTCCTTTTATTGAGAAATGTACTCCCCAGTTCATCACAATTCCCATCACTCTTAATCCAGCCTTATTTGCCTTGCTTCAGTAGGCATTTGTCTTTACAACCCTTGGAAAATAGTAGCGTAAGACAAACACACAAACAAAAATGCAAACCAGAATATGATTCCATGACCAAATGAATGGTACAGATCAAGACTGTGGGTGGAATGACAAGATGATTAAAGACTATGTAACCTGGTCACCTGGAAATCCTGGTTTGTTATGACTGGTTTGGAAGATGTATTGCAAAATGACTAATAACTATGAACCGAAATTTTCAAATGCCTTGAAAAAATAAGGGAGAGAAGAATCAGTGCTATGTCTGTAATAATGTCACTCTCTGTGGCTTGCATTCATGTATACTTTCGTAAGAGAGGAGTAGTAGCATTACAGCTATGGCTAATTCAGTCATAATGCCCATGGGAAATGTGTCATCACATGCGTGACTGCCATCATGCAATGTTAGAAGAAGAGGCTGAGGCCTTTGGATTTATAAATATCTGTGTGGCCTGGAAGACTGACCCAAGTGTAGCTACTGGATGGACACCTACATTGTTTTCTAATAGCTGATGTGATCCCAAGATCAAGCTGTGAGTAAGAAGCAAATACAAGACAGTCAGCAAGATGACATATGGCCAGAAGGACAAGTCAGAGGAGGACTGAGAAAGAATTGATATATTTGGCAGTCAAGATGACCATTAACGGAAATATCAGTTTTTGTTATGCTTTTTGTCTGCACATCTTGCATTTCTTTTCTTCTGGAAACAACAGAATGTCTTTTCCCACTTAATTCACGTGGTTCAGGCAGGCTGACTCTACACTGTGGTCCGAGGGGTTGACACATAATTCAGACTTGACATAGGAGAATTTTCATGTCCCCTTGCCTCATTATTTCAGGCATGGGCATGTGACCCAAGCTGGGGCATTCAATGCCAGCCTTGGGAATTTTGCTGTCCCTACTGGGAAAGAAGTATTCTTTCTGCAGAGGTTATGCAGCTGGTGGGATAGCAGCAGGCAGCTGTGGGAGGCCATTCTTACAGTCATGTTAGGAGGCTCTGCCCAAGACTAAAGCCAACGGACGAAAGAGAGAGATGGAGTCCTGTTGGTGTTCCTTGCTCAGCCGTGCCCACCCCACACAGCTGCAGTGCCTGGTCTCTCCTTTGGCAGAGCTTTGTCTCTGACAAATCAAGAAAATGTTTACTGTTCTGTCTAGCTGTTGCACTTTGAAGCTCAAGCCTCAGTTTCTCTAACCTGGAGAAGACTTTCCAACCCCTTTTACTCGCAAGATGTGTCTCCTCCTCTTTCTTTCTCTTATGGCTGTGAGGGAAGGAATAACAGGGTCACGCTTAACAGGCAAACACTGCCCCTCCAGCAGAGACTGCAATCACTAGTCAGGAAGCCCTTTCTAGCACTTCAGAAGCCCACCATCCTTTTTTGCTACAACAAATGGAAGGAGCAGTGGGAAGAGAGAGGGTTCTGAAGCCAGAGTGGGCAGAATCAGAATACCCTTTCTTTTTCTTTCTTCCTTTTTTAAAGAAAATATTTATTTGTTTATTTATTTATTTATTTTGGCTGCATCAGGTCTTAGTTGTGGCACACGGGCTCTTCTTTGCGGCAGGTGGGCTTCTCTCTTGTTGTGGCACTCAGGTTCCAGAGCGCGCGGGCTCAGTAGTTGCGGTGCGTGGGCTTAGTTGCCCCGCGGCATGTGGGATCTTAGTTCCCCAATCAGGGATCTAACCGATGTCCCCTGCATTGCAAGACAAATTCTTAAGCACTGGACGGCCAAGGAAGTCCCAGAATATCCTTTCTGACACTTATACCACTTTGATCCTAGGCAAGTGACTGAACTTCTCTGAATCTCAGTTTCTAAACCTGTAATGCGGGAATAATGTAACTACTTCATAGGGTTGTTATAAGGATTAAAGGATTAAATGAGATAACATGAGTAAAGTCCCCAGCACACAACTGGGGCTTGTGATGATTATTTATTGGATGAGATATTGAGAAACAGCACAACATTGTGGTTAATAGCACAGTTTCTGGAATCAGAGCATCTGGGTTCTCATTCCACCTTCACCTCTTATACAGCATCTTTATGACTCAGTTTCCTCATGTACAGCTGGGACTAATGACAATAATATAGTTTTTACTTTGACATAAAATAAATGATTTAATGGATTCAAAGCACCCAGTGTCAGGTACAGCAAGCAGTTAACAGTCTCCAATTAATTATAACTATAGCTGTTGTATTTAGTAATGTATCTAATGTCTTTAAAAATATAAAGCACTTAAAAATATCCCTCTTTTCTGTACAACAAAATTATTTTCAGTAATAAGAAAGAATAAATTTCAGAAAGAAATTCAGAAAGAAATTCAGTAATAAGAAAGAATAAATTTCAGTAATAAGAAAGAATAAATTTCAATTTTAAAGATCGCATTTCAATTCAGTAAAATATTTCACATATGACCTAAATGTTACTTTTACCAAAGAAAAAAAATTACACCTAGCTCTTTGTACTGTGTCACTATTTTAAACATAAATAAAACATTTCTATTTGTCACATAGAATGACAGAACTGAAGTAACTCAAATTCCTCATCTTTATATTCACTATCATTGCTTATTTTGAATCTACTAGATAAGTACAGGAATATGTCACACGCCAGGTGTTAGAGACACACACATTATGTTGGAAGCAAGCCCAAACAGTTCTGAACATTTGCAGAAGTATTCTCTTGAGACATACCCTGGGGCTGAGTCCTGGTGCAATGGGGGACCACTGCATACCTGGGAGTTGTCTGAATTATCTCGCGTGTAGGATGAAATATTTATTAAGGCATAAGTAATAAAGTGTGCTAATTTGAAGCTTATATATATTGGTAAGCCTCAACAGATAAAGCAGCAATTATTTAGAATCTAGACTAAAAAACGATATTTCACTATGAAACATGGATAAAATAAGTTGAAGAAGACATAAATAAATGGAAAGATATTTTGTGTTCATGGATTACAAGAATTAATATTGTTAAAATATCTATACTACCCAAAGTGAGCTTCAGATTCAATGCAATCCCTATCAAAATTTAAAAGGCATTTTTCACAGACATTAAAAAAACAGTCCTAAAATTCTTGTGGAATTACAAAACACTCCAAATAGCCAAAGCAATCTTGAGCAGAAATACCAAAACTGGAGGCATCAGATTACCTGATTTTAAATTATACCTCAAAGCCATAGCAGTCAAAAGAGCATGGCGCTGGCATAAAAATAGACACATAGGCCTATGGAACAAAAAGACAGTCCAGAAATAAATCCACACATTTAGCCAAGGACACACAATGGAGAGAGAACAATCTCTTCAATAGTGTTGAGAAAACTGGTTATCAACTTGCAGACGAATGAAACTGGCCTCTTACATTACTCCTCATAAAAAAGTGAACTCAAAATTGGGCTTCCCTGGTGGCGCAGTGGTTGAGAGTCTGCCTGCCGATGCAGGGGACACGGGTTCGTACCCCAGTCCGGGAAGATCCCACATGCCGCGGAGCGGCTAGGCCCATGAACCATGGCCACTGGGCCTGCGCGTCCGGAGCCTGTGCTTCGCAACGGGAGAGGCCACAACAAGTGAGAGGCCCACGTACCGAAAAAAAAAAAAAAAAAAAGAAAGAAATGGATGAAACACTTAAATGTAAGACCTGAAACTGTAAAACTACTAAAAGAAAACATGGGGGGACATCTTCTTGACATGATTTCTTTCAGATATGACCCCAAAAGCACAGGCAACAAAACCAAAAAATAGACAAGTGGGATTGCAACAAACTAAAAAGCTTCTGCACAGCAAAGGGAGCAATCAACAGAGTGAAGAAACAGCCTATGAAATGGGAGAAAATATTTGTAAACCATACATCTGATAAGGAGTTAATATCCAAAATATATAAGAAACTCAAACAACTATGTAGCAAGGAAACAAATACCTGATTAAAAATGGGCAAGGATATGAATAAAGATTTCTCAAGAGAAGACATAACAAATGGCCAAAAAAATATATGAAAAGATGCTCAATACTAATCATCAGGGAAACGCAATTCAAAACCACAATGAAATATTACCTCATGCCTGTTAGAATGGCCATCATCAAAAAGACAAAAGATAACAAGTATTGCTGAGGATGCAGAGAAAAGGGAACCTGGGTACACCGTGAGTGGAAATGTACATTGCTGTGGCCACTGTGAAAACAGTATGGAGGTTTCCTAAAAAACTTAAAAATAGAACTACCACGTGGTCCAGAAATCCCACTTCGGGCTATATATCCAAAGGAAATAAAAACAGGATATTGAAGAGATATCTGCATTCCCATGTTCATTGCAGCATTATTCACAATAACCAAGAGATGGAAACAGCCTAAAAGTCCATCAGTGGACGAATGGAATAGAAAGTCAAATACTGCATGATCTCACTTATACGTGGAATCTAAAAAAGTTGAACTCACAGAAACAGGGAGTAGAATGGTGGTTCCCAGGGGCTGAGGATAGGGTGGGGTGGGGAAGAGTGGGATGGGGAGATATTTGTCAAAGGGTACAAAGTCACAGTTATACAGGATGAAAAAGTCTAGAGATCTAATGAACCCCACGATGGCTACAGTTAACTGTACTGTACTGAATACTGGAAATTTTCACATTTCAGGAGCTCTCATCACAAAAAATTTGGTAACTGTGTAAGGAGATGCTATGCTAATTAGCTTGACTATAATAATCATTTCACTATATATATGTATATCAAATCATCATGTTGTGTACCTTAAATATACACAATTTTTCTTTTAAAAAAAAGGAATGAAGTACTGATTCATGCTACAATATGAATGAACCTTGAAAACATTACGCTAAGTAAAAGAAGCCATATATTTTATGATTTCGTTGAGATGAAGTGTCCAGAATTGGCAAATCTATAGGAACAAAAGCAGATTAGTAGCTGCCTCAGGTTAGAGGAACTGGGAGGGTCATAGATAAAGAGTACAGGGGTCTTTTTAGAGGTTGATGAAAATGTTCTAAAATTTATTGTAGTAATAGTTGCGCAGCTCTGTGAATATACTAAAAGTCATTGAATTGTGCACTTTAAGTGGCTGAATTGTGTTGTATGTGGATTATATCTCACTAAAGCTGTTACCAAAAAAAAAAAAAAAAAGGAAAAGAAAAGATTTTCAGAGAGGGGCATTTATCACTGACATTGTTAGAATTGCTGGTGCATGGTGATATTCTCCAATAACAAAGTTTTAGTCACTTTTATTATTGTTTTTAAAGTCTCTGCAATGAAGCTTGTATCTCCCTAGTGCCTGGCATGTCATAGGTTCACAAAAAATATTTATTGACTTTATTAACAAAAGATGAACGTACCTTGATCAGGGAAATGCCCGCCTGTAGAGCTGGCACCTAACCTAACCTAAGAGGGTAAAGAAAGGTTCTCCAGTGAGGGACATTTAAGATGAGCTTTGAGTGATATATAAGAGTTTGTTATGCAAAAAGAGTGAGGAAAAGTGCTTTGACAGAAGGAACAACATGTTCAAAGTCCTGGAGGTAAAAGAGAGGATTATAATTTGGCCAGAAAAATCAGGGTGTGGAGGGGGAAAGATGAAGAGAAGGAGGGAGGGAAGGCAGGGGAGAGAGAGAGAGAGATGGAAATGGAAAGAAGGAAGGAAGGAGGAGGAGGGCGGAGGAAGGGGGGAGGAAAAAGAGGAGGGGGGAGGAAGGGGGAGGAAAAAGAGGAGGGGGAGGAAGAGGGGGAGGAAAAAGAGGAAGGGGGAGGAAGGGGGGAGGAAAAAGAGGAAGGGGGAGGAAGGGGGAGAAAAAGGGGGGAATGGGGGAGGAAAAAGAAGAGGGGGGAAGAAGGGGGGAGGAAAAAGGCAGGGGGAGGAGAAGGAGGGGGAAGAGGAGGAGGAAGAGGCAGCAGCAAGGGCCAGATTAAAATGTGCTTTGTGGAAGACTTGTTACAAAATTTTGACATTATCTTTAGGGAATTCAGAACAAGTTTTAAGTATCATAGAGAGTGCTGTGGAGCGGGAAGTCAGATTTCCTTTTGGAAGGATCATTTGACTGCAAGTTGGAAGATCAATCAAAGAGAAACAAAGCAGGTAATTTGGTAACCAGCTAAGAGGCCGTTGGAGAATCCCAAACAAGAGATAGTGGTAACCTAGGAAAGTGTAGTGGCAGTGAGTTGACCATGGGAAGGTGGTTTGGGAAATGTTTAGGAAATAGAATTGACGGGGGATGAAAGGCTGGTCAGAATCAAGGATGGCTCCTAGGTGTCTGGCTCTGGCAATGGGTAGACCATGGTGCCCTGGACTGATAAGGAACACGGGAGGAGTTTGTGGTGAGTTTTGATGCGTCTGTGAGACATCCAGGTAGTGGTGTCTGGAAGGGTTAGGTGTACACATCTGAAGCTGAGGAGAGTGATCTCGGCTGCAGAGTTATCCATACACACGCATTAACCTGATGGAAGCTGGGAAACCAGATGGAACTGACCAGGAAGAGTGTGTAGACCGAGAAGGAGAGAGGGCCAAGACAGAACCACCCAGAACAAAGCCTTATTGGGATGGGTATATTGCACTGGAAGAGTGGGAACACTCACAAACCAATTTTTCCCACTTTTTTCTAAGGGTAGCCATCCCTAGTCCGGATAAGCACCTTGGATTCTTTTGTAAGTGCGACTTCAGTCACTACACTGCCGGGAGGGATGTGAGAAGTCTCTTCTTGAAGGCTTGCTGTAGTTACATAAGCATAAGGTAATCAGGTACTCCCCAGAGCAAATACTGCAGGATTCCTTTTGGCCTGGCAAAGACTGCCCATCCAAAGAACTCATAGTGGGGATGGAGGGAGGTGTTTGGCATCGGGGCCATCGAGCTTCCTGGGAGAAAGAGTCATATACTAGAAAACCTCGTAGACACAACTCCCTGATGCAATGTTACAAGAACCTGCCTGATAGACCAGGATAAGCCAACATAAGGTTCACAAGCCAGCACAAACTCACCAGGAGGCAAGATCACCTATGGTCTTGGTGTTTTGCTTACTATCCGGCACAATCTGGTTGGAAGGTAGGTATGTGACTGTGCGCAACTGGCGTTCAAGAGTGACACTGTTTCCATGCGACAAGGGTATTGATGGCCGCTCTGGAAGACTTCTGTGACTTCCAAATAAACCCCTGCCTTTCATGGAGAACAAATAGAGGCCTTTGGAAGAAATACTGGACTGCCTACTAATATAGGCAGGCGATAGATTAAGCAATTTTTGGCAAAGAGATCACTGTTACTGTACTTGAATCCCAAGCAGATAAAAAGGTCACTGAACATGAAGACCTGCATGCAGACCTTTTTCAAGATCACTTACCTATGTATTCTATCTCCCCACTGCAAGCCCAGTTTTCCATACTCTGAAATGGAAACCTGGGAAAACTTCCACTTAGTCAGTATAGAAAACACTTGCATATAGCTGGAGATGTATGGCAAATTTTCTTTGCTCTTAAATGAATCTGACTGTATTTGAGAGTAGTTTTCTCCCTCTTAGTATGTGATCCTTGAACATTTCATAAGTATCATCAGACTGCATAAGTCTCTATATAAGTTATGTTTCTATATACTGTCTAGAAACATAAAACGGTGGATGGAAGGAGGTGTCCGAGAGACGTGGGCTGCATAGCTTTAGTTAATGTTCCTCCTCCCTTTTGTAAACCTCCTTAATCAATTGAAAAGAACTTTCTAGTCGGACTTTTTCCCGTTTCTCCATGTAATGAAACATGGTCATGTGATTCTGAATTCATTATGGAACTGTATGATGGTAAAAAGATACTTAATTATAAGTACACAGGAAACAATATTAAATCATATTTATACATTGAAAAACTCAGGGATCTTTATTTATAGTACTTTTTTAAACATTGTAAAATTTTTTCTTTGAGCTAGGGAAAATAATTAGGAGAAATGCAATAGTTAAATTTAATGAATTTCCTTCTTTCCTTGGGATGCCTGTCATTTGAACATGCTCATTTATTTCTATTAAAAATTTTTAAAGTGTTCCTTAATTGCCTTTGTCAGTAGTTATTATATTCAAGATTTCTATTAGTTTTTAAATGTCCTATTTTATTTCCTTCATTTTTCTCATTAAAGAGACTGGCTCAGAAAAATGAGTTCAATTCAGTAGCCAACAATTGCCCATCCATTGTAGATTCTACTAATAAATTATATTTTTGTTCTTTAGCACTCTTGAGACTCCAGTGAGGATCTTAAAAAACCAAGGTTGACTGAAGAAAAATGATCTTCCTCTGTGGTTTCTCAGAGAAGGTTGAAGACCTTAAAGAACATCATTAAAAACAGTTTTGTGATACAATTAATGCAGTAATCTTAGGTTAACTTTATTTATTTATATATTTAGGCCCTGTCTGTCTTGGTTAACAAATATTTGAAGCAACTTAAAAGAATATAAGAAATAAAATAAAATAGAAATCAGGGCCTTGAAATACAGACTAAAGGATAAGAATTGAAGGAAAATTAAAATGAATAAACCATTTTTAACATAATATAGTTATCAAAAGTGGTCTGGATCAAGGAATTATTTTCTCTGTCCATGAGTTTTCCTCCATAGGACTTTTGTTGAGTCCTGGCACAGCAAAAGCACCCATGGACTGGGCTGGGAAAGGAAAGTGAAATCACCTGCAATCTCACAGTGTCAAGAACTAAAATTTCTGTTAAAGGAAGGGGCCAACGATGACCACAAAACAGTTTCCTACCCTCAAGACAATTGAAATCAGAGGCAGACTAAAACTAACTCAGTTACAACCCAGCCACCATGCATCTTAATTCTTGATTGAGTCAATGTGATTAGTCCCTCAACCAATTTCTCTGACAATGGAAAGTTAATACTGACTTACAGTCTCTAATTTCTTTTATATGAGTGTCTGGAATATAATAAAAATATGACACAGGAGAAGGAGCAGGAAAATGTGATCCATAATCAAGAGAAAAATTAGCCCATAGAAACAGACCCACTCATACAACTCTCACACATTGGGGGTGGGAATGTAAAGTGGTGCAATTCTGGAAAACACTTTAGTACTTTCTTATACAGTTAAATATAAACTTACTTATCATTAAACCTAGCTATTCCACTCTCAGGTATTTATTCAAGGGGGATGAAAACGTATGTCTCAACAGAGAGAACAAACATTCATAGCAGCAACATCTGGAAACAGTGCCAATGTTCAAAATGTGAAAGGTTAAACAAGTTCTTCAGGCTAAGGGAAATATTTCCAGTTAGAAGAACAGAACTGCAAGAAGGAACAAAAAGCTCTTAAAAAGGTACATGTATGAGTATATATAAAAGATTCTTGACTGCTTAAAGGAACAATAACACCATACGTTATGGTGTTTATAGCGTATGAAATAAAATAGAAAACCACAATAACATAAAGGGTAGGGGGTAAATCAATTATAAGCTTATAATTTTAAAGTTAAAAAGTTGGTGTTGGGCCTCATGGAATTTAGCAAAAAGTGAAATATACACTATTTTCAAAATCATTTTGTTCATTGAAAAATCTATTCTTATTTCTCAGGAGAAAGAAAACTTCCTTGTGAGGCCTAAAATAAAATTTTAACTTGCCATTTATAGAGTGGACACTGAATATAGTGCGTGACATACTCAAAAACATCCTTATAATAAATGAAGTCGTATATTTGTTTAGCAGTTTCTTAAAACATCTCACAATATAATCCAAGAGTGTAATATCAGGGCATGGCTGGGTAAAGGCTATTCTATTGGTGGGAAGTACAATGTGATTTATCACTCAACTTGAAATTGTTATCTGATTGGTCAGAAGATTATTTCTCCCGATGTTTAATCTCACATTAATACCTTGAAACGACATTCATGAACATATTTGGAACATACGTAAATCCTGACATATCAACAATCACCTTAAATGTAAATGATCTAAACACAACAGTCAAAAGGCAGAGATTGACAAAGTGGATTTTAAAGCACCATCTAATAGATATTGTCTGCAAGAAACTCATTTCAAGTACTTAATAGTAGTAAAAATTTGAAAAAACAAAAACAAACAAAACTACACCTTTTTCAAGTCAGTAAAAATTATCCAATGCATTTGTAAAGTAATTTGGTAAGTTTCTTATTAAAGGCTAAACTCCAAACAAAGATAAAAATAAAAACAACATAAGCACTGGCTGATATTGAAATTACTATTTCCTTTCTCAGCAGCTTGCAGGTAGTATGTGTTCACTAAGTGAACAACATCAAATTGTGATCTTTTTGCAACCTATGTGACTCACAGACTTCAGTAATTCAATTCACATTAGCTCTTCAATTGGTCCAGTTCAGTTATTAAGACAGGGGTTTGAAAATGTTGCATTTTGAACAGAAAGCTAACTTCCTTATTCTCAGGAACATGGTTATCATCAAAACAAGACTTCAATAATCTAGAGGGAGAGAAATTATAATTTTGAATAAAAGAAGAGAAAAGCTAAACTTAACCAGAGTTCAGGTCTACTGGTACATAGTGAAATGCTTTTATTTGTTTATCACTACTCTAGTACAGAAAAAAATATTTACATCAACAACTTTTAATATTTTTTACTTCCTTTATCTTTTGATGCTAAAAAGAATTTTTTAGGATTTGTATTTCCCTTCCCCCTTCCAGGAATTTTTGAGCAGTAGAGGATTTGTATTGCTAGGACAACATCAGAGAATATTCAGTCAACATGTTACTTAAGAATAGAAATAGAAGTCTGCATAATTAAGAAGTTTGCCTAATCTTAATACTAAAAACTGATAAAATAGCGCAAAATAAGTCTCAGTTTGGAACATAGACTGTAATCCTGAATAATATATTAGGAAACATAATATCCCAGTCTCAAATCAGGGGAAAAGAAAATCTCTTAGCATGAATTGCTATGTATATATAATCACTTATGACCCCATACAGATTGATGAAAAGAGTCCTATGAGTTGGGTTGCCAAAACATTTGTTTTTTCATTGTAAAAAAAAAAAAAGCCAAAAACACTTTGAGGTAGTTAGATTGTCTGAGTAGTGGAATATAATCCTGTTTGCTTACTGCTTTTCTGCTGTTTTATTGCTGCTGTGAATTATGGGCAACTTTATGATGGGATTCTTGATCTACTTTTTAAAAAGACATTAGTTTTATTATTTATAAATTCTAACAGATTTCTTCTATAAGCACTCCATAAATATTAACATATCTGCTAGATAATAAAGGTCTGATGAAAGTGAAAAAAACATTATGTCTGAAGTATGGTGACGATTTGACAACATTCTCTTTTTATGTTGCTTGTCCTTTATTATTTTTGATTGCAATAAGTGGAATTAATTAACAGCTCATGTCAGTGGAGGAGAAAGATGTAGTATTAATAGAAGTGAGTTTTAGATTCTTCTACCAGGAATAAATACATCATTATCTCTAGAGGTTTATGGTCCCATTTTTTTGAAGTTTTCCTAAATTCAAATTTACTAAAAAGTTTTCTTTAATTTGCTACTAGGAATTATTTTCAATAGAATCAAAGTTTTCATTATTAAACTAGAGAAATGACCAGTGCCACATAGACATAAGGTCTTTTGAAAATGAGATAGGCCTGGGGCTTTATGTCTTCAAGAAAACTTCCACAATATACAAGTATTAATTAAGTGCTCATTGGGGTGGTGGTGGTAGTGGTGGTGGTGGTGGTGGTGGTGGTGTGTGTGTGTGTGTGTGTGTGTGTGTAAAAAAGAAAAAGAGGGAGAGAGAGAGACTGAAAGTAAAAGACACTATCTTTCCCCCAAGGAGAGTAACAGAGGTAGAATAATGATTGCAGAAACCATGTATCAGGGAATGCTATTCTTAATATCTTTTAGTAATGAATCTTATTTCTACATTTTGTTCAGAAATTTTAAAATTTAAAAAAAAGTCTACTAGCAAGTTAAAATTCTAGACCATGGTGACTTCCTCTTCTTAAGAGTACCCCTTCATCCTCAGTTTCAACATGCAAATGGAAAATGTAAGTGGCCCTGGGCTAAGAACCCTCCATATTTTATTTTGCCTATCATTTACCTCAAACCTGTGAGGTAGGTTATTATTATTTCCATTTTTTTAATATATGGGGGAATAAAATTCTGGGAACAGATCATTAGTGAAACTGAGTTGTACATTGAGAAAGTTATTTCTTTTTAAGTTGTTTCCTTCCTTGAGATTTCAACAAAAAGAACTTCTCAGGAGTTAGTCTGTATTTACCGCCTCTGTAACATTTGCTAATCAATTTCTCTCTCAAGCTCTTTCTCTTTCTCACTCTCAACAAAGACAGAGCAAGTCTCAGGTTCAAAGTCTCTGGAAAGCAATCGTTTGTAGCTAAATTGTAACAACATTGTTTTGCTTGAATTCCATTTTTAATACATATTTTCTATTTATGTTCAGAGATACTAGTACTCCATATATTGTAGTACCCCAAGTTGCCTTTTGAAATTAATTGAAAGATATTGAGCAAATAATTGCAACATTGATGAAGGTGGTAAGCAAAAGAGTAAAGCTTGGGAAATAATGTAGAATGCACTGCGGCTTTAGTCATTGACAAAAGTTCGTACATACTTTTTTTTTTTTTTTTTTTTGCGGTACGCGGGCCTCTCACTGTTGTGGCCTCTTCCGTTGCGGAGCACAGGCTATGGACGTGCAGGCCTAGCGGCCATGGCTCACGAGCCCAGCCGCTCCGCGTCATGTGGGATCTTCCCGGACCGGGGCACGAACCCGTGTCCCCTGCATCGGCAGGCAGACTCTCAAACACTGCACCACAAGGGAAGCTCCAGTGTGGTCCAACTTTTAATCAAGCACACACAGGGCTTCTCCATACAAGCTTCTAGAGACTGTCTGTTCTTCAGAACCCTGTCCTCCAAGTTCCAGTTGCTTCATTGGTCTCAAATTCTAATCTTGGTCTCCTCAACTCAGCAGAACCATCCTGTTTGCCTTGAGCTTCACCTTCCGGTGCCATGGTCAGGAAAATGTCCCTATACAGAGTACAGTAAACATGGGGCTCACCTCTGTTTTTTCTCACGTTCCCATGCCACATTTTGTCCAATGTTTGAAAATAGATGTCTTGCGTATTTTATTCAGTTTTATAGCAATTTATGGTGAGTGTTACTCCATCCTGGATAAAAACAGAAGTCTCTGTCTTTTCTTTAATCCTCCTCCTTTGCCTCTGTCATTAGTTTCCTCTCTTATTCAAAAAGGGTAATATTACCATAGACCTTATTTATTTATTTTTAACTTCTTTATTGGAGTGTAATTGCTTTACAATGGTATGTTAGTTTCTGCTTTATAACAAAGTGAATCAGTTATACATATACATATGTTCTCATATCTCTTCCCTCTTGCGTCTCCCTCCCTCCCACCCTCCCTATCCCACCCCTCTAGGTGATCACAAAGCACCGAGCTGATCTCCCTGTGCTATGTGGCTGCTTCCCACTAGCTATCTATTTTACGTTTGATAGTGTATATATGTCCATGCCACTCTCTCACTTTGTCACAGCTTACCCTTCCCCCTCCCCATATCCTCAAATCCATTCTCTAGTAGGTCTGCGTCTTTATTCCCATACCAAAGACCTTATGTTCATCATCTTTTCTGCTTTCTAAGACATGTCATGGTCCCATTTTTATCTTCTAATGTCTCTTTTGATGGCATTCCCATTAGTTTGATTTATTCAACATTAATCAAACCAGAACCAAATTCAGTTAGCTTATATGGGCCAATCACTGTGCTGAATGATGGAGATACCAACATAAAACACCGTCTCTGCCTTCAAAGGGTTCACGGTCTAATGGAAGTGAGGCAGAGAATTAAAACAGGGTAAAATAACTGCTATCACAGAAGCAGGCAAATTACATGATGGGAGAAACTGTTGTGGGAACAGAATCAGGGACCTCTTCATAGACAAGGGGGCATTGGAGAACAGTCTTAAGGAGTAACAGATCATGAACAAGAGACAGGGAAGTCATCCCAGGCAGAGAATAGCACGTGCAAAAGCGTGGCGACACGATGCACGTGGTGAGTGGGCAGCCACAATTAGTCACTGAATGTTACGGCTTGTATGGAACATGATGGGTCATTAGACTGAAAAGGCAGACTTAGCTTCATCTTAGAGGATCTTTGTACAAAGCCTTCGAGATGATCATATAAATACGAAGACTCTTCTCCTGCCCTAATGCTATGTTTTAGATTAATCAGATTTTCTCTATATATCCCCTGCTGGCTTCTCTAAAAAATCTGTTGGTCTTCCCTCAGTATTAAAACTTGTTAGATGTAAAACAAAAAAAAAAACTTGTTAGGTGTAATTTGAATATGCATATGGAAAAAGTGTATTTTGACCTTTATCTCACATCATACGAAAAATTAATTCCATATAGATTGGAGACGTAAGTATGAGAGGCAACACAGTATCGCCTTTAGAGGAAAACAGGAGAAAATATCCATGACCTTGGAGTAGGCAAAGAGTTTTTAAACGGGGCACAGAAGTTGCTAGTCATTAAGGAAAATCTATTGATAAATTGGAGTAATTTAAGATTGAGAACTTTCCATCCATGGAAAGACATATAGAGTAAAAAGGCAACCCTCCAAACATTGTGTATATCCACAAAAGACTCACAACAAAAATATACTTAAAACTCCTGCAAATCTGTATGGAAGAGAAAGACAACCTAATAGAAAAATGAGCAAAGCATTTGACCAGGTAATTCACAAAAGAGGGCATCCAAATGACCAATAACATATGAAAAAGTGAAGCATGTCACTAGTTATCCAGAATACAAAGATTAAAACGACCATGCGATACCACTCACACACCAGCCATCATGACTAAAATGGAAAAAGACAAAAACTTCCGGGAGTTCCTAAAGTCATGGGACAACTGGAACACTGTTAGTGAGAGTGTAAATAGACGTACAGCCACTTTGGAAAACTGTTAGCAATAACTACTGAAGCTGAACTTACATATATTCCACAACACAGCGTTCTACGCCTGGGCATATACTCAAGAGAAATTCACACCTGTAATCACCAAAGGTATGTACTAAAGTGTGTATAGGAGCGCAATCTGTAATAGCCACAAAGTGGAAACTACCCAAATGTTCATCGACAGCAACATAGGTAAATAAATGTTGGTATAGTCACACAATGGAATATTGTACATTGAGTCTGAATAATACACAACCACACAGAACAATATGAATGAATCTCACAAGCACCATGATTGAAGAAGACACCACTCAAAAGTACATACTGTATGAACCATTTCTATAGAATACAAAACAGGAAAAGCTAATCCATACTGTTGGAATAAAGATAGGGGTTAACCTTGGGGAGTGACTAGAAAGAAACATAAGGGCTTTTGTGACGTTGGTAAGGGTCTTTTTAAAATCTGGGTGCTCTGGCTTCCCTGGTGGCGCAGTGGTTGAGAATCTGCCTGCTAATGCAGGGGACACGGGTTTGAGCCCTGGTCTGGGAGGATCCCACATGCCGCGGAGCAACTAGGCCCGTGAGCCATGGCCGCTGAGCCTGCGCGTCCAGAGCCTGTGCAGAGGCCACAACAGTGAGAGCCCCGCGCACCGCGAGGAAGAGTGGCCCCCACTTGCCACAACTAGAGAAAGCCTTCGCGCAGAAACGAAGACCCAGCACAGCAAAAATAAATTAATTGATTAAAATCTGGGTGCTCGTTACACTGGTGTGTTCAGTTAGTGATAACTTGTTGAGCTGCATACTTATTATTGGGATATATTTGTGTATATATATGATATCTGCATATCAATTCTATCTATAGCTATATCTTTATTACACTTATTTTTTTTAGCTGGGTGATGACAGAGCTGACAAGGATTAGTCCCTTTGTTGCTGTCTGTTGAATTGAGCTGAATGAGAATTTTACGATTATGATTGCTTTTCTATTTTGAGTGATTGATCCAGCTTATATTTTCTACAGCCCCTGTAAGTGCCATTTTAAGGACCAGAATGGCTTGCGGTGGGTTTGGCATCTGTCCCAGCTTCTCTCTTCAAGTGGAAGGTGTAATCTGAGTTGCTAGCAAACACACCTCAGAAGCCAGATTGTTCTTTGGCTGAGACCAATGAGCTTCAGAGCTGCTCAGCACTGCACCGGGCTTACCAGATGCACGCAGACTTAGATGCTGCCACGTAGAGGGGGACTGGCTCCAGTTTACTCCCTCTGAATGTTTTTCAGTCTATAAGGGTCCAAAGCTCCCTTCAAGGACCCCAGAGAAGTCAGCTCTAGCTGCTGGCTCTCCTGCAGTCTTTGGAAGCTCTTGGCACCCTAGTGTTTTTCCTCTGCATCTGTCACTATGGGGTTGTGTGGCTTCACAGCCCCTTCACCTCTTTGGGGCTTTGTCTCCTCACCATTTTTTTTTTTTTTTTGGCGGTACGCAGGCCTCTCACTGCTGTGGCCTCTCCCGTTGTGGAGCACAGGCTCCGGACGCGCAGGCTCAGCAGCCATGGCTCTCGGGCCCAGCCACTCCATGGCACGTGGGATCTTCCTGGACCGGGACACGAGTCCCCTGCATCGGCAGGCGGACTCTCAACCAGTGTGCCACCAGGGAAGCCCTGTCTCCTCACTTTTTAAGGCTCAGTTCATACACTTCCTCTTACAAAGTTCTCCCTAACGGTCCCCCAAATGCAACCTCTTTCTATCTGCTCCCATTTTAGTTCGCAGAAATAGCCATTCAGTCCTTATTATTATGAGCAAATTGTTGCCTGTAGGTCCATGTCCCCCCTAAGTTATGAGCATTTCGAGGACTGGACTAGCCTCTTTTTAGTTTATGTCCTTACAACCTTGGGCTTTACCTCAATACATTTTTGTTGAAAAAAATGAATGAATTTCACGTGAATGAATTTGTGTGGTTATTTGATCAACATCTGTCCCTCCAACTAGACTATAGGCTCCATGAGGGCAGTGGCTTGCTTTTTAGTTCACCACCATAACCTTGTGCCTAAAGAGTGCCTAGCATAGAGTAGGCATTCAATAAATGCTTTTTGCGAAAATGAATGAGTCTAAAACGAACATGTTAGATCAGATTCTCTCTGAGGTCTGCTCCAGTTCTAGAATTCTCTGATGAATCAGTTTTACTGAATTTAGTTTCTTTTAAAAATAACTGTGTATATATATGTATATATATACACAATACATATGCATACTTAATGCATATATATGCATCAGCTCAAAGCAACACATATCTAAATAGATTAACACGGACATCATATAGGACATTATACAGTTAACTCTTGAACAACACAGGGATTCAGGGTGCCATCTCCCTGTGCAGTCGAAAATCTGGGTACAGCTATCTCTGCCTCAAAAAAGGGAATTGATAAATGAGTCACCCAAGGGCAGGAAGCTGAAGCAGTTTGGATCGAATCGACTCAAACTCTAGTTCTTTTGATTCCACATATTGTGATCATTATTGGAACAAAACCTTTCCCCCACACTTAGTTAAAGATCTGTAAAATCAAAATGCAAGTACTATATTTATTGAAAAAAAACCTCTACGTATAAGTGGAACCATGCAGTTCAAACCCATGTTGTTCAAGGGTAGATTGTATATTATTTGTGTGATTATCTGTTTAATGTCTTTCCCTTCATTAGATTGTAAGCATCAGCGGCATGGAACTTACCTATGTTTGTCTTAACGGTATGTATCCAGCACCTGGTACTGTGCCTGGCACAGAGTAGGTGCTCAATAATGATTTGCTGAATGAAGGTAACTAAGTCTTGAAAGAGGAAAACTGCTTGCTATTCATTTTACACAGGGTCAGCTTTTCTCAAAGCATAATTTTTGGGCACATAACTCTATCATCAAATATATTTGGATAGTGTCTCTTTCTATACTCCCCTCTTGGATATCTACTGCACAGGTTAACATACTAAAGGCTCTGAGAAGTCCTGCAGAGGTCCTCGTGCACTTGGCATGTTTTAAACTCCTTAATTCAATGAACTTTTCATTATCTAATACCTATTAAAATCCTGAAGAATTAGTACTCCATGGAACACAATTTGGGGAATTCTTCCTGAAGTTTATTTAGATTTGCTAATGACTTACTTTAAGCCCTCTTTACAGTGCCACTGGATGTGGTTTTACAGGCTGTACCCCACACAGTTCTAGGGGAGGCCATTCACGATGCAACCTGTAAAGAGTGATCCTGATTTTGTAACCATATATTCTGTTTCCCAAGTAAATTTTAGTTCTTCTGAGGGCTGGAAATATGTTTTCCATTTTCTCCTTTTACTTGTAGCAGCAAGGACAAATTCCTTTGTACAATGTAGAAGCTCCTTTTGGACTTAACTTTAAAATATGATGGTTTCTCCAGTTCACTAGAGCAGGGATAACCTTAAGCTAAATCCTGATGGAGGCAGATAAATTTTTCTTATTTGAACTTCTCTTATCTATACCTCTCTTCCACTCCATTGCATGGATCCTTCTATGATACCTTTCTCCTTCCACCCCAGTCAAAAGAAAATTTTGCATCAGCCATTTACACTTTAGTGTGCATTGACTCCTCTCTCCTACAGGCATTTGTACCTTAAGCTTTATTTTCTATTGTGAAAGGGAAGCTTCAGACCTCTGTTAAAGTTATCCCAGGTATTGGTGAGACAGCTGGGAGCCACTGCTTGGGGCAGTGACCCCCATCCCCTACTTGCCAACCACAGGCTAGTTACCAGTTTCACCTGTGATTAGGACTAACCCTGTAGACAGCATCTATTGTTTTTGCAGGTTTTTTTCCCTATTATCTTTTTTCTGTAAGCATGCCTTGATTTTCCTTCCCCAACCTTCAGCCCATGTGCTTGGGTAGAGCTCCATACCTGGATGCAATACATCATTAGGCCAATCCATAAACAGGATTCTTCCGGTCACAGCTATTTGTTCAGGAATGGTGCTTGATCTAATCAAAGCCAGTGAGACACGATGAAGTTTTTGCTAGGAATACTGGGAGAGCCATGGGCCCCTTGCATGAAAACAGAGAGGACATAAATTCTACAGCCACTGGCGCCATTTCGCTTCTTTGTGGAACCCAAGGATGAAGCCATCACAGCAAAGACCCAGCTGAGAGAAGGGGAAACTGAGTCTCCATGACTCAGTTCCTTCCTGCCTGCTGTTTGGGCAGTTCAGTAGGAAAGCTCGAGCAGAATATCCCAAGACAGTGTTTTCCAAATTGTAGGTCATAACCCATTAGTGAGTTGTTAAAAAAAAATTCAGTGGGTCATCAAGAACATTTTTTTTAAATGAAAAGAATAACTGGGTTGCAATGAAATGTATTTGCTGTTAAGGGTCAAAAATGTCTTGAGTCATTGCTAGTGAGTGATAAATTTTGGTAACCTCTTCCCGTAGGTAAAATAATTATTTTTAAAAATCTTGAAGAGATTTCAAAACTAACTTGTAGCGATTGACATTCATCATATCTGATGATTAACAGAGGAGACAATAAATAAGAATATTCAGAAGGAACCTAGCTGTATCCGTAGCCAGTCTTATCCCTGATCTTTTTAGTTGGGTTTGCCTAATACTCTCCTTTTTTGCCTAAGCAGGTATGAGCTGGGTTTTCTGTCAGTTGAAACCAAAAGAAATCTAACTAAAACATTAGCCAAAGGGACGCTCCTACCCTTTTGGGATTTATGATTCCCTAACTACCAGACCTAGGAATACATTCAGTTCACCTCTGTCGGAAGAAGAGCGGAAGAAATCAAATAAGAAATTTAGAGAGGTCTAGCCAACTTTGGAATGCAAGTGCTGCCTCTGGAGGAGACACATGGGCTGACTTTTCCTTTGGGTCTAGAAATATGTCAGCTCTGATGTTACTTGTAGGATGGTACTACTTCCTCAGAACAACCCAGAAGAAACCTAGTTAACAGATGTGCACAAACACACACAGGTTCGTATGTTGGGGCAACATATCAAGGAAGGCTAAGAGACTGAAAGGATGCCTCTCACATGCTTATACAGCATGTATGTGGTGTGCGTCTGAAAAACTTTAGACCCAGAGAAGTGCAGGGCTTTGTCCTGAAATCTACTGCTGGAGGGCCTGGCTGCTATTACAGACTGATCAATCCACACGGACCAAGTGTCTCCCCCTTGAACCTCTCCTAGGGAATACTCACCTGCCAACCTGGTCACTGTGCCCAGAGTCTTCTAAGAGCTTCCCTAGGTCTCTGTGTAGTTACTCCACCCTCAAGTTCCCAATACTGGGTGGATTCTTGCAGGGGAGGCTAGTGGACAGTCTTTTCAGCTCATGAGCAGTGCAGGGTTACCTCTCAGAGAGGATGCTAGGTTCAGAAGTACCTATGTGCCTTAAAGAAAGGGCTTTCTGGAAGAAATCAAAATACACAGAAAACTCTGGGTGACATTTCCTTCTTTCTCGTCTGTGTAAGGGAGGCATGGGGCTATTTTTCCAGGCTTCCCCACCAAAGACTCTAGAGCATCAGTTCTCCAAGACAAAGATACGAAATGGGAAAGAATAAATGGCATTTTGAAATAATTGGCAGGGAGCCAGCCAAATCAAATCATAATCCTCCAAAATCCTCCTCCAGGTCTAAGTAATAACGTGGCAGGGCTCGAGTGTGGCAGCTCTGTTTGTCCAGTAGTTGTTTTATTATGTATTTTTATTGGTTATTTTTCCTTCGATCCCCTGTTGATAGAGGGTACTTAACTGTTTATGAGTCCTGTTCAAGGGTGATTTCCTGCCTGGAATTCTAAGCGAATAGAGGTGTGTGTGGCGGTGGTGCAGGCCACTAATAGAGGCCAGGGGGCAGGGGCAGAATTTCTTGTGGGCCCACTGAGTGCAGCCCTGTGTATTCACATCACATCACGCCAGTCAGCTACCTAACCACTTTAGTGGCACCCACTGCCTCAGGATCTAGGCTCGAGGCCTTATGGGCCCATAGGCTCTGGCCACCCTCTCTCTTTCTATTTCTATCTCCTCCTATGCTCCAACCACACCTAGTCTTTATCCAGTTTTTCAAAGCAGCCATGATTTCTTCCTGCTAAGGGCTTTGCACGTGCTGTTCCCTTTTCCTGAATACTCCTCTGACCCCATCAGACTGGATGAGTTTCCCATGATAGGGTCTCATAACTCCTTACACTTTCCCTTCACAGCCCTTAGTCTCAATTTGGATTCTCCCAAAGCAGAACCAAGCCTAGGATCTGGGAGGTGATGGAGTGCTGAAGGGGAGCAAAGGAGGGAGGTCAGACAAAGAGTTAATGGGTGAGTTACAGCTGGGGGTGACTGGACCCAGTTCCCCTAGGGACCCTCTGAGAGTCTAGAATGGGGGCTGGCAAACTACGACCCTGGGGTCACCTGCCGGTTTTCGTGAATAAAGTTGTATTGGAACACGGCCATATTCATTTGTTTATGTGTTGTCTAGAGCAGAGTAGTTGTGACAGAGACTGTAAGGGCTGCAAAGCTTAAAATACTTACTATCTAGTCCTTTGAGAAAAAGTTTGCTAAACCCTGCTCTAAAACATACCCTAGAATTGTCCTATCGAGAGGCAAGAAAGGTGGAGTATTTCTTCACCTACTCCCTTCTCTCAGTGGCTGCAAGGGGCTCCTGTTACTGAGGAAGCCCTCAGGTATAGAGGCATCAGTGCTTAGAGGAGGAAGCTGTCAGCTGGTAGGGGAACTTGGTACCATTGTCCATGGCAGGTGCAGGAGATCTCCTGGTAAAAAGAGGGGATGTGGGCATGGTAGCCATAGCACCTACTCTGGTACTTACCACAATTATAGTTAATTAGCTAAATTAATTGTCGTTATTTGTTTAGTGTCTGTCTCCCCCTGCTTCACTCTAAGCTCCACGAAGGCTGGGACCATGTAGTCTCAATGCTGTCACATCTCCAGGGCCTGGCACAAGGGCTGGCACATAACAGCTGTTCAAAAGTGTATGTTGACCAAATGATGAATGAATGGTAATAGATACAGAAACCAAGACTCGGAAAGGTTATGTATCTTGGCTAAAGGAGATACGTGCCTAGGGTTTTTTGGACTGTAAACCCAGAACGTTTTCCTTTTCACAAGACAAACTATAATGAATTGCCCAGTGTGTATGGATGATGAGCCAGGAAAGAAGAGGGTAATGAAAGGCTAAGTATCCATGGAGGAGGTGGGTCAAGTAGAATAGATGGGCTTTGGCAGAAAGGAAAACTCTAAAGGATCCCTTGAATGGAGTTTTCAAGAAAGGCAGGGAAAGGCAAGCCTTCAAAAGGGAAATAGCAGAAGCAACTACACAAAAGTAGGGCTGGACAGAGTGTAACGTTAGCGGGACACTGGGGCAACGAACATCCCACAAGCGGAAAGCAGGTGAAATCGAGGTTGGATCGGTGAAGGAGAGCCCAGTCATGGTGGGGCTGGCTTGTGAGGCAGTACAGGGTCTTCGTATGAAAAAGGGACGTATTATTTTAGAAATGTGACATTTCCAGTACATCTGGACTACTACTGAAATGTGCCGCTTGGACAGGTATGCACAAAGTTTCAGCAGGGAGTGACCCAGAGCCATCAGCAAACTCATGCATCCTGGTGACTCTAGACTGCTGATTTGCAACACCACGAATAACCAGAGAAATGAAAATCAAAACCACAATGAGATATCACCTCATACCTGTCAGAATGGCTATTATCAAAAGGACAAGGAGTTAACAAATGTTGGAGAGAGTGTGGAGAAAAGGGAATCCTCAGGTACTGTTGGTGGGAATGTACACTGATCTAGCCACTGTGGAAATCAGTATGGAGTTTCTTCAAAAAATTAGAAATAACAGTACCATACGATCTAGCAAGTCCACTTCTGGAATTGCTCATCCAGGGAAACAAAAACGCTAATCCGAAAAGATGTATGCACCCCTATATTCACTGCAGCGTTATTTACAATAGCCAAGATATGGAAACAACCTAAGTGTCTATTGATGGATGAATAGATAAAGAAGATGTAGTGTGTATATATATATATATATATATATATATACTACATATAATATATACATATATGTAATATATAGATATACAATGGAATGTTACTCAGCCATAAAAAAGAATGAAATCTTGCCATTTGTGACAAAATGAATGGATTATGCTAAGTGAATAAATAAAGTGAATAAAGTGAGGGGAGGAGTGTTGGGGGAATGGGCAAAAT
This sequence comes from Phocoena phocoena, assembly GCF_963924675.1. Lineage (NCBI taxonomy): Eukaryota > Metazoa > Chordata > Mammalia > Artiodactyla > Phocoenidae > Phocoena > Phocoena phocoena. The sequence goes on along the minus strand of NC_089238.1, from coordinate 28,076,847 downwards.
GGGTGAAATGGGCAAAATGGGTGAAAGGGATCAAGAGGCACAAACTTCTAGCTATAAAATACACGAGTCACGTGGATATAATGTACAGCATGGTGACTATAGTCAATAGTATTTTATGGCAAATTTGAAAGTTGCTAAGAAAGTAAACCTTAGAAGTACTCAACACAAGAAGACAAATTTTTTCTGTAACTTTGTATGGGGACAGAAGGTAACTAGACGTATTGTGGTGACCATTTCACAGTGAATACAAATGTCGAATCATGTTGTACACCTGAAACTAATAAAATGCTGTATGTCAATATTACTTCAACTAAAAATAAAGAAATAAATAAACTGATTTCCACTGTGGTTCTGTAAATGGAAACATGAGTCCTGTAAGAGGAGAGTTAGGCAAACTTTGGTAAATGATGCCTTGCATTTATTAAGTGCTCATCCTTATCTCTTTCCCAATGTGTTAATAATTATAATGATAATAATAAGAAGCAGCAGCAGCAGAAGAAGAAGAAGAAGAAGGAGAAGGAGAAGAAAAAGTAATACTTATCCAGCACCTACTATGTTCCAGGCACTATCTAAACTCTTTATACAAACTAAATTGTATTCACAACAACTTCGTGAGGTAGATGGTACTAACATCATGACGTTACTACTGAGGATATAAAGTCACAGAGAGATTAAGATGTTTGCCTTCATCTTCTAAGTAGTGGGGCTGGGATTCAAACCTAGAGAGCCTGAGCGCAGAGTCCGTCGACTTGACCACCACAGACCACCACTGCACACTGCCTTGTAGGGTGGGGGAGAAATCACACCTAGAGGCATTGTTTAGAGCTGTCTGATTGTGTGTGTCCTTTAGCATCTTGGGAAGTTTTAAATGCATAGCTACTGGTTACATATTTCCTTGGGCATGATTTTACCTGGAATAGCATTTTCCAGCCAATATGAAGGTGGTTGAGTGGACAATAGTGTTAGGACCAAAGTGACTGGTGGTAGAATTTTCAGAGGTCAGTGTTATCACCAGGACAACAGCAGGGCAGCCCAACATCTGTCCTTTCTCAGTCCCCACTGGTCGCAGATGTCCCAATCCCAGAGGTATTTTTTTTTTTTTTTTTTTTTTTTTGCGGTACGTGGGCCTCTCTCACTGTTGTGGCCTCTCCCGCTGCGGAGCACAGGCTCCGGACGCGCAGGCTCAGCGGCCATGGCTCACGGGCCCAGCCGCTCCGCGGCATGTGGGATCTTCCCAGACCGGGGTACGAACCCGTGTCCCCTGCATCGGCAGGCAGACTCTCAACCACTGCGCCACCAGGGAAGCCCCCCAGAGGTATTTTTAGGGAATTCCTGTCTCAGTTTGGATTACTCCAAAGTTACTCCAAAAGAACCAAAGATTTAAGTGCAAGTATTCATTTGGGAGGTGTTGAGGACACCCGTGGGACAGTAGAGAAGTGACACAGGGAAGGGAAGGCAGCCAATAAAATGTGCATTATAAGATCAGCTACCACAGTGGGTGGCTGGAGTTTAGCCCCAGGGGGAACACATGGCCTTAGAATTTTCCCACCAAGGGGCTGGGACATTTATACGCCAACACTCAAGAATCGAGTGTTGAGGGCTTCTTCTGGGGTTGCAATTCCCTAGCACTTCTCTGCAAGGCAGTGCAGCCTTCTACACATCTGGATGAAGCTGGAGGACAAGTTGCTAAGTGAAATATTCCAGACTCAGAAAGACAAATACTGCATGATCTCACTTATATGTAGAATGTAAAAAAGTTGAACTCATCAAAGCAGAGAGTAGAGTGGTGGTTACCAGGTTCTGGGGGGAGAGAAAAACGGGGAGATGTTGGTCGAAGCATACAAACTTTCAGTTATAAGATGAATAAGTTCTGAGGCTGTAATGTACAGCATGGTGATTGATTATAGCTAAGAATACTGTATTGTATAGACTTGAATGGGTATGGATATCCTAAGTGTTCTCACCATACACACACACTCACAGATGTAACTATGTGAGGTGATGGATGTGTTAATTAGCTTGATTTTGATGATCATTTCACAATGTATATGTATTTCAAATCATCACGTTGCACACCATAAGTATATACAATTTTTATTTGTCAATTATACCTCGGTAAAGCTGGGGAAAGCCAGGCTTCAGGCACAGAGACACAGGTACTGGCAGATGGAAGGCAGCCAGGGGACAGCCGTGGGCAGGCCGGGGGCTGCCAGCGCCTGTAGTGTCCCAGCTGCGGCAAAAGACAGACACTATTGGGAAATTTGGGATGGAGAGACCTGGGTTTTCACCCAGGTTCCACCACCTGTGACCCTGGACGAGTGATTTCATTTCTCTAAATCTCAGTTCCCTCTTCTACACAATGGAGCGCTGGGCTGGACTCAAAAACATGGAACTTCTTATTACTTTCTGATTATTATCATTGTTACCTAACGTGACACGTCCAAGCGGAGGGAAAGGGATTCGGGAAGGAAGTGCTGTCTCTGAGGCGCTTAGAGCAACCTAACGCTCGCCAAACAATTTAGAGCTGTCCAAGGAACTCAAACGGCATGAGGCTTCCATGAGCACTTTCTTCCTTATCCTCCCGCAAAAGGTCAAACATATGCTTCGAGCGAGACATTTCCTTCAATCACTTTCAAAATAACAATTTGCCAGAACGTTTTTATTAACCTTGAAACTTGTCCAATCTGCTGAGGAATAATACGCTACAGTGATACAGATGATAATAAAATCCCAAACAAACCCAGCCAACAAGTGACACATGGACTCTCTCTGCCCATAAGGAAATATTGCTGTTTTTTTTAAAATACCGAATGCGATCGGCACACAGAGCTGGTCCTCCCCAGGGGAGCATTCACGTGGCAAACTGCCAAAGGAGGATGCACTGCTTTGCTTTAATGAAGAGGTAACGGCAACAACATTTCCCTCCATAACTGTGGCTCTTGGCTTTGAAGCCATCAGGTATGGACCAGCATGTGCTAGGCAGATGGGTCCAGGAGCCAACGGTGCAGATTAGAAGGGCCCCTTGCTGGAGACATTCCACAGGTGAAAGATTCCACACCTGATGAGAGGTAAGAGGGTGGTTGCCTTGGATGGGGTCCCCTGGGAACAGACTTGCACGCAGAAGGTTCCTGGGTCATGTTCTCAGGAGATGTTCCTGTAGGGGAGTAGAAAGAGACAGGCAAAGGGAGAAGCTGGTCCTTTCTGTGGTTACAACTGAGGCCTCGGCTCCACTGGGGCTGGGGAGGCCCTTCAGCAGTGTCCCAAGTTGAGGCAAGGCAGCCGAAGCCAATCTTTTAAAAAACATTTTTAAAAAATGTTGTCATTATGAAGGTGTAGTTGGCAGAGTGGGAGGATGGCACTTATTTTATTTAACAGCTTTTAGCTTGATTTATAGCTTGTAAATATCCAGACATATGGTACGTGGGCTTCTAGTTTTAGTCCTGCCCTGGGCCCTACAAATGATGGAGGCAGACTCAAGGAAGTTGTTCAGTATCAGAAGCTTCGAATCCCCGTAGGTGGATACAGGTGTGGAGTCAGCACAGCGAGGGAAGAAGGTTCTACCATGTTCTGGCTTTGTGACTCTGCCTACCATAAGTAGACACTGTTATTACTACCTCCGTTTCCCAGATGGGGACTTTGAGAATCTGAGAGCTTCATTTTGTTGTGCAAGGTCATGCAGCTAGTAAGTGGTAGAACCAGGACTGAAACTAGACAATTCTGAACCCAGGGCCTGTACACTCCATGGCTCTGTGCACAAGGCCAAGGCGGAATCTGGTCAATCCCGTAGATACATGCACTGGGCCCACCTCTCTGCTTGCCGAAATTCTCTTTGAATTTTAAGCCCTGTGCAAATGTCACCTCCTCCATGAAGCCTTCTCTGGCTTTCCTCTGCCACATGTCTTTCTTCACTTTGCTTGTGTCTTCCTCAGACATAAACTTATATACCCTGATTAATATTTAAGTTGCCTCTATGCGTATCTTATATCCAGAACTAGAATATAAGTTCCCTGGTGCCAGGGAGTCAACCATATTCATCTCTGTATCACTTCATACTAGTTTTCTCTTTCGAGGCAACAAAGTCCCACAAACTCAGCAGCTTAAAACAACACAAAGTGACTATCTCACAGTTTCTGTAGGTCAGAAGTCCGACCTTGGGGTCCTCTTGTAAGCACACTGGTTATTGGCTAAATTCATTTCTTCTCAGATATAGGACTGAGGCCCCGTTTTCCTGTTAGTTGGCAGCTGGGAACTGCTCTCAGCTTCCAGTCTTCTCCCACCAGTTCCTTGGCCATGTGGTCCCCATAGGCAGTTCCCAACAGGGATGTTTATTTTCTTCCAGGCCAGCTCTTTCTTGCAACCAGCTGAAGAAAACTCTGATTTTCAAGCACTCACATGACTAGGTCAGGCCCACCCAGGGTCATCTCCCTCTGGAAATAGAATGTAACAATCACAGGTGTGTTTTGTGATATAATCATATTCACGGGTTCAACCCACAGTCAAAGGGGAGGGGATTATACAAAGGTGAAGGTCACTGGGGATTATTTTAGAATTCTCCTATACACGCTTCTACCACCTAAAATGTATCCTGTGAAAGTTGGCTGTGCAGTGAATGATTCCTCATCAAGTCACTCTCATTTTCCTAGCTCATTGCACTTGGCATGTGAGCACAGAAAAACTCAGGACGCCCTCAATCTTTCAGTCTGGGAGACAAAAGAAGAAACTTATATCAAAGAGGGCAGAAGTGATTTTGGTCACTCATTCTTCGAATCCAATATTTCCAAAAATAAATATGTCGCTGAGGGAAAACAAGATGATCTGAAGGGGGTGCAGGGTCACAGTAATAAATTATATTGAAGCAAATGCTGAGAAATGCATTCCCTTTTCAATTCTTTTCCAATACCTCATTACATTAAGGAGAAAGTCTCAGTTTGCTGCCAGCATAACCTTAACCTTAACACCTCCTACGCTTCCGAATCTCTCTTTATAACAAAGGGTCTCTGGCTCAGAGACGTACAGATGCAACAGTATCCACCTAGCACTGAACAACATTTTTGTTTGTATTGTGTCGATTTCGGGTCCCTTTAATTATGGCAAATGATACCAGCTTTTACTTCTAGTGCTGATGAAAGATTTCCTTATTAGACTTTTTTTAAAGAAAAAAGTCAGTGTCCATTTAAACGAAATTATTATATAAATAATAGTACCGGTGGTTCATGGATACGGCAGAAGTCATCAGTGTAGGATGTGAATGATGGGAGTTGGGGACACAGTGCTCTATTCCAGGGGTAAAACGGGCTGCAGCATCTGGGCTGGGGCTGAACCTGCAGGGGAGAGTTAAATGGAGGCTCAGTTGCTGACACATTGGAAAGGGTGGGGGAAAGGTCTTGAGAATGACCTGGGCAGTGGAATCCTGGCTTCTTGTCTTGGGTTGGCCACTTACCAACTGTGCGGCTTGGAGCGTTCTCTTCCCTTTCAGGACTTGCAGGGTCCCCATGGTAAAATGAAGAGTTTGGACTTGATCATCTCTAGTGGTCCCTTCAACCCTGACTTTCTATGACTCTGTGAATGAGGCAGGCATGATAAAGTCTCGATAATTTTGATTCACATTTCAGTGTGTTGCTATGAAAAAAAATATCTCCATAGCTGATCATTGACAGCAGGTTTCTCAAACGCTGCATTATTGACATTTGAAGCAAAATAATTCCCTGTTGTGGCAACTGCTCTGTGCGTTGTAGGATGTTTAGCAGCATCCTTAAACTCTACCCACAGATGCCAGGAGCAATATCCCAGTGTGATAACCAGAAATATTTCCAGACATTGTCAAATATCCCCTAGGAGAGCAAAATCGCCCTAGTTGGGAATCACTGATTTAGGGAAAACTCATCTGTTTTTGTGTGATCTATGTTTCATTGGTTCTAACAGCAAAATATTACTCAGACTTTCCAGTAGTATTTTTTGCTTTCCACGGAACAATAGAAGACACTAGGTCACTGGATCAATCGATTGATCCATTGATTAATTCACTCGCTAATCATTTACTGAACATGATCATATTAAACACCAGGCGTACAATGGTGAACAAGGACATTTAAGAACTTGCAATTGGCCCCCATTGATTTATGCATCATTTCTTACAAACTGTATTAATTAAGCTATTACTTACCTGCTTATTCTTCATCTCACGAATACATTTTGCATGTGTAGTTCTGTTAGATCTAGGCTGAAGCACAGAGCGGTGAGAAAGACGGACGGGCTACCACTCCTTAAGGAGGTTCCAGAATGCAAGGCACTCTGCTAGGCATTGTTGGGCACTCAAGGTTGACCATGATGAATGAATATGAATATAATGAACGGAGGTTGCCTCAGGTAGGCTCAATTTAATGAGGACGATGAGACACTTACCTAATGGAGTCTATCAGAAAACTAGAAGGGAGAGATTCCCTCTGGCTGGGAAGATTGTACCAACCTTCATGAATGCATTTGAACTGGATAACTGAAAACAACATTAATTAAGAATTACAATGGACCCATTTTAGAGATGGGAAAAATCCTTCAGAAGGCTGAGAAATTTACCCAAGTGGAATGCAGCAGATGGAAGGGAGATGCAGATGGAACTTGAATCCACGCATAGATATCTGGCAACAGAGCCCCATGAACTTGTCTACTTTCCCAGGCTCATACTAAAGGGTGTTGAGAGATTTCTCAGATGGAGAGAGAAGTTATAGAAGGGTGAGGGAACAAGGGTAGCAAAAGATTTGCAGACCATCATCTGTAAAGAAAGCTGCATAACAGTAAGCGTATGACTTTTTTGGTCCCAGAATTCGAGGCTCTCTGAAGAACCCATTCCCAGTGGGAAAGAGATGCGGTAGCTCAGAGATAGAGAGAGAGAGAATATGGTGGCCACAGCCAGAAAGCTGAGCACAGTTTGAAAGAAAAAAATTTAGTGGCCATATTCAAAATGAGCTACACGGAATATGGTATTCTCTCGTTTTCATTGTTTAGACCTTTGAATCTTTATAGGATGTGTCATCAGAGAATGGCTCCCTCTTAAGAAAACTTATTAAAGGAAGCCTTTCTTCATCCTGACTTTTAGTCTTGGTTTTCTCCTAAAATTTTCTTGCAAGACAAACCCGAACCTTAAAGACTTCACCTATTACCAGAGACAGAAATCTCTGCAGGTTCTAAAGGTTACTAGTTTCACTACTGAGTGAACTGTATTACCAGAGATATCATTTTACACATTCGACTAGGGAATAGGGGAATATTTTCAGTACGTGCTGTACATACATCAGCGTGTGTTTCTGTAACATGCTTTCATCTCTATTTGCTGCTCCCTACCCCTGTGATTTGTGATTTGTTCATAAATAATACAAAATCTGAGAACAAATAGAGGAATTTTATCTTCTTCCATTAAAAGAATTTCTGTTGGAGTGGGGAAATTTTTTTTTTTTTGCTAATGGTCTTTAAATGTCTTGAAAGACTAGCTGTGTCTAGCACAAATGCCTTCATGTTGAAAAAAAAAATAACCAGGAACTCCATTAGAATGTGAGTCATGAAAATGTAGTAAGGTAGAATATTTAGAGTAGATGATATTATAGCTGCATTATTACAAATTGGCAGCCTAGCAATCTCTGAGAATTAAACCTTTATGGGAAGCTCATTGTATTTACCTTGATGGGCTCCAAATAACAGTAAACACCAAGGCTGATGCATATTTCTTTTGAATTGATCGAAGTTAATATGTCTGTGTCTCCACTAGATTATAGGCTCACTGAGGTCAGGGAGAGGAGCTTTGTATCTTTCACAGCACAAGGCACAGTGGTTTGCAAAATGGGGTGCTGGAGCTGATTTGTCCTGGTTTACGCAAGCTTTGGAAATTTTGCGAGTCAATTGTAAAACCCAGGGTAGATTGAAATTGGCTGTAGTGGGAATATTTACTCCATGGAAATTGACCAACACAACAAATCAGGGTTTTGTTTTGTTTTGTTGAGTGCTGGTTTTCCAGGAAATGTTTGCTCATCTAGAATTTGGGAGCCTCTATTTTGTGGAAATAACAACAACAAATCCTAAACTAAAGCTTTATGATCGAGTTGGAATTTCTTCCTTTGTTGACTGGAGCTCACTCTGGACTCGGTCTCTCCCTCAATAATGGTATTTCATAATATGCATGAAGAGACCAGGGTAGAACATATCCTAATTTTCCAAGCATAAATAGACCACAGTCACGTAGGCTACGTCTATACAAAGAAAGCATTTCCAACTTTATTTTGTAATACACTCTTTTCATACTGCCTTCCTTCTTTAAATTAATACTCTGACACTGAACACTTTAGAATTAACACTCTGATATCCGTTTGGGGACCCTACAGCGCACCAGGCACTTTGCCAGGGGCTAAGGGTCACTCAATGTGACTAGGAACTACTTCATGCCGTCTGATATCATTCTTCTGATAGGAGGAGGAGGAAAGTGTAATATACAGAGAACTTGGGCAGGGCCATTCTGTCTTGTTACTGTGATGTGCGGCGCTAATATCCATAGGACGTGATAGGTCAGAGCCAGGGTTACCCACTTAGCTAGAGCTAGAACAGAAAAAGGGACAAGGTTTATAGTCAAGGAAGGTGTGGATCAAGAAAAGTCAATGTAAGAGGAGGTCCAGTGGGGATGATGGGAAGCTGAGCTTAGATATTCTGGAAGTGAAGTCTGAGCAATGGGATAATTCGGGAATTGCATGGTGGGTGTGGGAATTTCTATATTTCGAATCTGGTGACTGCAGGCATGAGTGTGCTGAGACCGTGGAAAGAGACTTTAGCGGAGCCTAGGATCTCAGTGAGACGGCGGATGACTTAAAGAGCCACTAAACACGCAGGAAAATGGAGTTCATGACGAAGTCAGAGGAAACGAGTGTTAAGTAAGTGGCATGGATTGAAGTTGAACACGTCTCTGGATGGAAGGGTGATTGTGACTGAGCACAGGGCCCTGTTCGACTGTCCATGTCACACACCTATGAAGCCAGCCTTGCATTTATGTTTCTTCAATTTGCCTAATGACGAGAATTACCTTGGGGAGGTGTATAGATTTTACATATTTTTCTGTCTCTACTCTGAAGAATCCAATACATGGGTTTGGGGTGGAGCCCTGGAATCTGAATTTTAACTGGGGAAATTGCAATGGGCTGTGCATCCTGGCTTTTTTGGAGGACCTGCTCTGAGCTTAGCAATTTGTGTATGTGTTGGGAGAGAGGGAGAGGGAACAGCAGGTATTTTGCGGGGAGTCAACTGTATGCCTTTTGCAGAACCCCATCTTGCAAACTTGCTCCCTTCAGCACCAGGAATGGGCTCCTTTATTCTCCTGAGTTGGAACTGCCTGAATTTTAAAGCACGGCACGATTTATTCAGAGGAAGTCTTTCAAGAAGGAGTGGGAGCTAGGCCACAGGATTCTAATCTTGAATATTCAGGGAAAGCAGCATGTCCTATTCAACACGGCTGATCAATAATGAGTGCATTCACACTCTAAATGTGTGCATTATGTACAGATACAAAATATACAATGTCCCCAAAACGGGGAAAGACATTTCTGATTGAATTTTTTTGTTTGGGTTTATAAAAATAACTTGTGGTGCATCAATTACTCTCCATTTCCATGGATACAGGCAATACTTTATTATGTAACTCTACAGCTGTGCTGGTTTTTAATATAAAACCCAGATTTTTTCATCTATTTCTCTTTCATAGTTACTGAACTGAGATAATAACATCTTTTACCTATGAATGTATTCAATTCCCTTTTTTTTTCCACCATCCCGCAAACTCTTATTGATTAGAATTTCATTTTGTGGCTTTTGTAATAAAATCTCCAGTAAATGTTACCATTGCAGGCAACGGAAGGGTGGAATGGGAAAGGAGGTCATTCTTTATGTATATTGTGTGTAAATATGTATGTAAAGAGAATACAGCATGTGTGTGCTCATTGCTTCCAGCTCCAACAAGTGAAGTCTGGACATTGTACTGGTTTCCAGTTTCTTCTACGACAGTTTTCAAATGACCGTTTATGACACGTTGAGAAAATATTCCTTTACTTTCTTCTTTAGAGAACCCACCACCCTCTTTTCTGAGAACAACACTCTATCTCTATACTTCTACAATTCATAATTCAGTGTCATTGTTTGAACTCCCTGGTGATGTTCAAAGCTGATGAGTATCATGTAGTTCTTTCTAGGTGTTCCTGCACAGAAATGGCCTCCTATCTTCCCAGTGGGGTTGGAGTACTGAGTGGTAGGAAGGGGGAAGGAAGAGAGGATGGGGCATGCAAATCCAGGGCAGACTGACAAGGGGGCAGATGAGGAGAATGGAGCTGGATTGGATTTGAGGGGCTACTGGGAAGATTCTGCCCCACAGGTTTATCAGCCATTTGGGGCACTTCCACTAGCTATTCAAATTATTTGGTAAACAGGGTTAAATTAGGGGACCGGAATGGGCCTGACGGGTCTACAAACTCTTTGAAATTTCATGTGAAAAACTGCATGTATATGAGTATGTGCGTTTTTGGAGGAAAGGGTCCGTTATAGGTATATTTGGGCGTGGCTACCTGGCTTACAACAATCCTTGGAGAGGTCACTCTCTCTTTTGACGACAGAGCCCTCAAAGAGAGTGGGGTATAGTTAAACCATCCATCACCATCCTGGTCACAGTGAGTGACCTAAGAGGTGGGCACCTGGCCTGGGCTGGGCTAATTAGAGTCCTTTGGGCGTTTTCCAACTCAGCTGGGAGGAAAGAGCTCACTTCCCTCTCTGGGTGACGGTGTGAGGATTCAGCCATGATCTCCACCATAGGGCAAAAATCCATCTGCAATGGGAGGGGATATTTAAATGATTAATTAATTCACAAGGTCACCATGGAACAGAAAAGAATGACAAGATATCATGGGATACTCAGTGTTGGGCCTTTCCCCACACCTCTGTGGTCTTCCTTCTTAGGAGGAGTCAGATGCACAGGAATTCTGGTTCCACGGCTTTTCGTTTCCCCCTCATTCTCCCCCATCTATCAAATGGTCATAATACTTTCAGCCCTACCTACTCCATCCAGGTGTTGTGAGGACCCAATGAGATCTTTAAAATTAAGTGTTGTTTGTATACTCCCAGGAGTTGTATCTGGACCTATGCTGACCTGTCTTGGTCTGAGATGGCAAACATGCACGAGTGATGTCAGTGCTCTCTTTCTCTGCCTGTGGCAGACATCACCAATTGATCCTAGCATTCTTTCTGGCTCAACCCAGATATGACTCTACAATCCTTTTTCAACACAACTCTCTATGCAGCCTCCAAGACTGATCAGAGTTGACGTGTAAAATAAAACCCCTTTGTGGTCTCTGATCTAGGTTTTGAATGGGCTGATACTAGGGTTGCAGGCTGGGGATCAATGTCCCACCTAATCATGGGGGAGGGATAAAGATATAACAATATGTTACCACCATTTTGAAAAGGACAAAATGGTGTAACTGTTAGGAAAACATAAACAGGAATTTTGGGGGGTTAGGAGAAAGGGATTGTTGTCTTAGTTATTTAAACATCTTTGTTATCATTAATTACAGAGAGCAGGAAGGTTAGCCAAAATCACTCTAATTACTTCCCCGCAGCATCCCAGGCTGTGAGCCTAAAACTGAACAATTTGACAAGTCAAAACAGGACACAGTGTAAGTAAGTCATTATTACTTTTTGCTTCTGGGAATTTAAGAATGTGAGGATATAAGAACAGAAAAAAAAAATGAGCAAAAGATTCACTTAAAAATAACTTTTGAGTAGTTACAGAGAGCAGCATTTGTATTCCTGTTGGTATGTTTACCCAGAAGTGAGCAACCTTATGCAAAACCAAAGTTCCATCAACAACTGATTAGAAGACACAAGTGGCCTCTAGGCAGGGCCCTGAAGCTTCAGGGAGTAAGTCACAGGCCCATAGCAACTCCATTACCTCAGGCTCTCCCCACCTTGCCAGTGGCTTTGCCGAGTCCGCTGGACAGAGATAATTGCCTAGGTTCCCCAGTGGCTTCTAGGCCACTAGCAAACTCCCTCCAAGGCTTGGGCTCAGTATCTTCGGGGTGCCTGCACACAAAGGTCCACACCCCACCTGGCTATGGCTGGCTGAGTCAGCTGGATTCCTCACCCAAGATGGGCCACTTTTAGAATTAAATTAATGGATCTCTAGTAGATATCATTGGACCTAGCAGGGCATTTAGATGTGAGGGGTAAGAGTTCCAGGCAATTGGGATGGGGTACTTGCAGGCAGAGAAGAGCAGCCTTCTGGAGAAGGGTGTGGTGGAGGCTTCGGCTCTGCTTTCTTAAAATAAAGCCCTTGTCATTCCAGCTAGCTTAACTGGGCTTCTGTTCTCTGCCAGAAACCTTGTCCTGACCCAAACTGCTCCCCCAAATCTGGGATGTCCACCTCCGTGGTGCACAAGCTGCTATTTATGTGACAGGAGAGATGATTTTCCGTGGTGCACTGTTACAGACTTTCAAAACATCACCATTGATTTCCATCACGAGGAGGAAATTCCCTTTCAGCCCTTTTGGTTATCTCAGTTCTGTGCTTGTCTTTAACACCTAAGACTTGTTAATTTCCTATTTCAACAAAGAGAGGATAGGACTTAAGGTAAGAGCCTTCAGCAATCAACATTATCTTGGTAGAATTTAATAATATTATCTTGCATTTAGTTTTAGGTTGCCTTCTTTTATGGCAGGTGATCTTACTTTTCCATTGCCCTCATTCGGACCCACAGAAGCTGTGAGAGATATTAAAAAGACTTCTGTTGTTTAAAGCCAGTAAGTTTAGAGGTGGTTTGTTACACAGCAATAGATAATGGGAACAGAATCCATGCCAGATAATTCAATAGAGGGCAACTAACGTAGAGAACCGATTAGAAAAATGGTGGAAGAGCTCAAAGGGCTGATAAGGAATGGTACAGCCACCCAGAGTTAGCAATGGCAGGAAGTCACTTCTGCTCATAGGACTGAAGGGACCCAGAGGGTAGGAGGTGTTACTTGTGCCCAGGAGCCAGGGCCACCTGGCAGGAGCTGGAGCCATGGTGGAGATACCTAGTGGGAGAGGGAACTTTAGCTACTGCCAAAGACAGAGTCCAAAGTGGGGGGGGGGGGGGCGGTATAAATATTTTAGCTTCTTCCCTGCTCCCATCATCCAATCTCCTGTTGGGGCTTCTCATGAGACTATTACCAGAATCCTGTTGCTAAGGAAGCATGAGTGCCATAATTTGCAGGGGTCAGTCCCCTGGGATACAGAAGAGGGCAGGACAGGGGGTCTAAGCATAAATGGGGCAAGTGACCAGCACTCAGTGTCACGTGACACAAACCAAGGCAAAGTACTTCCAAGGAACTGCTGTGACCATGTGGCTCAGAATGGAATTGAGGGCATGGAAGGCACATGAAGTGTCACAGATTGCCCTTCAACCAGTTCATACACCACCGGCCATGTAGCCATCCCTGAAAGGGTCTGGCTTAATCCTTTCCAGATTGTACTAGTGGCAAACAGGACCCTTATCAGTTGCAAGTGATTCACTTTCCTGAAATGTCCAGGGTGAAAAGGCTTCAGGCCCAGATGGGTGCAGATATTCAACCGCGTTGAATTCAGGTGACTGTCTGTCCATCACTCAACTCTCCGCTCCTCTGTCTTTATTCTCAGAGGCAGCTCTGGACTTGCATCCATTGGCCAAGCAGCCCTAGTGAAAACTCAGCACCTCTTTCTCAACCCTTCCAGCCAAAGTCCCAGAGTTGAGTTTCGTTGGCCTGGCTTGGGTCAAATGTCCATGACTGCACTGACCTCTAGGGCCAGGAAAGTGGAATATTCTGGTCGTGTCCATCAAGGTGTCCATCAGTGGAGGCAGGAAACCAAGTCGGATGAATGAGGTGAGGCAGGGACAACTTGCTTAAATTAAGGTGCTTGTCCCCAAAAGGGAGGATGCTAGGTGGGCATAAATAGTCGGTGTCTCCTTGAACCCTTCCAGCGCTTCTACTATCTGCCTTGTTCCTATTTCCCTGTGTCTCTACTATTCAGTCAAATGTTATACCTTATTCATCTCTATATCCCAGGAATGTCTGGCATGGTACCGGGGACTAAGTAAGCGCTCAGTAAATGTTTATGGAATTGGATTGAGCACTTGTATTATGCATTTATTTCTAGAGCACAATGGGCATTTTCCATACCCTGGGTGCAGGGGTGGGGCAGACTGGATTTCCTGTATTTTCTCTATGGTGGGTGGGTGATAGGCAGAATAGAGGGGTGCAGTGCTGACCCAAATGCAGCCCTACTCCATTCCTGGAATCTTTTCCCTGCAGCCAGGTCTCTTGGAGACCCTGGCCAACCCAGATGAGAGCTCATCTCCATTTGCTACAAATTAGAAAACCAGCATTTTCCTTTCAGTTGGCCTGAGGCACAAGCTTTCCCTTCCAATTTGAATTGCATATGTAAGTACGATGTCCTCCTGTTGGATGTTTGAGGACAATCTGACACTTCAGTAGTTTTTCCTCATCTTTCAGATTTAAAAGAGAAAACACATTTTACAGCCCTGGTTGGTAGCCTAGCCCCTTTGAAAAAGTACTGTCAGCATCACACTGCAAAACCAAAGTTCTTCTATTACCCTGCACAAATTAACTTCATATTAGTCTTTGCACAGGGCCACCACGTAAGCCCAGACTCCTTTAGTCATTGGCCCCAAGCCAGTCTCCCACTAAACAGAACCATTATGGGGCCTGTTTATAACAGTGCCATTAAAAATGAAGAGCTGTCAAGAATCCCTTAGAATGATATTGGAAACTGTAATCACAAAGATTTTTTTTTAATGACTGGATGGTTTTTAAAAAGGCAATGAAACACTGTTAAGGAATTATAATGTAATAAATCAATCGTGGTCCCTCTGACTCCACTACGCTGTCTTCATATTTATTGCAGTATATGGAAAACCACACTTAATTCTTTCCTACATTCCCCACCCCTGACCCTGGCCAAACTTAAGGAGGCATCTTAGTAGAGCATATTTATATTTTAAGAGACCTATATTTGCTTTCGGTATTATTTTTTAATTTAGTTTTTATTTTATATTGGAGTCTAGTTGATTTACATGTTGCGTTAGTCTTAGGTGTACAGCAAAGTGGTTCAGTTATATATATAATATGTCCATTCTTTTTCAGATTCTTTTCCCACATAGGTTACTACAGAATATTGAGTAGGTCCTTGCTGATTTTCTATTTTATATATAGTAGTGTGTATACGTTAATCCCAAACTCCCACCAAATCTACACTTCAAAGTATTTACTGGAACATGGGCTCTTTTAAATTTTATTTTCAGAGTTTCTTCTTTTGAGGGGATGGTTTTAGTTAGGGTTCCTTGACTGTAGGCAACAGAAGCTGACTCCAATTAACTGAAGAAGAGGAAATTTATTGGAAGGATATCAGGAGCTCGCAGAATTGTTGAGAGCCTTGAGTTTGAAGGAGAATGGGCAGGAGCCAGGGCAACTCTGAAGGGCTGGAAAATAGGACTTAGAGTAAGTCTCTTGTAGCAGAAGAGTGTGGCCAGAGTGCTGCCACCACCTCCAACCGTGAAAGTACCTCTCCCTTTATTTCACTCTCTCCAAGGACAGGACATCTGACTAACTGAGCTTAAGCCATGTCTCTGTTCCCTGGCTGTACTGAGGAGGAGACAGAAAAGGTAATCTCTTCAGACTTTCCATAGTGGGGAACGGACACCCGATTTGCTGTGCCATCCAGGTGACACACAATGGAAGAAGTAATTTCCCGAAAGGAAATCATTAAGCTGTTCGAAAGTGATATTCATTGGGATAATGCCAGCTGCTATAACAGGTAATATTCCTACTTCTGTTCGTTGGCTTAACACAGTAAAAGTTTATTTCTCCATTACATAAGAGTCCACTTTAGTTTTCCTAATTGGATTTTTCTTTTTTAAGGTATTTTATTGAAGTATGATTGACATTTAAAAAGCTGTACATATTTAATGTATACAACTCGACTTTGGACATAATATACACCCATGAAGACATCACTACCATCAACATCATAAACATATCTATCACCTCCCAAAGTTTCCTCTTCCTCTTATTATTATTATTAGTAGTAGTAGTAGCAGTAAATACACAACATAAGATCTACCCTCTTAGCAACTCTGAAGTGTACAACACAGAATCATTAACTATAATCATTAATCATTAACTATAACCATAATCATTGACTGTATAGTAAATCTACAGAACTTATTTTCCTTGCATTACTGAACTATGTGTCCTTTAACCATCACCTCTCTATTTCTCCCTCCTCCTAGTCTCTGGTAACCACTATTCCACTCTCTGCTTCTATGAGTTCAACTTTTTCAGATTCCACATATAAGTGAGATCATACGGTATTTATCTTTCTGTGTTTGGCTTATTTCACTTAGCATAACACCCTCTAGGTTTATCCATGTTATTGTAAATGACAGGATTTCCTTTTTTAAGGCTGAATGATATTCCATTGTATGTCTATACCACATTTTCTCTATCCATTCATCCATCAACAAACACCTGGGTTGTTTCCAACTTTTTTTTTCTTCCCAGTTTTATTGAGAAACAATTGACATACATCACTGAATAAGTTTAAAGTGTATAACACGATGATCTGATTTACATATATTGTGTAATGATTATCGTAATAGGTTCAAATAACATCATCTCACACAGGTACAATATAAAGAAAAGAAAGAAGAAAAGAGAAAAAAAGAAAAAATAATTTATCCTTGTGATGAGAACTCTTAGGATTTACTTTCTTAACAACTTTCCTGTGTAGCATACAGCAGTGTTAACTATAGTCACTATGTTGTACATTTACAGCCCTAGTACTTATTTATCTCATAACTGGAAGTTTGTACCTTTTGACCACATTCCTCCACTTCCCCCTTCCCCAGCACTTCAAATATGGTAACCACATGTTTTATCTCTTTTTCTATGAGGGTTGTTTTTTTTTTTTTAGATTCCACATATAAGTGTCTGACTTATTTCACTTAGCATGATGCCTTCAAGGTCCATCCATGTTGCTGCATATAGTAGGATTTCCTCATTTTTAAAAGATTGAATAATATTCCATTGTATAAATGTATACAACTTCTTTATCCATTTATCCATCAGTGAACACTTAGTTTCTATGTCTTAGCTATGAAAAATAATACTGCAATGAACATGAGGGTGCAGATATCTTTTTGAGTTAGTGTTTTCATTTCCTTTGGATATATTTCCAGAAGTGGAATTGCTGGATCATATGGTAGTTCTATTTTTAATTTTTTGAGGAATCACCATTTGCTGTTTGCCATAGTGACTATGCCAATTTAAAATCCCATCAGCAGTTCATAAAGGGTTCCCTTTTTTCCCACAACCACACCAACATCTGTTATCTCTTGTCTCTTTATCATGGCCATTCTAACAGCACTAGGTGATATTTAATTTATTTTATTTTAATTTATTTTTGGCCATGTTGGGTCTTTGTTGCTGTGCATGGGCTTTCTCCAGTTGTGGCCAGCAGGGGCTACTCTTTGTTGCGGTGCGTGGGCTTCTCATTGTGGTGGCTTCTCTTGTTGAGCTCTACGCGTGCAGGCTTCAGTATTTGTGGCACGTGGGCTCAGTAGTTGTGGCTCATGGGCTCTAGAGCACAAGCTCAGTAGTTGCAGTGCATGGGTTTAGTTGCTCCGCAGCATGTGGAATCTTCCTGGACCAGGGATGGAACCCGTGTCCCCTGCATTGGCAGGTGGATTCTTAACCACTGCTCCACCAGGGAAGCCCCCTCATTGTGGTTTTAGTTTATATTTCTTTAATGATTAGTGATGTTGAGCATTTTTTCATGTACCTGTTGGCCTTTCAAACATCTTTAGAAATTTTGGATGGTAACCCCTTATCGGATAAGGGGCTGCAAATATTTTTTAGTTTGATGTTTGTCAAGTTGTCCCACTAGTTTACTTTTTATTTTGTTGCTTGTGTTTTAGGTGTCATATCCAAAAAAAAAAAAAAAAATCATTTCCAAGACCCATGTGAAAGAGCTTTATTCCTATGTTTTCTTCTAGAAGTTTCATGGTTTCAGGTCTTACATTTACTTCTTTAATCCAGTTTGAGTTATGTGAGTGGTGTAAGATAGGGGTCCAGTTTCATTCTTTTACATGTGAATATCCAATTATTCTGGCACCACTTATTGAAGAGAATTGTCTTTTCTCCACTGGGTATTCCTGGCTCCCTTTTCAAATATTATTTGGTCACATATGCTTGGGTTTATTTCCAGGCATTTGGATTCTGTTCTATTGGTCTACTTGTCTATGTTTATTCTAGTACCATACTGTATTGATTACCACAGCTTTATAGTATAGGTTGAAATCAGGGAATGTGATGTATCCTGTTTTGTTCCTTTTTCTCAGGATTTCTTTGTCTATTTGGTGTCTCTGTGGTTCCATGTAAATTTTAGGAGTGTTTTTTCTACTTCTGTAAAAACTGCATTGGATTTTTGATAGGGATTTCACAGAATCTATAGATGGCTTTTGGTACTATTGACATTCAACAATATTAATTCTTCCAATCCCTAGACATGGGATACCTTTCCATTTATTTATGTCTTCTCCAATATCTTTCATTGTTAGTGTATACAAATGCTAATGATTTTTGTATATGAAGTTTCTATCTTGCTACTTTACTCAATTCATTGATTAGATCTCACAGTTTTCTTGTTGAGTCTTTAGGATTTTCTATGTAGGAAATCATGTCATCTGCAAATAGAGACAATTTTACTTCTTCCTTTACAATTCTGACAACTTTTATTTCTTTTTCTTGCCTGATTGCTCTAGCTAGGACTTCCAGTACTATGCTGAATGGGAGGGCTGAGAGTAGGCACACTTGTCTTGTTCCTGATCTTAGAGGAAAATCTTTCAACCTCTCACCTTTGAGTATGATGTTATTTATGGGCTTGTCATATATAGTCTTTATTATGTTGACATACGTTCCTTTTATGTCTAATTTGTTAACAGTTTTATGTTTTGTTTTTTTTTTTTTTTGGCAGTACGCGGGCCTCTCACTGTGGCCTCTCCCGTTGTGGAGCACAGGTTCTGGACGCACAAGCTCAGTGGCCACGGCTCATGGGCCCAGCTGCTCCGCAGCATGTGGGATCCTCCCGGACCGGGGCACGAACCAGTGTCCCCTGCATCGGCAGGCGGACTGTCAACCACTGTGCCACCAGGGAAGCCCATGTTAATAGTTTTTAATCATGAATTGATGCTAACTTTTGTCAAATGCTTTTTCTGTATCTATTAAGATGATCACATGATTCTTTTCTTTCACTCTATTAATACGATGTATTACACTGATTGATTTGTGTATGTTGAACCATCCTTGCAACTCAGGGATAAATCCCACTTGATCATGGTGAATGATTCTTTTAATGTGCTGCTGAATTCAGTTTGTTAGTATTTTATTGAGAATTTTTGCATCTATATTCAACAGGGATACAGACCTGTAGTTTCCTTTTTAAGCAGTGTCCTTTTCTGGTATTGGGATCAGGATAATGCTAGTTAGCCTTGTCAAAAGA
The DNA here is from genome assembly GCF_963924675.1 of Phocoena phocoena. NCBI lineage: Eukaryota > Metazoa > Chordata > Mammalia > Artiodactyla > Phocoenidae > Phocoena > Phocoena phocoena. The sequence continues at coordinate 28,057,241 of NC_089238.1, read as the reverse complement.
GCTTGGGAGTGTTCCCTCTGCTTTGAATTTTTGGAAGAGTTTGAGAAGGATTGGTGTTAATTCTTTAAATATTTGGTAAAATTCACCAGTGAAGCCATCTGGTCCTGGGCTTTTCTTCATTAGGAGATTTTTGATACTGATGCAATCTCCTTACTAGTAATTGGTTTATTCAGATTTTCTATTCTTCCTGATTCAGTCTTGGTAACCTGTAAGTTTCTAAGAATTTTTCCATTCCTTCTAGGTTGTTCAGTTTGTTGGTATATAGTTGTTCATAATGGTCTCTTATGATCCTCTATATTTCTGTGGTATCAGATGTAATGTCTTCTATTTTGTTTATAATGAATGATATCTCTGTGGTGTCTAGAGGAGTTTGCATGTATGCATTCTTCAGGGGAGCATGGTGCACTGGCCACAAGGTGAGTGGACAGTGGGAACTGCTGGGAGCATGAATTGGCTAGCTGTGGGAGTTCCCTAGCTGGTTAGTAGGGCCTATGGTCAGTTGTTGAGATCCACATTCTGGTTGCTCTGAACCATCACCTCTTTTCTCTGTTCCTAGTTGTCCCCGGACTACTCAGCCATGAGAATCCCCTTAATGTTCTGGGTAGGGCAAGAGAGAAATAGGCCTCTTGGGCATGTTCTGCAAGGCTGGGGAAGCCAGGTGCTCACTTCACTCTCACTTTCCCTGGTGGGAGAAATTGTGGACCTGGAGGGTCTCTTTGGCTCTTTCCCCCCATCTTGGGAGAGGAACAACAAGGGTAAAGTGAAACTGGTCTTAACTGCTTCAATGCATCTATTCTTGGATTTTTTGCTACATCGAGGTGCTGGAACCTCTTAGCTATACTCCTGGACTCCCATAAAGGTATTCTTCTTCACAGATGATCGTTAAAATCAATGTTTCTGTTGGGGTATGAGGGCTAGAATCTCCTATTTGGCCATCTGATTTATATCCTCTGGTTGTTCCTAACTGGGAGGCTCACTTCTAAGGAGAGATTCAGGGATCTAGGTTCCTTCCATCTTGTAGCCCTGCATCTTCAATATGTGGTCCCTAAACTCTGTAGGTGTTTCTATATTTCAGAGAAAAAGAGTATGGAAGATTGCCCTACCCCTTTTTAATGGGCCACATCTGGGAGTAGTGGACATCATTTCTGCTCAGATTCCATTGGCTAGAAGTCAGTCTTATGGTCCCACTGAATTTCTAAGGGGAGTTGGAAAATATAAATCCCAGCAGGGTAATTACTTCCCAGAAGTGCTCTGCACCATGGAAGGAAAGCATAAACCTTTGCAGGATAGAGAGAAGCCTTTGCCATGGAAGGGGAAATGAGGGACAGCCTCCTCCAATAGATAAAGATCCACTCTTGAGTTTGGGCAGGTGTTAGATTTCTTTAATTTGAGCATGACTGATTGCAGAAGTGAGACTTTTTCTAGTTTTGCCACTATACCTTTTCCCCCCATAATTGGTTTCTGATCTAAAAGTTCCTAGTGAGACTGGAAAGGTATTGCTATCCCAATTTTGCACCTGGGAAATTTGAGAATTAAGGAAAATAAGAGCTTGCATTTAGCGCTTTTTGACTCCTCAGAAAATGATCCTTTCACTGCACAACCTTGTATCCATAGTATGTTGACATCTTGTTGTTTCCTTGAGCAAAACAGGAAGTTCCATACTAGCATTGGAACCAAAACTAAACCCTGCTCTCCACTCTGATGGAAAAGGTTGCTGTGTACTTTTCATATCTTAAAGTAAAACAAACCCTCCCTCATTTTCCTCTCCACTTAGACCCAATTTAACCCAACTGCCCAAATCAATTCTCTGTTTGGGCTTGTTTCACAGGTTTATTTTTTCCCAGAGATGAAAGTTTCTTACAACAACCCCAAGTATTTTAAAACAAAGATCTTAGTTGTTATGCAAACACAGTCTCATTTCCACAAAAAAGCATTTCAAAAAAGAAAAATAAATGCACATTTCAAAATGTCAGTTAAGGAAATGGAAAAAAATGAAAAAGAATGTAAACCTACCAGGGAAAAGATGCAATATAATGCCAAGCTCCCTGAAGAGTTTTTCCGTGTCATTAAGGTAAGTCAAAGTGACTGGCTTAGGAACAGGAATTTTTTGACAATTTTAGAAGTGTGTGTATGCGAGTGTATAATATAATATAATATAATAATATATATAATTTAAACCAATGCAGTATATTGGTTAAAAGAGTAGGCTGGCATCAGTAAACACAGCTTTACCACCTTAATTTCTTGTTTCTGTATCATGGGTCTGTAGCATTAAATTCACATTAAATACACTTTTAAGCAAAGTAATAAGCTAGAGATGTAATTCTGGTCAATGCTGTGTCATTTCATGGTGGGGTGGGGAAGGTCATTCATCTTGAGGCTACATTGTACTAGAGTGGATTCTGCCTTAGGTTTAAGGTTGGAAGAGCTGGGTTCAAGCCGGAGCTTTGCTTGGGACTGTGGGCACTGATCTTCCCATGTGCTCTTGAACCCCTCTAGTGAATTTTTCAAGTTAGTTATTGTATTCTTTGCTCCCTAATTTCTGTTTGGTACTTTCTTTTTTTTATTTTTTGCAGTACGCGGGCCTCTCACTCTTGTGGCCTCTCCCGTTGCGGAGCAACAGGCTCCGGACGCGCAGGCTCAGCGGCCATGGCTCACGGGCGCAGCCGCTCTGCGGCATGTGGGATCTTCCCGGACCGGGGCACAAACCCGTGTCCCCTGCATCGGCAGGCGGACTCTCAACCACTGTGCTACCAGGGAAGCCCTGTTTGGTACTTTCTTATATTTCTATTTCTTTGTTGAAATTCTCACTTTGCTCATGTATTGTTTCTGGTGAGCATCTTTATTATGGTTATTTTGAATTCTCTTTCAAGTAAATCATCTAACTACATTTCATTAGGAGGATTTATCTTATTTTTTATTTGGAACATATTTCCCTGCTTCTTCATTTTCTTTGACTCTCTGTGTTGGTGTCTGTGTCCTAGACAACAAACAGCCATCCCTGTATGACAGCAGATTCTGGGGTCTTCTCTAAATTTGGTGCTAGTCTAATCTGTTTCTTCGTTCTTAGCTGCCCCCAGACATCTGGAGTATACTAGATCTTGTCAGCTCTCCAAGACAAATGAGACTAAAGCCCATTCCTCAGGCAGCCCCCAGAAAAGTTGGATCATTAGATGCTCTTTTCACCTCTTTATCTCCCCAAGAAGAAGCTGGGGTCTGGAGTTACTCACCTATTTGCACCATGCTTAACCAAGGAAGAGGCTATGGTAACTAGTTGTGTTCTAGTACCATATCTGTTCTCACTGGCCCCCAGGTGGCTAGATTATTCTGGGCTCTGTCAACACCTCAAGAGAGGCTTGATGGAAGCAAGTCCTCTGAGTAGCCCCTGGAAAAGTTGGGGGTGTTGGATGTGTCTGCCTCTTTCCCTCCCCAGGGAGAAGCTGAGAACTGAAGAGTTTTCTCTCAATACTGTAACACTGTGCTGGAGGTAAGGATTATGGCCAGAGGGCGTCTTGAATTTCCCTACCAGCCTCTACGTGGATAGTTTCATGCCCTCCCAGGGTGCAGGAGCCTCCAACTGACTTCTGGATTTCTCACAAGGGAATTTGGCTGTAAATTGCTATTGACTTGGTGTGTGTGTAGTGGGGAGGAGGGTCCAGGGCTTCTTAGTCCCCCGTCACCCCTCCTTTCATTAAATGCAGGGGTTAAAAGAGATGATTTTGGCAGCCCCTTCCAGTTACAAACCATGGAAAAGCAAGTATACTGTCCTTCTTCCAAATCATAACTTTCCACATAAACTTACATCTCTCTCCATTTCCTCTTGCCATGAGTCTTCCTATTAACTCAATGATATCAGGTGGACTATCATTGACGTTAGTGCAGCAACAAATTGATGCACCTCATTAGATTTGCTTGGCCCTACCTGCCCATCTGGTCCAAGAACCTCATCATGAGAAGGGATCTCCAGCACGACCTGTATGGTTTCTCACTCTCCGAAAGAAGGAACAGACGTGAAGCATCTGTTCAGATCCACAGAACTTCAGCATACAGTGGGGTCTCCTGCATTGCTTTCCTCAACTTGTCACTATAGAGAAAAAGAAGTAGAGATGTCTCAGCCACCACCATCCCCTTATCTCTTAATGTTGGTGACCTCATGCTCCCCTGAGAATGAAGCTGCCTTTCAGCGTGGCCTCCATCGTGCTCACTCTAGTAGATGCAGTGCCCAGGTCTAACCAGATGGGACCCACAGCGTCCAAAGATGCAGCCCAAACCAGAAGGGTTGATGAGTTTGTGAAGCAAACTCCATCCAATGAGAGAAAAAGGATAGCAGAGAATCTGTAGATAAATTCCTCATCCTTCCTTCTTCCAATAGATAGTTCCGAGTTGCAATGATTTCATCGTTTCTCCAGGGATGTCCGTCATGACCGAGAAATTGTGTTTCTTTTGAGGCTGTGGCCAGCTCAGTGATGCACCCACTTGTATTTGCTTCTCCTTCATCACTGCCTTGCATCTTTTTTCCTTCACTCTTGATGTCCTGGTATTGTACATTCTCATAAAGCCCTGGTGGGCAAACTTTGCCTCAGGCTGTGCTCTAAGGAACTGTGCTAAGACAACATCTTTCCACAGCATTTCCCCCAATACCGGACAATCAGCACTTGCATTTGGGAGATTATTTTAGGGTCTGCCACAGATACAACACTGAATCCTTTGATGAGAAAGTTCCTTCTTTATCAATTTGCTTTCAGTCCTTTTAATTACCCCATGGAGAAAATTTCTATTTGGAGTGACTTTTCTTAAATAACTCTCTCCCCAATTCAATACATTCCCTCTCAGCAGAGACCAGATTGAAGGCACAAAATCTTCAGCAGAAATTGTAATCACATCATTTCATATCCAGTGTATTTATTCTGTTTAGTTTCTCTTTATGGTAAATGACACTCATTTTCCAATTACACTAGTGATATACATTTCCCTTTTAAATAAAATGAACAGAAGAAGTCGATTAAAAGTAAATAAGCAGATAAAACAAGGAGGTGATCTGAGATAGAGGAGAAGCACACACATGGTACATAGCACAGGGATGTGGCCCAGATGATGAAAATGGAACATGGTCAGCTGAAATTTGGGGAACTGCCTGTAGCAAAGGCTTTTGCTTGGTACTGTGGGGGCAACGAAAACCTGTCTCAACCTCAATTTCAAAATCCTCTTTGTTCCTTGCTAGCATTTCCCTGAGATCCTTTTATGCTCTATGGCCCCCTTCTTCCCCAGGGTATAGAGGTCTCCTAGTCTTCAGGTGGATTTTGGCAACTGTGTTTGATTCAGTGCAGCAATAAGATTCCTACTTCCTGCTGTCTATAACTAAAGGCACTGACATGAATAACAAGAAGGCCAAAGAAAAAAGAACCCCCCATATCCACCCATGAGACCCATCCTTTCATCCCCCCAACCACAGTGAGGTCTCTAAACCTGGTCTGGTTGCTGCTGTGACCCCAGCCTTATCATCTTTCGGCTCAAACTGCAAGAGCTTCTGGAGGCCACTCATCATCTTCTTTCCAGTTTAATACACCTAGTCTTGGCACCAAAGAATGCCATTATGTTCCCATAATCTCCATTGCCCCCCATTGTTTGAAATGGCGATGGTATACCTATTACCTATATAACTATACTATACCTATCTAACTTCAAGATCGCCTTTCTGGGGCTTCCCTGGTGGCGCAGTGGTTGGGAGTCGGCCTGCCGATGCAGGGGACGCGGGTTCGTGCCCTGGTCCGGGAAGATCCCACATGCCGCGGAGCGGCTGGGGCCGTGAACCATGGCCGCTGAGCCTGTGCGTCCGGAGCCTGTGCTCCGCAACGGGAGAGGCCACAACAGTGAGAGGCCCGCGTACCGCCAAAAAAAAAAAAAAAAGATTGCCTTCCTGCCAGCTTGCTTCTACTACTCCCTTCCTGTCTAGAATTCTTGCTGTTTCCACGGAATTCTTCCCTCCCTCCTTTGTAGCTTAGCTGCTGTAGCTCATCTTCACTGCCTGCCATTTCTTGTTTCTTTCTCTTCCCTCCCTCTCCCATTACAGGCTTCTATCACTTGGTTTTCTTCTTTTATGTTCTCTGGGCCTCCTTTCAGGCTTACTTACTGAAAACGCAGCGTTTAAATGTCACCCTTCTTCCATAATTCATGGAGAGAAGTTTCTCAAGGTTTAGGAAATGCCATTGCAAGACACCAAGTCCCCTCTCTAGAACCCATCACCCTCTTCTCCTGGCACTCATACATTGAACCAGAAACAGAGTTCCTCTTTGCAATTTGGTATTCATTTCTAGGACAAAGGGCCCAGGAGCACAGGACCTTTACCCTCAAGTAATTCTCTCTATGTCAGAACCAGGAGAGGACTCTGGTCAGGATGGCAGTGCAGTCTCGTTTTCTGCTCCTGTGCTCTCAGGACTGAGGCCTCCCTAGATCCGAGGTCCAGCCAGGTCTCAACACAGAAGGAGTTAAGGTGATCCACAGTGGGGATGCCCAGCTAAGACACACAGGCCTTGTTCCTTCATTTGGAGGAGGTTCCCAGGAGAGTCCTGAGGACATACAGCACCCGTCCTGTGCCCCCGTCTCCCAACCTCCTTTTGTGAAAAATAAGTCAAGAGAGAAAAGAAAGGAAAGGAAAAGAGAGAAAAGAAGGGAAGCAGGAAGGGAGGGTGGGAGGGGAAGAAAGAACAGAAAAAGTAAAGGAGGCTTTGAGCTTGGTGCTGAGTATGTGAAAGGCAGGTCTTGGATCTAACGTGAACAAAGTAGAGCTCTGTCTCTACCCCCACTGCCTCTAGGGATTGAGGGAACATGGCATCAAGTTCTACCCTAAACTCAAGCGGAAATGACCTTGGTGGAAATTTGCTGAGGCCTCTGTGGAAATTAGAACAGCAACCTTGAACTCCAGGTTTGGAAAGAATCAAGACTTCCTGTCCTGGGAGGGGCTCCTCAAAGAGATGAGGGCAAGAGTTGGGGACAACGCCCCCTCTCCTCCATACTTATACACCCAGCAGTCTCAAAGGAATGGAGCTATTTTTCTGTATCTCCTTGTGATGCAGCCCTAGCCCCACCACCTCCTGGAAGCCTTCCTGGATTACTATCCTGTCTTTCTGTTAGGGGCATTGCCTTGTTTTCCTTCCCTTCTTGTTTTTCAACCCTGACCTCCAAATGGTGTCTCACAGAGATGCACATAGGAGGTGCTCAGTAATTACTATTTGTTGAGTGAATAAGTGAGTGATGTACTGTGGTCCAGGTAGGAAAGAATGCAGGAATCTTTGGAATTCTGAATCCATTTCCAGCTGCACCATTAATTTATCTGTATGGCTCTGGGCAAGTCTCTCCAATTCTCTGACCCAGAGTTTTCTCATGTGTAAAATGGGGATAATAATACCTACCTTCCAAAGAACGTCAACATTTACAGGTTGTGGTAGGCAGAATTATGTCTCCCCCCACAAAGATGTCTACATTCTAACCACTGGAACTTGTGAATATGTTATGTTATACAACGAAGGGGAATCAAACCTGCAGATGGAATTAAGGATGTTAATCAACTGATCTTAAAATAAGGAGATTATCCTGGATTATCTGGATGGGCCCAATGTAATCATAAGGGTCTTTAATAACGGAAGAGGGATGCAGACGTAAACCAAAGAGATGGTGCTGAAAGAAATACTCAGCCTCAGGTCGCAGGCTTTGGAGATGGAGGAAGAGGCTAAGAGCTCGGGAATGCAGGCAACCACTAGAAACTGTAACAAGCAAGGAAATGGATTCTCCTTCCCCTAGAGCACCCAGAAGGAACACAACCTTGTGGATGTCTTGCTTTTAAGCCAGCGAGACCCATTTCAGATTGCCGATCTCCAGCACTGTAAGAGAATATGTTGCTTTAAGCCACTGTGTGGTAATTACAGCAGCAAGAGGAAACTAATGCACAGGTGTTGTGTGTAAAGTCCCTGGCACACAGTGGGTACTTTAATGGTTGACATCAGAGAATGACTGACTGAATGAATGAATATTAGTGTTTCCCACTAGACTATCAGGAAAGTGAGGTTAGTATTTCTTCTCTTATATACCACCCAGCATCTAACAGAGTATTGCTCACACACCAACGCTCAAATAGACTCAGCCTGAATTTCACCTTTGGGGATTGAGCTATGCCAGAAGAAGAGACGGGATAGAGACGCAGCATAGAAGAGGATGTAGGAGCTTATAAAAGGCAAACTGACTTCTTGCCTGAAGTGTCAGGGCGGTGAGTGCAGGTTACCTCCAAGAACACATAACACAGAAGCCAGGTTTTAACGCCACCTTGCTGGGAGGCTCCAGGCGAAGATGCTGGAGAAGATGGGAGAGAGGACTCTTGACTCATCATCTCCAAGACACAGAAGAGGCTGTTTCTCTGGACGAGAGATGCTATTCATCGGGGGAAATGTTCAAGCCCGTTTCTATTTACAACTGTTTGCTGAGGCGTGAGGCTGAATTCACCCAGGGTATCCAAAGAACCAAGCCCTGGTGCAGGCAAAGACAGGGAAGGCCATTGCAGAGCCGGATTTGGCAAATTTCCTTCACGCACTTGGGTTCTCCTGGAAGTGCAGTTTCCAAACAGGATATCTTGCTTATAGGGACCCTGCTGATCGATTATCAGTCTGACGCTGCTGCAAATCACTGAATGTCTTCCTGCCTTTAAAAGAAAGGAAAAAATTTGGTTTCAGTTATGAAAGCACAGGGTAAGAAACCCAGAGGTCACTTTCTCTTTCTTTCGAGCTCTCTCTCACTCTCTTAAATAAGAAGAAAGGCTATATTTTTCCGTGGATTAAGTCCAACATAGAGAAGAGTGTCACTGTGAAAACAATAGAATATATCTCCACTGATATAGCTTGACACTGGAACAAGTGCCTGAATTGTTGCCATAGCAATAAATGTGTCGGACTTATGCATGCGTTTTCTACTATAGGATTTTGATTAATGGCATTGACTAAATGGTGTAAAGGGGGAGAGACCATGCAGAAGGCCCGAGGAGAGAGAGCCAGGCTGCAGAGGGTCTGCCACAGCCCACTACAGTTGGGTGGCAAGTGGAGTTGACCAGAAACCAGTTAAACGGGAGTTGAATCTCTTCAATGGAGCAGCATCTGCACGGCCGGCCGCAGCGCCTTGTAGCAGGGGTCTGAGAGCGGGAGGGGAGGAGGCATGACAGCGAAGCCAGAGCTCCATCCGGGCCAGAGAGCTAATGACATCTCACTTCCACTGAGTACTTCCTATGTGCCTGTGTCCTTGAGATTTTATGTGTCTCCGTTTATTAATTCCTTACATGAACTCTATGAGGCAGCTATTTTTTTTTTCTGATAAAGAAACTGAGGCACAGAGAAGTTAATTAACTTGCAAAAGTCACACAGCTAGTAAGTGGCAGAATTGGGATTCAGACCCTCAGGCTGTCTGGCTTTGGACGCTGAGCTTTACTACTGCATTGTGCTTTGCTCCAGGAACAGGTACCGTCCTCCTGATTTTGCCTATCAATACTGGCAATGAGCGTGGAAGAGGGGGGATGGCGGGGGAGAGAGGGGATGTCTCAGTGAAAGACATCCCCACCTCTGGAAAATCAAGGCAAAGTCCTCAGAGCTCTCTGCAGGAAGGGGGCACATCTTACTCGTTGCTAACCTCATAGGTACCAGTAAGTGGCCTTTGGCGTGCTACCCATCAGTATGTACTGAGCACTTCACATTCACCAAAAGACAGGGTGGGACAATTGAATGAGGCCTGGAAGCCAGAAAGGTTTGACTCCTGACAGTGTCAATGTGACCTCGGACTGCTCACGGGATCTCTCCAGGCCTCCGTTTCCTCATCTGTGAAATGCATATAATACAAGTAGCACCTCGTCTGTGGTTGTAAGGATTCAATGAGAGGGTGTATTGCAAACACTGAACAGAGTGATTGGCATACTCACTCAACTAACTCCTCAAATTAAGTTAATTTTTCAAAAGACTCATTTTTCTAACTTGCCTGGTGTTCAGAAAACCCTTTCTGTTTTCAGATTTGTTCTTGCCTTTAGGTCAGGCAAGTTTTCTACTGTCATTTTCCTTGACTTTTGCTTCTGCTCCTCTTATTCTTTCCTCTTTGATATATTTTTTTTGACTTGTAAACTGGGTCTCCTGCATATGCCTGCCCACTTTCCTTCCCTCCTTTTTTCATTTCTAAGGTTTATTGTCCTTTGACATCAGGCTGCAATAATCAAGTTTGTCTTCCACCTCACTCATTTGATATTTTTCTTCAGTATTCATTCTATTGTACACTCCTCTGAAATGGCTCCTACTTTTAAATTATTCCTTTATGACAATCTAGTCTAATTCTACAGATGCAATGCTATATTAAATATTTTTGAAATCACTATTCAGAATTCTTTTAATTTTTTTTTTTTCAGTTTTCAGCAATAAATCTATGTGAGAAAGGCTGTTTCTCCAAGGAGTCCCTCTTCTGCTGGACCACGGTGTTATTGGTCTGAGTCATTCATTCATTCACTCAAGAGTTATTGAGTGTCTACTATATACCTATATCATTCATCACATCAGATGGTCATAGGAAAGGAAAATATAGCAGGGTGTTGGGGAACTGAGTGTGGCAGGGGTAGCTATTGTTTATAGCATTGTCAGGGAAGGCCTCTCCACAAAGACAATATTTGAGCAGAGTCCTGAAGAAATTAAGGGAGCAAGAGATGTGGCTATCTAGGGGAAGAACATTCTAGCAGAAGGAATAACCAGTGCAAAGGCTCTATTCCATTTGCAGAAACAAGCCTGTTTTCTGTAGAAGACAGCTTAAGTGGGAAACTCCACAGAGATGGCTGTCACCAGGGTACCTCTTTCTGCCTCAAGCCTAGCCTATGCCATAGGATAATTTTTGTAGGGTTTTCTCTAATTCCCAGAAATAGAGGGTTTTCTTCCCAAAGGAGGGGAAATTTTGAGTTGGTCCATGGTGTCTCCATCAATAAGATGCTGCTTGCATTCTAGCAGAAATACTTTGAGTTTTGAGAGGTGGCTGACACTTATCCTAGTTTCAGGGATTGCTGATGAAGGCTTGTAAGGAATGAGGTACCCCATACTCCACTGCAGGAGACTAAGGATAACAAATATATACCACAAGTGCCCAGATCCCATGGCAGGTAGCACTTGTTGATCATGGTGCTCTTTCTTGCTGAGATTAGATGCCACTTCAGAATCCTTCTTAACACTCCAAGTTAGTCATAATAGCACCCAAAATGAAACCTTTTGATCATCTTTTATGATGGTTTCTGATAATATACATATAAATGGAATTTTTGTATTAGGTCAAACCATATGAAATTGCTATTAGGTAACTTTTTTTAAAAAATGACAATTTCATGTGGTTCAATCTAGTCCATTGAATTAAATACAGCTCTGTTCAGTGGACGTTTGTTGAGAAATCTTTTGCTAAGCAAAGATTTCTTGTTCTCTGTGAACACTTCAACCTGAATATACCTGCAACTTTTCATACATTAAATATTCTTAAAGCGGGACCCAGCTGTATTGATTAATATCCTAACACAACTACCTTGGAACCAGCTTCATTCCCAGCCTTTGTCTATTTTTTTTCACCTTCTGGGATGATGAGGTGGCTGAACCTAACATAAAGAGCCCCCCAAAGACATGCCAATAAGCCATCATTTTCCCTCTAACCTCTATGTGGTAGCTTGTGTTATTGTTCTCATTCATTCACTCCCTCCCTGTAAGAGGTTTATAGTTTCCTCATGCATTGCCAACTTGCAGTGCTTCCCTGTGAGAGACGTGTACTTCCTTCCCCCTTGACTTCAGACTTGGTCAGGTTACTTGTTTTGGCCAATGGAATGTGATGTACGGTACTTTAGGCAGAAGCTTTCAAAGACACTGCATGATTCAGTCATGGTGCTTCTTTTCCTTCTGCTATGAGTCCTAGATATCTGGTTTGGAAGACACATAGAGCAGAAGTGTTAAGCCTCAGCTTTGCTGTAGCAACATATAGAGTGAGTGAGAAATAAACCTTTGAAAGCCACTGAAATGTTGGGGGTTGTTTGTTATTGTAGCTGTACCTGGCCAAGGCTGACTAATACACTTTGTCAGCATTAAATGCCATGTTAAGAAATAACTTTCCCAGGGCTTGCCCAGAGTTAGTGTCATGTAGCTATAGAGCTTTTGGTTTACATAAGCTGTTGGTATCAATGGTGTGGAGGGTGTAAGACCATCCAACCTTTCTAGACACAACCTATGATAGATGTGCCAGAAACTTTGGAAGAATGTGTCCAAACCACATGATCATAGGTGTTTTGTGGAAAAAAAAAGAGACTTGGACTTCAAATATGTTTGGAAACACTGGGTTAAATGAAGTTAAACAGGATTCTTTCCAGCAAGACTTCTCAGAGTTTTTAATATGCTGAGGTACATTGTGAGTCTCCTAGGGAAGAGGGTGATACAGAATTCACTGTTTTCCAAAGTTGTTTGATAATGGGATTTCTTTTTCATAGACTATTACATGGGCTTAACGCTCTGCAAAAAAACTCAGCAAATGCTGCCTTTGGTGGCAACAGAATTTGCATATTTCTCCGAAATTTCCCATCTCTTCCAGCCATCGATCTATTTCACTGTTTGTCTTCACTCTCGCCTTTGTTTTGTCTTGTCTTCTTTTGTGACCTGCTCCTCCATCTCCTTTCATCATTCTACCTTTGCTTCCTATTTCTCCTTCTTCCCTTCCTCCTTCTCTTCTTTCTTCTTTCCTCTCCCATCCCCTTCCAACCCCCATTGTCTCCTCTTCTCCTCCCCTCTCCTGTTCACTCTCTTCACCCTCTTTTTCTCACTCTCTCTGGCTTTTCAAGAAGCCCAGAGAGTTTTCTCTGACTGGATGACCCAGGAGAATGTCTTCCTTGATTGTCAAGTACCATTCCTGAAAATAAAGCCAGCGATGGCGCTGCCTGCTCTTCCCAGGTGTGGTGTTAATTTTAAAGCAATGGGCTTTAACACTGCATCAGCCTCCTTAAGGAGAGATCCTTTGTTCTAGACTCAGACAAAGCAGCCCAGTCGGCCTTAAAAGAGAAAAAAAAAAGCTGTTTCATTTTATATTGGAAAAATACAATGTGACATCTGGAGAACAAATTGTTCAGTCAGCCAGAAATACGCCTTGTAAAAATTGCTTAGGTTTCTGTAACAAGATTATTTACTGAGAGTGTTCACCTATAATACAGCACACTTCTGAAATGGACCTTTTATGAAACACATCAAGAACTGTAGAAATGTATTCAGTGCATTAATCTACAACACTGCACACTTTACCACACTTTCAGAGTAGATTTCAAAACTCAGACCATCTAATGAGATAGAAGTTATTCTTGTCCTATATTCATTCTGGTCATGTTCTATACGGAGCCCTTGGGATATTTAACATAATGCAGTAAGTTTTTCAACACACACAGACACTCCCTCTCACACACAATCATACACACTGTTACATACGCTCTCACACACAAACAAAATATATGACTCTTCAGACAAGTATCCAGTTTAGAATGCAGTAAGCCCATATTTCAACAGCCTGTGTGCAAGGCAAGGGCTGGCTATTTTAGAAACCAGAACTTTATAAATATTTAAAGATCCTGATTTAATTCCGATGAGAGATCTCTCAGGTGCTGTCAGTTACTTTCCATGACTCCTTCATTTCTGATCAGGGGGTGACAGTTTGGAGAGCAATCTCCTGGCAATTTGAGGAGCTGCCTCAGTTAGAACCTGGCAGCTGGGACCGGGCCTGAGGTGGCTGAAACAGTTGGATCGTGGAGAAGTGGGTCAGGTGGGGCAGGCAGGGAAAAGCATGCCCTACGTTTGCCTGCTTTGCTGGCCTTGACTTTTCTTTGCCACTCTGACTACAGAAATGGGTTCTTCCAGCTGGGCGGCTCCACGTGAGGTGGTCCAAACCCTTCTGCCTCAAGGTCAAGTCGACTGCTCCATTGGTTCAATGGATATTTGCTCTAGAACATACAGAGCAGAGAGGAGACTTGCAGGATGGTTCCTCCACCAACCCAGTGGATGGTTACTCCACCAACCCAATGGATGGTTCCTCCACCAACCCAATGAAAGGCCCAGGCTCTCAAATTTCACCTTGGCCTGGAGAGTTCAGCATGTTGCTGGGAGAGCTAACTTGGCCAGAATGGAAATTCAGGAGAGGAGAAAAAGAGCGTGCTAGAATTCTCTCTCCAGTGCCAAAGATCAACTCATCTCTCAGCCATCACTGCCCGTCCTCTCGGCATCTCCACACAGCAAAGTCTGCGTGAAAGTGAAGGCAGAGCTGGTGGAAGTTGTGCATTATCTACATCCTGGAGGATGGAGTTCTGGAAGACCTGCCAAGCTCTGCATTCGGAGGGTCTCTCCTCTCAGAGACTGGAGCTCTGGAAGAAGCCTGCAAGAGGGCCTGGCTGTTCTTCGTATAGAGCAAGCAAGCCCCTTTGTTTCACTGCTTCTCATTTACTTGGATGAATTTCAGACCTCTCTTCTGGCTCTCAGGCTCTCTCTCTCCTGCCCTTCTGATTTGGCAAAGAATGAAGAATGACATTTTTCTACTGTCTCTGCTCAGTTTTCTTGGACTTTTTTTTCAAAAAATGGGCTTCACAGTTTTCAACTCCAAACTCTCTGTTACAGAGAGTTACATCATAGTTTCTTGTTGAAGAGGACAAAGGCTTAACTGCATGGGAACTAACATGCAAATTAAAAGTGAAAACATTCTTCCAAAAATCTGAAGAGGTCAAAAAAAAATCCATATTTTTTTAAACATCCAGATTTCATTAAGATATTTTGATGGAAAGAGCTAGAAAATCTTGGGAACCAATTGGACAGGCTAGATCTCAGTTGGCATATATGTAAAATGAAGTTATGGTCTTCACTGGCCTTATATTGTTTGCTTATGATGAAATATGATCTTAGCCCATTAAGTTACATGCATAATTGAAGCTAGAAATCAAGTACGGGGATAGATTTGAGATCAATTTCTATTCTAATAACAAAAATAAAAACATATTTATTCTCCCAAAAAATGGGCTTTAGCATTTTTCAGTTTTGTTTTCTTCTAAGTCTCACACTCTGGGGATCTACCAGTCTCCTTGAGGAATCTTCTTCTACTCACAGGCTCCATTCCTTTCATGGGAATGTTGTCTTTCTTCTTGATGGTCCCACCCAAGACACATGTCCTCCCTGAAGCCTCCCATAACCCTTTGGTTCACACCAATCTTTCCCTCCTTATCCTCTCGGGCAATCTATGGAACCATGTAGTTTAACACTCAATCACACATGGCCTTGCCTTGCTTCACCCCCTTGCCTTCCCCTGTACGTTAAGTGGAGGCACGGGGGGATGGACAGACCAATGCACTAAGGTAAATAAACAAGGGGCTCTCATCTCCACAGCGTCATGTCTTCATCATGTGAACACCGGGCAAGCATCTCAACCATTTGAAACCTCAGTTTCCTTGTGTATCAAATGGAGGTGTTACGTTGCTTGTCACATAAAAAAGTTGTAATACTAACTGTAATAGTAAGTGAACTAATGAAGCAAAAATACTTCATAAACTGAAAATCCTGGAACATTTAAGGAGTATCAATAATATTGAACTTCTTGTCTTCCATTTGCTTCTAACCTTCCCACAGCGGCTAGAAGAGTGTTGAACACACAGTAGGAAACCAACAAACATTGATTGCATAATGTCTCTTTTTGCCACAGGGTAACCTTTACAGGTTCCAGCTTCTGGAAGGTCTACTACAAAGCACGAAGCAAGACTTAATGAGGATGAAAATGATTTGCGGGCCCTGTCTGTTCTTTACACAAGGATTTGAAAAGCTAAGTTTAGATTCTTCTCTACAATTTTCTAGGAAGCTGGCTTGAGAGTTTTGTTGTAGAGGATTTTCTGGGAAGATGATGGCGGAAGCCTGAAAGTTTAGCACACACTGTGAGATGATGTTTTTCCTTCTTTCAGGAACAGAATACTAACAAATTAGGATCATTATTTAATAGGTCAGAGGTCACTGTATTATTTCCTGTAAAATAGATTCATGCTTATACTAAGGGAAAGAGAGAAATACCTATGCTCTTGGTGAGAGCCCATTTGATTAAGAATTTGGTTAGCTTGCTCCTTGGTATTTCTCCGCAGATAAACTTTCCCTTGAATTCTGAAGACGGTGATAGACTTGACTGAGGACCAGAATGAGAACACTCTTTTCTTTTGTCGCACTAGTGGCCTGGGGGTGGAGGGGGACTTGGTTTTAGCCCTGAGGCTCCGAGCCACTCAGATACTTGAAGAATTCACCTTCAGGTTGAGGCTGAAAGGAATGTGTGCATATGATTTGGCTATTAAGATAGTGGGTAAGATCAACTATTCTTCAATAAAAAAATAAAAATGAATAAAGAAAAAGATAGTGAGTAAAGAGCAGGTGAATCCTTTTGGTCAGCCTCTCCTTCTAGGAGTTCTACAATCTCTATCTCACAGTGATGGAATAAAAACTAAGTGTGGACTGTTCCAAATAGGGGAGACAGCGTCAGGATTTACAGCACTCAACAGAGATCCTGGGTTCTGCACCCTGACTGAAGCAACCCTGTCCCTCTTCCCCTGTTCCAATGGACACGTATCTAAATATCAAACTGGTGTGGGGAGAGCTGCAGGCTCCAAACTGAGGCCCCGTCCATTAAAAGCACTCTATTCTCCTTCAAATGCTGCTTAGAGGGGATTGAGGAAACCATATCTCAGTGTGCACCTCATTCACTGATGAAAATTTCCCTTTAAAGGCATTTTAAAGGCATTTTAAAGGCATTCATCTAAAGGCTTGTCGGTTCAAGATTTTGTGAGAAAACTGTGGAATAAATGGAAATAAGTAAGATATGATCCTCTTCGCGATAACTCTCTATCTGCTGGGGGAGCCAGAGCTGTACAGAGGCAATGATGGCACTAGACTATTGTTACGTGTTGTAATACACGTGCAAGAATTCATTGAAAGAGCCGGGAGGAAGCCATCTGTGTGGGCTGAGGGAGTAAAGCAAGCTCCTTGGAGGAGGAAGACAATCTAGCAAGGGCTATCCGTGGGGATCAAACCAATATCTTCAGTCACTACACTCTCGCTTCACAAGGCTTCAGCACCAGGTTGATCAAAGAGGGCTTTGAGGAGTATTTGACTTGCCATGTTGGAGAAAAGGTCCTAGAAATCATGTTCAGTCTTTAGATACGGGACTTGGTTCAGCACTATTGGCCTTTGAGATTTTTCTCATCTCCTTCTGTATATCTTTTTGGTCTTTATGATTCTTGTTGGCCACTAGCGTGCGGGGGCTCTGATCTAGGTACTGTCAAAACTATTTGAGTTTCAAGTAACATAAGCCAACTCAAGAGCGCTCCAGCAAAAAAAAAATGAATTTGCTAAAAATGTGAATGCCTTATGAAACCCAAGTGGAGGAATATAGTTGAGTCTCAGAACAGAATTGCTATCAGAAACTGGAAAAGCTGCTAGGGATCCAGGCATATCTCCCCCACTCTCATTTCTGCTTCTCTCTGAGCATCTTTTTTCATTCTTCTCTTTATATATCTGTTCATACTGCTTCTCAGTCCATATAAAAAAGAGACGGCTGCCCCAGATGTCAAGTTTTTAATGTGTCTGTCATATTCTATCATTCACATGAATTAACTGGTTATCTCTGAATTCCTATTTCACATTCCATGTAAAGAGAACCTATTTATTATTTTTTTTCAGGTTTTATTTTTAATTTTATTGAAGTGTAGTTGATTTACAATATTGTATTAATTTCTGCTGTATAGCAAAGGGATTCAATTATACATATATATATTATACACATATATATACATATATGTGTATAATATATATATATTTTTTCATATTCTTTTCCATTATGGTTTAATCACAGGATATTGACTATAGTTCCCTGTGCTATACAGTAGGACCTTATTGTTTTTCCATCCTATATATATCATACTTTGCATCTGCTAATCCCAAACTCCCAATCCTTCCTTTCCCCACCTCCCCTGCCCCTTGGCAACCACAAGTCTATTCTCTATGTCTGTGAGTCTGTTTCTTTTTCGTAGATATGTTCATCTGTGTCACATTTTAGATTCCACATATAAGTGATATCATATGGTATTTGTCTTTGTCTTTCTGACTTATTTCACTTAGTATGATAATCTCTAGGTCCATCCATGTTCCTGCAAATGGCATTATTTCATTCTTTTTTATGATCGAGTAGTATTCCATTGTATATACATACCACATCTTCTTTATCCATTCAACTCTCAATGGACATTTAGGTGTTTCCATTTTTGGCTATTGTAAACACTGCTGCTATGAACATAGGGGTGCATGTATCTTTTCGAATTATAGTTTTGTCTAGGCGAACCTGTTTAAACTAACTTGAGCCATGTGTCTCCCTTCGGTCCAGTTAAGCGTCTAACACCCATTTCTAACTGCAGTGGGTGTTGGGTTCCCAACACATTCAAGCTATTCTCTGACAGCAGCTGGGTGTCCTACAATTCAACCCAGTTCTGACACTATTTACCTGGAGAGAGCATCAGATCCCACAGGCTCAGGGCTCAGTCCCACAAGACTGACCTCCACTTCAGATGCCAATCTCAAGCCCAGGTTGTTACCTGTGCTGCATGGCCGACTGGCTATAGGTTGTAGGTCCCAGTGACCTCCTCCTTGGGTTATAGGTTAAGGGCTCAGTGCTATGAGACTGCCCCCCTCCTTCAGACCACAAGTCCAGGTAGTCGCCTAGGCTTCTGACCAGCTGGCTACAAATCAAAGGTTCCCATGATCTCCTCTTTGGATTTGATTAATTTGCTGGAGTGGCTCACAGAACTCAGAGAAACATTTTACTTACTAGATTACTGGTTTATTATTACCATTATCATTATTTTTAGCAAGGAGTGGAAATATCTGGAAAGTTTCGTTTAATATGATCATAAAATGAGTTATCATTTTGTGTTGCTTGATATATTGTTTCTTGATATATAAGTGCTCCTTTACAGCAGAGAGATACCTGTGCCTGGAGCCTCTTGCGGAGCCCCCAGCCCAGGGTCAGGAAGGGTGGACATCTCTTCCTGGGATGCACAGAGACTAAGGCGGTGGGTGGGGACGGCAAAGCGCCCAAGGCCTTGCCCTTACAGTGATGTGGTAGCCATTCGTCCCCCTGATGGTCTCCAGGGAGTCCTCCAAGTACTGGCTGTCCTCCTGTAGGATGAGGGGCCTCAGCCCCAGCTGCTGGAACTCATGGCTGTCCGCATAGAGCTGCCGCATGTGGACGGCGAGCGCGTGGCCTGAGGTCCTTTGCGGTACTGGCGCCCCACGGTGGCCGACTGCTGGATCTCCTGCGAGGAGGGCTGGGTGCGCGGGGTCAGCCCGGAGGCCGCCAGCAGCTCAGGGTCCCGGGTCTCGGAGCGCCCTCACTGGTGGTCTGGGCTCTCCGCGACATCTGCGCGCAGCAGGCCAGGCCAGGTGCCCCCAGCGTGCGCTCACACAGGGAGTAAGGTGCCCGCTTCGGGCTCCCGGGGTCCCTTAAGGTACTTTCCTGAAAGAGCCAGTCACTTCTCGTGAAGGTACAGGTGGTGGAGGGTGTCGAGGCCCCCTTCCAATATTGCTCTGCCCCGAAAACCCAGGGTGGACTCCGCCTAGAGAATCTGGGAAACTCCAGCCGAGCGGGGAACCGGGATCACCAGGCAGCTGCCTCTGCAGGCCCCACTCGACTCGGACACGGAGCCTGCCTCGAGGCCTCTGGAACTTTCCACAGACAGACTCGGGCTGGAGAAATGCCGAGGTCCTGGGCTCTTCAGGCCCACCAGGTACAAGGGGTCATCCTGGAGGTGGGAGACAGAGGCAGTGTCACAGATGGGACCTGAGATGGGGTCGTTGCCAGGCCAGCCTGACATTGTAGGTGGACAGGTTGGTCCCAGCCTTGTGCTGCAGGGGTCACGTGTCGGGGGGCTGGTGGACGCTTTGCACCATCAGTGAAGTGCAGGATTTCCTTCCTACGGAAGGCAGTCGGGGATCCAGGTATGCATGCTATTTTAACTGACCTCAGCGCTTCACTTCCTTTGTTTCTTACTTGCTCAGCAATCTGTGGGCGGTGCGCTCAGGCAGGGACAGCATCAGTGTTCAGACGAAGTCTCTCTGTCGCCTTCTCCTAGGCTTTCTTTTCTTTTTAAAAATTTTATATTGGAGTAGAGTTGATTTACAATGTTGTGTTAGTTTCCGGTGTACAGCAAAGTGATTCAGTTATACATAGATTACTGGTTTATTATAAAAGAATATAACTCAGGAACAGCCAGATGGAAGAGATACATGAGGCAAGGTATGGGGAAAGGAGGCGGAGCTCCCATGCCCTCTCCAGGACTGCCACCGTCCTTGAATCTCCACCCGTCCATCCACCTGGAAGCTCTCTAAACCTAGTCCTTTTGGGTTTCATGGAGGTTCCATTCTATAGGCACGGTTGATTAAATCATTGATCATTGGTGTTTGACCTCAAACTCCAGCCCCTCTCCTCTCCCCAGAAGTCGGAGGTGGGGCTGAAAATTCCAACCCTCTAATCACAAAGTTGGTTCTCCTGGCAACCAGCCCCCATCCTTAGGTATGGTCCAACAGTCACCTCATTAACATAACAAGAGACACCTTTATTGCTCTTAGCAGCAGAAATTCCAAGGGTTTTAGGAGCTCTGTGACAGAAATGGGGATGAAAACCAAATATACATTTGACTCTTGAAGTACTCAGGGCTTATAGGTGCCAATCCCTGTGGAGTCAAAAATCTGAGAGTACAGCTCTCTCTGCCTCAGAAACAAAGGAATTGTTAAATGACTTACCCAAGGACAGGAAGTTGAAACAGTTTGGATAGAATCAGGACTCAATTTTGATTCCACCTATTTTGACCTCTAATTGAACACAAACTCTTCTCCACATTTAGTTAAAGACATGTAAAATGAAAATACAGGCATTATATGTATCGGAAAAAAATATCACATATAATTAGACCCACGCTGTTCAAACCAATGTCGTTCAAGGGTCAACTGTGTATTTCTTTTAACAAATCACAATATCACACCGATCGCCTTTGTCCATAGGCTGGGTCAAAGAGTATAAACGCAACTGTCAGTGTCCCATTCCTGTGATAGAAAGAAATTCTTTAAAAAAGAAGTATTGCTCAGACACTGGGCAGATCACTCCCTCCCACCTCATCTCTAAAAAGTACATACGATCTATCCCTTTCCAAGTGCCTTTGCTGCAGGAGAATCACAAATGACCAGGTTAGGGAAAGCTCGTGTATAGGGAGAAATCAGAAAAAAGAGCATTACTAACTTTAGATGCCATCCTTCAGAATAACAGTGATGTGAACCTAATCTTTGTGAACTCAAGCTTTGGCCATATCAAGGTTGTATTTCTGAATATTCCTACCGTGCGTACAATAACTTCATTTTCCACCAGGTACATCATTCTGCCTTACAGATGTGTATATGATGCTCCCAAACAAGGCAGGGTCATGAAGGCCCTAGCAAGTCCAAACTCTTTGGTCTCAAACACAAGCCCTTTTAGACTCTCAAGGCCTTTGCTCCTTCTCCAGTCTCAACTATGATCGCTCCTGATCTTGCAATTTATGTTGCAGACATTTAGGACTGCATGTAATTCCTGAAACAATGCATACTGTTTGTGACTCCATGCCTCTGGACATCCTATTCCCTCTTTCTGGAACCTCCTTCTCATCGCCTGTCCATATCACAAACTCCTAATCACCTGTTAAAGCTGACTCAAATATATTCCCCTCCAGGAAGCTCTCCTTGAGACTTACACACACACACACACACACACACACACACACACACACACACACCACTGAATGGGATGACAAAGTGGCCGAACCCAGCACAAAGTGGCACTCTGAGTCTGGGGGCCTCCATGCAAAGCGCCACCTCTAACCCTTCACCTTTTCTTCATTCATGAATTAGTCACATATACTAGATGTGACCTTAAACTCCTTAGGACCGCTTTGTTTTATTTATCTTCATGTTTATTCCCCTGTAAACACCTCTTTGGACAGGAAGGTAGTGTAGCTTGGAGATTAAGCACAAAAACTCTGGACAGATGGACCCATCTTTGTTCAAATCGTAGCTTTTCCAACTCTTAGCTGTAACCCTGTGCAAGGTATCTCAATCTCTAAGTCTGTGTTCACACCTATAAAATAGGAATAATCTTAAGACTTACCTGTAAGGGTTATAATGTGGTGATTTAATGAGATAATATGCGTAATCTAGAAAGCCTTCAACAAATGTTAGATATTATTATAAAAAATCTTCTGAACAGAATTTCTCTGTGGTTTGATGACTTGGAAGGGACTCTATTTCAACAACGACAACAAATCTTGTGTGCCTTGGGGATCCTTCCTAAAAACAATGATAAACCATTGTCCATTAGATGGGCTAAAGTGCTGGTTACCAAGAGGTTCTGGTCAATAAATTCAGTTTCATCTCCTGTGCGCTTTTTAGCTTTGATTCATTTTCCCTTTTCCTAGATGGGTAAGAATTGGAAATACAGGCTGAGCTTTGATTTTGCACCTAGGGATTCTCTTCCACAGCCACGAGACTACTGGGATGAAATGTCCTTCCAGAGCTCTCTCATCCTTCTCCCTGCTTACCAGCCAAGCCTGTGTTCAATTCATCCCAGAAAAATGTCCAACTTGAAACATCAGAGGAGTTTCTGTAAAGTTCTAGAACTCAGACCTTCTCAACCAGAACTCCAGGGGGAATAACCTCTTATTCTGCAAGAGAAAGCAGAGATTGGGGGGAAAGAGCAAAGGAAAAGAAAAAAAAATCTATCTCTCTCTCTCTCTTATACATACAAACCCTGCTCTGTATGTGAGCTATAGGATTTTTGAATTTGTAAGAAAATACAGCTTTTTGTTAAGTCTGCTGGGGACAGCGCTTCTTTCTGGATCTCACTGGAGGGTGATCCATCTTGAAGTGTGCCCACATCCTCAAAGGCACAAGGACCAAAGGTTTGGAGCATCTCTGCACACTCACCCACCTTGGCATGCTTTCTCCAGGCCACTTATATACTGGCTCATTGTTTCGTCCATTCTTTCATCTCTTTTTCTCTCTGTATTTCTCCCCTCTCCCCTCTCCTGTCTCTTCCTCCTCCTCCTACTTCTCTCTCCCCCACCATCATTGGAGGAGGCTATACATTCCTGGTCATAATTCTGTTCTCAACACTAAAAGATGGGACCCATTTCCACCTCCACAAAATCAGCCGCAGGACTGTGTTCATCACGCCTGAGCACAGCTTTTGTGGGCAGACACATGCCCGGAGGGATTCTAGCCCAGGAACACTGCCCGGCAGCCTCTTGCCTCGCGCTACAGAATGCGGATAATGTTGCCCCATCCAGAAAAGCCTGCACTTCCAGAGCTGCTGCTTTTGGGCCCCAGCCAAGCTCCTCTTTGAGCTGTTTATTTTGAAACCATTTCTTGTTGGATTCTGCAACAATCAGTCTCAAAATTAAAAAAAAAAAAAAAAACATAAAAATAAATGGCCTGATCGCCACACACTGATTAACTGGCCCGGGAACGTGATAGATCTCTGGCATGATGCAAATAACCATTTAAAATCTGCTGCCACGTTTCTAAATATTAACATTAGGATTAAAAAGAAATGTCTCCTACCCCAAATAAAAGAACATGAGGTTTAGGGCTGAAGGGAGTTGATTCTGACATTGGTTATGATGTTTTTAAAAAAATATTTCAATTTGGAGAAAACGAGATAGGGGATAACTGGGTACCGAAGAGAGTTGGGGTTTTTTCTTTCTCTTTTTCTTTCTTTCTTCCTTTCTCTTTTTTTGAGAGGGGGTTGGGTCTGAAGCCGTGCATGTCAGAGAATTTACCCAGGAGGATGGCAAACCTGTGGCAGAGTCAATTTAGTTACAAGATCAAAATCTCTTGACTCACAGGAGACCGTGTTAAAATGTTGGGAACAGCTACAGATCTTTAAAAATCATGCTTCTGCAGCAAAACCAGATTCTGAATTGCTTTAAAGGCTCTTCAGTTATAAAGCCCCTTTCAATCTGGCAGTTTTGGGTCCAAGCCGTCAGGATGTTTAGGAAGCTGTGAAACCAAGGCATTGACTTTATGCAACCCGCCTCCCCCGACCTCCACCCCAAATCCCAGCCCCGACCGAGGTCAGGTCCAGTTGTTAGAAGGACAAGAAGAAAAAGCAAAGTCCCGGACTAGGGCTGATTTCCAGGTGTTTGTGGAATGATGGGTTGCAGGACTAGGAAGCCACTCTCTGATGCTCGCTTGCTAATATGAATAACAAACGTGTTAACATCAGCTACTGGGCACGCACTATATGCCACGCATTGTGCCAAATATTTATGGGCAGGGATCAGCAAACTATGGCCCATGGACCGTGTCCATTCCATTGCTTCTTTTTGTATAGCCGCTGAGCTCGGAATGGTTTTGACATTTTTTAAATGGTTAAAAGCAATCAGGGCTTCCCTGGTGGCACAGTGGTTGAGAGTCCGCCTGCCGATGCAGGGGACACGGGTTCGTGCCCTGGTCCGGGAAGATCCCACGTGCCGCGAAGCGGCTGGGCCCATGAGCCATGGCCACTGAGCATGCGCATCCGGAGCCTGTGCTCCGCAACAGGAGAGGCCACAGTGGTGAGAGGCCCGCATACCGCAAAAAAAAAAAAAAAAAAAAAAAAAGATCCAAGGATGAACACCTATTTCATCGCAAAGCCACTCATGCTCTGCCATCCCCTGCCTAACTTCACTCCACGCCACCCTCTTCTTGCCTTTTGCCTGTAAGCCACCCTCATTTTCTTTCAGGTTTACTTCAGAGTTCTTGCCTATGAGGTTCCCATGAAGAAGTACACTCTTCATGTACCTGGCTCCTTTACATCTCTCAGATGAGGTGACCTTAACAAAAAATAGGTCCTGCCCTCTCACAAAGACATCTCCAAATAGCAGTATTTATTTCTTGCTCAAGCAAAAGTGTGTGCAGACATTAAAGGCTGGTAGGCAGCTCCATAATCATGAAGGACCAGGCTCCTTCTTCAACATGCCTTCTGTCTTGGAGTCCAAAAACATTGCTTTAGCTCCTGCCATCACATATGACTTCCAGTCAGCCAGAAGGAGGAAGAGAAAGTAGAACAGCTTGTCTCTTTTGCTCACCTTGCATTGGCCAGGATTTGGTCAGATGGCCACAGCTAGCTGCAAGGGAGTTTGGGGCAACTAATCTTTTTTCTAGAAGGCTTTATGCCCAGCTAAAAAGTAGAGAGTTCTGATGATGAGTGAGAAGGGGGGAATGGGTGTGAAAAGACTACTACCATAGAACCTTGTACTTTTCCTTCTCCAACTTGTAGTTAGATCTTTATTTGTTAGTATTTCTGAACATCTTTTTCTCTCACTAGGCTAAAACTAAGACCTTCTGACCCGTTTCTGCTATGTCCCCAGCGCTGAGCAGAGAGCCTGGCCTGTTGTTGCTAGCTGCTCAGTATTTTTTGAATGGATGACAAGCGGAGTCAGGCATGGAACTCAGGACGCCAAGCTCTTAGCCAGTTTCCCCAGCTCTAAGCCAAGGTGTAGGTAGAGGTCACCTTATCTTTGTTAAGCTACAAGATAAGAGAATTCCAGGCAGAGAGTATACAGGTGGGTGATCTATTCCTGACCCTCTGGGTAAAGTTATATTGTCTGATCAATGATTGCCCACCTGATGAGAAAGACACCCAGTGAGAATGTGATATGATGAACACATGCATAGGTCAACAGCAAAGGCTTAGCTCAGTAGCAAGAGGACTGGTCTCCTGTGTGCAGCCCTCTGCCCAAGTCATGCTTAGCGGTGTCATTTCATGAGCCCCAGATAACAGGGATGTCACCATGGGTCCATTATTTGAGCACAGTTAGCACCAAGCCTCATACTCTTGAGTGAGATCTCTACTAGCCAAGATCATTTTTATAGCTTTCTCATAGAGAAATATCTTTTGTAGTCACTTAGATTTTTCATTTTGCAGAGTGCTAAGTAGAGACGTCATTTCTCAACTACCTACTATGTGCCTGGAACATCCAGTCTCTGGAACGTACACCGTCAGTCAAAGCACTCAACTGCTATGAGAGATTGTCAGTATAACCAGTGGAAGAAACAATGTTCTGCGTTCACCAAACCATTTCTTTTTCCTCTTGAGCTCGCAGGAAGGTTACATTTCTTGTCTCCTCTTTGATGGGAGGGCGGGTGGCAGGGAAGGGTATGTAATCAGATCTGGTCAGTGGAATGTGGGCAGAAACAACATATGCTATCTCCAGGCCAGGCTCCTTCTTTTCTTCTGTCTTCCCCTTCCGTGGTGTGGTGGCCGTGTGTGAAGATGGTCAAGCTACAACATGGAAGAAGCCTATGCCCCTTAATCCTTGAGTCTCTGTGTGTGACATCCCAGGAGCACCTCTTCAGATTCCCCTGTACGTTATTCAAGTCATGCTCTGATTACCAGCTCGCCAAAGGTTCAAGCCTGCAAGTCTTATTTACACCAAAGCTTCATTGTTGATGGTGAATATATAGATAATTCTAAAGTGTGGAGGTGTGAAGCCTCCACTGGGTAAAATTTTTTCTTGTTTATTTGTTTTTCCAGTTTTATTGAGAAATAATTGTCTACATCATTGTATAAGTTTGAGGCATACAGTGTGATGATTTGACTTCCATATACTACTGTAGAATGAGTATCACAATAGGTCCAGCTAACATCCATCATTTCATACAGATACAATATAAAGAAAAGAAAAGAGAAAAACTAAATAATAAAAAAACGAAATAATTTTTCTCCTTGTGGTGAGAACTCTTAAGGTTTACCCTCTTAACAACGTTTCTATATATTACACAGCATTCATGTTATACATTACATCCCTAGTACTTATTTATCTTATAACTGAATATTTGTACCTTTTGACCACCTTCTGCAAATTTCCCCTCCCCCACCCCTTCATCTCTGGTAACCAAATGTCTGATCTCTTTTTCTATGAGTTTGTGTTTTTTTTTGTTTGTGGTTTTTAGATTCCACATGTAAGTGAGATCCTACATTATTTATCTTTCTCTCTCTGACTTATTTCACTCAGCATAAGGCCTTCAATGCCCACCTGTGTTGTTGCAAACGAGAGGATTGTCTCATTTTTTATAGCTGAATAATATTCCATTTGTGTGTGTGTGTGTGTGTGTGTGTGTGTGTATATATATATATATATATATATATATATATATATATATATATATGGCCAGCTTCTTTATCCATTTATCCTTTGATGGGCACTTGGGTTGTTTCTACTTCTTGGCTATGGTAAATAATGCTGCTATGAACATGGCAGAACAGGTATCTTTTCGAGTTGGTGTTTTCATTTCCTTTAGATATAGTCCCAGAAGTGGAATTGCTGGATTATATGGTAGTTATACTTCTTTTTCTTGAGGCTCTTCCGTACTGTTTTCCTTAGTGACTGTACCAATTTACAATCCCACCAACAGTGCACAAGGGTTCCCTTTTTTCCATATCCGCACCAGCATTTGTTATCTCTTTGGATGAGGACCATTCTAACAGGTGTGAGGTGATATCTCATTGTGGTTTGAGCATCTTTTCATGCACCTGTTGTCCTTTCATATATCTTCTTTGCAAAATGTCTGTTTAGGTTCTCGGAGTAAACTTTTGATCCATGGGGGTGGGAGCCAGTGGATAAATGCTTCCCCCTTTTTCTATCAGATACATAGTTATAAGGCCCATTTCATGCACTTTCTCAGAGTCTGTGGCATCACACACCCCATCATTCTCAGTGGCCAACAACTTGGTGAGGCGTCCTTGTATTCACTCTTCCTTCTAACCTGCTTCACACTCGTTCTCACTCCTGCTGCCTGGTATCATGCTCCCCAATAAAGTGCAGGCACATAAATCCTTTCCCCAGGCTCTGCTTTCTGTAGGACCCCATTTAAGACACCCAGCTGCATGGAGAGCTTTCTGGGAGAGCCACTCAACCAGGAACATCAATGTCGAATTTCGTGTGAACAAGAAGTAAATTGTGATTGTAGTAAGCTATTGAAACTGGGTTTGTTTATGACAGCAGCTAACGCTAATTACCCTCACTAACATGTTACTCTCTTTTTACAGCTCTGAGGACTGAGTTCAAGGACGTGAAATAACTTTCTGTTAGTCACACAGTTTGTGTTAGGTCCAACCAAGGTTCACATAACTTGCACTGACGCGCTTCTGTAGAAGTTTTGGTTAGCACTGAACGTGTTTGATTTGCTCTGCAGAGTTCTGTTTACTTCCTATATGTGTGGTGGTGATTTAAGCACTTGAAGCTGGCCAAGAGTGGTGTTTCCTGAATTTCTCTTGGTCAAGTGCTAACGAGGTCTTTGGGTGCCAGACTGTTCCTCCAGAAATCTCCAAATGAAGCTTTCCCCGAGGATGCTCCCCACTATGTAAAAGGTTTTAACAATGAAAGGGAAGAGCAACTTGAAAAAAAACCCGACTCTGGGCTCTGAACAGTTTTTTGGTTCAAGAATTAAACCATAAGATCCAGCAATCCCACTTCGGGGAAAACCATAATTTGAAAAGATTCATGCACTCCAATGTTCATTGCAGCACTATTTACAATAGCCAAGACATGGAAGCAACCTAAATGTCCATTGACAAAGGAATGGATAAAGAAGATGTGATACATATATACAACGAAATATTGCTCAGCCATTAAAAAGAATGAAATAATGCCACTTGCAGCAACATGGATAGACCTAGAGATTGTCATACTGAGTGAAGTAAGCCAGAGAGAGAAAGAGAAATATCATATGATATCCATTATATGCAGAATCTAAAAAGAAATTATACAAATGAACTTCTTTACAAAACAGAAACAGACTCACAGACTTACAGAACGAACTTGTGGTTACCAGGGGAGAAGCATGGCAGGAAGGGATTGTTAGGGAGTTTGGGATTAACATGTACACACTGCTATATTTAAAATGGATAACCGACAAGGACCTACTGTATAGTACAGGGAACTCTGCTCTATGTTATGTGGCAGCCTGGATGGGAGGAGAGTTTGGAGGGAGAATAGAAACATGTGTAGGTATGGCTAACCCCTTTGCTGTACACCTGAAACTATCACAACATTGTTAATCAGCTATACTCCAATATAAAATAAAGAGTTTAAAAAAAAAGAAGTACCAAATTTCACTTAACTAATTACCCATAGGTAGGCATTCTAGATTGTTTCAATTTGATTTGTTGTTATAAAAATTACTGTAATGAACATTCTTGAATATATATCTTTACATACTCATGCTGTTATTTCTGTGAAATAGAAGCCTGGAAATAGAATTATTAGGTCACATCTAACATTTTAATAGATACTGTTAATTTTCCATCCAAAATATTGTACCAATATTTAGGTAGAGTCTGGATCTGCTCTATTCTCTTTACCCTCTCCTGCACTTAATGTTCTCAAGGTCGTTTTTTTTCCCACATTTTATAAAGTGAAAATAATATCTCATTGTTGCTTTTACGCATTTCTTTAGCATGTGGCAAGGCTGAGCATCATTTCACGTTTGTTGACTGAATGTGTTTCTTCTGTGAATGGCTGCTCATATCACGTATCACTTGTCTATTGTGTTTTTTGGTTGTTGTTATTTCTTCTCATTAATTACTATTGAACCCCTACTGTTGTGAACCTGTCAGATAGATTGCCCTCATGGAGCTTCCAGTCCAGCAGGGAAGAGAGACCTTGAACAAAGGTAAAAAGAAGCAAATGCAGCCTATGAAAATGTTGTATCCGGTTCTGTGGGAGCACCTAACAGTCTTGGGTGGGATGAGCAGGGAAGGCTTCCAGGTCGATGAGCTATTGAATAGTAGGAGGAATTGGCCACGTGAAGGCAGACAAGGGGATTAAATTCGAGGATAAGGAAGAGGCAAGCATGAAGGCAATTAGGAGCCTCTGGTCTGGCTTTATTACTTACTTACATATCTATAGAAATATAACCGCTTGTATCCACAGACTGATGAGACCAGGTGATATTGATTGTAATGTAATCGGTCCTTTATATTATTAATAACAGTAATAATAATAGCTAACATTATTGATCACTTAGTATGCTCCAGATAATTCTTTGAGTACCTTATATGTATTATCTCATCTAATTCTACACTAGATACTATTTTATTATTCCCATTTACTGATGAGGAAACTGAGGCGCAGCCAGGAAGTAGTGAAGCCTGTTGTTTGCACCTGTGTAGTAAGTGCTCCCTGTGTCAGGAAATTTCTATTTCTGTTGTGTTCCCCTTAGTATCCACTTTAAGAACAGGGGCGTCATTGCGCTTCCATCACATCATTGCTGTGTCATGTTGGGACCAGGACTCTGAGCATTAGATTCTTCTTCTGTAAAACAAAAATAAGGATGATAATGATACTTAGCATTGCTAGATCACTTTGGTAAGTAGGATTATATTTCAGTTAAAAAAAATTAACCTTATAATCACAAAGTGTTATTTCTCACTCATGCTCCATTGTGAGTTGTCTTGGAGCTCTGCTCCACATCTCCTTTCTCCAGGACTTCAGCTCTCAGGGGCTCCATCGTGGCGTGGGCTTCTGCTGTCCCTGTAGCAGGGGATGGGTGCACCATAGCGTCTCGCACTAGCAGCCATTCGGCAGTGATGCATATTCTTCCACTTTCATTTCATCGGCCGAAGGTGGACATGTGGGCACACCTGAGGTCCAGCATAGGAAAAGGCAGTCCTTCCACGTGTGTGGAGGAAGAGGACCGAGACCACTGGTGAACTACCATAATCCACGTGCCAACTCGGTTCTGCATTTTACTGTAACAACTCTGCGTAGTAATTATGATTGCTGTGCCCATTTTAAAGATGAGGAAATTGAGGCCCAGAAAGGTTGAGTAACCTGCCCAACGTCACTTGGGTAGTAAGTGGGAAAGCCAAGTTGCAATCCCATCAGTCAGTGCCCAGATCCCATACTCTTAAGCCACCCTCCACGTTTACCTTACAGGGTTATTGTGAGAACAATAGATAGGAAGAGATTTGAAAAATGTAAATTACCATAAGGAGATCTGCACTGTTGGTGTTGCTACTGCTGCTTCCTCAATGTGCAGGTCTCAGGAAGTCCTTAGGTGAGGAAATTGATTTGATTCAGCCCCCACCAGTGGCCTCCTCCCTCTCCACTCCCCAGCCACAAAGACATAGATTTTTCAGAAGGTGTTGCTGTCTTTATCATGAATGAGTCCCACGTGAACAACCCTGCACACAATCTTTTTCCAGTCCGGGTCCCATTAACCTAAAAATCTCAGGCAAGTACGGTGATTAGAATGAATAAACATCAGTCACCAGAGGGCCAGCTCTGTGAATAAGTCAGGTAGCACAACGTAAAGTGGGATGACACGTCGTAAATTAATGTGGTTAAAATGCATACTTGATAGTGATCCCAAGGAAGGCTATTTACCATCAGCACTTGACGCGACAGGAGCAGTGTGGAAGCCAAAGCAATTTGCATCGCATGGAAATACTCAGGTTTGCCACTGCTGACAAATTATCAGACACTTTGGCTGTCCTCCACGCGCAGTGCTGTTTAATGTTTACCTAAAAAGCAATGGGGCAGGGATGTGCTCTGTGTGCCTTGCAAATGGGGGATGATAGAGGTCAGTAGTGATGCACAAAGCAAAGCAAAGGAAATCTATTTCAGTAGCCATTCCCCTCCCTGGGCTAACACACCTGGCTTTTATCCTCTCTGGAATTTGATGGGACCATTCCATCCCGGAACTGGGTGAAAAGAGACACACAGTCAAGACATCAGCAGTCATCTGCACTCTCTATCCCAGCCTCCCTGTCCTGGTCTGTGTCCTCCAGTGAGCAGCCTCCATTTTTTTTGGTGCTAAGATTTCTTTATCCCTAATCAGACAGCTAAGGAATGGTACCTTCCATTGGTGCGAGTCTTGGGTAAAAATTATGTGTCTCTTTCTAAAAATATCCAGCCCAGAGCCCCAGGGTCCTCACCTCACCTTGAATGCCTTGGGTGCCACATAGAGAATAACACATAGCATCATTGCCCTTCTCTCCTTCATCAAAAGCTAACATTCCCCTGTGCCTTATTCTTAATGTTCTAACGATGTGTACATAGCGTATCTACATTATAGGCACTTTTATCTTAGGAGAATTCAACTAGAAAGCAGGCAACCAAAAGGAGGAGGAAAAGAAAAGATGTAAAGAATGCTGAAGACTTCATCGGAGGTTGAGAAGGGGAAGGAGAGTCTGATGGTCTCAGTACCTGCTGACCTCTCAATAACCTGAATGGCTCTCTACACCGAATGCAAGGGTTAGGTTTACAGATATGCAGTTTTCGTGGAACATGGCCCTTGACTTCTTCTTAAGGGGGTGTGAGGATAGTAACTTGCTTTTCATCCTAAAAGGTAGAACCTATACCCACTGTAATGGGGGAATACAATAATAAGTTAATAGCATTGAAGCTCGTTCTTTAAACTGAACTTTCAGTAGATTTTGCACCTTTGGGGAGTTGTACCAGGAAGGACAGAGGATTGCTATGTCTGGTACTCCTTTTCTCTCATGCCAAAAAATGTCTTGTAGTCTAGAATAGGGCAGACCATTGCTTAATTTTCATTTGGTTGAGAACAGGATTTCTCAAACTTGAGTCATAGGTAGACTCTTTTTAGAGGAAAGTAATCTTCATAGATCCCAATGAGAGCATAAAGTATTTTTATTAAAGGTTAATATATATGTTGGGTGCTTTTTTTTTTTTTTTTTTTGCGGTACACGGGCCTCTCACTGTTGTGGCCTCTCCCGTTGCCGAGCACAGGCTCCGGACGCACAGGCCCAGCCACTCCACGCCATGTGGGATCTTCCCGGACCGGGGCACGAACCCGTGTCCCCTGCATCGGCAGGCGAACTCTCAACCACTGCGCCACCATGGAAGCCCAAAGGTTAATATATATGAATGTAAAATCAAATACAATCTCCTTGTGCTTATTGTTTTAGTCAGTTGTGAAGCCAAAACAAATTCGATATTAAATATAAACATCATTGCAGATTCAAACTAAAACTATTCAATAAATAGGATGGAACATGTTGTTTGGCCGAAATGGATTCCCATCTTTGAATACGGTTGTCATACTTTGGGCTTTTGTGCAGGCTCTCCTGGGGTAGGAGACCTAAGCTACCAACAATACTATCTGTCTTCTCTTTCTCATCTCTTGGCTTGAATTTACCGTCTCATATGAAAATGTATGCACTGAGTTCTCCTGTATTCTTTTCTACAGAGAGAAAAGGTAGTAAGTAGTACTTGGAGCCTGCATGATGGTCAATAAAAAATGCAAAGGTCTTTTCTGAAATAGTGTGGTTGAACTCCATTAGAAGGTGGCCATCCAAATGATCCACAGTCTGTTCCTATTGATTACTTTTCGCTTGTCATTGAGGTTGCATGTGACAATGAAAATTTTTTTGGAGAGAATAATGTGTGTGGACACTCAGGGGCTGTGGACTCTGGTGTGAGCACAGTGTTCTAGATGAATTCTCCTAACAACCTTTCCATTTCTCTTGCCAATCTTCTCCCTTTGCCCTGTGCACCAGCAGAGCATAGTCAATTTAGCAGATCCAGTTGGACACTCTGGAGACCTGGTCTCTAGCTCTGGTTGTAGCCCTAGCTGTCTCTGATTCTGGCCAAGTCTCCTCCGAGGTTTCTATCAGCCCAAAATAAGCCACCATCATCTCCTGCCCCAACTGAAAAGGCATCTCAACCAGCCAATCTGCTTCCACTCTTGGACCCCTTCCCCATTCATTCTTCACCCTGCCACAGACGGTGATCTTCTTAAATTGTAAATTAATCATGTCACTTCCTTGTTTAACACCCTTCCACTGGGGTTCCAATTTTACTTAAAATAAAACCCATGATGACCAACCAAGCTGTGTGTGACCCAGCTTCAACCTAACTCTCAAGCTCTATCCCCACCTCACTTCCTCTCCTTCCCCATGATCCAGGCCCTGAGTTTCACTTTTGTTCTTCAAACTGCCCCAACCCTTCTCTACATCAGGCTTTTGAATGGGCTTTTTCTCTACCTGGAACACTCTTGCTGCTGTTTCCACCAGTCAACTCTTCTCTCTCTGTTTTCTTATAATCCTTTAGATCTCAGCGTAAATCCCTAATTTTCAGGTAGACCATCTCTGATTACCCTACTTAGATTAAATTCCCCCTAAACATCGCTCTCTGTCTCCATCTTTTGTTAAACTTCATCACACCGCGATGTAGTTGTGTGATGTGGGTGGACTTTCCTCTTGGGGTCTGTCTTCCTCCCCTGGGAGGGCAGAGTCCCTGTCTGCCCTGTTTATCGTGCTGTCCCACACACCTAGGACAGTGCTGGCATAGAGTAGATGCTAAATTGTTTAATTAATATTGGGGAAGGAATGAAGTCTTTCCACTGGGCTCATTTTCTTGGTTTCATTTTCCTTAGCTGTAAAGTGGAGCTAACAACACCTGCTTTATTAGACATCCTCCACTTAACACAGAAAAGCTGCTTGCTAAGTACCAGGGACACGCATTATCTTGAAAACATTCAAGGGGTCTTGAGGAGGGTCAAGTGCTGGACGCTTGGTGTCAGGGGCTGGGTAGAGGGTGTGTGACTTGGGACTGACTCACTCTGCCCCTCCAGAGCTCTGCCCTTCGGGCACCACCAGCCCAGCACCCCAGGGGCCTTCTCTTCCCCACTCCTGTTGGCCTGGCTGCCCTTGATTCAGAACAGAGTGTACTTTAGGTGTGCTCATTGAATGACCATGGTCATGTACTTAGGAAACTCTGAGGTCTTTCTACCGTCTTCCCACTCTGCACCTTATTTAACATAGCTTCTTGCGTACCCTCTTCCCACTTCCATTCTGGAGATCCTGATAGAGCGAATGTAGCTTGGGGTCCTCAGTGCAGCCATTCAGTGAACACGGAATGAGCACCTGCTACCTTCTGAGCAGTGTTCTAGGTGTTTCTAAGCCATTGAGCACTTTGTTTCTGCTGCCTCTGAGACAACTCAGTTCTTGTTTTTTTTTTTTTTTTTGCAGTATGCGGGCCAGACGTGCAGGCTCAGCGGCCAAGGCTCACGGGCCCAGCCGCTCCGTGGCATGTGGGATCTTCCCGGACCGGGGCACGAACCTGTGTCCCCTGCATCGGCAGGCGGACTCAGTTCTTGTTTTTTTAATTGAAGTATAGGTGATGTACAACATTGTGTTAGTTTCAGGGGTACAGCAAAGTGATTGATTTTTTTGGCAGATTATATTGCATTATAGGTTATTACATGATATTGGATATAATTCCCTGTGCTATACAGTAAATCCTAGTTGCTCCTCTATTTTATGTATAGTAGTTTTTATCTGTTAATCCCATACCCCTAATTTCTTCCTCTACCCCCCTTCCTTGGTAACCATAAATTTGTTTTCTATATGAGACAATGCAGTTCTGGCCCTCACATAGGCTTGGGGTGTGGTGTGCTAGTTGTTTTTTTCTGAAGCACATGTCCCTTACAGGACGCTGGGGCACAGTGACCACATGGGGAGGTACAGGGAACGTTGGAGGAGGACTTAGGAGCCTCGCCTTCTTACCTCATTCTACATTAACCATATGACATTGGGTGGGTCTCTTTACCTTGCTGAATCAAGGGCTTTCGCTCAGGTAAAACAGGGCTATCAATTCCTGCTCCACCTACTTTTTTGGGTTCTTTTCAGACTTGAATAAGGGAGCTTAGATGAATATTATGAGCAAAATGAAAATATAATGGACTCAATGGCTGTACAATGCTAAGCAGAGGGAAAGATAAAGAAACTAATGTTGATTATGTATTTCCTGGGTGCCTGTACTGAACACTGAGTGTACAACGCCCGAACCCTCCCCCAAACCATTTTATGAAGAGGAAACTAGGACCAAGAATGTTTAGGTCACTTGTTCACGATTGTGCAGGCAGTAAGCAAAGAAGTCAGTTTTCACACCAGATCTGGGTGGCTTTTAAGGCTAAGATTCTCATTTCTCCAGGGAGTTCAGAATAACCAAACACCGTGTGCCATTCTAGATTACATTCCAGAGTACGTTATAGAGTACATTCCAGAGTACCATTCAGCCCCTAGTTAAATGTTTCCGTGTGTTCATTGTCTGATTTCTTTGAGGTCTTGACCCTGAGGACAGGTAGGATGGACCCAAGGTCAGAGCATCTCTCCACTGGTAACATTAGATCTTCAATCTTCCCTCAGTCCAACTGGAAGTACCCTTCTAGAAGTCCCAGATTTGCAGGCAACGGGGAAATGTCTTGAAAAATCAGTTTCAGGCAATCCAAGTTCCTCCAAGTCACTATTGTGGGCTGTCAGCCTTCCAGTTCCAGGAATGCCTCCCTCTCTGCTGGAAACTCCATCACACTGACAGCTGCTTTCTGAATTCTGAGAAGGGCTCCCCATTCCACTGGTAATGGAATAATAGGGTCGCGGCTGCATCCAGAGAGATGAAGCCTGTAGCAATTTGGTAACAGCTAACACCCCAAATACCCCGAGCCTCATCTGTATTCATTCTCCCCTGGTGCCGTGGATGGCTCCCATGGACTCGAGTTTATCTCAGCCTCAAAGCTAATAGAGTTAAACCAGCTGGTCAATTTAAACAGGAGCAGAACCAGTGAGATGTTACTGTATTCTGAGACGGTGCTAATAAACTTTAATAGATTTCAGCTAACAATTTGGTATAAATTAGACATTGCACTGCAGCTGAGGTAATAACTTTTGGCACTAAATAACAGAAAATCAAGCTCTGAGATGTGCTTCAAAATCACCTTCATTGAGCCTCCGAGATTCGGGCAGATTTCACTATTGATTACCGCTTACTCTTCTCCAAGCTTTAAGAAAACAGCAAACTGCTCCAAAACGCACCCCCAAAGGAGCTCAGACTTTTTCTCCCGCTGGCTCAATAGCTCAGTTACATGAAGGACTTTGGAACCAAAATGGGAGACATGATGGCTGGAGGGCCTCTAACAGGTGAGTCAGGAATGCCGTGGTTAGATGATTCTTTCAAGGGCACACAAACGCATGTTCATACTTTTCTGGAATCTTCCAGAATGTTCATCGGCTGAATTCATTTCAATTCAATTCTGTTGAATACTAGAATTTGTAGTTAGCAAGCTCTGTAGTTAGCTTGAGTTAGGCACTAGAGTCAATTGGGTGTCTCGACACGGCATTAGGAGAATTTGTTCAGGTCCTGGCTATGGCACTAATTATCCGTGTGACCTTGAGTGAGTCATTTAACCTCAGTTCCCTTACCTGCCTTAAAGGGTTGTTGTGAGGTGGAAGGAAATGTGGGAATCCTTGTGAAAGTGTGTTGTAGGCTGGGAAGTGCTATCAAACATAAGTTGTGAAATTCAAGAGGCCACACGACCTTATGCTGGGATTCTGAAGTTCAGGGATGTCGTCATGAGCTTTGGAAGTGGCCAGAAGTTCCCTTGTTACAGACACATTGGTCCCTACCCACAGGTCCTAGCACCCATCCTGCTCTCCCCCTCCGCTCTGCATGTGTGGGACCTTCATAGCCTTGGGACCACACCCAGGGTCAGCACAGTAACTTGTGTGGGTCTTCACGGGGGTCAAGAGATTTCTCCAATTGCTATTGAAGTCATTGTTATTGAAACATTTACCGTATGTCTTTGCATCCAAGACATGAATTTTTTCCCCCCGTAATGTAACATCTCTGGGTTGGGATGTGCCTCTCAGTCATTGTCTGGCCAGAGTTTCATTAGCAGCATCTTCTTCTTTCTTAGAGGCACACAATAACGATGCATCTTGCAATCGAGGTCATCTTAGATGTGATGGATTATGGGATCGTGTGCCTGTTACAAACCAGGTTCTACTCTGGGTGCTGCAGAGAGTGGGGCCCAAGGCAATCCGTTCCCTCTCTCGACGTATTCACATCCTGCCGCAGTGGAGTGGGGCAAGCCAAATAGGCAAGGAATTGCATACAGTATAGTGTTTTGAAATGACTCAACAGAAAAAAATGATAAAGAATGCCAAGAGGCTTGGGTTACTGTAGTGTGGATGGTCCATGAAAGCCTCTCTGAGGAAGAAAAGCTGAGTGCAAGAAGAGAGGTTACATGGTAAGATCTGGGACAAAAGATTTCCAGGGTGAGGACAGCAAGATGGACCCTGAAATGGGAATGAGATTAGTGGGACACTGGTGACATAATCCTTCCAGGCATAATTATCTCAATATGTTCAAATGAGGATAGTTATATATGTTTCCTGTCCTTCCTTGATTTTTTTCCCCAAACCTCCAACTTGACCATAATCAGACTATATTAGTTTCCCAGGGCTGCTGTATCAAAATACCACAAACTTGGATGGCTTAACCAAGAAAAATTTGTTCTCTCCACAGTTCTAAGGGCCAAAGTCTGAAAGCAAGGCACTGATGGAGCCACACTCTCTCTGAAGAATCTAGGTGAAAGTATGTCCATGCCTTCCTCTTAACTTCTGGTGTTTGCCAGCAATCCTTGGCATTCTTTGGCTCGAAGACATATCACTCTAATCTTTGCCTCCATAAGCACATGACATTCTCCTTGTGTGTCTGTGTCTTTTTTCTTCTCATAAGGATACCAGTTATATTGGATGAGGGCCCACCCCAAGTCAGTATGACCTCATCCTAACCAGATTACATGTCCATTTCCAAATAAGATCGTAGTCACAGGTACTGAGGGTGAGGATTTCAACATATCTTTTGGGGGGACGCATTTCAACTCATAGCAGAGGCACTGATGACATATCTCAGGGAAATTTCTTAAGGGAGGTCTAGTACTACTTTGATAACACGGGGACCACACCCTCCTACCACCAGACAGATCTTCCATATTTTGCCTACTTAGGACAAAAGCCATGACCCCATCTTCAGCATGAAAGACTCCAATGCCTGGCTTCCCTATGGACATTTTCTTATTTCTCTTTTAGCCTAAGTGATTTTGAAGCTTTATTTTGGTGGAAGCAGGTTACTACCATCGATGTCTCTAAACTGAATCATTGACTTACAATGAATGTTACTACCGTTGGAGGGCATGGGTGGCAGCAGTAGCAAATTGAGAAGTTTCAAATTACTTAGTAACTGCTTGTCTTCAGTAGTATTGGCATATAAATAGGTAGTTAGTTCCTCAGTCTACTCCCTTTACTATCTACGGCTACCTTTGAAAGTCATCATAAAGTAATAATAGTGAACATTTATTGAGTGTGTACCATGTGTTATGCATTATGCCCCACAGTTTAAGTGGATTGGAAGCCCATTTAATTCTCGTAATAACCCCAGGAGGGAGGTACAATTATTATCCTCCCTTTACTTAGGAGAACACGAAGGTTAGGAGAGCTTATGTGCCTCACACAGGGTCACAAGGCTGGTGGGTGCTAGAGACGAGATTCCCACCTAGAAGGCCTGGATCTAAAGTCCATGGATGCAACCACCCTGCTCCTTCTCTTCAACAGGGCAGCCCCCTCATTTTATACCAGAAGTGGGAAGTGGCACCCCCAAGGTCCCACAACTAAGAGATACCAGAATGGGAAGAAGAGCCTCGATTCTTCTGATTCCCAGGCCAGTGCTTGCTCTTCTCTCCCTTGCTTTCTCAAGGCTTTGTCAACATCCACAGCCCAGTGAAATGTTCCAGCTTGGCATCCGACCCTCATCCACAGGAGAAGGACTCAGTCCATGAGAAGGTCTATTCAGCAAAGACTTGCCCAGCGGTATTGATCCTGCACTGGGGGTCTCAGCCTCTGGGAAGCCCAGACTTTCCTCGGGGTATTGTGGACACAGAAGTGCCCAAAATTGTTATCATAGATTTAATCATTGCCCCGAAGCCAAGTCTTCTCTGTCCCAGCTGACCACTGGGGGACAGAGACTAAAGCTAGGAATATTTTTCTGGGCCACTTTTCTGAAATCAAAAGACTAGATTCTGAATGGGAAATCAGTATCACCTCCTGTGCCACATCCCCTCAAAGCTGTCAGTTGCCTTGAATGTTGTCTCACAAAAGATTCTGAGCCTGAGCACCCTGGTCCCAGTCTGGGGAAGGGAACTGGGTAGCTGGGGATCCGGGGTGGGAGGGAGATTTCTCAAGTATATATACTTCTGTGTTTTCCCCCTGTGAATGTACTGGAGAATACATTTTAAAAGATCTGAAGCCCTACCTTGGGATCATGAGAAAATACTAAATACGTTGTAATCAATTCGTGGGGTCTCCCATGACACAAGATAAGGCAGTGTCTGCACATGAGCTGTGCATTTCTTATGTCTGGACACTAGTCATGATTTCCATATCTTGTACCTCGTGAAGATAGAGCTTCTTATTTCCCAGGGAGAAGATCCTACAGCAGTTGCCAATGTTTTGCACGTTTCCCATTCTTCCTCAAAAACCCATCATGGCTACCTGAGTGTCGTAAGTGGGTTTTCGCAATTTCTCAGCTATAAGAGGAAAAGTATAGACAAACCCGTGGGGATCTTCTTTGTGTCCAACCTCACCCCTCCCTTCATTGAGAATAGGAGTTGGCATCATTTTGCCCCCTGGGGGCATCCTTCCCTGTGCTCCCTGGAGCCACCCCTTTCTCTCTCCCGCAGGAATTAGATAACGGTGGTGGAGGCCCCTGCCCAGTGTTTGGGATCTCAGCCTCTATTAGATTTTTCAAACAGAAGAGGAGCCCAGGCGTGGAGACTCAGGGGGAGCCTCTTTTGATGCTCCTGCCTGGGAAAACTGCCCTCAACAAACACATTTGTTGCTCACACATTATCTGTTGGCTATCTACCCACGTGCCCATCTGTTGAAATGGCAGTGTGCCCCAAAGCCAGCTCCATTAAACCTAGGTGCCAATCACTCACGAGCCGGCTGCAGGAGGCTTCACCCTCTGGGGACCCTTCTCCGCCCCTCCCCTTGAGAACACTGAGACCCCCCCACCCCCCTACCCCAGCATGCTTCTGACTTTCTCACCTGGTACCTGGCTGGATGTATAGTCCCCTTTGGAGAGCTCAGCTCGGGATGAGAAAGGCTCGTTCTCTGGAGGACAAGGTTCTGTGTAAGCCGAGACTCCGTGCTGCGGAAGGGGAGAGGCGGTGACATTGAGATGTGTGTATGAGTTGGGTGGGATCCTGCCTGCCTGCCCTGGGGGCACAGGGGAGCATTCATGTAGAATAGTTAGAACTACATCCTTTCCACTGAATCTCATATGTGTGTGAGTGAGTGAGTGTGTGTGTGTGTGTGTGTGTGTGTGTGTGTGTGTGTGTGTTGCAGGAGGACTAAATTCATCCACAATGTAATACGTCAAATGTCTTTATTCCCTTCTTTTGTTCCAAAATGGGTTTGAAGGGACAGATGACATGTTAGGTATCTGTGCAACCTGCTAACGACGGCACGTTCTCATCTCCTGGGATACATTTAGGCCCCAAAAGTGTACCTGGCAGGGACGAGGAAGTTGATTAACTATGGCTTGTGGCTGACATGATGTCAGGCACACAGTAGACACTCAGGCAAAATTGTTGGATGACTGAATGAATAACAGAGGTCCCCTCGCAGCGTAGTTGTGTGAAATGTGATGATGTATTGGTTTACATTAACTTTTGAGCACCTTCTATATGCCGGGCACCACTCTAGGCTACTGGGAGTTAGTGGCAAGCAAGATAGACAAGATCCTGGCTCCCATAGAGCTTATCTTCCATCAGGAAATAGACAAAAACAAACAAACAAATGCACAATGAAAGCTGCAGAGCTCAATTACTTTAGATCTCTTTCTTTTGCTCCTATGGAAAGTAGCAAAAAGGAGGAGACTTGCAAGCGCATATATGATCAGGCTCTTTCACCTGTATTTGCTGGGTGGTTTCCAAAGAACTTCCCCCTCCATGGACACATACTCATATATATAAATATACACATGAACACAGACACACACCATCTTCTTGGACTTGTAATGCTCCTGAAATATACATTATTTTTTCTTGTAAAATCTGCAAGAGACAGATACATGTGATCTTACTGAGAATATAGTCAAGAATCCAGAGAGATCTTAGTTTGTTTGGAGCCATTGTCGGGTCATGGTCCCTCAGATCAGAACATCTGGGCATTTCTTTTTTTTTTTTAATTAAAAATATTTTATAAATATAATTTTTAAAAGTTACTTTCCATTTTCAGTTATTACAAAATATTGACTATATTCCCTGTATTGTACAGTACATCCCTAAGCCTATCTTACACCTAATAGTTTGTGTCTCCCACTCCCCCAGCCCCATATTGCCCCTCCGCCATGCCGGTAACCACTAGTTTGTTCTCTATATCTGTGAGTCTGCTTCTTTTCGTTGTTGTTGTTATATTCACTAGTTTGTTTATTTTTTAGATTCCACATATAAGTGATATCAGACACTATTTGGCTTTCTCTGTCTGACTTATTTCACTTAGCATATTTCTCTGCAGTTCCAAAACCTGTGTCTGGCTGCATCTGGGGAAGGATCATGGCTCCTAGGTCACGTCCCCTGTGTATCTATCCTAGAAAGCTACAGACCTGGAGGATGAGGGTATGTGAAAGATGGAGAGATTCCTAAATAGGAGGTGGGTTGTACTCTACTTTCTCTAAGATCTAATCTGCCTTAGAGATTCTGTGATTCCTGGAATATTCCAAAGCTCTGACCTCCTTGGGCTGGTTAGGTGCTCAGGAATGGAAGGGTGGTGGGACCTATGGCTTTTCCATATGGTCGAAGTCATTTGGATGTCAGAGAGAATACCACCTCCAGTTGAGAGACTGCACGCAGGAAAACTTAATCTTTTATGAGATTAAGACTGAGTCTCCTCTCTAGCGTATTTGGACCACTCCGACATGTCTAATATGCAAGTTACTCACGAGTTGCCCATTAGAGTGTTGTCATGGTGACCATCTCCAATTATGACCAGCAGGATTAAGAAGACAGTGTCTGTGAAGCTCTCCAAGGCTGGTGAGTGAGTACCTATGGGAGAGAGAGGAGGATCTGGGATCAGTCCTGCCTCTAGTGTGCTGAGATGGAAGCAGATGGCGAGCCCCAGGCAGTCTGCTATGTGAACGGTGGCAGGGACCATCTGCTCCCTGAAGACAGGGATCTGGCCAGTCTCATCCATCACTATTTCATCAGCACCTACATCAATGCTGGTACAAAGTGGGTACTCAATAATATTGGAGAACTGAATAAATGAAGGAACGGTTGCAACTTTTTTCTTCCTCCAAATGAAGTAAATGTGGTAGAAGTATAACTGGTGCTGGTACCCTTAGTGCAGAGAAATTGGTCATGTTGGTAGTGGTGATGGGGAGAGGAGAGTTATTATTAGACTAAGAGATAACGCACTTCCTTGGTTCTGGTTGCAAAAGCCCAGCATAAATTGAATGGTCAAAGATAAAAAATAATCATCACCAGTGTGTTGAGAGTGTCGATAAACAGACTTCTTGCAAGTTTTGTAGAAGCATACTTTGGTACTACCTCTCTGGAGAAGGATGTTGGCCAAAAGTTTCGAAAGTTTTAAATACGTTCAATAGTTTAGCTGCAGGCAGGTAAACTGGTGTACATAAACTCATTTAGGAATTTATCCTAAAGAGATATCTGAGGATAAACATAGATGTTTAACTACCAGGGTGTTCATCAATGCCTTGTTTAACATAGTGAAATATTGGAAAGAGCTTAAACATTCTACAATAGTAAGTTGTGAGTAAACTGTGGTCTTTTCCTTTCCTGCTGCCATTTAAATGGTGCTGTAGACATATATTTGTCAACACAGAAGGTTGTGTATTCATGAGGATTAGGTTAGGCTCAGGTAACAGAGAAGAAAAAAGGTGTTGCTTTAGTGTCTTATGTGAAAGTTTAGAGCTGTGATGGGGCTCCTCGGTCTTCTAGAATTGAGCTTCTAGATTGTTGCTCTGTCAGGAATGGTAAAAACCCGTACCACTGAGTAGCCATCAGAGAGTGGTAAAAAGCACATGGCTTTCCTCTGCACTGTTCCTTCTTTGTAAAGATGTCCTTATTCTTCTCAACAAAGTTTGGAGCTTTCTTGTTTGTGTGACTTGCGTGAACTTAGGCAGGGCTAATGAAGACTCTAGACAATGGGGTTGGGAATATGGGACTCCAGATGGTCATGACTCTGTCTCCCTGATTAAGCTGCTTTTAATTTTTGTTGGCTCTTTCACTTCCATGATACTCTAAATTAATAAACAAAGTTAGGAGAAACATTGTTTTTTCACCTTTGATGCTACAATAATAAAAGGCATTTGTGGAGGGTAAATCAGGTTTCTTTTAGTCTTTTCCAGCATAGCCCCACATGTAATTGTGTTGGGTGATCTCTGAGACACCAAGAAGCGTTTGTAAAGATTTTCTTTACAAGCCCATATTTGTGGGCTTCTATGAAAAGGAGGCAGCATTTGTTCATTAGGATGGACCCTGAAGCACGGAAAACTTCACCAGTCTTACTGGAACACTCGATTCAATCAAATTAGATAGGAGAGCATCACTTCAATTCCAGCATCGCAAGCCCATAGCCCCAAACCAAAATAACTGGCACTAAGTGTTGACTGGGATTGCTTCTGGGAGGCAATAGATTTCTGGGAATCTGGGTGAGGTCTG
Source organism: Phocoena phocoena (assembly GCF_963924675.1). Lineage (NCBI taxonomy): Eukaryota > Metazoa > Chordata > Mammalia > Artiodactyla > Phocoenidae > Phocoena > Phocoena phocoena. The sequence continues at coordinate 28,012,554 of NC_089238.1, read as the reverse complement.
AGAATTAGGGGGTTCCAAAGGAACCCTGAAGTCAGTGGTGAAATGGTGACATGTTCATGGCAGGCAGAGCCCTGATTTCCTGGGTAGGAAAGAGATAGACACAGCATCGGTCCTGATTGGGGAGCAGTGTATCAGCTTATACATTTCCCACAGTTTTATTGAGATACTATTAACATAACAGAATTTTAGTTATTTAAGGTGTATAATGTAATGATTTGATATACGTATATATTGCAAAATGATTACCACAGTAAGTTTAGTTAACCTCCATCACCTCACATACAACTTTTTTTTCTTGGGATGTGAACTTTTAAGATCCACTCCCTTAGCAACTTTCAAATATTCAGTACAGTATCATTAACTATAGTCATCATGCTGTACACTATATCCCCAGGACTCATTTGTCTTATAACTGGAAGTTTGTTTTTGACCACCTTCACCCATTTCTCCTACCCCCACCCCCTGCCCCTACCAAGCATCAATCTGTTTTCAGTTTATATATTTTTGATAGCATCTTCCATTTTACTGATGTTTCGTAGGTCCCTTAAATGTGCATTTTCACCAGAGGCATTTAAAACTAGAATGGAGAGAAGTCAATGGTGAGAGTGCTTTACTCTATGAGGGGCTCATTGGATTGCAGGAAATGGCAACAAACTTGAGTGAGTTTCTGTACAAGGAAACTTTTGTGAAAGAATCAGAGGTATCCTATAAGCTCCCAAGTAAGAAGTATGACTAGGGGAAAAAAAGTCTGGGATCAGGAATTGTAAAGCTTTCAGGGGTCTGGTAAGCTTGACTGACCAGGTGTCTCTGATTTCTGGTGGGAGTACAAGGTTCAAGATGGCTTCTACAGATACAAAATACTATATATAAAATAGAGAAACAACAAGGTCCTACTGTATAGCACAGGGAACTATATTCAGTGTCCTGTAATAAATCATAGTGGAAAAGAATATGTATACATACATATATATGTATATATATATATATATATAACTGAATCACTTTGCTGTACAGCAGAAACTAACACAACATTGTAAATCAACTACACTTCAATTAAAAAAAGAAAAAAACAAAGATGGCTACTACAAAATGGCTGCCCTGGCCACCTCCAAGTCTACATAATCCTACAGTTTCATCATCCAAAATTAACTGATACTGTTTCTTCATGTTCCAAAAATCTGATAAAATAGAATGTGATTGGTTCACCTTAGGTTATATGTTTATTCATTGTCCAGTCAGCTGTGGTTGAGGGGTAAGACAGAGTCTTTGAGAAAATATAAAGGGCAGATCTTCTAAGAAGGAATATGGAGCAGGTAGAAATGATTAGCAGAGAAATGATTTGCATCTCTAATATATTGATATTAAACCCAGAAGGAGAAGAAAAAGTGTTGAGCTCAAAGGCTAGAGGGTAGATTCCTGGGAGAAAGGAATGCATGCTGTGTTTTTCCTTCTTGTGGCTTCTCCATTTACTTCTCTACCATTTTTCTAATTACTACCAGCAGAGCAATCAATACAAGGTTATCAACAATATGGACAAGTTAATTAAGATGAGCAAATTAATCAGGTAATTAAGTGGCCTTCCCTGAGAAGGTGAGCCTGTTGAGGTGTTAGTGACATTAGGTCACATCAGATTGTCTTTATGCAGACTCTTAGGAATCATGGTAACTGTGGATCACGTCAGACAGAACTAAAAGTTTATCCTATTCATGGATGGGCACATGATTTCTCGTGGTCTTATCCATAATAAGTCCATATTCTAATACACTCCTAGAGCCTTGGTCTCATTCTCACTGTATGAGCCCTTTGTTTCAGTGGCAGACATGGGTAGTTAATAACCCAATACTTATTCTTTCCTTTTACTCAATAAACAAAACTCCAATCTATTCCTGGTGGCCCTGCTTAAAGACTACATTTTCCAACCTCCCTGGTAGCTAGAAAGCAGCCAATGAGATTAAGTGGAAATCATTGAGTGGTTCTTCTGGGGTTCATTGAAGAGGCTGACCTAGCTGGGAGATATACTCTTTGTATTTCTGTTATTATATTTTTCAGTCTATAATTTCCTTTTGGTTCTTTTTTAAAAACACTTCTATCTCTTTGCTGAGATTTTTTATTTTTTCATTTGTTTCAGGAGAACTGTGGTTGACTGTTGGGGCATTTTTGTGATGGCTGCCGCAAAGTCCTTGTCAGACGATCCAGCATCTGATTCATCTCAGTCCTGGTGTCAGTTGATTATCTCTTCCCATTCAGATTGTGATTCTCCTGGTTCTTGGTATGGTGGTTTTCAATTGTATCCTGGACATTTGGGCTATCATTGGTAGGAGACTGTGGGTCCTATTTAAATCTCTTATTTTAGCAAGTGAACTAGGCTCAGTCCCTGGCATGCTTTCGTGGGCTGGTGAGAGGGGGAGCTGATATGAGTCTAGGATGAACATGTCCAATGGCCGTTTAATTTTCAGAGCCTTTGTGGTATGATTTTGGTCAGCTTGGTACTGCTGGGGCTCCCATTGGCCTCTAGTAGAGCCTCCTTAGGGGATAGAGGGGTTTCCCCAGGCCAGCAGAAGAGTGGCACTTGGTGGGGTAGGAGAGTCTCAAATCTTCAAGACAAAGAGGGTTTCTGGGCTGGGCTGCTTCTTGAGGCTGGATATCTCTCAGTGGTGCTGGGAAGTTTCTGGCCCTGTGAGGAAGGGGAACACTTCTTCCAACTGCTCATTTTGGGGGGCGGAAAGTTAGAAGAAACCTGATTCTGCTGATTGAAACCCACCATACCAGCTTTAGATAAAATATCTCTGTTCTTAAGTAAGAGGAAAAAGGTGCTATCATATTTTAGCCACTGTTATTTGTATTGTCTGTAATATGCTACAGAACTTAATCTTAATTGACATAGTATCTAAAGGAGGGAAGGACTGAACTAGTAGTCCCCAAAGTTGGCTGACCACTGGACTGAACAGTCTGACAACCCCAATCCTGTAACTTATTCTCTCCTCCTTGGCCACAGGCATCCTCTCCTCTACACCAGAAAACACCTTCTTGGGTGAAGGGACAGAATGACTGTTTTGAAAGAGCTTAGAGGCTGATAAGCTTGAGCCTGAATCCCAGTTTCATCACTTACTAGACTCATGACCTCATGCAGTTACTTCAGTTACAGCTATAAAACAGTGATGAAATGACAGTGATTCAAATCTGTGTTGTAAAGATTAAAAAATACGATGCATATAAGGCAGCTAGTCTGATAGTTATTTTATCATCATCACCATTACCATTATCTTCTAACCATAGCAAACATTAAGAGTAATTTTATGAGATGAGTCGCATAAAATAATGCATATACTATACACCTGAAGCTAACCCAACATTGTTAATGAACTATGCTCCAATATAAAATAGAATTTTTTAAAGTACTACATATGAATAATCAGAGACAACGTTTTCAGAGCACTTACTATGAGCCAGGCAATGGGTTACTGTGTTCCCTCATTTAATCCCATACAAACCAGTAAGGTGATTATTGTAACTATAACCATCATTCTCCTTAGGTAAGTTGAAGAGACCGAGGCTCAAGAGCTGAGAACGTCGAGTAACTCAAGGACAAGAGTTGGAGCTGAGACGTGATCCTGGGTCGGTCCAACTTCAGAGTGAAAGCTTTTATCAAGTAGAGTATAGAACAGGAAGAGGTATCTTAGAAGTTGGGATAGTATCCATCGAGCTCTTATTCTGTGCCAGTTCACATATACAAAGATGGACAAAACATGGCCATGCCCTCAAGGGGCTTCCTGTGTGATTGCAGGGGATAGACATGTAAAGAAATATGCACCCTAAAAACTTTGCATTGTGTGAGATATGTGTGCTTGGGTTTCATGTGGGGCAAGCAGCAGAAAGCAGGCACTTCTAGAGGAGCAGAGGGATGAATTAGCCCTACAGCTCAGAAAGCCCAATTCTGCATTTCCTGAAAGGTCTAGTTTTTAATAGAATTTTGAAGGATCTCTGTTTTCTAGTTCTGCTTTTGGGAAAGCAGCATGACAGCACTTAACAAATCATACCTTTAAAAAAATGTGATGGTTGTGAACAAAGGAACTGTTTGCTGTCAGTTTAAAGCCAGAAAGTACTAGAATGTGCTTCAGGAGACATGGTACTTCCCTTCCTAGAGGTCAGAAGAAGCACCAGGACAGGTTATGCTTTGCTTTTGTTTTTGTTGTGGCTTCCCTGACACCTCATTTGCCTTTTCTGCTAGCAGCTTCCACCAGTAGGCGCCAGTTGGTTGGATTAATGAGGAAAAGCCCACGTGGAAAAAGAGATAGAAATCAAGTAAGAAAACCAGAGGCTCAGCTGAGATCGAAAAGCAGATGCTCTTGAATTCACATGAGGTACCACTGGTCATTTCTTTTTCTCAGAAGCCAAATAAATTAAAAACCTCTGCTCTTTGAAAAATACCAGAAAGAAAGTATAAAGAAGAGACACAGAGAAGAACTAAACAGACATTTTTCCAAGGAGGAAATGCAGATGGCCAACAGGCGCATGGAAAGATGCTCAACATTGCTAATCACCAGGGAAGTACAAATCAAAACCACAATGAGATATCACCTTACCCCTGTCAGAATGGCTATCATCAAAAAGACCACAAATAACAAATGTTGTCAAGGATGTGGAGAAAAGGGAACACTCGTACACTGTTTGTGGGAATGTAAATTGGTGCAGCCACTGTGGAAAACAGTATGGAGGTTCCTCAAAAAAACTAAATTTAGAACTACAGTAGGATCCAGCAATTCCACGCCTGGGTATATATCCAAAAAAACCCAAAACCACTAATTCAAAAAGATACATGCACCCCAATGTTCATAGCAGCATTATTTACAATTGCCGAGATATGGATGCAACCTAAGTGTCCATCAACAACAGATGAATGGATAAAGATGTGGCGCATATACACACACACACACACACACACACACACACACACACATATATATGTATATTACTCAGCCATGAAAAAGAACAAAATTTTGCCATTTGCAGCAACATGGATGGACTTGGAAGACATTACACAGAGTGAAATAAGTCAGAAAGAGAAAGAAAAACACTGTATGATATCACTTGCATGTCACCTAAAAAATACAATGAACTAGTGAATATAACAACAACAAAAAAAGAAGCAGACTCACAGATATAGAGAAAAACTAGTGGTTACCAGTGGGGGGGAAGGGAGGGGCAATATAGGGGCCGGGGAGTGGGAGGTACAAACTACTGGGTGTAAGATAGGCTACAAGGATGTACTGTACAATACAGGGAATATAGTTAATATTTTGTAATAACTGTAAATTAATGTAACCTTTAAAAAGTGTATTAAAAAAATTTTTAATGTAAAAAGGGAGAAAAAAAAAAAAAGAAAGAAAAGCCACAGCCTGGGAGAAAATATTGCCATACATGTAACTGACAAAGACTTGTATCTAGAATATATAAAGAACTCCTAGTAAAGGACAAATTACCCAAGAGAAAATGGACAAAAGGTTTGAACAGAAAGTTCACAAAATAACATATACAAATGACCAATAAGCACATAAAAAATGCTCACATTCTTAGTCATTAGGAAAATGTAAGAACTACAATGACACACACTGCATGTCCACTAGAATGGCTAACATTGAGAGACAGGCATGGACATATATACACTACCAAATGTAAGGTAGATAGCTAGTGGGAAGCAGCCGCATAGCACAGGGAGATCAGCTCGGTGCTTTGTGACCACCTAGAGGGGTGGGATAGGGAGGGTGGGAGGGAGGGAGACGCAAGTGAAAGAGGTATGGGAAAATATGTATATGTATAACTGATTCACTTTGTTATAAAGCAGAAACTAACACACCATTGTAAAGCAATTATACTCCAATAAAGATGTAAAAAATAAATTTTAAAAAAGACTGGGAAACCAAGTTTGGGGAAGGATGTGGAGCAACCAGAATTTTCATACATTGCTGGCAGGGCTGTAAAATGGTATAACCACCTTGGAAGCCAGCTTGGTAGTTTCTTAAAGTTAACCATTCCCTTCCCTTATGATCCAGCTATTCTGCTTATGAATATTTACGTGAGATAAATGAAAACATATGTCTATGAAAAAAACTTGCTCAAGAATTTCACAGTAGCTTTATTCATAATAGTTCAAAACTGGAAACAGCCTAAATGTCCATTATCTGGTGAATGAATAAACAAAAATGTGGTATCGCCAAACAATGAAATACTACTCAACAGTAAAAAGGAATCATCAAGTGGTTAAATAATCTACCGATCTCAAGATAACACACAACAAGAAGGATGGATCTCAAAAACATCCAGGCTGAATCTGAGCCACAGAAATCAGGCACATATACTGTACAATTCCATCATATGAAACAAACAAACAAAATCATAGTGACTTTATTAGTTTGCTAGGGCTGCCATACAAATACTACGGACCGGGTGGCTTAAACAACAGAAATTTATTTTCTCATGATTCTAGGAACTAGAAGTCCAAGTTCAAAGTGCCGGCAGAGTTGGTATCTTCTGAAGGCCTCTCTCCTTGACTTGTAGTTGGCTGTCTTCTCCCTGTGTCCCCATGCTCTTCCCTCTGTGCACGTCTGTGTCCTAATCTCCTCTTCTTAAAATGACAACAGTCATATTGGAGTAGGACTCACCCATGTGACCTCATTTTAGCTTAATTACCTCTTTAAAAAGTCTTATGTCCAAATACAGTCACATTCTCAGGTACTGAAGGTTAGGACTTCAACATATAAATTTTGGGAAGGACACAATTTAGCTCATAACAGTGACAGAAAGTTGCTTTGAAGCCAGAGGTGAGAAGGAGTTTGGCTACAAAGGGGCATGAAGAAACTTTTTAGGGTAGTAGAAATTATATGATTATTCTATAATTTAATTGTTCTGTATCTTAATTTGCTGGTGATATGAAGCACATACATTTGTCAAAACTCACTGAAATGAATACTTAAAAATGAGTGCATTTTACTGTATGTAAATTATACTTTTATACAATTGATTTAAAATCAAAAGCTTCACAATATTTTCAGAATTTTTGGTAATAAAAGTAATACTTGTTCACTATAGAACACTTAATTATAAAAATTAGCAAAAACAAACTATATGCATAATTGTACCACTGTCATAATTTTTTGTACATCATTAAGATATATTCATATTACATATTTGTACATGCATATCTTTTAATGGCAAGATGCAATACATGGGTTTTTTTTTCTATCTCCTTTTTGTCCCCCCCAGTAATATAGTACAAGCACCATTCACTGTCATTGAATTTTATTCTATTACATCATTTTGAATAATTTTATAAATTGTGGACCATCATTTAATTAGCTGGTCTCAATTGTTTGACACTTAGGTCATTTGTAATATTTCTTTTCTTATCATAAGCAAAGCCGTACATTCTCATAGTTAAATCTGTGCACAAATCTCTAATCATTTTCTTAAGATGCATTCTAAAAGTAGAATTTCTGCGTCAAAGTTTAGACAAATTTTAAGGCTTTTGATAACTATATTTCATACATATATAATTGTTATGCATATCATGTCTAATTGAGGAAATCTGAACTATGACAAAGGGGGTATTTAGAAATATATTTGCCAATGGAGAGGAGGAAAATGGTATGTCATTGCTGTTTTAGTTTGCATTTCTTTGGTTGCTTTCACCAACCTATTCTTCCTATCTCGGCTGTGATGCGATTGGACCCAGAAGTTTAACGCGACGAAGTTCGAAGGATGGAGTGGGAGCGAAGATGGATGACTTCTGATTCTCTAAGTCCCCCCATGCCAGGGTCAACCGGCTAATATTGGCCCTGACACAAAACAGATCCCTAGGCAAAGGGATTTTCTGAAGTAGATCCCTAGTTTAATTACAGCCCTGGCCAGTGGGTAGAAAAAATATCTCTGTGCCCAACAATTCTGGTTCAATTTTAGGCAGTTAACACCTACAGAAAGTGAACTAATTCACATTCAAGGGATGTGAGCTATTAGGGCCAACACCCATTCTGTTACCATCTCCTTCACAAGCTCAGAAATCTATTAACACTTTGATCCAATTACTGAGCTCTCCCTTGGGGAATCATCATCAACAACAATAACAAAAAGAAAAATGTTGAGGGCTTCCCTGGTGGCGCAGTGGTTGAGAGTCCGCCTGCCATTGCAGGGGACATGGGTTCGTGCCCTGGTCCGGGAAGATCCCACATGCCGTGGAGCGGCTGGGCCCGTGAGCCATGGTAGCTGAGTCTGTGCGTCCGGAGCCTGTGTTCCACAATGGGAGAGGCCACAGCAGTGAGAGGCCCGCGTGCCGCAAAAAAAAAAAAAAAAGGAAAAGAAAAACGTCGATATGCAAAGAGGACCACTATTTCTACCATCTCCTTCTAAAACGAAGGGAGAGTGAGACCAAATAAATGCTTTGTAGTAATTATGGAAAAACAAAGCGCTTCCTGTTGGTAGAGGGGCAAATTTTTCTTTTCTACAACATTCTGAGCTCTGGCTCATGCCCCTGACTTTTGCTCGACTTCCCTGATGAGGGAGAAAGTCTGTTCGTCCTTCAGTCTTAAAAAAAACCTTGAGACTGGAATGTTCCATAAAGGCAGAACTGTTGGTGCCGGTAAAAGAACAATGTTGTGTATTGTGAACAGGGGAATTGATGAGGTCAGACCCACCCCAGGGACATGAAAATATATATTTATATAAGAGGCAGTAAAATTTGTCTGCAATTAAGTTTTACCCCAACCCTCAAATCTGTTGTTTGGTTTTAAGCAGATGTTGAAAAGGTTTATCCTGGATTCTGTCTTTATTGATAGGATGTCTTTTGATCTGCAGCCAAATAAAAAATCTGGTTGTTATTTTGGATTTGGAAATTTCCTTTAAATAAACATATTAGTTAAGTATGTAAATCTGCTTATCATCACCTTGGGCATATTGCCAGAGTGGGAAACATCTGGGGCCTAGTGTCAGCCGACTTATTAATTCACACTTAGAGTATGTTTCACCCAGGTTATTGCTGAATAATATTATCTTGATTGCTTAAGTCAGCTGTCTCTTGACAACAGTTTGTTACGAGTTTGTGGTTTAAATTTTGACTCATGAGAAATCCACCATCTAAGGTCTGTCTGGGCCTAGGGATTTGGGCTTCCAGCCCCCTTCAGGATTGATTTCGAAAATTAATTGTTAACATCTTGGATTATGAACGGTGGCGATCTGTGTTATTTATCTGAACTGGCCAGCATGTAATTCCGGGAAGGGATTATATGACCTCCTCCTGATAAGCACGGAAGTGGGGTCATTAATACAACTTTTTGCCATAAACCTCTCTCCACTTTATGGAAGAGCCTCTCCCTCCAATTAAGATGATACTCAGTTGACTTCAACCTTTAAGTCTAGAGTGAATCATTTTGGCCTGGCCGATGATGGATGGCCGCAGCCTGGTGTTCTCACTAATACAGGTAATAGAGAGTAAAAATCTAGGGAGTCTTCTGCCCCTCACATTCTTATAGGCAAGGAAACCAGCACCAAGGGATCAATGTGTTTGGAGGGCACCCAATGAATGAAGACTTTGTGCTCAACAGAGAAAACGGTGCTAGCCGTTGGTCGATGGAGCAGCTGGAACCCATGTTCCAAGGCCCAGGAGACATAAATCATGGGAAAGAGGAACTTCAGAGAAGCTGTGTTTATGTGGGTCTTCTTACAACACATCTGCAGGACTTTGTTGGCATAACAGCTAAGGTAAGTAGCACTAGCTGCTATAACAAAGACCCCTAATTGCCACAACAGAAGAGAATGGAAGTGTATTCCTAGTTCACATATCTGTGCAATGTGGGTTCCCGGGGTGGGAATGGGAACTCTGCTCCACAAATCATTCATGGATCAGGCTCTTTCCATCTAGTGGCCTGGCATCCCTAGGACTTTGGAGATCTCCATCAGGCTGGAAGGTGAGAGAAATGAGAGCATGGAGGGAGATTTTATAAGCCAGGCCGGGAAGTGGTCCTTGTCCAGAACCCAGTCACATAGTTGCATCTAACTATAAGGTAAGCCAGAAAATATAGTCGAGCCATGAGCCCAGGGGGGAAACATTTGATGCACACTTAGTTTTGCAATAGGCATCTTGGCTATAATAATAACAGCAACAAAAATAATAGTAATAATAGCTAACATTTTCATTTAACATGTGCCGAGCCCTGAGCTAAATGCCTTGTGTGTGTGACCTTATTTAATGTTATTCCCATTTTATAGATGAGTAAGCTGAGGCTCAGGGGGCTGAAGTAATTTCCTTAGAGTCACATGACTTGTAAATAGTGTGGCTGAGATCCAAACCCAGCATACGTCTGACTTTAGGTCATGTGATCTCAGTTTTTCTATTCTCTGCCTTCACATTTTCAAATTCCTCTGGCTGGTGTTGGGCCAACCCTCCCCTCCCACCCCGTTTTTTGTCTTGGGCTTAAATAGTGCCCACTACTGACTGAGACGTACAAACTTAGCATCTTCATTAAATCCCCTGTCATTTCCATAAATACACAGTAAACCCCAGGAGGGGAAAGACACTGTTGGATTTTTAGCCATAACCAACACATAGTCCATACTCTGGGATGAGAAATGGGAAGGCCGGTACCATAGATGTTTTTGTCCCAAATAGCACTTCGGTTATAATTTTCTCCTTTGCAAGCAGTGAAGTTTTTTTTTGCTCGTTTGTTTTGGCGGCGCTGTGCAGCTTGTGGGATCTTAGTTCCCTGACCAGAGGTTGAACCCATGCCCCCTGCAGTGGAAGTACGGAGTCTTAACCACTGGACCACCAGAGAAGTCCCTTAACAAACATTTAAATGACCCCTCAAGCCCGTAATGATTCTAAGAATATGGGCCACTTAATTTTTTTGTTTTATCCCAAACTTATGCCTTCTGGGTAAGTAATGTCTTCTTCTATGACCGCTTATACTCTCTTTACCCCCAGTCTTAGCACATGTCCTTCAGGACCAGCTTAAGTCCTTCCCTCTTTACCTACCTCACCCCTGCTCCCTCTTTCCTTTCCCCAAGCTCCCTCCCTCTCTCCATCCTTCCTCCCACCCTCCTCTTCCATCCTCCCCTCCATCTTTCTCTTCCTCAGTTTCTATCTTCTTTTCATTTAATAAATATCTTCTAAGCACCTACTTGGTACAAGACATACGATAGTAACAAAGAGAGTCAAGAATTCTCCCTTCAAGGGGCTTATGTTTAGTTTTCCACAACAAATTAAAATTTAAATTTCTGTAAAGATGGACACTTAGGTTGCTTCCATATCTTGGCAATTGTAAACAATGCTGCATTGAACTTTGGGGTGCATGTATCTTTTTGAATTTTTTTTAAATTTCTTTTGGATATGTGACCAGTAGTGGAATTGTTGGAACATATGGTAGTTCTATTTTTAGGTTTTTGAAAAATCTCCATACTGTTTTCCACAGTGGCTGCACCAACTTACATTCTCACCAACAATGTACAAAGGTTTCCATTTCTCTGCATCCTTGCCAACATTTGGTATTTGTGTTCTTTTTGGTGATAACCATTCTGACAAGTGTGAGGTGATATCTCCTTGTGGTTTTGATAAAGAGGATGTGGTATATAAATACAATGGAATACTGCTCAGCCATAAAAAGAAGGAAATTTTGCCATTTGCAACTACATGGATGGACTTGGAGAATATTATGCTAAGTGAAATAAGCCAGACAGAGAAAGACAAATACTGTAATATATGGACTCTAAAAAATAAAACGAACTAGTGAATATAAAAAAGAAAAAGAACTGGACTCACAGATATAGAGAACAAATTAGTGGTTACTGGGGGGGAGGGACAACATGGGAGTAGGCAGTTAAGAGGTACAAGCTATTATGCATGAAATAAATTAGAAGGCTCTATTGTACAACATGGGGAATATAGCCAATATTCTATAATAGCTATAAATGGAGTATAACCCTTAAAAATTGTGAATTACTATATTTTACACCTGCAACTTACATAATATTGTACATCAACTATACTTAAATTGAAAAAAAAACAACTGTGACAGAACATTAATATTTACCATTAAAAAATAATTAAAAAATAAATTTCTGTAAGGATTTTTTCATGTGAAGAGAGGTGAGAATCACAAAGTAGCTTTATAATATGGGTGTGAGGAAATTCCACTAAGCTCTCCAGCAAAGTGACTTGTTCCCAGACACCAAGTATGAGGATTCAAATCCAAACCATACACAAAATATAAACTGCTACATGTCTTGGAACATTTGGGACTTCTCTGCGATAATTGAACCCAAGAATTTTAAATCCATGAATGCCTGGGAATTACTGCAGTGGCGACAAAACACAGCCCAAATGCTGTCCCTCTCCCTTTCTAAGCGTATGGCAGGCATTGCTAATTGACCTCAGCATTCTTTGCCACTGAACTCAGATGCAACCTCAGAAACTTTCTCAACACAATGCTGTAGTCAGCCCCTACTAATCAATTAGAATTGACATAGGAATGAACTTATTTGCCACCCTTAGAATGCTGTCTACACAACAAAAGACCTCAACTAGCCAAAGCAATCTTGAGAAAGAAAAACGGAGCTGGAGGAATCAGGCTCCCTGACTTCAGACTATACAACAAAGCTACAGTATGGGGCTTCCCTGGTGGCGCAGTGGTTGAGAGTCCACCTGCCGACGCAGGGGACACAGGTTCGAGCCCCAGTCTGGGAAGATCCACATGTGGTGAAGCGGCTAGGCCCGTGAGCCATGGCCGCTGAGTCTGCGCGTCCGGAGCCTGCGCTCCACAACGGAAGAGGTCACAACAGTGAGAGGTCTGTGTACTGCAAAAAAAAAAAAGCTACAGTAATCAAGACAGTATGGTACTGGCACAAAAACAGAAATATAGATCAATGGAAAAGGATAGAAAGCCCAGAGATAAACCCACACACATATGGTCACCTTATCTTTGATAAAGGAGGCAAGAATATACAGTGGAGAAAAGACAGTCTCTTCAATAAGTGGTGCTGGGCTAACTGGACAGCTGCATGTAAAAGAATGAAATTAGAACACTCCCTAACACCATACACAAAAATAAACTCAAAATGGATTAAAGACCTAAATGTAAGACCAGGCACCATCAAACTCCTAGAGGAAAACATAGGCAGAACACTCTATGACATAAATCACAGCAAGATACTTTTTGACCTACCTCCTAGAGAAATGGAAATAACAACAAAAATAAACAAATGGGACCTAATGAAACTTAAAAGCTTTTGCACAGAAAAGGAAACCATAAACAAGATGAAAAGACAGCCCTCAGAATGGGAGAAAATATTTGCAAATGAAGCAACTGACAAAAGATTAATCTCAAAAACATACAAGCAACTCATGCAGCTCAATATCAAAAAAACAAACAACCTAATCCAGAAATGGGCAGAAGACCTAAACAGACATTTCTCCAAAGAAGAGATACAGATTCCCAACAGACACATGAAAGAATGCTCAACATTATTAATCATTAGAGAAATGCAAATCAAAACTACAATGAGGTATCACCACACAGCAGTCAGAATGGCCATCAACAAAAAATCTACAAAAAATAAATGTTGAAGAGTGTGTGGAGAAAAGGGAACCCTCTTGCACTGTTGGTGGGAATGTAAATTGATTCAGCCACTATGGAGAACAGTATGGAGGTTCCTTAAAAAACTAAAAATAGAACTACCATACGACCCAGCAATCCCACTAACTGGGCATATACCCTGAGAAAACCATAATTCAAAAAGAGTCATGTACCACAATGTGCATTGCAGCTCTATTTGCAATAGCCAGGACGTGGAAGCAACATAAGTGTCCATCGACAGATGAATAGGTAAAAAAAAGTGTGGCACATATATACAATGGAATATTGCTCAGCCATAAAAAGGAACGAAATTGAGTTATTTGTAGTGAGGTGGATGGACCTAGAGACACTCATACAGAGTGAAGTAAGTCAGAAAGAGAAAAACAAATACCATATGCTAACACATATATATGGAATCTCAAAAAAAAAAAAAAAAAAGAAAGAAAATGATCGGAAGAACCTAGGGGCAAGATGGGAATAAAGATGCAGACCTACTAGAGAATGGACTTGAGGATACGGGGAGGGGGAAGGGTAAGCTGTGACAAAGTGAGAGAGTGGCATGGACATATATACACTACCAAACATAAAATAGATAGCTAGTGGGAAGCAGCTGCATAGCACAGGGAGATCAGTTCGGTGCTTTGTGACCACCTAGAGGGGTGGGATAGGGAGGGAGGGAGGGAGGGAGGGAGATGCAAGAGGGAAGAGATATGGGGACATATGTATGTGTATAACTGACTCACTTTGTTATAAAGCAGAAACTGACACACGATTGTAAAGCAATTATACTCTAATAAAGATGTTTTTAAAAAATGAACACACAAAGGTATTTAACATACTTTTCTCTGGGGCATGTTTTTTTGTGAACAAAGCAACATATTTTTGAAGTAAAAAGTAATAATACAGATCCACCAGAGGGCAGACAGCAGAAGCAAGAAGAACTACAGTCCTGCAGCCTGTGGAACAAAAACCACATTCACAGAAAGATAGACAAGATGAAAAGGCAGAGGGCTATGTACCAGATGAAGGAACAAGATAAAATCCCAGAGAAACAACTAAATGAAGTGCAGCTAGGAAACATTCCAGGAAAAGAATTCAGAATAATGATAGTGAAGATGATCCAGGACCTCGGAAAAAGAATGGAGGCAAAGATCGAGAAGATGCAAGAAATGTTTAACAAAGACCTAGAAGAATTAAAGAACAAACACCTAGAAGAATTAAAGAATAAACAAACAGAGATGAACTATACAATAACTGAAATGAAAAATACACTCGAAGGAAGCAATAGCAGAATAACTGAGGCAGAAGAACGGATAAGTGACCTGGAAGACAGAATGGTGGAACTTACTGCCACAGAACAGAATGAAGAAAAAAGAATGAAAAGAAGTGAAGACAGCCTGAGAGACCTCTGGGACAACATTAAACACAACAACATTCGCATTATATGGGTCCCAGAAGGAGAAGAGAGAGAGAAAGGACTCAAGAAAATATTCGAAGAGATTATAGTCGAAAACTTCCCTAACGTGGGAAGGGAAATAGCCACCCAAGTCCAGGAAGCACAGAGAGTCCCAGGCAGGATAAACCCAAGGAGAAACACACGAAGACATATAGAAATCAAACTGAAAAATATTAAAAACAAAGAAAAATTACTGAAAGCAACAAGGGAAAAACAACGAATAACATACAAGGGAACTCCCATAAGGTTAACAGCTGATTTCTCAGCAGAAACTACAAGGCCGAAGGGAGTGGCATGATATATTTAAAGTGATAAAAGGGAAGAAACTACAACCAAGATTACTCTACCCGGCAAGGACCTCATTCAGATTTAACAGAGAAGTCAAAAGCTTTACAGACAAGCAAAAGCTAAGAGAATTCAGCACCACCAAAGCAGCTCTACAACAAATGCTAAAGGAACTTCTCTAACTGGGAAACACAAGAGAAGAAAAGGACCTACAAAAACAAACCCCAAACAATTAAGAAGATGGTAATAGGAACATACATATCGATAATTACCTTAAAAGTGAGTGGATTAAATGCTCCAACCAAAAGACACAGGCTTGCTGAATGGATACAAAAACAAGACCCATATATATGCTGTCTACAAAAGACCCACTTCAGATCTAGGGACACATACAGACTGAAAGTGAGGGGATGGAAAAAGATAGTCCATGCAAATGGAAATCAAAAGAAAGCTGGAGTAGCAATATTCATATCAGATAAAATAGACTTTGAAATAAAGTATGTTACAAGAGACAAGGAAGGACATGACATAATGATCAAGGGATCTATCCAAGAAGAAGATATAACAATTATAAATATATATTCACCCAACATAGGATCACCTCAATACATAAGGCAACTGCTAACAGCTATAAAAGAGGAAATTGACAGTAACACAATAGTAGTGTGGGACTTTAACACCTCACTTACACCAATGGACAGATCATCCAAACAGAAAATTAATAAGGAAACACAAGCTTTAAATGACACAATAGACCAGATAGATTTAATTGGTATTTATAGGACATTCCATCCAAAACCAGCAGATACATTTTCTTCTCAAGTGCACATGGAACATTCTCCAGGATAGATCACATCTTGGGTCACAAACCAAGCCTCAGTAAATTTAAGAAAATTGAAATCATATCAAGCATCTTTTCTGACCACAACACTATGAGATTAGAAATCAATTACAGGGGAAAAAATGTAAAAAACACAAACACATGGAGGCTAAACAATACATTAGTAAACAACCAAGAGATCACTGAAGAAGTCAAAGACGAAATAAAAAAATACCTAGAGAGAGATGACAACGAAAACACAATGATCCAAAATCTTTGGGATGCAGCAAAAGCAGTTCTAAGAGGGGAGTTTATACCAATACAAGCCTACCTCAAGAAACAAGAAAAATCTCAAATAAAGAGTCTATCCTTACACCTAAAGGAACTAGAGAAAGAAGAACAAACAAAACTCAAAGTTAGTAGGAGGAAAGAAATCATGAAGATCAGAGCAGAAATAATTGAAATAGAAACAAAGAAAACAATAGCAAAGATCAATAAAACTAAAAGCTGGTTCTTTGAGAAGATAAACAAAATTGATAAACCATTAGCCAGACTCATAAAGAAAAAGAGGGAGAGGACTCAAATCAATAAAATTAGAAATCAAAAAGGAGAAGTTACAACAGACACTGCAGAAATACAAAGTGTCCTAAGAGACTACTACAAGTAACTCTATGCCAATTAAATGGGCAACCAGGAAGAAATGGACAGATTCTTAGAAAGGTATAACCTTCCAAGACAGAACCAGGAAGAAATAAAAAATATGAACAGACCAATCACAAGCACTGAAATTGAAATTCTGATTAAAAATCTTGAAACAAACAAAAGTCCAGGACCAGATGGCTTCACAGGTGAATTCTATCAAATATTTAGAGAAGAGGTAACACCCATCCTTCTCAAACTTTTCCAAAAAATTGCAGAGGAAGGAACACTTCCAAACTCATTCTATGAGACCACCATCACCCTGATACCAAAACAAGACAAAGATACTACAAAAAAAGAAAATTACACACCAATATCACTGATGAATATAGATGCAAAAACCCTCAACAAAATATGAGCAAACAGAATCCAACAACACATTAAAAGGATCATACACCATGATCGAGTGGGATTTATCTCAGAGATGCAAGGATTCTTCAATATATGCAAATCAATCAATGTGATACACCATATTAACACGCTGAACAATAAAAACCATATGATCATCTCAACAGATGCAGAAAAATCTTTTGACAAAATTCAATACCCATTTATGATAAAAACTCTGTAGAAAGTGGGCATAGAGGGAAACTACCTCAACATAATAAAGGCCATATACGACAAACCCACAGCAAACATCATTCTCAGTGGTGAAAAACTGAAAGCATTTCCTCTAAGATCAGGAACAAGACAAGGATGTCCACTCTCGCGACTATTATTCAACAAAGTTTTGGAAGTCCTAGCCACAGCACTCAGAAGAAAAAGAAAACAAAGGAATATAAATTGGAAAAGAAGAAGTAAAACTGTTACTGTTTGCAGATGACATGATACTTATACATGAAGAATCCTAAAGATGCCACCAGAAAACTACTAGAGGTGATCAATGAATTTGGCCAAGTTGCAGGATACAAAATTAATGCACAGAAATCTCTTGCATTCCTACACACTAATGATGAAAAATCTGAAAGAGAAATTAAGGAAACATTCCCACTGCAACAGAAACGATAAAATACCTAGGAATAAACCTACCTAGGGAGACAAAAGACCTGTATGCAGAAAACTATAAGACACTGAAGAAAGAAATTAAAGATGAAACAAACAGATGGAAACATATACTATGTTCTTGGATTGGAAGAATCAATATCATGAAAACGACTATACTACCCAAAGCAATCTACGGATTCAATGCAATCCCTATCAAATTACCAATGGCATTTTTTACAGAACTAGAACAAAAACTCTTAAAATTTGTATGGAGACACAAAAGACCCCGAATAGCCAAGCAGTCTTGAGGGAAAAAAATGTAGCTGGAGGAATCAGACTCCCTGACTTCAGACTATACTACGAAGTTACAGTAATCAAGACAATATGGTCCTGGCACAAAAACAGAAATATAGATCGATGGAACAGGATGGAAATACCAGAGATAAACCCACGCACCTATGGTCAACTAATCTATGACAAAGGAGGCAAGAGTATACACTGGAGAAAAGACAGTCTCTTCAATAAGTGGTGCTGGGAAAACTGGACAGCTACATGTAAAAGAATGAAATTAGAACACTCCCTAACACCATACACAAAAATAAACTCAAAAATGGATTAGAGACTAAATGTAGGACCGGAAACTATAAAACTCTTAGAGGAAAACATAGGAAGAACACTTTTTGACATAAATCACAGCAAGATCTTTTTTGATCCACCTCCTTGAGTAATGGAAATAAAAACAAAAATAAACAAATGGGACCTAATGAAACTTAAAAGCTTTTTCAAAGCAAAGGAAACTACAAACAAGACTAAAAGACAACCCTCAGAATGGGAGAAAATATTTGCAAACGAATAAACGGACAAAGGATTCATCTCCAAAATATATAAACAGCTCATGCAGCTCAATATTAAAAAAACAGACAACCCAATCCAAAAATGAGCCGAAGACCTAAATAGACATTCCTCCAAAGAAGACATACAGATGGCCAAGAAGCACATGAAAAGCTGCTCAACATCACTAATTATTAGAGAAATGCAAATCAAAACTACAATGAGGTATCACCTCACACCAGTTATAATGGGCATTATCAGAAAATCTGCAAACAACAAATGCTGGAGAGGGTGTGGAGAAAAGGGATTCTTCTTGCACTGTTGGTGGGAATGTAAATTGATACAGCCACTATGGAGAACAGTATGGAGGTTCCTTATAAAACTAAAAATAGAATTACCATATGACCCAGCAATCTCACTACTGGGCATAGACAAAGAGAAAACCATAATTCAAAAAGACACCTGCACACCAATGTTCATTGCAGCACTATTTACAATAGCCAGGACATGGAAGCAACCTAAATGCCCATCGACAGATGAATGGATAAAGAAGATGTGTTACATGTACACAATGCAATATTACTCAGCCATAAAAAGGAATGAAATTGGATCATTTGTAGAAACATGGATAGACCTAGAGACTCTTATACAGAGTGAAGTAAGTCAGAAAGAGAAAAACAGATATCATATATTAACGGATATATGTGGAACCTAGAAAAATGGTACAGATGAACCGGTTTGCAGGGCAGAAATAGAGACACTGATGTAGAGAACAAACGTATGGACACAAAGGGGGGAAAGTGGCAGGGGTGGTGGTGGTGGTGTGATGAATTGGGAGATTGGGATTGATATATATACTCTAGTATGTATAAAATGGATAACTAATAAGAACCTGCTGTATAAAAAGATAAATAAAATAAAATTCAAAAATTCCAAAAAAAAAGTAATAATACAAAATTGCTAATTGGGATAAAAGAAGAAGCAAGATCAAGAAAGGAATCAAGAAGGAGATAGCACATAGAGTAGATATTTGTTGTGACCAAGGCACCCTACTGGGGTTGTGGCATGGAGTGTCCAGCGGCAAGAAGCTAGGATGGCAGGTCACTCAGCCCAGCACTGTTCATGTCCTGATAGCCATAGTTTACTGAATGTGGAAAGCGCCAGAATAGAGATGAGAAATAAGCATCACTAAACGTAGGTCTCTTGCCATCACGCCATTCCTATTGCCAGAACAGACCAGCTCTCCTCCTCCCCACACCCCACTCCATTTGCATCTTTGTCCATGTGGCCCTAATGGAGAAGAGGGGGCCGTGAGCCATCGGTTAGCACGGCTCATGGACTTGGTTAAACAGAGCTCTTCCTGCTCTCCAGAGAGGGGCTGGAATGAGAGATGAAGTTTCTGCCAGGGCAACAGGAGATGGAGTTAGTGGGCAAAAATCTATTATCAAGGGCTTCCCTGGTGGCGCAGTGGTTGAGAGTCCGTCTGCCAATGCAGGGGACACGGGTTCGTGCCCCGGTCCGGGAAGATCCTACATGCCGCGGAGCGGCTGGGCCCGTGAGCCATGGCCGCTGAGCCTGCGCGTCCAGAGCCTGTGCTCCGCAATGGGAGAGGCCACAACAGTGAGAGGCCCGCGTACCGCAAAAAAAAAAAAAAAAAAAATCTATTATCAAGGTGCTTTTAGTAGCCTGAGAGCAAGGATGCCCCGTAGCCAAGGTAAAGATTCTCATTTTTACCATGTTCACTTATATGTGTGTTTGTGAGAACATCTATGCTGTCGTGGACCTGGCTTTCCAGGGTGATTTCAAGGACACCTGCTCTCTCAATAAACGTGCTCAGACAAGAACAGAGAAAAAACAAGTGATGTGCTAAGGTAGGAACAGGTGAAGGTAGGAACAGTCCACCCAGGGTCCAGGCAATGAAGGGTGCATAGTCTGTAGAGAATTTAAAACAATGATAAAACTGACTAACAGTTGTTTTGCTTTTCATTGTCACCATACTCCAGCAATTCTAAACGGCTGTCCCCATCCCTAATGCTGTGCCTTGAACAGCACCTTTGGAGCCTGCAGGGACCATCGGGGTAGTTAAGCCCCATGGTTGAGGTTGGTTTCCTGTCCCACTTTTCCACACTGCCCACTCCTGTCCTCACCCATTACCAGCCCTTTGGGATGTGAAGATTCATGAGGCACAAACTCCAAAGACTAAGTAAGGACACATTTGTTGTAAAGACAATTAATATTTTGTTTTATTAAATCATTATCGAATGGTTGTTTTCTTGGAATAAGGGGAAGCCTTTATAGGGAAGAGACTGAAGAGATGGGGGAGGGTCAATCATGTAGGGTCATATGACTATGATATGGAGTTTGCACTTTATAATTCAATAAAGGGGGCGAGTGATGAGAATTAAAGCTCTTCACTGCTTTTCCCACCCCCCCACCACCACCCTGCTTATCTCCCTAATTTGCATTATTGCTTCTTTTGCTTTGTCACTTTTCTGTTTCTAGTTTCAACTGACTATTCTCCATCACATGTCCGTTTCCCTGTCTCCTGAGAGTTTACCTATCCCACCTCCACTCTGATCAGTGATTTACCTTCTGAATTTCTTCTCACTGGCATCCAGTTTCCCAATGTGGTGTTCTCTCTAGTCTGTATACTTGCAATCTGTTGAGGAAGGAAAATCTGAATGGCTCTGGACCTCCTTATGGTCATTGGCAATTGTCAGACACATCAGTTGCTTAGGTTGGAAGAGATCAATCAGATGAACGTATATCTTCCTTTTCTCATGAATGAAATTTATTACCTTGGACTTTTCTTTGAGCCTTTTGGAAAAAAAAAGATGAGCCTATAAGTGAGGAGGATTGAGAAGGAAGGAAAGGAGCTGTTGAGGCCTGAGAGAGTTTAGAGAGAAGGGTGAATGTGAGCCAGTGATTCCCTTGCCTGACCTCTGGGCTGAGAGAAGTTATCTCTGTCTTCAGAGTGTATTTCTCTTTTCAGTCTTCAACAAGACCTTCTTTCTTCTGACCTTTGGCTGTGGATTTGAGAAAAAAACAACCATTTAAGAACTTAAAATGTAAACTAACTTAGGGTGGAGAAAGTCTGGTTATCCTCTGACTGAAGAAAAAAAATAATGGTATTTTTTTTTTTCTCTCTCCCCTGCTCCCACACATACACTCGCAATTTGTCAACAGTTGGTGAGAACTTGCTGCTAGATTCCACCCTGACATAGGTCAGGCGGATTCTATCTTTTACTAGGGTGGAATATGATACCTACGGAGTCCTTGCTTTAGTTTCTTTCTTTTTTAAAACAAAGGAAAATTATAGGAAAAATGCAGCAAGTTATAGCAATGAATGGCTGAAGTCCTAGAGGAGAGGAAGGGCAGGTGGATTGGGGCTTCTTGTCTAAAAAGAGTACCTGCCTTTTATTTTAGAAAGAAAAAGATGACACTTAACTTCAGGTTTCTATAAGAAGGAGGGTAGAATTGAGCCCTGGATTTGGGGGGATTCCCTTGAGGAAGACGGCTCAGTGGTGTTCCTTAGATATTCAAGCTTACCTGTTTTCACCTATTGTGATGGTTGGAGAAGCCCCTTATATCTTCCAAATTCCTGTTGAGGAGTTAGGCCCAGGAAAGTATGATCCCTGTAGAGATTACTTTGGAGATTCAAGAGCAAATATATCCAAATGTGATTTGAGGACCTGCCAAATATTATGTAATCATTAAGAATTTCTTGATCAATCACTCACCCATGGATCCCAATGAGACAAACCTTGGATCCAGATCAGAGATAGGATCCCCATCAGGATGGGGAATGAAGACACACCTTCATTATATTAGGATTCTTTTCATTTCAAGTGACATAAAACTTGATCCTAACTGGCTCAAACAAAAAGATAAATTATTGGTTCATATAAGTGCAAAATTGTGGGGTGTCGTTGTGTGTTTGAGTTAGTTATTGATGAGTAATAGATCCCCTCAACATATAGTAGCTTAAAACAGCTATTTATTTAGCTCAAAACCTGTGGATCAGCAGTGTAAGCTGGGCTCAGTTGGAAGGTTCTGCTGCTCTCCACTGGCTTCCCTCATTCATCTGCAGTTAGCAGTGGATGGGGTAGGTAGCACTGCTTCTGGCAGTTGGCTAGGATGCTTGGCTCTCCTCTACCTCATCTCTCCTCCTTCAGCAGGCTAGCCCAGGCTTTACTGCATCCTGACCAGATTCTAAGGGAAAGAGTAAGTGCAGACCATGACCTCCACTGTCATTGCACTGGCCAAAGCAAGTCACAAGACCAGTTCGTATTTATGGGGTAGGAAATTCTCCGTCTCTTAATGTTCTCAGTGAGAGAATCTACAGACACATTCCAAAGGGTTTGGACGCAGGGAAGTGTAAAAACTTCTTTACTTTTTTCTCCAATTGATCTCCTTAAGGTTGGCTTTAGGCAAGGCTATACCGGAGGCTTGAACAATGTCATCATTCTACTCTGTTGACTTCAGCCTCCAGCTCCACACATTGGCACAATGGCTGCAGCAGTTCCAGCCCTCACATTCAAGTCTAGTGGGAAAGGACAGCCCGTCTGATTGCTTACTGCTTTCAGTCTCATTGGCTAACTGGGTCTTGTGTGCCTATAACTAAATCAATCTTTGTGGCCAGGTGATGCAGTACATTGATCAGCCCAGGTCTGGCTACATGTTTCACCCATGCACTGGAGACGAAGCCCCACTAGAAGCATAAAGGTTGAGTAGGGGAGTGATCGAACCTCAAATAAAAATTGTTGGCTCTTGCCAAGAGGAGTAATGGATGCTGCTGGTGACAGTAATAGTGGCAGAATGACAACAGACATCCATAACATACCCATAACAGAACGCAGCACATTTGCTGGTTACTTAGACTAACACAGTAGGTTAGGAGAAGTGCAATGCATCCAAGATCTGAGCCCAGATATTCAGATCTCAAATTCTACATTTCAGCTTGAATTATTTTCCTCCTCAAGACTGAGCATAATTCTTACATGATATGAGGTATATATGGTCCTGCCTGGAGGGACTTTTACTTTGTAATAGAAATATCACCCTGATGGCAGTTGTAGTTTTTCAGGATCATCTTCTACGTGTTGTGGGATCAATACACTTTCAAATACTTGCCCATTCACCAAGGCATTATCGCCCCAAACTTCTTTGTCCCTGCTTATATTTGTCAACTTTACAATCCTTTTATTACCAGCAAAAGCTTTGGGAAGCAACAAATAAAAGCAGGGATTATAAAAGGATTCTTATTAAAGCATGCTTTCTTTGAGCACAGAGTACAATGCCTTCCGTTCTCCCCTTGTGAAAAGATGTGTTTTCTTGTTTAATTAGAACAGACCTCCATTCCATTAGAAGAGGACAAGTAGGGCAGCAGGATTGAGACTCCAGGCCCCAAGGAAAAAAAAGATTTATTTATTTCAGCTCCAGCCAACTTTAAGAGCATATTGCAACTCTGTGAAATATTCCATCATATTCCGAGATGGATGAATACATGTAAAGCACTCTGTCCCCACTGCACGGTAATTGGTCAGAGTTTCCATTTTTGTTGTTAGTTTTGTTGTTGTTGCTGTTACTTTGCAATTAAAGTCTGTGATGGAGAATGCAAAGCCAAGTGCATCAATTAGGGTCTTAGCAGGAAACAGATGGCACACTCAATTTGGATAATTCGAGGGAAGCTTAGAAAAGGATTGTTTGCAAAGATGTGAGCAGGGTTAAAGGAAACCCCAAGGGACAGTGTTGTACCCTAGAGGTAGCAGCCATGGGCGATTGTCTCACATAGAGCAGGGGTTGGCTCTGTATAAGACATGGTCCATGGGCCAAATATGACTCGCTACCTGTTTATGAAAATAAAGTTTTATTTAAACATAGATGTGACCGTTTGTTTACATATTGCCTGTGACTGCTGTCACATTTCAAAGGTGGAATTCAATAGTTACATCAGAGGCTGTATGGTCTGCAGTACCTAAAGTATTTACTATCTGACACTTTACAGAAAAAATTTACATCAGTGCCAGGACAAGGCAAGGGTCTTAGAGTCAGTAGTTCCTTAAATTTTGCATGCTAGCCACCGCACTAGTCTCGGCTTGATTTGCTGACTCCCAGCTTCCTGATAGGAGCTGTGGCTTTCTGGACAGAGATTCAATCAGTGCATGGCAGCTCTGCAGATATGGAGTTGGGGAACACACGCCACAGTCTCCTCCTGGCTTCCAAGCCCTCATATGGCCTCATCCACTTGGAAGGCGCAGGGCCGGGGGGCCAGTTAATAGGGTTCATAACGATCAGCCTCCTGGGGAACACAGTAGGGTACAGAAGGGTGAAGACAGGTGGAGAGAGAGTCCATAGGGCAAACCAGAGGACAGTTGTTATGCAAGATTTGCTCCTCCATCCAGGAAAGGCACCGTGGTACCCAGTAGCCCCTGCCGGCGCTTCTCAAACTTCTACATGTATCTGAATCACCAGGGGATCTTGTAAAATGTAGATTCTGATTCTTTAGGTCTAGGGTGGGGCCCAAGATTCTGTACTTCTGACAAGCTCTGAGATGATGCCAAAGATACCGGTCCCTGGACTGTATAACGGGGTTCCAGGGGCAAGACATGAGGATATAGCAGTGGTTATTCTAAGTTAGAATCCTGGATCTGGCATTGGTGAACTTCGAGGTTTGGGCAAGGCATTTCCTTATTTCAAAACTCGTGTCCTCACCTTTAAAGCAAGCAACAATAATCATACCACCTCAGGGTGGTGTTGTGAGGCTTACATGAGCTTGTACATGTGAGAACTGTTGTCGCTCAGAAAGCACTGTGAAGTGTGAGCTCTTAGTATCTCCTCAGGCTTAAAGGGCTGGGCTCTCTCTCAACCTGAGTGACTCTGTCCTCTCTCTGGCTCTGCAATGCCTTACACAGCAGATGTGCAGGATACCTCTTCCCCGTATGCTGTGGTAAGCACATGTCAGCTTCCAGAGAGCTTTACCTTGGACAACTGACAAGTGTCAGGAAACTGTGAATGAGGAAGTTTCAATCTAGACCATGTACATGTCCCTATAGGCATGGAGCTTGACAGGAGGGGTGGCCCCCAAGCTAAGGAAAGTTGGTATAAACGGTCCACGCGAAGGCATCTTCACCAAATAGGACCTGTTAAACCAGGCCACAAGCAGTGAGACCCTACTTTTTCTTATGGGATGCAGTGATAAAGAAATTACATAGTTATTTGAGAGGAACATAAATAAAGATTAATAGGTTAATGAGTTATTTTCCTTTCATTACTACACTATTGTACTTTATTATAATTGCTTTGCACTCATTTAATTAAATTTGAACTGGGGCCAACACAAGATAATTTGTTTTCCCTGTACTGAACAATGAGTATGCAGATTGGGTGTACTGAAGCAGTAATCAGCCCTCTGTTTGCAACACTTTTCTACTCTGGGTAGACATCATAATTGATAATCTGATTGTTGCAGCACTCTGTGCAATATGTTTTAAAGCAACATTAACATAATGGAAATTATGTTGTGAGCTTAATCTCAGCTTTTCGCTGAGAGGCTATCTGGCTCCTCAGTGTAAACCAGTGAGGGGCTGACAGCCACAGATCTCACTCTGTCTCTCTATCTCTTCGTCGCTATCTCTCTCCCTCCCTCCGCTCTTCATTCCCTTCCTTCCTGTTCCTTCCTCCATCCCTCTCCATCCCTCTCTTTTCTGTAATTTTTCCTTCCTCCCTCCTTTCCTTTTTCCCATCTTTCTTCTCTGTCTCTCCCTCCCTCCCTCCTTCCATCCTTTTCTCATTCTCTGTCCTTTCTTCCCTCCTGCCATGACCATATTCACTTTCTTGTCTTGCCTGTTTTCTCCAGGTCCATCAAAGAAAGCAAAAGGATACATGAGGAGTGTGGACAGCAACCCCTCCCAGCTGCATTTCCTAATTTTGAGACCCATTCACGTCCCTGGGACATTTGGGAAAAGCCAACGAAGGCCTTTCCTGTAAACAACCAAATGAGATATTATTCAAGGTGGTCAGCACGACAGCCAGAACTACATTTTGTGCCGTTGATGATCGTAATGGATTGATTTGCAAGGCGGTCATGCGCTCTATTTTTTTTAATAAATTTTATTTATTTATGTATGTATTTATTTATTTTTGGCTGTGTTGGGTCTTTGTTGCTGCATGCGGGCTTTCTCTAGCTGCGGCAAGCGTGGGCTACTTTTGTTGCAGCACGTGGGCTTCTCATTGTGGTGGCTTCTCTTGTTGCGGAGCACGGACTCTAGGCGCGCGGGCTTCAGTAGTTGTGGCTCACAGGATCTAGAGCGCAGGCTCAGTAGTTGTGGCGCACAGGCTTAGTTGCTCTGCGGCATGTGGGATATTCCCGGACTAGGGCTCGAACCCATGACCCCTGCATTGGCAGGCGGATTCTTAACCACTGCGACGCCAGGGAAGCCCTGTCACGCGCTCTTTGAGGGCATTTCTGCAAATGTTGGCAGATGAAGAGAAAGCCATTGGTATCGCCTTTCTTCCCCTGGAGCTGCAAACACTTTCTTGAAAAGATGTGCTGCTTTTCTTTATGAATACATTCTGGAAACGAATTCTCTTTGGCCCAAGCGTTTCCTGTCCCACAATGGAAACTCGTTGTGAGGTTCTGTTTAATGATCCCAGGCCAGAGATCTTGGGCACAGGTGGGAAACCTAGTGCCCAGGTGACTTCTGTTGAATTTTCATAACTCTGTAAATATTTGTTTCCGTATTTGTTTTGGGAGGAAGACCACCTGTGAGTGGTTGGAAATTACTGTGTTTGTTTTGGAAGAGCCTGTGGAGGGGATTTTCTGAGTGTCCTTTGTCCTCCTCTAAACTGTCGGGACCCTGATTTTTTGCAAAAATCTAATTTCTTTGAAGAAAAGCCTGTCCTTTAATCTCTTTGCTCTTTCTGAGGCCTGGGCACCCACACTCGAGTCTCCTGTTAGATTTTCAAATGATCTGTCAGTGTGGAGAATGTCCCGACAAACTGCACATGCCTCCGGAGCAGGCAACTTTGGGGGGAAGGCAGATTTATCTCGTAAATGTGCTAAGTTTCTCCTGTGAACACTTGAGTGTCAGAGCTGGCTCTGAGTGTCTTGTTTCATTTTGGTTTTTTCTCTTCTCTTTTATGCTTTTATTTTTCATAGAAAATTGAGCCAGAACTTGACTTATTCTTTTTTATTTATTTATTTTTGGCTGTATTGGGTCTTCATTGCTGTGCGTGGGCTTTCTCTAGTTGCAGCGAGCAGGGGCTAACTCTTCGTTGCGGTGCACAGGCTTCTCGTTGCGGTGGCTTCTCTTGTTGCGGAGCACGGGTTCTAGGCACGCGGGCTTCAGTAGTTGCAGCACGTGGGCTCGGTAGTTGCGGCATACTGGCTTAGTTGCTCTGCGGCCTGTGGGATCATCCCGGACCAGGGCTCGAACCCGCGTCCCCTGCATTGGCAGGCAGATTCTTAACCACTGCGCCACCAGGGAAGCCAGAACTTGACTTATTTACACACCAATTACCCAGCTGAGAAGCAGCACTTCTGAGTTTTACTTTTTCCCTCACTGTCTCCCTTTTTGTTTAGGGAACACATCTTTTGGTCTCATTGGCATGAGATAGACTCCTCTCAGCTGGATTTACTGCTCTAATTCTTTATTTTTATTTTTTACAGAAAAATGGCCAAGAGACTTAAGTATTTTTATATTTTACCCCCTGTTAAAAAAAAAAAGAAAACCAATGAAGAGAGAACTCCAGTTTGCCCAGCTGGAATGTGCTGCTTCTTGTCGACAGGGGCTGTGTTAGAGTTGAGAAGCCCACAGTTGGGATGTGGTCCCAGCCTAGAGACACAATCCCAGCTTTTTGCATCAGTCTACCCATGGCTCCAGGGACATTGCTAAGGAAGCCTGCTCCCGAACAAGGACCAGAGGGTGGATTCGTGGAGCGCAGGTTTCAGGTCTTCAGGTGGTCAGCGGTTTCCCACCAAGGGAAACCACAGCAAAGAACCTCTCTCCAGGTCCCAACCGTGGATTCCTGGCACCTGCAGCCTATACAAACATCATAGCACTTTGGGATATTCAGCTTGGCTCTGCAGTTTGTATCTATCATAATATGGTTCCTAAGACAAGGATTCAAGTGCAAGTAACTTATTTGGAGATGATCCCAGGAAGCACCAGGAGAGGAAGCAGGGAATGGGACAAGGCAGGAAGACAGCCAATAAATGATGTGTCATCAAGCCAGTGGGCAACTGGGGCTCAATCCTGTCAGGGGAACTCGGAGAGCCAACACAGAATGTGCATGCAGTTATCTCGCTGAGGCATGAGGGACCCGGAGTATTTTTATAGCAGCCCCTGTCAACCATTGCTTGAGGACTTCTCCCTGGGTTGTGGTGGGTCCGGGGGGCATTAATTCTGAGGGATTTCTGCCCTGCTGAACACGTGGGCAGAGCAGGCTCTGGAAGCCAGAGAAGGATCTCAGGTGAGTTGCAGAGGCTGGCAGTTGGAAGGTGGGTCCCTGCAATACACGTGAACCACAAGGCTAAGACCTGAGAGGACATGGGTGGGTGTCAGCAGCTTCACTCTAAACTATCTCATGTGTGTCTATACTGTCTCCTCCCAGACGGTGAGCTCCATAATGACAAGGGCTGAGCTCATGCATCTGTCTGTGTTCCATATTGCCCACCTGGGTAAACATACGTCTCATCCATTAGGCACTCATGGTGGGTGTAATGCTAAGCACATCCCAGGGTTGGCTCTACCAATCCTCAAAACAGCCCCGTGAGGCTGTTATTACTTCCATCTCAGGTGAGGCTGTAGGAGTACAGTGAGTTAAAGTAACTCACTAAGGTGGTAGTCAGGGTAGCCAAACTTGGGCAGCTCGGCCCCAGAGCGTACCCTTTGGGATGCTGTGCTAGACTGCTCCTCCAGCTTTCTGGTTGGGATCTGAGTCTAGAAGCTCTAGAGACCACTGCTCCCCCAGCTATAGCTGTCATTTGTTGACTACTTCTCACGTGTCTCATCCTAAAGGAAATGCTTTACATTCATTCTTTTGTTTTAATTTTCTCATTCCCATTTTGGAGCTAAGGACGGCAAGGTTCAGAGAGAGGTTAAATCACACAGCTGGTGAGTGGAAGAGTCTGGCTTCAGACAGAGACACCTGCACAACAGATACCAAAGCCGTGACTTCAGGACGCTGACTGTCCTACCTGGGACCCTGCGGTGGGGAGTGGGCAAGGGATGAAGGAGATCAAGAAAGCAAGTTACATCCCCTGATTTGCCCCAGAGAAAGCAGGTGGGTCAAGGGTCAGACAAGAAAAGAGGGTCATTAAGAACATCAAAGACCCCCTCCCTCTCTCTGCTTCCTATCAGGAACGTGGCACAATCAGGTTGGGCGGTTGCTGCTTTCTTTTAATAACCTGTGATAATATCCAGAGTGTTTCACAATCTACTTCCCCTTCACCTGGTGTAGTGGCAGGGCTCCGGGAATGGAGCCAACCCTGCCAAGCCATCAGAAGCTATGCCTCCAAAACTCTTGGTCAGTACTTGAGACTAACGACACAGCAGTACCAAGCCCCACAAGGTGGACTTTGGCGGTTGCATGCGTTCTGCTCCTTGCGTGGGGGCAGCAGCCAAACCTGACCAGGGTGCACTGTCATTTTGGGGTTGCTGGAGCCCGCCCGAGGAAGGGGGTACCCGCCTGTGCTCCTCTGAAGGGCATGCTGAGCACTTGCTAGGGCGTGCCAGGCAGGTTCTTCCTCTCTCTTTTCTACACTAGCTCCTTCTCCCCTTTTCTTCTTCATTTGTCTCTCGCTTCTGCCATAGCCTTTCCAGAAAAGGAAGCCCATGTGGTCGAACAAGACCTGCCCAGGAAATCAGGAGACCTGGTTGTAACTAGCGAAGAACGAGGGATGCTGATCTGAGCTACGAGGTCCCAGCTCAGTGCTTTGACTGCCCACCGGCCAAGCAGCCTTCTTCCACTCTTTAGATTTCAGCCCCCAATCTGCAACACAGGACACATGCACCAGATTATGGTTTGCAGCCCTTTTAAAAAGACAAGAGAACTTTTCTTATGCTGTTTACTGTTATTTTTGAGCCTTTTTTTTTTTTTTTTTAGAGTCAGTGACCTATGCTTAGTTTTATTTTTTTTTAAATTTAAAGTTTTTATACAATTTATTTTTAAATGGTAGATTTTACATTTAAGAAAATTCAAGATCATTGTCATTCCTTGAAAAATCAAATCTGGCCACCCTGGACCTCTACTCATGCATGCCAACTGTCTGTTGGCCCTGAGTTCTGCTGTCCCTTCTAGGTGAGGCGTGTACTCCCCACCCAGAGCCCACTCTGTCTTACCATCACCCTACTTCTAGGTTTGTCAGAGGCTGGGGAAAGGTAGAACCCCAAAGAGACATCAGATTCTCCTAAAAATGCACAAGGATAGGGAGTTTCCATGTCTGTGCTTTTACTGTGTGAGAAAAGATTGAAAACAAATTGAAAACACAGTTTTCAAGGTGTCCCCACACGTGAGAGCTCATGGGTCCTCCAAGCCGGAGAGGCACAGCAGCCAGGCTGTGCTCTGCTTCATTGCGTGAGGCCCAAAGAGGTGAAGTGACTTGCCCAAAGTCACAAAGCTGCTGACTGTCAACATGAGAGTTCCAACTCAGATTTGCTCATTCCTGGCCCACTGCTCCTTCTCTACCAGGAAGTCTCTCACCTCAATTTGAATACTACCTTACATTTCCTCACACCCTTATCCGTTGGGCTCCTCTGATGACTCGGCAGGTGTGCAGGGCAGCTGTTACTAAACACATTTCAATAGATGAGGAAACTGAGGCAGTGAGGTCAATTGGCATAAAAGCAGAGTAAGCAGTTTTCTTGGTGGCATAATTTGAAGGATAACGGGAAGGGTGTGTGTGTGTCTGTCTGTCTCTCTCTCTCTGCATGGGGGAATCCTAATATACTCCCCCCACCCTTTTTAATGGAGGAAAAAGGGGCAGGGAAAGGAGAGATCCAAAAGTACCAAACACCAATCTCACTCACTTTGCAAATTCGGAAACATCACTTTTGGATTCTGTCTCCTTTTCTCCCTTCCTTTCCTTCCTTTCTTTTTACTGTGTGAACAAAAGAGTGATCTAATAGTATTTTAGATTTTCAAAATGCTGCATGGACTTCTCAGTTATCCTTGTCAAAATCCATAAAAGGCAGACTGGGATGATGAGATCTATTTCCCGAGCAGGATATTGAGTCAGCAATGGGATGAACAAGTCCAGGTTCACTCAGCAGCTTAAAGATCAGGCTGAGCGTAAACCCTGGGTCACATGGGACTTCAGAGTGAGGCAAGCTTAGTCTCTCAGAATTATTGCTTCGGTTTTGGGAGCATCTACAATGTGCCAGGTATGTGCTGGGTACTTTATAGACAAAAATCTCATAA
Source organism: Phocoena phocoena (assembly GCF_963924675.1). Lineage (NCBI taxonomy): Eukaryota > Metazoa > Chordata > Mammalia > Artiodactyla > Phocoenidae > Phocoena > Phocoena phocoena. Next base: position 27,980,444 of record NC_089238.1, on the reverse strand, counting down.
ACCCACGGGATGTTCCTAGGACAGCCTATGGCCATCTCCATTTCAAGGAAGCCGAGGAGGGCCAAAATGCCCAGAATGCTGCCCAAGGTCATCCCACAGGCCTGGGTCTGAAAGCCCACGTTCCCTCCACGACGTTGCTTTTTGCAATAGAAAAAGAATTGTCCACAATTCTCTTCCCTCCACCAACAATCCTATGTCAGGGTCTTTCCTTAATCCCTGCATCCCCAGTGACCCCTCCTGGGTGTTTGGGGGTGTCCTCCAGGTCCTCTGGGATTGTCTGAAGGTTAAGTAATGTTTGGGTCATTTTGCTACTAAAGAAGCTTCAACAATGTAAAAGGGAAAACAGAACCCTACATCGTAGCTAATCGTGCATGGGTTCTCAATTCAGCTTAGGGGTGTCAATTTTAATGTCTCTTTGGAAAGGAGTAGGGCTGGTTTAAACTCGTAACAAACATTTATTCAGGAAGCAGAAAGCCCATGCCACACCCTTGACGTGCTACTAGGAAAGAGGGACTAAACATTAACCAGAAGGCAAATACAGAAACATCAGAGGGTTGGTGCACGGAGCAAAAAGCAAGGGGCACTGGATAACAGTCGTGAAGCTCGTGGCCTTGGAAATCAGCCAAAGCCTGGGTTCAAATCCCTCCTTTGATACTCACTAGCTTCATGGTTTTGGGCAAATGACTGAACCCTTTTTAGCCTTCATTTTTTTGGTAAATCTGGGGTGAAAATAATGTATTCCTCTGTGACTTGTGATATAGATTAAATGATATAATGTATAGAACATGTTTGGGAGACTGCCCTGGCATTCTTATGGGCTCCATCAATGAGAGCTCTTGTTATATACAATTAAACTGCAATTAACCTATTTTCAGGCTGTCTCCTCTCAAGTTTTTTTTTTTTTTTTTTTGGTTTTTTTGCGGTACGCGGGCCTCTCTCTGCTGCGGCCTCTCCCATTGCGGAGCACAGGGTCCGGACGCGCAGGCTCAGCGGCCATGGCTCACGGGCCCAGCCGCTCTGCGGCATGTGGGATCTTCCAGGACCGGGACACGAACCCGTGTCCCCTGCATCAGCAGGCAGACTCTCAACCACTGTGCCACCAGGGAAACCCTCCTCTCAAGTTTTTTGCTATATTCATATTTCAAGAAAAGGTCACAGCAGGGTTTTTTATTATATTGTTCTTTTAAATTTTCTAGAGCATATTTTGTGGCCCCAACAGATTCAGGCTAAATCGCCATTGTAGGATATCTATCAGCTCTCGCAATAAGAATGGCTGCCTTATGATGAGCAGGTGAGGCTATGCAAGAAGCAAAGAAACAGAATGATGTGTCCACTACACTCTACTTATGGAGGAAAGATGGTAAACAGGAGAGCAACAGGTCTGCAGAACAGACTTTGGGGAGAATGCCAAGTGTTGATTAACCCAGGTCCCGGTCCTGGGTAGGGGCATCCCGGTCAACTGATGTCATGCAGAAATGGAAACTGGCAGAGATTGGAAAACAACAGTCACAAGACTTTGAGAAAATAAGCTCCTGGTTCGTAAGAGGCAGGATGAAAGCTGACACCAGCCATTCCTGAAAAGAGAAAATGAGGGTATTCGTTGGATCAGTGCGTGGTATCTGTGATAAATGCGGTGATTCTGGCTGTGTACAAAAGTCTACTGTGCCATTTTGGATACCTTCTGATGAAAAGGATATTGTACCATTCGTGAGGCCCAGTGCAATACAGCTGAAGTGATCAGGGCCCACACAGAGCCGTGGATAGTTTAAAAGGGGAGTGAAATCAGGCTGGCGTTCTCCAGGAAAAGGCAGATTGAGAGGAGGGTATCACAGAATGACACAGCATTCTGAAATGAGAACAGAGAATAAAAGCTACAAAGGCTATTGGAGTTCATGGGCCTTTCTCCCTGCCTCCCTTCCACTTCTCCCTAATCCAAACGAGGCAGGGCAGTCTAAAAGAATTGTATATTAGCAAGGACGTTTAATATACGGGCATTTAAAAAATACTAAACATTTACCTGGGAACCAAGCAGAGAAAAGAGAAAAAGGGAATGATGCATTATAGAATTAAGGCAAAGATTGCCTACAGCAACCACATGGAGGATTCTGGAATAGCATCAAATAACTGAAGAAAAGGAAAAAGGAAACCAAGAAATATTGAGCAATTGATATGCTCCAGAACGGGCTTTCAAGTCAAATACCTGGGTTCAACCCTCACGCATGAGCTGTGTGACTTTGGGTAAGTTCCTTAACTTCTCTGAGCCTCAGAAGCAATGCAATCCCCTACCTCATCACCCTTTTGTGAAGATTAAAAGTAATAGTGTATGTAAAATACCTAGAATGGGGCCAGCTGTGGACTGGGCCCTCATAGTGATAGCTATTATCATTGCAGTTTTTACCAGCATTGGTCCACAGAGCATCCCTGGGAGAAGGTTCATGTTTTACATGTGAGGAAACTAAGGCTCAGAGAGGTTAAATATTTTGCCCAAGGTCACATAGGCAGTAAATATTGGAGCTTGTATTTGATCCCAGGTTTGTCTGACACATTCACTTCCCATCCTGCCTCATGGCAGGTGATAGGTAGACAAAATCTTACATACTAACTATGCTTAATCCATGCTTCCTTCATAGATATACATTTTTCTAGGAATCTAAACCATTAGCACATATTTATATGCTTTCTACACCTATGAGGGCTCTGTAGCCCTCAGTGAAAACCTGACATATTTGGAGATCCTAGGGAAATAAACATCCTCAGAAGTCAAAATAAGTGGCGCACGCGACTGCATGCATTACAATAGGATAAAAATAGCATTCAAGACACAATGGCTGGGAGGGAGAGGGTTCAGTTATGTAGCAAGGGACTATGGAGCATCTCTGAAGATTCATAAAGCTTCTGTGTGCCCATACGTTCCTGCCCTCAGCAAGCTTACTGTCCCATGGGACATCTGTGGATACAAGCTGCTCTTCTTGTTTGCCATCCTCCCCTCTTTGTAGCTTTCAGTTCAGTCTGGATTTTGTTCAGGACTGTCTGGGCTGGGCTGGGGGTTGGGTGGTTGTTCAATGCCGTTGCTAAGGACTTGGTGCCTGACACTGAGCTAGTGGCTATAGACAGTGCAAGAGAAGTTTAAGATCCAGCCTGTACCACTGAAATTCTTCCAAAGCAATTGGGAAGATAAGGAATACTCATGTGAAACCCTCAGGGACACAAAAAAGCCATATATAATTAAACTTCCCAGGGGATGGCTTGGGGAGTAATAGCCTCAGGATGTCAGAGTCTGGAGAGAAGCATGTGAGGTAGAACAGAATCATGGAATTGTAGGATGTTAGAGGTGGAAAGCTACCAGCTGGCTCAGCATCTCACTTCCTAAATGATACTGGATTTCCATTTATGATGTTCTCAGAAATCGGACCACTGGACTCTAACTTCATCTGGGACAAGGATTTTGCTAGTTTACATCTGTCATTGGACAGTTTCAATGATCATTCAGTTTTTTATTACATTATACCAGAATCAATGTTCTTTAGCCCACTGAATTTAGTTTTGCCCTACTAGTCTGAGGTCGGATAAGTTGAACTACTGGTTTTACTACTTTGTAATACTAATACATCCAGTTCCCTTCCCATGGCCTCGTTGTAATTTCTTGACCCTTGACTTTGGGATGGCTTGATTTGGGCAACTGGAATATTGTTGGATGTGATGCCCAGAGAGGCTTTGATTTTTGTGTGCCTTTTTGTGCTTCTTCCATCACTATGAGAAAAATATTCCTACTGATTCTCAAAGACAAAGAAACATGGAGAATAAAACTGAACCCAAGCCATGACCTGAAGCAGAGCCCAGCCAAGCCTACATCAGATCAGACAAACTCCAGCTCACCTGCAGATACCTATGAGGCAAACAGATGTGGTAATAAGCCACAGCATTAATGTGGCAATAGTGCACTAAAACATACAGCCACAAAGATTAGGTTTACTCCCTTTTACACCTGAATGCTCTTCAAATAGATGGACGTCATTATTATTCCCCGAAAATATTATCATTTTGTTCTCATTTGTCCTCAGTGCTGATAACCATTTCTGTGTGACATGCATTCTGAATCCCTGCTGCATATAATCGCTCACTCTTTCACCCAGAACTGAGCAAATGATACTCCAGATGTAATATGCCCCTCATGGATTCTATTAGGATCGTCATTGCCCTTCAACTGAAAATAATACTTTATTACTGCTTAAAATTGCATTAAATAAAAAAAGCAGTTCTGTTGTTGGAGCATATTGAGCTTTGGGTTAATTAAAACCCTCCGATTTTTTCTGAGTCAATTGCTGTCAATCCAGCTCTCTGACCCTGTATTTACATAGTTGACTTTTTTTGATGTTAAAGACAGATTCTATTACACTTAAATTGTGTATGGTTGATTTTGACCTAGCAACCTGAACTGTCAGTACAATTTAAATCCTTATTCTGCCATCAAACATACCAACTATTCCTCCCCTATTTATGCCATCCATAAATTGGGTGAGTATGCCTGCTATGTCTTTATCCAAATTACCGAAGAAAGAATATTGAGCATAGCAGATATAAAGACAATAACCTTATGGCATATCTCTAGAGACTTGTAGGTTGAATATAAGTATGGTGGGTTGAAGTCAGCAACAAATCCCTATTTTTTTTTTTTTTTTTTTTTTTTTTTGTGGTACGCAGGCCTCTCACTGTTGTAGCCTCTCCTGTTGCAGAACACAGGCTCCAGACGCGCAGGCTCAGCGGCCATGGCTCACGGACCCAGCCGCTCCACGGCATGTGGGATCTTCCCGGACCGGGGCATGAACCCATGTCCCCTGCATCGTCAGGCGGACTCTCAACCACTGTGCCACCAGGGAAGCCCCAACAAATCCCTTTTTATTTATTTATCTACTTATTATTTATTATTTTTTTATTTTTATTTTTTGGCCACACTGCATGGCTTGTGGGATCTTAGTTCCTGCACTGGGGATTGAATCCGGGCCCTTGGCAGTGAAAGCATGCAGTCCTAACTATTGGACCTCCAGGGAATTCCCAACAAATCCCTTTTTAACTGTACAGTCATCCTACCTGTGTTTTAGCATGTTGTCCACAAGAGCATTATGAGTGACATGTTCAAAAGCCTTGCTTAGATCAATGTTTATCAGAGGAATAATTTTATCAAAAATGGAAATTGGTTGGTACAGTATGATCTGCTCTTGGAGAACCGATATTGGGTCTTAGTAATTACTTCTTTCTTTTCTATGTGCTTATCACCATTGTTTAATAACTTCTACCATATAACTATCAGGAAGCAATATTGAAATAATGTCTCTAGTCTTGAGAATCTATCTTTAAAAATTTTAAGGAAATTTCTCATTCACGTAGTAGCATAATTTGGTACAATGCACTCCAAGACTATGCGTCTTAGGGCACATCCCCTGCACTTGGTTCAGTCTCCCACATTGTCTCCTGGACCAGAGGCATTTGTGCACCATCCCAGATCCATCCTGACCTCATGAGCAGTTAGGCGGCCCCAACATGGGAACGCATTGCTCCCATAGTTATGAAGCTGGATTGCTACAGCATCTGGATCACTACAGCTGGATCACCTGTTACAGGTGGAAGGGCTCACTGAGGTGCTCAGATCCTGCCCCAGGACTTGCCTACTGCCACTGAAGTGCAAAACGCTATGACATCCACTAGGCACCTTCACGCCTACGACCCAGAAGTGCAGAGGAGCTGAAGTCTCTTGGACATCCTTCTTCCTTCTTCCTCACAGACACATAGGATGGAGAAGAGGTGGTTTCCTATGGACTTCAAAAAGACATCCAGGGGCTTCCCTGGTGGCGCAGTGGTTGAGAATCTGCCTGCCAATGCAGGAGACACGGGTTCGAGCCCTGGTCTGGGAGGATCCCACATGCCGCGGAGCAACTGGGCCCGTTGAGCCACAACTGCTGAACCTGCGCATCTGGAGCCTGTGCTCCACAACAAGAGAGGCCGTGATAGTGAGAGGCCCGCGCACCACGATGAAGAGTGGCCCCCACTTGCCGCAACTAGAGAAAGCCCTCACACAGAAACGAAGACCCAAAACAGCCAAATATAAATAAATAAATAAATTTCAAAACAAAACAAAACAAATCTAGAATTTGTAATTGGGTAACCTTCCCTTTAAAAAAAAAAAAAAAGAAGACATCCAGTAAAACTAAGCAATCAGCGTGTCATCGAGCAATGCACTTCCCTATGTGGCTCTCTCTCCTTCCCCGCTCCCTAGGCACAAAGGCTCTTGCCACAAGCTTTGCCTCTGGGTAAGCCGATGCTCATGGTGCCCTGCCCCTACCCCCTTGGCACTCGCGTCCTCTGCTCGTGGATGACTTCCTACCACCAACATTTTCTCAGCCTGCACGTAGGGTAGGCTGGACATGCTGGAGAATTGATGCCACCAGGAGCAGAGGATAAATACCTCATATTCCTCCTTCTATGGGTGGGACAACTCAACAAGTTCTACCCTGGCTCTTGGAGGTCCCCAGAGGGATTGAGTCCCAGCTGCCCACAGCGTCAACCATTGCCGCACTCCTTATTGACCCTCTTGCCTTTCTTGTTTCGCTTTCCCACTCATGTTTTGGTGCTTCTTGGGATCACCTCCCAAATAAATTACTTGCACTAAAATCCTTGACTCTGGACCTGCTTCTTGGAAAACTGAACCGAAAGCACTAGAGAACTTGAGACCTCTCCCGTGATAAGAACTCCCTCCTCACTAGCATCTCCCATTCTGATGGAAAGAGTGACAAGGGTATTTGTTGACCAGATAGATTTTTAATTATTTCCTCTATTTTTGTATACTATTTCTGAGCAAAATTTAGTCAAAGCCCTCAGTCATCAAGGTTAGTATCATAGAGTGTTACCGTAATGTTGAAGCTTGTCATCTGCAACATTGTGTTAGCAGAGCTCACTTTTTTGTTTGTTTTTGTCAAAATGTTATTTCTATAATTTGAATGGGTAATAAATGGGAACATGGTAAAAATATGTGCACAGTGATAGATAATGAAAGTAAGCACCACCCCCCCATCCTAAGTCTACCATTCTGTTACTAGTGCCTTTCCAGAAATACTCTGTGCTTTAACAGTCACACACACACACACATAAACACACAGCACACACAGGCCCACAGGCCTATGTCCCTGTAGTACTGGTAGAATCCTGCACTATACTCTCCAGACTCATGAATCTTGCCTTCTCATATGAGAGTAAATCTTGGTGATCACTTCACACCAGTAAACCTAGACTTGCCTTCTCCTTTTAACAGTTGTGAAGTTCTCCATTATAAGGATCAGTTTTGCGTTGATGGCTATTTAGGTAATCTCGCTTCTTTAACATGATCTAAGCTGTAACAATCTAAAACCTTAAAACACCAGCGATTTTGGGCTTCCCTGGGGGCGCAGTGGTTGAGAGTCCGCCTGCCGATGCAGGGGACACGGGTTCGTGCCCCGGTCCGGGAAGATCCCACATGCCGCGGAGCGGCTTGGCCCGTGAGCCATGGCCGCTGAGCCTGCGCATCCGGAGCCTGTGCTCTGCAATGGGAGAGGCCACAACAGTGAGAGGCCCGCGTACCGCAAAAAAAACAAAAGCACCAGCTGTTTTATTTGCTCACAGTTCTGCAATCTGAACTGGGCTTGGTGGGGCAATTCTGCTGGTCTTGACTGCGGTCATTCCTGGAGGTGCATTCGGCTGGCAGGTGGGTTGGGGGCTGGCACACTGGGATGGCTAGGTCTCTTGCTGTCACTCTGTTAAGTCTCAGGGCCACTATCTTTCCCCATGAACCCTCCATTGCCTCTCTATGTGGTCTCCCCAGCAGGGTAACTGGACTGGTTATGCAGTGACTCAGAGTTCTGGAAGCTTCCAAGCCTTCTTAGAGTTAGGCCAGAAACTGGCCTAACTTTACCTCTGCTGTCTTCTATTGGTTGAACCAGGTCATGGGCTCAGCCCAGATTCAAAGGGAAGGGACTTCACAGGGGTGTGGATCTAGGGAGATGGAGTTCATTGGAGGTCACCAATCTGATAGACCATTACAGGGGACTTCAGGGGAAACTAACTAGTTAGGGGATCAGGGCTCCCAACAGATGTATATCCCCTTTTATCGGATTTGTGATATTTTGTTTGAAAAGATAATTATGCTTTTTAATAATGGCTGAAAATCACTAATTTACATCATGGAGTTATAAGAGGATTTAGAGAGATCACCCAACCCTTCCCCTTCATTTGACCGATGAGAGATCTGAAAATCTCAAAGGATGATTAATGGTCAAAAAATGACAATCTTCCCCTGACTCATGGTCAGCACCCCAATTCTTTATCCCCCTTCTTATGCTTTCCTGTTTCCCACTGATTTTCCATGTATGGGCTTCAACCCATTCAGTTGGTGGTTTAACAAACATTTGTTGAGCACCTGTTATGTTCCAGGCACTGTTCCAGAAGGTCGGTATTTCAGTAATTCTAGCCTCACATGCAGGAGTGGTGAGCTTGGGCCCTTTCAGGAGCCCTGATGGGGCTCATGTTCAAATTCACATTGAGTGACCTCATGTCAGTGGCTTGAAATTGGCCATGGTGGGAATATTCACAGCATTACAAACTGGCAAACGTTACAAATCAGGCCTCCTTTATTTCCCCCAAAGAGTTGGTTGTTAAACATTTACCAGCACACCCTGGACTTAGTCTTAAATCACATTCTCTTTCAGGCTGAGAGGGGTTCCTTTACCACAGGCCCTGCTGACCCATAGGTCTCTGTATTTTCATTCATTTATTCACTCGTTCAGTAAAGGTTTATTGATCAACTACCATGTGATAGGCCCTGTCTGAAGGAAACAGCCTCCATTCTTTTCCAGAAAATTATTTTCAGGAATGTGTGTCTAATTTTTGCTAGATCTGATTTATTTTGCTAGATTTTTGTGTAGAATGACCCAGTTTTTCAATGTAAGCAACAAATTTTTAAAAGGATTAAACTACTGCCTGGGCCACACTGAACACATCTTTAAGTTATATTTGTCATGGAGGTCACCAGTTTGTGACCTTTGCTTTAACCCTAACAAAAGTGTATGACATCAAGGCCCTGGCCTCTCCAATCTTCCATTCCCACCAGTCATGCTGTGGTTAAATCACCTGGAAATCCAGGCCCAGCTTCTACACTATGTCTCTTATGATGAGTTTGAGATGTATGTTCAAAATAATGTCCTTTGCTGAAAGACCCTTGGGGGCTCCCCAGTAATGCCCACTTCTCCAGCCTGACATTCCACTCATCACTAAACTGTACTGGCCTTCTTTTGGTTTCTTGACCAGCCCATGCTTTCTGCCACAGGGCCTTTATACTTGCTGTTCCTTCTCCCTGGAACACTGAACTTTCACCTCATTTACGCAACACAAAGGTAATTTGCTCAGGGAATCTCCATCCTCCTAGACCAGATCAAGTTTCACTTTATCCTATGTTATTGCTATATTCTGCTCCTTTGTAGTTTTATGGCAGCCACGAAAATGCACTTCTTAGATCTCTCACTGAGGGGAGTGTGATTGACATCCCAAACTGCTGACTGTGGATCCACCACCACCACCCCTCTGCCGAGGCCACACTTCCCATGGGCCGCTCCCAGCCCGTGACTGAGCACAACAGGAATACAAAGGCAGGTTCATTCTTGAGACCTTAAGACTCTTTTGATGGGTAACTTTGGCCTTGCCAGGTCTTCCTTAGAACTACACTGCAGCCCAAGACTACCTATCTCTCTCCTTCCCAGAGCTGCATCACTGCCTGATGGCTCGCCCAGGCACAGCCCCTCCCTTCTCCATCCCCCTCCCTAGTCTCACTCACAAATAAACCTCCTTCATGTTTATTCCTGTCTTAGCATCTGCTTCTTGGAGTCCATGAAATAACACAAGCATCTATTACAATGGTAAAAATTTATATTTATATATGTAATTATCTGATGAATGCTTACCTCCCAGACTAGACCATGAAGGCAGGGTCAGTTTGGGGATATGTTTATCTTTGGCCTACATTAAATCCCAGCCTCTCCTACAGGGCCTGGCGCACAGTGGGTACTCAGTAAACACCTGCTGATTTAACATATGAAGGAAACAATGGATAATACATGGCATTATGAAAATGAAAGATGTAGTTAAATGTAATGTAGGCTTGTCCTGACTGTAGGCTGTGCTAATTTCAACATGGGAAACTGAAATTGAGTAGCATCCCTTGGAGAAAAGGTACATAAAGATAAGACGAATTCAGCCAGTCCAAGTAGTCCATGTGGTAATTTAGGCTTAGAATTGGATTACATTTCAGTGTACTTGGAGGGTACCTCTGGTTTCTCCCTAAGTCATGATAGTTTGGTAACAGAGAACGCACTGAGCTAACAGGAAGAGTCTATTCAAATACCGTCCGAGATAACCTCAGAAGGAGTAGGTAATGAAAGCACAGTTGGCAAAGGAGTAGTGAGACTGGACTAGCTTGAAACCTGCAATGACCCAGCTCAGCATCTTGGGCAAGTCCTTTTTCCTCCTCAGATTTTGATATTCTCATCTGTACCATGAGAGGGTTGGCCTGGGGTCTCTGAGGCACTTGTAGCTTGGACAACCCTGGATTCTAAGTGCAGTGGACAGAGGTCCGGGGAGGAATGTCCTCTTTCTTGTTCCATACTATATCCCAAGTATCTACCACGGTGCCTGGTACTTAGGAGGTGCTTCATAAATCTTGCTTGAATGAATTAACAAAAACATGAATGGAGGATACCTCTTCTTTCCCCTGGGTACACAATGTTCCGGGGCCCCAATCTGTGCTAGCAGGGAAGGCAGGAAGCAGCTATTTACCTTTGAGGGAGCGGCCGGGCGATGTGCTTGTGTAAACAGCCATTTACCCAGGTGTCAAGAGGAGCCGCTGAGAGAGAACACACATTTATTCCTTTCCTCACGGTAATGACCCAGAAATCCCAGCTTGCCGCTCTGCATTTTTCCAGGCACTACTGGAGTGGAGGCCTGGTGTGTTTTTCTGACCCAGCCTGATCAAGACTCCCACCCTCACTCCCCCACTTTTACTCCAAGTCACTCCTCTCTAGTGACCCTTCAGCGCAAGTATCAGCATCGGAAGTTATCCTATTATTGAACTTTTTTGTCCTCTTGGTCTCTGTATCCTTCCACTAGAATGGAAACGCCTTGAGATCCATCTGTCTTGTTCATTGCCCTATTCCCACACCTGGAGGAGTGTCTTAGACTGGGTGGGGCTGCTCAATCAATAGATACTGACCGACTGATAGATAAGTAAGATTTGTTCCAAGCCTTAGGTCTAGTGCAATCACTAGCCCGAAGTGGTGCTTGAAATTCCCACCACTAAACTCACCTCTTTGGGGTAAGTCAGCATTCTTCACTCAATCATGATACAGCACTTTCACAGTTTTGGTCATATCTCTTCCTCTAATTTATTTAATATATCTCTCTAATTCATCTCTCCTCTTTTAATAACTTTCAAACATACACTGTATGTCATGACTGTAAATGGAAACCAGTATCACTTTCCATACAGAGAAAGTAACCATAAAAATAAATACAGTGATCCAAACCTTAGTGCCAAAGGGATGGTGGATAGAACTCTACTTCAGTATATTTTTTTCTTTGTGATACTAGGCATTTTGCTGTGGGCATTTACAAACGTTATTTTGATATATGGTCCATAGGCTTCACCAGATTTCCAAAGGAGCCGTGGCATCTTCCCTAAGAACCCCAGAGAAGAGATACCAGGATATAATCTGCGAGTGGTCCAAGCTTGAGGACTGTCCTTTGTTAAAAAGGAAAATCAAATAGTGTTAGGATAGTGTGTAAGACATGTTAGCATCAACCTGGAATATATTTTTTGGTGCACAAAAATATGTTGGGCATATATCTTTGAGTGGAATTCCTGGACCACAGGGTATGTGCATGTTCAATTTTACATATACTGTCAAAGAGTCTCTAAAGTGGTTTCTACCAGTTTATAATCCCCACCAGAGGTATGGGAATCCTTACTCTACATCCTTACCTCATTTACTATTAACAGTCTTTTTCATTTCAGCTGTTCTAGTGGGCATGCAGCGGTAAATCCTTGTAGCTTTACTTTACATTTTCCCTGTGACTAAGATTAAATACCTTTCCATGTGCTTATTGGCCATTTGCATGCCCCTTTGAAAGATAACTGTTTAAATCGTCTGTCTATTATTTTTCTACATTTTTCTTATCTAGTTGTAGGAGTTTTTATATATTCTGGATATGTCTCTTTTAGTTTCAGTATTCCAGTTTTTTTCTCACTCTATAATTGGCTTTTCTCACTCTATAATTCCACTCTCTTAATAATGCCTTTTACTGAAGAGAAATTCTTAATTTTAATGAAGCCCAAATTACTGATCTTTTCCTTTGTAGTGTTTATTATATTCAGTTAAGAAATCTTAGCTAATCCCAAGATCCTGAAGCTATTCTTCTATATTGTTTTCTGGAAACGCTATTGTTTCACCTTTCATATGTACATCTATAATCCACTTTGGGTATATGAGCTGAAGTATGAATGAAGACTCTTGTTTTTTTTTTCATTTCGTATGGATTTTTAAGAATTCAGAACCAGTTTCTGAAAAGACCATGCTTTCTCACTGCTCTGCAGTGACCCCTTTTTCATAAAAAGCGTGTCCATATGTGTGTGGCTCTCCTTCTGGACCCTCAATTATCTCCTTTGGTCAATTTGTCTATCCTCACACCAATACCACACTGTCTTAATTACTATGGCTTTATAATAAATATTGTGCTCTGGTAGTGTAACTCCTTCAACCTCTTCTTTTTCAAGATGGTCTTGCTATTCTTGGACATTTTTAAGTCAACTTCTCAGTTTCCAAGAAGTATCTACTGAGATTTTCATTGGTACTGCATTTATTCTACATAAATATTTGGGAAGAGCTGATACCTTTACATACTGTGCCTTTGTTTTTGAAGCTTTCTTTTTAAAATGTTAGGTTGGCAGTTATTTTCTTTCTGCACTTTGAATATGTTATTCCACTGTCTTATGACATTTCATTTTGAAGTCACCTGTAAGTCTAATTGTTACTCCTTTAAAGGAAGTACGTTTCTTTCTTTTAAGATTTTTCTGTTCGTCCTAGTTTTTAGTACTTTTATTATAATGTGCTAAGTATTCATTTCTTTATATTTATCTTAGTTGAGGTCCAAAGTCCTTCTTTAATCTGTAGACTGGCATCTTTTATTTGTTTTGAAAAAAATTTAGCCATTGTTTCTTCATGTGTTATTTCTGCTCCGTTTGCTCTTTTCTCATCTTTTGAGACTATACTTAAATATCTTTTTAGAAAAACCACGTCCATGTGTCTACTAGCTTCTCAACTGCATTCATCTTTTTTCTTTCCTTTCTCGGCTTTAGTTCAGCTATTTTAGTCTCACATAGCATCCAGTTCACTAATCTTCCCTTTCTCTGTGCCTAAACTACTGTTGAATCTATCTGATTTATTAATTTCAGCTATTTTATTTTTAAATTACAGTTTTTATTTCCTTTTTTGTAATTTCCAGTTTTCTGCTGAAATTCTGATTCTTTAAAGTATAATTCTTGAAAGTCTAATTTCATTTAGGTATTAATCATGATTATTTTAAGATTCATGTCTAATAACCCTAGTATCTGTACACTCTATCACCTGTTTATTCAGCCATGTGGCTTTGCCTCCTGAAATGACTGGTAGATTCAAATTAGATACCAGATGTTATATTTTTTAATTTATTTTATTTAGTTATCTTTTTTTTGATGTGGACCATTTTAAAGTCTTTGTTGAGTTTGTTACAATGTTTCTTCTGTTTTATGTTTTGGTTTTTTGGCCCCCAGGCATGTGGGATCTTAGCTCCCCGACCCCCTGCATTGGAAGGCAAAGACTTAACCACTGGACTGCCAGGTGTTGTTTATTTTTTAAAAATTAAGATAATTTGAGACTCTGGGTAACTTTATTTTCTTACAAAGAAGATTTGCTTTTATTTCTAGCAAACTGAGTAGAAACAAGTCACCTAATCCAATCAGGGACTGAGTTTATTAAAACTGGAGTTCACTCTTTGTGAGGGCTGGTTTATTTCTGGTTCACCTCTATTTCTATGATATAGCCTTTTGATGATGCCAACTGAAAACATGGGATGCTTTTCCTTATTTGGAAAAACTCCCATTTCCCTCCTCAGTATTGTAAGACTGCCAGAGGTATTGTTCAGCTTCTCGGATCCAGACACTGCTTGTGAATCAGATAAAGGCCTTGAGAGGGAAAGCAGACTGAATATTGAACTCACATCTTTGCTCTTGCCTTTTCTCAAGGATCTTAGCACCTCAAATCCTTGCAGGCTTGGTAGCTCTTTGATGCCTTCAACCCAAATCAATCAAATATTTTGTCTGGCTTTTCTAATTGTCCTTGGGTGATGGATTAGTGTACAGCAAACAAGACTACCATTACAGGCTTCAAGATATATTGTTACATGGGGAAAGGAAGTTATAAAAGAACATGTGTAGTATGAGCCTATACTCAATAAAATAAAAATATTAATAATTTGTTAGAATATTCACAGAAATATAATCTGGAAATGGAGTCACCTAACCATTTACATTGGTTACCCATTATGCACTATTTCTTTTCTTCTTTTTCTCATTCTTTCTTTTTTTTTTTTTTTTTGGTGGCTGTGCTGTGCAGCATGCGGGATCTTAGTTCCCCAACTAGGAATCAAACCCCTGTCCCCTGCAGTGGAAGCACGGAGTCTTAACCACTGGACTGCCAGGGAAGTCCCCATTTCATTTTTTATGCTAGATATTTTTGTAATGTTTGGGCTTCACTTTTCAATGAGGGTATATTCATATATAAGGGGAAATTATAAGGTCATTTAAAAATTTAAAGAAACAAAAATGGCATAAAAGACAAAGCACCTGGAAAGTGGGCTTGTCTTTATCTCTGTTTCTTAATTTAAGAAAGCCAAGATTACAGAATATCAAGTTGTATGTGGAGAGAGCGTGTTATGGTTACAGTAGCTTCTCCTTACAAAGCTACATTAGGGAGGCACCTCTTAGTTCAGTGATTTTCTATGTTGGTGCGTTACTTGTGGGGACACAAACGTACTTACTGCTTCTTGTTATCTACTTGGTAACAGGGGCAACCAAAATTATAGGACTCTTCCAATTCTCGGAAAACATTGACTTTTCCAGACTAACTTTGGCATGCAACTAAATTAAAAAGAACTTCCTTCTTAGAGAGAGAGAGATACAGACCCATATAGGGTGCTACAATTTTTATAAAGGCTCAATCTGAAAACTCCATTTCATTGCTCTTCAAGTGAATACTGAAATCCATATTTGGAAGTGAATACTCATCTGAGATAATTTTCATCTTATTCATTCTACCCAGGTTTCTAATCCTTTATGATTATTTTGAGTCCGAATTTTGTCTCCAACTGTATTAACTAACGCTTCCATCATTTTGTCAACTGAAAATTCAGTAGCCATGTGTTCTATGTCCTCATCTAAGTTATTTATGAAAATGTTGGAAAAAAAATTTTTTTAATCAGAATCAGGGACAGAATAAAGTGAGACTTTACTAACGGGTGCTTCAGGTTGTCAATAATAAATCAACATCCTTTGTGTATGATCATTCGATCTACTTAAAATCCACCTGACTAGAGAATAAACCTGTCCACATTTCCTTTGTTCCACTAGAGCTACCAAATATTTCATTCCCATTCAGATCTTCTCCTTGGTGAACTAACTTAGTCACAGACCATACACCCAACCCTCATGTACCTGGCCACATTAGATTGGACTAAGGATGAGCAACCTGGGCCAATCAGATTTTCTATCTCAAGGGTTTGGTAAAGAATTGATAAGACAGTAGATCTTAAAAGTTCTCATCAAAAGAAAAAAAATTGTAACTCCGTAAGGTGAAGGATGTTAAGTAAATATATTGTGGTAATTATTTCACAATGTATGACCCCTGAAAACAGCTTGGGCTTGAACTGTACAGGTCCATTTATACGCAGATTTTTTTCAACAAATATAGTACCTGTAATTTCATTTTACAGTTCTTTAAGTTAACTAAGTGTGGGGAAAAGTTTGAGCTTGATTAGAGATCACAACACGTGGCATCGAAAGAACTAGGGTTTGAGTCCTGACTCTATCCAAACTGTTTCAGCTTCCTGCCTTCGGGTGGGTGAGTCATTTATCAATTCCTTTGCTTTGGAGGCAGAGACAGTATGCAGATTTTTGACTGGGGGAGGGGTGCAGGAGAGTAGAGCCCTAGCACACACATTGTTCAAGAGTCAACTATATATATACATATATATGCACATATACACACACAGAGACACACACACACATATAATCATTACGTTGTACACCTTAAACTTATACAATGCTATATGTCAATTGTATCTCAATAAAACTAAAAGATTTTCAAAAGAGGCATGGAGCCTGAGTCTGTTAGCTCTAAGGAGGGTCATGTGACTTGGGGCCTGAGGCCACTCTTGTGGACCATCTATGATGGGCCAAGCAGAAGAGTGGGGGGGCTGATGTTTAGGGAGAAAAAAAAAAACCAAAGCATGCATGCTGAGAGAAATAGAAGTTTGAGAACAGAAAGCAGGAAAAAGATGAAAAGAATAGCTGTCTGTTGGCTTCTCAGTTCCCATGAGGTCTAACTTTATAACCTGCACTTTGATTCTGTGAATTTTTCTATAGTTTGAAAATAAACTCCTGTTTGGCTTGAGCAAATCTTATAGCTGTGCTTCCCCCCAAAATCCGTATGTTGAAACCCCGACTCTCAGTACCTCAGAATGTGATTGTGTTTGGAGATAGGGCCTTTAAAGAGGTGACTAAGTTCAAATGAGGCCTTTAGGGTGGTCTGTAACACATCTGACTTTCGCCCTTGTAAGGAGAGATTAGGACATACAGGGAGATAGCAGCGATGCACTAGCAAAGAGCGATGACCGTGAGAAGAGGCAGCATGAGGCTGGCCATCCGCAAGCCAAGGACAGAGGTCTCAGGAGAAACCAAACCTGCCAACACCTTGATCTGGTGCTTCCAGCCTCCAGAACTGTGAGAAAATACACTTCTGTTGTTTAAGCCACCCAGTTTTTGGTATTTTATACAGCAATCCTGACAAACTAATACAGCAAGTTAGGTGGGTGTCCCTGCTTTCAGTAACAGGAGACTTAGACTTAATTGGCTCAAAGGATGGAATATACATTATTTCACATAACTAGAAAGCGGGAGGAAAAAGAGCTCCAGGGTTGGTTAATTCAGTGACTCATGACATTGTCAAGAATCTATGTTCTTTGCATGTTTCTGCTTCACCATTCTTATCTCAGTATGTCAGCTCTGACCTTAGGCTAGATCCCTTCACGTTGACAAGATGGTTGCAACATTTCCAGACGTGACACAGTCCAGAAGAAGAAATTATTATAGCTTTTTGAGTGTTTCCTTTTAAGAGCAAAGAAACGCTTCTTAGAAGCCCTCCTGCACTCTTTTGCACATCTCATCAAACAGAAATGCGTACTAGCCAATGACTAAACTAATCACTAGCAGTGAAAAATGGGGACATCGTGATAGGATCAACCCTGAATGATTCTGGCTCCATGGAGGAGGAAAGGGCCTACATAAAACGGAGGCAGGATTAAGCAAAAAGAAGGGGAAGTGAATTTGGAGTAGGTAACCGACAGTGTCTTTCTGGTTCCTTTTACCAATGTTCCCTAGATCACAACTGTATGTACAAGATTATTACAGAAAAATTTGACAGATATGTTGCTGAAATAGAAATACTTCTTTAATATCTCTCCTCTAATCTATTAATCTTGTTAATGTGTACAAACAAAAACAAATAAAAATAAGTTTCGGTGTTCGTATTTTCATAATCTTGCCTAATTTAAAAATTTTGTCTACGTTCTCTCATCTGCTACATTTTACAAGAATGAGAAACTGAGAGGCTCAGAGACTTCAAATAATTTGCTCAAGAACATATTTACTCCTGGAACAATGGAAAAATGTCTAGTGGGCACATGTCAGTGAGTAATGATAGACTAGATTAGAGATATAAAATCAGAGATGTAAAATCATAGGAATCTAGGTCACATTATGAGGGCCTTGCATGTTGGGGAGAGGAGTTTAAAACTGATTAACTACATAGTAAGATCTTAATCTGAGGAGTGACAAGATGCAATGGTATTTCAGGAAGACTGATCAACAGCTCGTTTCCGAAAACAGTTCACAGGTGGCTTAAATAAATAGCATATAGGGACCATACTCAATTTGGGATTCATTCATTATCCTTCACCAATGTTTATTGAGCACATACCATGTAGCAGGCAGGCCCTGTATTCAGCAGTAGGGATCAGGGAATAATCGAGACAGATACGGTGCCTTTCCTTGTGTCACTTAAAAGTCAGGGGGATCTGTATTGATCAGGATAGGCTAGGCTATGCTGCAGTAACAAACACTGATTTGGCTCAAAACCATAAAGATGTGTTTTTGTTCATGTAAATTCTGAGGCGTGAATGGCCCTCCTCTAGCTTCCACCTAGGACATTTGAAACACCTGGTCTCCAATGACAACACAGCAGGGCAAGAGAAATAGGGAGGATGCATGTCAGTTCTTAATTGTCTCAGCCTGGAAGTGACACATGTCTGCTCACGGTCCATTGGCCAGAAATGATCACATGACCCCTTGCTTAATGACAAAAAGGGTTGGGAAATATTTGGTTGGGGGAGGGGCAGCACATGAACACTTTGAAAACGGTAACTGTCTCTGCCATAGGATTTTATAATAAATAAACTCAAGTAAAGATTTGTTTCTTCTTTAGTCACTTATAAAGTTGTTCTATGCAAGGAGTGGTTATATACACAGCATTTTAATGACAGCTTCCGCTTGAGGAGAAAAAGTATCGTGTTAACCTTGCTTTCAGACTGTGGGTTTAAGGAGAAAATAAAGAATAACAAGTCAATACTAAAGAAAGGTGGCATTTTTATTTCTTTGCCCTGCAGTGATGCAGTAGAAAGAAAAGACCTCAATTTGCATCATGGCTCTCCTACGTGCTCCTTCTGTGTCCTTAAGCAAGTCATTTAACCTCTGGGAGCTTACTTCTTCAACTTAAAAAAAAAAAAAAGGAATAATACTATCTACTTCAGAGAGATGTCATGAGGATTAAAATTTTAAATATACATATGCAAATGTCTACATCGCACCACAACTGGCACACAGGATAAACTCATTAAATGTTAAACGAGGCTGCTGTATATGAGTCAAAGCAAATTTTAGATCAGAGCACCCAGCCATGTTTTCATGTCATCCTCCACGTAGACTCTTGCGTGAAATCTAACTCAGCTGCCTGGGCTTCAAAACTCCATTACCGGGCTTCCCTGGTGGCGCAGTGGTTGAGAGTCCGCCTGCCGATGCAGGGGACGCGGGTTCGTGCCCCGGTCCGGGAAGATCCCGCATCCCGTGGAGCGGCTGGGCCCGTGAGCCATGGCCGCTGAGCCTGCGCATCCGGAGCCTGTGCTCTGCAACGGGAGAGGCCACAACAGTGAGAGGCCTGCGTACTGCAAAAAAAAACCAACCTCCATTACATTCTCATCCTGCCTCTTCCCCCGTACAACTTCCCAGCGCCTTATCTCACCAAGTTCTTCAGTATTCACTCACCGCTCTGGCTAAACAATCTTAACTTGCTGCCTGAGACGTTTGATAAAAGCCTCTTTAAACTCTTCCCTTGTCACTGATTGCATTTTTTCAAAATATTGGGGGCCCCTCCGTATCAGACCATTCCCTATGGGAGTACCGTACTTTCTGTCCCGTTGACATCAGGCTTGGCCATCTGACTATCTGACTTGCTTTGACCAGTAAAAAGTGACTGGAAGTGATGTGAGCAGAAGCTTCGACAGGCATAGCATGCTTCCACTACCTCTTTTTTCTCTGCCACAAGACCAGATACAAGTTTCTGTGTCAGCTTTGGCCCTGAAGTGAAAATGTGGCTGCTGGTAGACAAAAACGTGGGTGAGAAACAGTCTTTTGTAGTGGTTATCCACTAAGATATTAGGGGTTATTTGTTACTGGAGCATCATCTATCCAAGAGGTGGCTGACACAACCCCATGTCCCCACCACACACACGAGCTCTTCTTTTTAATGACTGTGTGTTCAAAAGCTCCCTCCCCAGGACACTTTTTCCTCCCTCTTGCCTCCCCCCAAAGCTTCCTGCTTTCAAATGTTTTCTCCATGAAGCTTCCCCTGATGATCCTGATCTCAAACAATCTCTCCCTTCTCTAAGCAACACCCCAACATGTTATCTGCAATCGTATCTGTGAATAAACGTTTGTTGGCTACATTAGGGAGGGAATGCTTCTCCTCTGACCCTGATGACAATATTTGATCACTGGGACTTCCCTGGCTGTCCAGTGGTTAAGACTCCACGCTTCCACTGCAAGGGGCACAGATTTGATCCCTGGTCGGGGAATTAAGATCCCACATGCCATTGCACAGCACGGCCAAAAAAACAGTAAGAAAAAATTTTTTCATCATTATAATACTTTCCCTGTGTCTTATAATCTTCACTGTGTGAACAGGGATCACATTTGTTTCCATTTCTGGAAATTTAGCACCAGGTATGTAGAAAGGCATAGTAAAAATCTGAACAAGAAATGATGTGAGTTTCAGTTCTGGGTAAGATGGAGTAATAACGTTCTACCCTATCTCTCCCACTAAGCGCAGCTACTTGGTACTTCAGGCTCACAGTGGGAACTCATTTGGTGATGTTCCTAGATTAAGAGAGTCTTTCAGTTAAACAAGAGCTGACATGTGGCTCTGGACAGCGGAATGGGTTTCTTTAGACCAGTTAAATGCAAAAACTTCCTGAAGCTCTTTTCCCTGGGACTGAGCATTGGCTAGTCCCACAGATGTTAGCCAGAAAGTTGGACCATTTATGGCTATAATTTTTTTGTTGCTTTGTGGGTATGTGAGAAAACAAAATGGGGTTGTAGGGCTCTCTCTGGATTTATGAAGGTAGCATCCCCAGTGAAAGGTGCTGAACCACCCCTTGGGGTCAAAAAAGAAAAAAGGGGGAGGAGGGATGGCCTGTAATACTTGGGGTAGTGTCTGCATGGTGATCTGTGTAGCTTGTGAAACTGGCTTCATTTTATAGTGAAAAAGATATTTGAGGAACAGTAGAGAATCCTTAAAAAAACCAGCTATTTGCTCCTGGGGAAAAATAAAACAGTTAAAGGCATAGTAGCACTGGACAGATAGAGCAATAAATAAGCAATAGGAGGTGAAAAATGAAATTTGGATTTTGTGATTTAAGGTCTAGAAGAATCCAAGACACTCATGGGATGTGTTGTAGGTGAACGAGGGAAGGAACTAAAAGCAGGAAGGAAGGCAGTGGGTGGTGGCAGAGGCCAGCCTTAGGACCAGCTACACAAGGTAGGAGGGTGTCATTTTTACTAGAGATTCTGCTTCAAGATGTTTCAAGCAGGCATCAGTTCTGAAGAGCCTTCATTTCCTGCCTGCCCTGGGTTTCTGGGGTGTGGGCTGAGGTAAGTGGAAGAAGGGAAAGGCGGTGCTATTTCACTGAACAACTCTAGGGGACACCATCCACACTGCATTTATGTAACTGAAGGAAGTTGCACTCTCCTTTCCCACTGAGAGTCGTAAAAGGAGGAAACATGATGTTTTCCCTGAACCACTTGCCAAGCCCATCTTTCTATTTGATTTCTATTATATACGTAACCGTCCTTCAATTCTCAGAGTTCTGGTTCGAAACTTTTAATATTTTCCTTTTCTTCAACATGTTGTTGATACAGGACACACTGAGTAGATAAAACAAAATGATTTTACCTGCTCACCTTAAACAGAAAAGCTCTTTTGCTAACTAGCTTTGCTTCTTTAAACATGTTCTTTTTTTAAAAAAAACCAAAACAAAACAAAAGGCAAATCCTGTAATCTAACTTGTAAAACATTTAATATTTTGGATATATGGCTTTCATGACCATCCAAAAGTCAGCCTAGCTGGACAATGGGAGCTGCCGGACTATTGTTCATTGGCCACAAAGCCATGAGGTGGCTCTTTCTCCCAGGTCAAGAGGTCAAGCTCCAGGGCATTAATTTTGCTGAGTTTCTTTGTTATAGATAACAAACAAGGTCATTTATTTTCATTTTCTTGTTTCTAACTCCATGCATCTACTCCCCAGGATGAACTCCATAAACAGGTGGCTGGAATGCTGGGGAGAAAGCTTGAAACAGTTCCAGAAAAGAGGGCATGTCCCACTCTGGTGAAACAGTTTGATGAGTTAGAGATTTCGTTACTGCAGGATACGCACCTGCACTATTACTTGAAAAGCAAACACTCGTCTGTTTGGCGCGCACAGATCTATGTAAATTAGTCCTTGGCTGTTCTGTGATCAAAATGCAATGGTTACCCAATTCGTAAGAAACAGAATCTTTATTAGACTCAGTTCTTTTCTCGGTTTTTTTTTTTTTTTTTTTACAATTTTATTGCTCTATGGTTATTAAAAATAACATGCCCTATAAATTAAACCTAGAAACATGGGTGCTTATCAAAGAAAGGATGTCATCAGAGGCTCCAACTATGGGAGATATTTATGTACAATGGTATATAGATCTGTCATGGAAGGAGTTAATTAATATCTGTCTGATGATTTTTCTCTCCTTAAGGCCCCAATAGCTGTCCTTTGGTGAAGAATTAAAAAATGTACTGACCCCCACCCATCGCTAAGAGAGTTCTGGGTCCTCAGCTTTCATTGTTCAGCCAGTGGGCTTTGTGGGCGACACTGCAGGGCCCCTCTTGCTGGAAATCCTCTGAGCTTCCTGATTTCCACTCCTGCATAAACCTCCTCCCCCATCACTACCTTTGTCTCTTTGGGAGAAAAAAAACCTTTTTCACTGGAGCAAAATAAAAACTACCCAGTATTTGTTTCTGGAGTGTAATTATAAACTTCATTGTACATTCTTCCTGGCTTTGATGCTTATCTTGAAGAGTTCAGTGAAAATAAATTGTTTTTATGAAAGCAGAGAAACCATTCGATAAACACGCTGTCTCTGAAAATTGTTCCTGCAAAAGAGGTCATTCTTTCACTTTAGAAGAAATAGAATACATTTCAGAAAACAGGCAGGACAACAGTTTAGGATTTCTGTGAACACAGGATATATTTTTTTAAGGCAGGGTGTAAACACACCGAAAATTGCACACCTCCTGATTGTGTGGAGTGTATTGGTTTTTAAAATAGCTTTATTGAAGAGCTACTTAGGTCGCAAGCAAATACTTGCTACATTTCTGGGAATGAATTCTCAGCTCAGTACTTTTTTTGCTACTAAGGTTTTGGGGGTTACCATTCTATAATTACTATATATCTGTCAGAACCTATGGGTGTGTCTATTCTTAGTTAAAGTCATACTCAGCTGGGAAAATGATTTGTTTTCTAGAGCTCTTCTTGCGCCTGGTAGCACAGAAACCAATATGGCCAAACTTGGTTGTAATACGAGAAACAACCTCATATACATAACAATATATTTATTACCATGAATGAAAAGTTTGCTTATTTTTTTCCCCATTTGCTCATGTGTCTGTATTTCTTGACCTAAGTAAAACTATAAAAATAATTCACATTTCCAGACCAGAAAAGTTTGGATTCACTGAAAACTGAAACTAACAATGACAGTGCTTGGGGATTATTTTCACACTATAATTCCTGTGTGAAACTCTCTCCTGGTGATTAGTTTTCAAGCCTGCGCTGGAGACGTGTAATGAGGGCCCCAAGGTCAGAATGCTTCCTCTATACCATGTGTACATTCACTATTGTGAGAGCCTTGGTAGGTCCTGACTTGATTTTATCTGCATGTGATTTAGACTATGAACGTGAAGTGTTGATTCTCGGCATGAAACTCTCTTAAATTTCATGGAGATGAGTTAATACAGACACTAAGAACCCATGCGAGATAGAAATGCTATGCTTTATGACACGAAGTCCAATTCAGATATAAAACCAAGTATAAGGCATTTTATGAATATAATGCATTAGCTGTTATTATGGGAAAAGAAAAGAAACTTGAGTAGCTCTGGCCCTGCTAATTTCCACTTGGAGCTGCTGTTAATTTGGCTGCATTACACATTGCAAACAAGGATTATAATATTTGGGTAGAACTTTTCATGACCAAAACTCAAGAAAATTAAACTCTATGTAATGTTTAATACAATCCTCATCTCAACTGAGGAAGCAGAACACAGGTTAAATTACTGTTCATAGATCCCTAAAAGTGGGAGTCTCAGATCTTTAGTTATAAAACTCAGTAAGTTTAAATGCAGTCCTCATGGGGACTTTCTTGCTTAATTTTGGAGCCAGATAAAGTAGAGAAATAAAGTTTTTGAGTTCTGTCAAGATGTAAAAATGGTGTTCCTATTACATAAAGTTTGTGTATTTCCGCCCCCCCCCCCCCATTTTTTAGAGATTCTTGGATGACACCAACTATCCAGTTACAAACATCAAGCTAATAAGACAGACGTTTTTGACCCAAATCATATAAAAACCTTACAGGAATTTTCTTATGCCCAGAAGTTGTATTTTGGGTTCAAAACTGATTCTTGTACTGCCCTCTTCTAAATCAATGACCGTTAGCGCCATGCAGCATAAATTCAAAGCATATTTAAGATATGTTCTTGGAGGTTTCTTCAAATTCAAGGCTAACATAGTACAAAGGAAGCCTTTGTCTGTGGCATTTCAGAAACAAACCGCTGACAGCCTGAAAAAGGTGACACTCTTACGATGACAAATAGCATGACAGTTACAATTGCATTAAATTTTTAAAAGCATCATTCTAAAGTTTTTAATGGATGGGCTTCAAATCCACTGGCACCCTTAAAATTGGGGGGGCATTCTGAATGCAATGCTTAATCAGAACAGCTCTAAATGAAACAACATATAATTCTAGTTTTAATGTATACAAAAGATCTAAAACAGCAGGGTGCAAAAGGCTCTCTTCTCCCAACCCTCAGGTAGTTTGTTCTTCTCCAAATCAGAAGTGTTGGGTTCACTGTTTCCAAATCTTACCTTGACCCGGTTCCCTGGGAGGGATATTCCACTACAAAAACATCTGTGTTTCTTCCCTCCCTCTCTCTCCCTCCCCCCACCCCCGTTCTTCCTTCTCACTTTCCTTTCTTAAATGAATATTTATTTATTGCAAACCACCTAAGTACCAAGCGTGGTCCAACGTTCTTGGGATACAGCAGTGATCCTGCTTGGGCTCTTGAGCAGAGTGTCTGGCCCCCTCCCTGGAGCTTTCTTTTACAAATACCATGATGCAAATTTGCTTGTCAGATTGCTTCTCCCCATAGCAGCAGTAGCCATGTCATGACGGGATCTCCAGGTACCTGGATGGGACAGGGCATGTGTACATGCATGCGGGTGACTATGTATGTGTGTGTGTGTGTGTGTGTGTGTGTATAGGAGTGTGATGGGTCCAATTCTCCTTTGAGGGCTTCCATGTGTGTCACTTTGGGCTCCTCTTTATCATTCACAAGTGCCTAAAACAGTGTCCAGCACAGAGGAAGCATGTAAAAAGTATCTGTGGAGTGCACGGAGACGGACTGTGGGCAAAATCACGTGGTCAGTATGCAGCCTTCCCAAATGACTGTTTCTGTTCTAGTGATTTTTTTCATTCAAAGTGCCTCAACATATGTATTTTCAGACTCATCCGTTTCTTTTTTCCTCTCTCCTTAATCAAGATCTACACTCAGAACTTTCGCTTACATTACTTCCTAAATCATCATCATCTTAAAATATTGACTGACCGAATATTGCTTCCTTCCCCAAGACATTTGCATTGTGACAGGGAGGGGATTTTAAGAGCAAGCCTTTCCCACAACAATGGCCGGGAGGTGGTATCCCTAGCACCGGGCATTTCAGCCTCCTGGGAGAAGGTTGTCCCCTCCGTTTCTAGTCTCCACAGCTCAACGTTCAGTGCCACGCAGGCGCCCACATGCAATTCCCCGTCTCGCAGCTAGTGGGGTTTCCAGTGCGAATATTTGTATTCCTGATCCTCGAGGTCTGATTACAACTTCAGGTTCCGTCTCTATGTAACTTTGATTATACTTTGCTTCATCCTCTGTAATCAAGCTCAGATTGCTCCAGATGCACGACAGAATGAGCAGAAGGTGAGGAATGTGAGTGTGCAAAGAAAAACTCCGCTTCCCAGCCTTTTGGGGGCTCCTTTTAACAACTATCTGGAAAAAATATATAATTTCCTTTTTGGTACCTCAGATCGGCAGGCTGCTCCTCGCCTGTGGCCAGATGCTGCACTCCACGCCATTGTTAAATACTAATAGTGAAACTTAAAAGATGTACTCTTGCGAGACAACAGGTGGCCACTGCAACCACCAGCTCTGATTGGTGGAAAGGCCACAGGCGCCCAGTGGCCCGGAGAAAGGGCCTCCACTTCTGCGTTTCAAGAACCTGCTCAATGGGGTGTTGTCCTGATAATATCTCAGCTCACTGCCAATTTGTGCAACCCGCTGGGCCATTAGGGAGCGCCGCTGGGTTGCCAACGTTAAATGGAGACTCGGGAGAGGAGACCAAAGCTTTTTCAGGAGGGGGGGATTGGAGTCAACCCAGCGACAACGTAAGCAGTTGTTCCTTTCCTGAATACACAACGCTCTCTCACGCAGTCTCCAAACACCCGACTCTCCTAAGAGAAGAGCAAATACACAAACTTTCGCCTAATTGAAGTTTATTTTTCCTGCTTGGTTCCAGAACGATAATATTGGGCAAAGGTACATACACAAGGTGTCACCAAGCCAGGGTGCCTATTTTGGAGAACAGACGAAATGAAGAGAAAGTCCTGTGATGCTTGTCTGAAAAACTTCAGGCCGTGGGCCAGCAAAGTGTGATCAGGGACGAAAGTGTGAGTGAGTGTCAGCTAAAATATTTGTAAATTTCTCCCTTCCTGTTAAAGTAGTTACCAGACAACCATATTGGGGAGGGGGGCAAATCTCACAGCCTCTCCTTAACGTTCTCATCTGGTAGCAAATCCCTTCCCTTCGCCAAGGCTGAGGGCCAAACTGTCAGATGAACCCAAAGCAAGGAGGGGCGGGGGGGGAAGATGTAGCTTAAAGAAAGAGAAAGAAATCAAGAGGGGGGTGGGTGAGTGCACTGTGAAGAAGTTAATCACCCAGAACCTTTTAGGAAAATAGGGACATTTTCTCTCAGAGAGCGGTGAGTGATCCGCCTAGATCCAGTTACTCAAATGCCTTTCGAATACAAACAAGAGCAAAGAAAATACGAAGAGAAGCGACATGAGGCTTAACCCGGGGAGCTTCAAGTCTGCCTACCTGTGAAAGGTCAGGCCCCCATACCCCTCCTGGAAAACACCACAGGTGTACACGGGGCTCCCAGCTCCCGGCTCTTCGGAGGCAATCGTGCAGATTACCTGCTGGGTTAGGTGCCTCCAAGAAGGGGACACTCGTGGGGGAAGGCGGAGTGGGGTAGAGGGATCGGGGGACCCACGAGGAAGGAATGGGGACGAGGAGTGGAAACCGAGGGAAAGAGGAGTGGTGGGAAGGGAGCGGACGGCGCGTGTATGCTGCTGGCAGGAGCCGGGGGCCCAGGGCAGCGGTGGTCCGAAAGGGGGCGGGGGTCCACACCGGGCACGGGACTGGCCGAAGCGGCCGAGGGAAGGAGGGGAGCGAGGAGCGCTCCGAGGCAGCGGGGACAAAGAGGACCGGAGAGGGAAGGGGGGCGCGGTGGGAAGAAGAGGGGCCCCGGAGAGGGGGAGGCCGCGGCGCGGGCGACGGGGCGGTCGAGGGCTGCGCGAGGCGCGGGGTGAGCCGCGAGGGGCCGCGCGGGGCAGGGGCCGGCGGGGCGGGGTCCGCGCGCCCGGAGGCGGTCCGGGCCGAGAGCGCACCGGCGGGGCGGGCGGCGCGCCAGCTGCCCGCGGTGGGAGGGGCGGAGCGGCGGCGGCGCGGGGAGGGGACCGGCGGCGGAGGGAGGCAGGAGGGGGAGAAGGAGGGGAGGGGCTGGGCCCCTTGTCTCCGCGGCTCCTCTCCTCAGTCCGCCCGGGGAGGAGGAGGAGGAGCGGGGCCAGCCGCCGCCGCCGCCGCCGTCGTCGTCCCAGCCTCGCCCCGCGCACCTGAACTCGCCGCGCCGCCCCGGGCACCCGCGCCGCGCCCCGCGCCCCGGGCGCCCGGCCGGTGCGCAGCGCTGCCTTGGTGCCCCGGCGGGGCGCGTCCCCCGGGCCGCCTCCCGCTCTCCCGCGGCTCGCGTGGCCGCGCCTTTGTGTGAGGCGGCCGCGGCTCCCGGGCTCCTCTGGCTCCCGGTCGCGGCGCCCCTCCGGCCCAAGTCCCGCGCGCCGCCCCCGGACAACCCCGGCTGGGCGCCCCCGACGGTGGATCTAGCGGCTTCGAGGAGGCGGGCACCGGTCCCGGCGAGCCCCAGTCCCGGCCCCCGGCCCCGGGCCCGGCTCCGGCATGGATGTGAGATTCTACCCCGCGGCGGCCGGGGACCCCGCCGGCCTGGACTTCGCGCAGTGCCTGGGGTACTACGGCTACAGCAAGGTGACCGGGCCGGGCCAGGGCCGGGGGGCGGCGGGTCGGGGGCCACCTCCCCATCCCGGGCGCGCCCCGCGGTCCAGATCTCCGCCTGCTTCACTTTTCTCTCCCCTCTCCGCTCCTTTCCCTTTGCGCCTTCGTTTCTGTCCAACTCTCCCGCTCTACTCTTTCTGCCCCCTTCCCACCCCCCTTTTTGTCCCTCAGCCGGCGCTCCCCTCTCTCGTCCGCCTCTCCTCCCACTGTCTCTCCCCCCCCCCCCACCCTGGCCGACGCTCTTTGGCTGCCCCAAAGAGCAGCCCAAGAACTGCAAGGGGGGACTCGCGTGTGATTCTTTGTTGTTGTTATTAGTAAACACGATCGCAGTTCCCCTGAGTTTGCGGGGGGAAGGGGGCAACGCAGGAGTCCCCCATCTCGTGGTCTGATGACTTCGCCGCCCCCCTCCCAGCCCATCTCACCTCCCCCACGCCCCCGAGAGCTGGACCCAGGGCCGCTTAGCGAAGGAAAGGAACTAACTTTTGAGCGTGCCCTGGATGGGGTCTTCGAAGAGGGGAGCCGCGAAGTGGTGGGACCCCCGCAGGTGGCCTTTCCTGCCCTCTCGCTAGGGCGCTCTGGACCATGCAATGGAGGTGCCCGCCCCTCCCTGGTTAGCACTAGTGGCTTCTTATCTTTCATTTTTGGGGGAGGGGTAAGTTTGGCATTTCGGGGAGATCAGGGTTAGAGACCTCCACACCACGCCCTGGGTCACCCCACCTCCTTCACCTCCCCCGGTTCCAACTTCGAGGACCCGGCGTTTCAGGTGGCCAAAGGTGGATCTCAGAAGGACAGCTGGCCGCAGCTCGGAGCGGCGAGTCGGTGCGAGAACCGCGGCCCTTGGGCCAGCGCAGCGCGTACTCCCGTTCTCAATCCTTTCCTGAAGCCCCCAAGGCCAAGCTTTAGAGGAAACATCACCCCGAGGGCGATATTCAGAGAAAGAGCTGTGCTCTGGCTGGCCTGTGCCTTTTGAATGTGGTTTTTCTTTCTCCTTCCCCCCTGCCCCTCCCTCCTCCCCTCCTTTTTCTTTCAAATCGCAGTTTGTTTATGATTGCTTGGATAACAGAGGAGGAAATAAGGAGCCTGCAGAAAGAAAGGTGCTATACAAAACTAATGAATACATAGCAGGAAGAGGAGGATTTGTATCTAAGAGTGAGGAACAGTTTGCTGTGCCCCGTGGCTGATGGAGGCTCGTGTTCCTTTCTGTTTGTTTATACTCCGTTCCCAACTCCAGTGCTGAAGTTTGTGAAACACCATTAGGGTCTCTCTTCCTCACCCCTCTGCCCTGTGTCATCATCACCCAGCTCTGCGCCTGGCACGGAGGGGCCTCCCAACAAGTATAGAAGGAAGGGACATCATTCAGTGTGTTTTAACCCTTTGGTGATGGTGGGCGTTCATGCTCTCAAAATTCCTAGAGTGATAACATTAAGCATTGAAAGAGAAGCAAGAAAAGGCCTATCCCTGTAGCCAGAGTTCAGGTTTAGTTTCAGGCCTCTGATTTTGGATTTACTCAAGTTATTAAATGCTTTCAAAAGTCTCCCATGTATGCTCAGTTAGGGACTTAGGCAGCCTAATTAAGTATGTAGTGTTTCTGAGAATCCACCTAATTGTTCCAGTGGGGTATTATTTATCTCCTTACAACTTAGCCTTGTGTATTCAAGCCTTGTATAGCTGGGCATGCTCTTATTTTTGGAAGCCATTACCTTGCCTAATGTAACTACTTCTTTCTCTGATTTAAGATCAGCAACACTCGAATGACACCAAAATAGAAACCTTTTGTACTAATCCAGTCACTGCAATGCGTGGCAAATCTCTCTGTTCACTAGGATCCCAAAGGGTACTTCAAGGGACCAGAGGAAATTGTGGGTGTTTTGTGTGTGTCTCTTTTTATTTTTTGAGAAAGGCTATTTCGAGTCAATTTAAACTCAGAACATTTACTTCTGGGAGCGCCTAGAAAGCTTGCAAACAGACAATATTTATTGAGATGCTTGTTCAGTTTCAGGAGTGAGGATGCAAGATGGATTGCTGTCATATTTTCCTAATGCAGCGATTCGCCTGAAATAACTCGGTTTCTTAGTTATTCAACAATCTGTCGTCTTAAGTGCTCTGTGTACCCAACTTATGAAAGTCAGTGCTTAATATTGGTAGAAATCAGATTGTACTTATTTTAAGGGATGTTTGCATTTCATTCCTTGCAGATAAAAATACAATAATCTTTAAGTTGAGCCACGATACTGTATTTTCCTACTCTTAATTTCAGAAGTGAAAAAAACCAACCTTACTCCCCGTAATTTTTCCTTATGGGGAGAATGCAGTAGAAGAAGAAGTATTAACTTTATGGGTGTAAAACAGCAAGTGCTAGTTAAAGGTTTATAGCATTTCATTTCATAGCTAACTTGTGTGTCTGAAGTGACGTTATTCAATAGATTTATACTGAAAATGTAAAAACCAGCGTACAAAGACATGCATGTATCTTATTTGAAAACACCTGTAATCATTAATCTTTTAAGACTTAACTTTTGATCATGTGCGTTATCTTTCCGGATGGGAAGTGATGGCTTTCAAAGAAAGTCTGTTTCTGCCCTTTCTTGTTTTAACGACCATCTGGGAAACTTTAGAAGAAATACAGAACCCTCCGCTCCAGGCTTAACAAGGGAAAAGTTAGCGCTTATCGTTAAATTTATTTACAAACCGTGAATAATAGGGTTTCATTCATTTCTCTCTTTAACAAATGACCCGAGTCCTTTGTATAACTTATATGCATGTGTATTATCTTCCTGTTCTGTGAGTATATGGATCCTTTTTAAATGTCAGCGCTCATGAAAGTGTGTACTCTGTCTATGGAGAATGGATGAAAGAGTTTTGAGGGTTCAAAAGTCATTGCAAGTAGGAGAATAACTTCAAATAAAATATAGCCAGGATCATTAAAATCAGTTAATAATTCATGAACCAGCCACTGATGTATAAACTCAAAGTCATCTCTGTTTCCTCAGGGCTAATTTCCATTTTAATTTCAAGTGGAAAATCTACTGTTTGATCATTTCTTTTTCTGATGCAGCTAACAAATTAAACTAACACCTATACCTTTTTTTTAAAAAAAAAAGCTTTATGTTATTCAAGTGAATTAGTGACCCATTGTCTATATATCTGGAACTTTTCTTTCCCTGGGTTCAATTTGTCTTCACCAGTAAGAAGCTAATATGCAACGTATCAATCGGCATGTAGTGGTCAGAAGCCTGCTCTCCTCACCCACCCGCCCCCAAATACACTGTTACGTTTAATGTGGGTGTAAGCCAGGTAAAATCACGCATTGGGTTAATAATGAATTTGGACTAAACTCTAGTTACTAGCTTTTCTGCATATTCTTAGGGCTTCCCCACCCCCTTTCAAAATACGGCTATTGACGTCTTACCCTATGTAGAATAGTCCTATGCTGTTGTAACTCCATCTGGCCCAAACATTGCTTCCTAATTATTATACGTGTTATTGATCACTCTGCTTAATTAAGATGTTCTCATGTGAGCACTTTCCCTCCACCTCATGGGCCTCTACCTTGGCTAGCCTGAAGAGGACCTGAAGGGTGGTCTGTCATTGGTCTACCTTATTGAAGCCCATGGTTCAAGTTGAGAACATATTGAGAGGGAAGGGGGATTTGATTGAAACTCTCCTTAAGTTGATATCTTGCGCTAGCATGAGAACTCATGGTTTTATTTCTAGGGTCTGGAGTATGGGGGTGTGGAATTTTGAGAGCAGATTTAGAGATTTCCATGTCAGGTGTTTAACCAAGATGTGGAAACCACATTGTGAAAGAAATAAAAGGTTCTTCTAGGGACCTTAGAGCAAGGGTCATAAACTCTGTCTGTAGGGACAGCCAGTTAACCTTCATGAAGCTAGAGGTTGTGGTCAAGTGGAGAACATGCCCCATTTAAAGGGGGAGCCTTGCTCAGCATTAGTAGATTGTTGCCATGCCAACATTTGACCCAGTATCTCCACATTCTGCAATTCTTTTTTTTCAAGAAAATGATATTCTGGGTTTTTATGGGAAATATCCTGAATTTTAAGTATTGGCTGCAAATTAACAAATACGTGAAACCATCATGTGGGACCCTCAAAGCGTGCCTGTGTACTGCTCCTTTGCAACTTTTGTCTTAACAAACTCATATTCAGGTGAGGATTCGGAAATCATTTTTAAATACATCATTTCTAGTTTACGTTCAACTCTGTGGGCAGTTCTACTACAGTGTTCGACTGTGTGGATAATTCAGTTGAGTGAGTGGAGGAGGTATAATTTAACCACTTTCACTGTAGTTCTAATCTAATAATTTGGAGTCTATCATTCGTTAGTTTTATGGTCTCAAACCAATGGAATAGTCATGCTAGGTCAGGAGCTGGCAGACTGCAGCCCACAGGTCATGGTCTGCAAGTTAAGGTTGGTTTTTGCGTTTTTCAACTGTTGAAAGAATTCAAAAGAAGAATAATATTTCGTGACTGTGAAAACTACATGAAATTGGCTTTTGTGTCCATAAATAAACTTTTATTGGAACACAGCCCTACTCATTTGTTTACATCTTGTCTGGGGCTGCTTTCATGCCACAGTGGCGGAGTTGAGTCATTGTGACAGAGACTGCATGGCTTGCAAAGCCTAAAACATTTATTATTTATAGAAAAAGGTTGCCAACCCCTGTTCTAGATGATCAGTCCACTGATGGTACCGTGATCTTCCTTTGTTCCAAGCCAAGGCAGTAGAAAGAAAATCAAGATGGCCTAACTGGAAAGATGACTCTCTCAGAGAATGTTTCTGGAAATGCTTCTAGAACAGTGGGGTCTCAGCCCTGGCTTCAGCCATGGTCGGGTAGGAGGAGGCTTGTAGAAGATACTCAAGCTCAGCCTTACCCCAGACTAGTTCAGTAAGAATCTCTGGGGATGGGATCCAGGCAGCAGTGTGTTTGAAAGCTCCCCAGGTGATTCCAACACACAGCTATGGTTGGAAACTTTGTTTAGGGCTGAGGATCCTGAAGTGAGCAATGGCCAGGGGCAGTAAAACTGGGTACGAAGTTTGTGATTGCTATAAAGAAGACAAGACCTAGGACAGAATGGTTGGTTCCTGGTCGGCACTCAGGGCCTTTTGAGGCCCTTGGCAATTCCTAAGCCCTATTGATTTGGGCTCCCCTCCACATCCTGCATTTAATACAATATGACATGATACCATATCTGAGTTGATGTTGATTAGGTGGCTTATGTTTGTATTTTGTAGGCATTTAATTGAGCATCTACTAGTTTTAATTTTGTAGCGTGTGTGTGTGCGTGCACGCACGCTTACTTCTGTGCTGTGTGGCCAATTACTTTTTTCTACATTTTAAACATTTCTGTAGGCTCCTGAGAAGCTTATCGTTCTAGGTGTCCAGTCTATGGTGACTACTGGATAAAGCAGTCCTGCTGACACAAGCTTGAGGTCCAGAAACTCCCCATTTTCCCACGTCAACCAGTGGAATATTGATGAGAACCATGTGCTCAGTGAAGCCTAACATACAGTTAGCCAAAGAATGTTAATTTTAGTCATTTCAGGTGAAGTCAATGGTTGTACGTGGCCACAGCCTTCAAAGTATGTGTGGTTATTTCAAGAACTGTCTACTCCAGGTCACAAACTGTCAGGGAGACACTGAATCCACTTGAGGACTTGTTTTGTTTACTTTGCACCAGTATTTAAACAAATAAATTAGTTGTCTGTTTCTAAAAATCTTTGCATATAAATCTGGATTTCCAGTTTTTCTTTCATCGTAAATACTGGACCTGTACCCTGGCGTGACATCGTCTGCTAGTTGCCCTGATTCAGATGGCTGTGTGTGTACTCCACAGTTCACCGTGGTCCTGTCCACTCCCGCCACCTCACACTTAGCCTTCTGTATACCTCTCAGGTCCCAGGAGGCTTCGAGTTTGAAAACTTTGATTAGAAAGAGATGAAATTAAGCGAGCATCAAATGATGCTCAGACCTAGTGAAATGAGGTCACTGTCATCGGAGAACTACAGACCCAGTGTTCCTTGCGGTATGTAGGATAGTAGATGAAATGGAAAAGAGTAATTTGTGATCATATTATAGAGCCGTGCTCCTCAAACTTTAGCATACACGAGTAATACCCAGAGTGCTTTCTGTAACACAGACCACTGGACTTTACCTCTAGAGTTTCTGAATCATAGGTCTGGGGTGGGGCTCTCAGGTGATGATGTCATACTGTGAGTAGCATGGCACAGAGGGCCTTCAGTGGTAAGGGAAGTAGTTTGTAAGTTTATCAACTAGAATGCTTTGGGCTGCAGGTAACAGAATAAACAACAAACGGTGCATAAACCCTAAAGACATTTGTTTACTAGTAGGTCTTTAGGTGGGCCATTTCAGGCTGTTTTGGATGGTTCAATCATGTCTTCAAGGACCCCCTTTACTTTTCTCTTCATTCCGCCATCCTTGGAATTTCAACATTCTCCTCTTGGTCACAGGTTGGCTGCTGTAGCTCTAGGCGTCACATCCTCACATGATAGCTTGCGAAGTGAGAAGCAGGGCAGTGGTGTGGGTGGCAGTGGTAGTAAAGGAGCACTTTCTCTTTCTACACATCTCTTATTAAGAAAGAATAGCTTTCCTGGAAACAGTTCCACTAGACTCTTTCATCTTACTGTTCAGAAATGGATCACATGCCCACCCTAGGACAGTCATCGGCAAAGCAGAAGGGGACTGCTGTGATCAGCATAGACCAATCCCATGTCATCCCCTGGGGCTGGACACTTGTCACATGAGCATAACTGACGTTACACTCTGTTAGCAAGGATGGGGGCTGTTGGAAGGACACCCGTGCCTGCTGCTGAGCACGTTTGAAGAATTTTGAGTGGGCTGGCGTGTGGTAGGGGTTGAATTTTGTGAAGATGAGTCTGACTTTTTGACTAGATTAGCGTGGGGCCCGACAGGAAGTGGTGGACGGGGGGGACCAGGGAGGACGCCACTAGCCAGTCGAGATAAAGGTGCGAGAAGGATTTGAACTAAGTAGATGTGAATATGGACGTGAAGGAGAGGAGGGCACCAAACAGAGCATCTCTGTAGCTTAGGAAGGAGAAAGAGGAAGTGGAGATGACTCAGGGTGTTTGAACTGGGGACCTGAATGAATGTTAAGACTTCGAACAGAAGCAGAGAGGCCAGAGGAGAAGCTGGGGTTGAAGGAAAGATAATGCTGATATGGGATATTTGGGTGGAACATTCCCACAGAGATGTCAAGTAGGTGCCCTGGAACCTACCCGTGCCTTGGAACTCAGAGAGCTCAGGGTTGGAGAACCAAAGTCGGGGGCTTCCTGTAAATGATAAAGCGATGGAAACAGAAGTGACTTCTCTAAGAGTAAGGAGACGGGGTGACAAGGACGCATCCTTGGTCTTGAGGGTAGGCTGGTGCGATGTTTGGTAATCCAACTTCCCAGTTAGGGAGGCAGTATTTTAGGACGTAACACGTGAAACTCCGAAAATTTGGAAATCTTACTGTACCATGACAAGGATGGTATAAAAAAGGAGTGTGTGTGTGTGTGTGTGTGTGTGTGTGTGTGTGTGTGTGTGTGATGATATATCTTTTCTAGATTAACAGTTATTTGGAAAGAAACAGTC
Source organism: Phocoena phocoena (assembly GCF_963924675.1). Classification (NCBI taxonomy): domain Eukaryota; kingdom Metazoa; phylum Chordata; class Mammalia; order Artiodactyla; family Phocoenidae; genus Phocoena; species Phocoena phocoena. The sequence continues at coordinate 27,944,178 of NC_089238.1, read as the reverse complement.
TTAAATGGCTATCATCAAGTGGGAATAATGCAAAATTTGCAATACCATACTTTACAACCACATCAGCCATTTATGAATTAAAACATTTCATGTGTTTTTCTTTGTGTAAGAGATGCAACTTCAAACTGGATTTTGTAACATGTTCATGATGTCATAAGTATCTTGGGGAATCTGTTTTGAGTGTGGTTAATAAAGAAGGAACAGGATTTCTGCTAAGTATGCTTATAAATTCAGTGTATTTTAAAGGTGGATTCAGCACTCTTTTAAAAAAAACCCTATCAAAATAAAAGGAGTAGAGGCTTTCATTCAAGGTCTGCATGAGCTTCTGACAGGTTTTATCTTCTCTCTTTGTGGTAGGTCATTTTATTTTCTTTGTTTCCTAGGTTTGTATCCTAATCCCTTCCTTTGGGAGGCCATGTTCTTTTAGATATGTTCCACTCTTGTATAAAACACATTAGCCATTGGAAAATGGCCCTTCTTGTATGACTAACATTCTATCTTTAATCTTAATTTAATTTTACTCTGTTTATAAAAGAATACTTGTCATGTCTTGATAATCCATAAGTTAAAGAAATTGGCCAATATCAAGAAGTGTTTGGATTTCACTCTAAATACACATTTGAATGATATAGATTCGTTCTTTTGGAGGAGATAGATTTTAAGGTGGGCCCTTCTATTCCATATCTTGCGAGTTTAATGTGGCCTTTCCTACATTGACTGTAAGTTGTATATATAGAAGAATTATATTAAATATTGTAATGGAAGTGAGTTTTCAAAACATTTTAAATTGATGTAGTGTAACTACTATAATGTGAGATTTTTTCCAGCAATTTCTACAGCTAGTTTATAATGAGCAGGGGATTTTGGTGTGCTGCAGAATTTTTCCACTTTCTTTTAAAAATCTTCTAGATATAGGAAGGAGAAGTCTCAAATGCTGACCTGGCTAGAACACTTTTGTGAAATATGTATGTTTGGTTGGAAGTTGGTTTTTCTCGAAAAAAGGCTGAGTTAAATTTAGAACTATTGAGTACTCATAAAGCGTACTAGTAGACTGTTTTGCTACTCCTTTATGCCTGTCTCCAGGGAGAAACTCAACTCATTATTTGGCTTACTCAAAGAATTCTAACAACAATGTTTAATGGAGAAGTGGTTAAACTGTTGTATAAGTAAAAAATTCTTTGGACTCCAAGTGGGGGAAAAGTCCTCAAAATGAGTTAAATAGAAAATGGGTTGTAAGTTTTGCTTCAGGCATAGCTGGATCCAGGTGTTACAAAGGGATGCTGTCAAGACTCCTTTATATTAGTTCTGTTTTCATCTGTTCGGCTTCTTTCTCAGTCAGGTTATACTTGGGTGGTGGGAAGATGTTCAGTAGCAGCTCCAAGTCACACCTGCACAGCTCAGCTTCCCCAAGAAGGGGAGATTCTCTTCCCTGCTTGTTTCTGTACCTCCTCTGCACTGAGTCTCATTGGACAGACTTGGGTCACGTGCCCAGGCCCAACATCACATACCCATCTCAGGATCAGGGGCGCATGCTGGCAGCCCCATGGAAACCACATAGGCCAAGAGTCGGGAGCAATGGATCCTCAGAGGGAGAGCAAAACGCTGATGTCACAGCAAAGGGAAGTGGGCGTGAGGTAGTTAAAAAAAAAAAAAAAGTCCATTTAAACTGCTAAATGAAGTGGAGCTTGACGATTTTGACGATTTTTGAGGATTTGAGTTGTCCATGTTTCTTATCCTTTGTGGAAACCAGAAATAGCCTGTGCTTATTTAATGCAAATGTCATCATTGTTATTTACCAAGCATTTATTAGGAATGCACTTCTTGAGAGGGGCTGACATTAGATGTGGTCTGCCTTCAAGAGACCTCTAGTTTGGTAGGAGAGCAGGTGTGCATATGTGAGTGTTCATGAAATTCGTGTGTGTGTGTGAATATGTGTACATAGGGAGATGTTCTAGGCAGAAGCCAATGGTTGGTTTGGTGAAAGTGTTCCAGAAATGGTCAAGGAAGGGGAAACTTCAATGCAGGCAAAGAAGGGTATGTTAGTTAGGGTTCACCTGCAAGTAACAGAAAAAAAAACTTGAGGGAATTCCCTGGTGGTCCAGTGGTTAGGGCTCCGCACTCTCACTGCCGAGGGCCCGGGTTCCATCCCTGGTTGGGGAACTGAAATCCCACAAGCTGTGCAGTGCGGCCAAATAAAAACAAAACAAACCAAAAAACCCCCCAAACAAACAGTAACACCCCCCAAACCACTTGAGAAGCAGTGGCTTAAATGAGATAGATTTTCTCTTGTCCCTAATGAAGACCAGAGGTAAGTAGTTCTGGGCTGTTATGCGGGCTTCATAGACATCTGGGACCCAAGCTGTCTCTAACTTTCATGTGACCCTTGTCCTTATGGTCCAAGGTAGAGTGCCAGTCATCATCGTGGTCCAACCGGCAGGAAGGAAATGTCAAGGGAGGTCTCCAGAGGCTGCCACAGGACACTTGCTTATTTCTCACTGGCCAGAACTGAGACACATGGCCACACCTGTGACTGCCAGGTTGTGGCTGGCCGTGTGCCCAGGGAACACTCAGTTACTGCAGAAGCAGGGGTGAGTGCCTATGAGTGAGTGATGGGTGAGGTCCAAGGAACGCTTTGGGGTATCTCCAAGTTGGAGATTTTGTGAACAAACTGTAATATTGTATTTTGCTAAACTTTGTTCAATATTTTCGGTTTTATTTGCTCCTGGAGGGTCCTCTTTTGGTGAAAGAGATACACTGTGCTAACTTTTCAATCCTTTCTTCAGCTTTGGGGTTTTATTTTGGGCATGCTTAAAATACCCGATGATTGATCTGTGTCTTTGTAGGAACTGCAAATCCGATGTCCTAATATTAATTCATTATCTATGTTTTAGGCCCAAATTTTTCTTCTTTTCAAAATACCTCTTGAATTTTTACACTGCCATTTCTCAGGTCCTAACTCTGGGTAATAGAGTTTTGCGCACAAGTCAATCTTCAGTTGCGTTTTTTAAAACTAGATTGTTTTTCAACTAATGGGTTTCCTTTTTGATCAAACCCAGCTTACCTGTGACTCATCGTATCCACACATTCACCAAATCTTCTTCCCCAGAAACCTGCAGTTCTTTACTCCCTTTCTCCTCACTTAACCCTCTGGCCCCCTTCTTTTACCCTTGACCGTGCAACCTTGACGGCAAAGACACGGCAGCTTCCTCAGCCCCCTCTCCTTTTGCTGTGTAGTCTGTGTCAGCCCTTGGTCAGCCTCATTTCTCAACGTTAGGGTAACTGAACACTGTGTCCGTTTTCCTTTCTAAAAACGAAAGCTCTCTGAGTGTACTTGGGTCCTTCTGTTTATCTGTTTATTCTCTTGGACATTCTCCAAACGAAGAGTCCAAGTCGTCTCCACTCTTTTTAAGTCACAGTCAGACCAGCTCTCCCCTCACTCTTAGGAGGGAACTCTCATCTTTCACTTCATGAGGAACGTTGATATTATCTGCTAGGAATTGCTCATGTGTCATCCTCACTCGTGTAGGGACCGCTTCTCTCTTTTATCCAGACCCAGAGGAGAGCAGTTTCTACTCTTTGGGAGAAATTCCCCCAACAGCGTCGTTCCCTTTCTGATTGTTGAATATCGGTTCTGCGGACAGCTCCCATCTTTCCCGTCTTAGTCCTTTTTCTACTTTCAAATGTGCCCAGATGTCCTCTGACCTCCACTACAGATTTTCCAATCTACAGTTTGTTGAGGGCCACCTCACTTGTCACGGCTTTGGCTGTCTCCTCATTCTATCCACATTATAGTACATGTCATGGTTTTGTTTAAGTCACTTTTTTCCCTTACATAAATTAATGTGAAATGAAGACCATCTCAAATGGAAAACCCTATCACTTCCCAGACATAGAAGAAAATCCTAAAGATAAATACCAGGGGAGTAAACAGTATTCTGGAGAGCTCACTGGAGACCTTGCTGGCCTCAGGCTCTGCTCTCTGTTTGTTGAAAAGGGGGATTTGCAAGTGTTAGGGAGGTGTGGAAGATGTGTTAGCACCAGACTGAGACTCTGGCTTTGATTTTATCTGGAGGCTTGAAAGGAGTTCAAAACAGAATGACTTTCTCAAGATGTAATTAAACATTCTTTCTTCCTCGTCTCTGGACCTCGTAGAGCAGTGCTGCGAGGGATATGCATGCAGGTCAGCTGGGGGTCAGGATAAAATGCGGATCAGCGGGTCTGGGTGGGCCGGAAGGTTGGCATCGCTAACCCATTCCCAGGTGATGCTGTTGCTGTTGGTCCTGGCTATGCTGGTAGTTGTGAGTCCTAGAGAAAGGACCATCCACATCGACTCTTCTGTCTGACTCTGTGGACCCCCTTTTTAACATCTCTCTGAACAATGGCGCAAACAAGAAGTCTCTCCCTGGGCTTCCATGTCTTTCCCATTCAGGCCCACCTCAACACCCTGCAGTCTGCTTCTGTTCCTCCTTGCATTACTGACACTACCTTTTTCCTCTTCTCCTGTGAGCTCTGCCTTGCCGGATCAAACTTCATTCATTCCTGCAAGAATGTGAAGTGCCTACTTAAGCTAGATCCTGCTCTGAGCCCTGGGGCTATGCTTTTCTGATGACTATCCTTCTGTGTCCTGTGATCGCCCATGTCTCTGGTTCCCAAATACTGTATTGACATATTTGGGTACTCCTGCTCTGTTGTCTTTTCTGCGGCTTTCCCTCCTCTTCCCAGGCGGTGGGAATGTCCTCCCAAAGCTTGGCTTCTTGCTCTTTTGCCCCTGTATTATTTTCACTTTGTATGTGGATCTTGCTTTCTGCCTTTAGCTGTTCCCTCTCTGATGTTGTTTGTATCGGCTATCTATTGCTGCGTAACAAAGTAAACCTTGTGGCTTAAAACAGAAAACATGTTTTACTTGTGATTCTGCAAGTCAGTAATTTAGTCTGGGCCCAGTGGGACAGTTATTCTCATCTTGGCTGGATTCTCTAATGTGTTTGTGGGCAGTGGCAGGTTGGCTGTGAGGCTTTGTTTCTGGAGATTGGCTGACTGTCCACTGGGGCCCCTTGCTTCTCCTGCACATACGTGTAGTCTCTCCCCTCCAGCATGCCAAGATGTACACAAGTGCCTGCATGGTAGTAGCATTCTGAGAAGTGCAGAGGGGAGCTCAGGCTCAGAAATTCTGTTCCTTCTACCACGTTCTACTGCCCAAAGCCAGATTCAAGGGGAGGGGAGCTAGATTCCATTTCTTGAAAGGAGCTGCTGCAAAATCACATGACAAAGGGGCGTGGATACAGGGAGGTGGAAGAACTGGGGCCTTTTTCGCAGTCTTCCCCAAGGCCTCAAATCTTCATCTCTGGCTTGATCTACATTTCTCATCCCCTATATGGCAGCTCTCTATAGGATATCACCACTTCCCTGCCTGCCATCAGTTTAAATCAAACATAAGCCATATGGCAACCTGCATCCCTCTGCCCCAGAGCTCCCCTTCAAGTTTTTACCACTTCTCTCAATGCCCTCCTCATTTTCGGATACAAAAAATTAATTGTGATGACTTGGCCCCTTTCATTCTCTTAAGGCAATAACTCTTCATGCCGTCTTCATTTTTCTTCTCATGACCTCTTTTGCATCTGTCTTCTCTCTTTCCACTGCCAGTGTCCTAGCCAAGGCCTCTGCCATAGCCACAAGCTCCTCCCTGACTGTCTGTATTTTCTAAATTTCTCCCGCCTGCAATCAAACCTGCACTCCACTTCGGTTTGGTCCCTCAAAAGGATGTCAGTCTAAGCATCATTCTCCTTCTAAAAGCACTCGTCTTTGTTTATACCAGTGCTTTCTCAGATTTGCCACCTCCTTTTGGCCGTACCTACATACCACCAGTATTATTTATTAAAAATTTTTTTACATTGACTCACCTTTTAACTTATATCACTGTTGCATAAGGGAACCTTGTATTGCTGGCAACATGTAAAAATCACCCATACAATAAATGCAAAACTATTAAAATTTAAAAATGTGTGTATATATCAATTAAATTAATCCAGTATGCATAATAGATATGGGAGTACTGGCCTACAAGAAAAATTGCTTTGTCCTCAACTTGACATTGAAGACCCTCCGTATCTAGTATCAAAGTTAACCACCTTAAGCAAAAACAAAATTCCTTAGAAAAAGATTGTTGAATTTTATTAAACACTAGAGTTCTGCTCGGGGTCATTTCAGTGGTTATAGATCAGCACCACAAAGTAGGATTGCCTGTCTTAATATTTTCGTGCGTGGCTTAGACATATCAGTTGTTTTGAAAATATTAATTTGAAATAGCTCTTTTTGCTGGCCCTCAAAGCCCAGTTGTTCACAGTAAATAACTTTCGTGGTAGCATAATAGCCTTGCTCTGTCTGCATTAATAATGTTTCAAATACTGTTTCCAATTCTGGCTTTGGCTTAACAGGTTTTTAACTGCCAGTGGGCTAAATTTTATACTACACATGCCCTTTTTGTATGGCTTGTCTTAATCCTAGATTCCTAGGAAACACTGTCGTTGTGATATATACCATTTTGATCATCTGAACATCTCTTCATGGTTAGACACTTTGAAAACACTGGCACTCGAGCAGGTGCAAGATGGCAGGTTGTAGTTGGCATCCATCCCGCTTCCCTACGATTCTTGAGCCTGTGTGTTTATTAAGGTGAAACTTGTGGAAGTTCAGGGCAGAAACCAAGTGAAGGAAAACCAAGTCAGGTTAAAGAATTCTGATAGACTAATACGAAAAGTAGGAAGAGTGACAAAAGAAGACAAGAAGAGTGACAATAGTTGAGAGTGATCGAGAAGATTCTTATCTAGAAAGAGAGACAAAAAACAGTGTCCAGTTGTGGAGAGGAAAAAGAAAAGGGTATTTTTTTTTTTAAAAGAGGCCAGTTCAACCCTAAGTTAACAGATAACTTTTGGACAATAGACGACACCTCATTGCTTGACTACTAAAATTTCCCAGTGTAGCATAACCCATATATGAGAATTTAACTTTCTGGGAAATTTTTTTCTGATGATGTTTGGCCATCATACTTGATGGTTGATGCAGAATTCTTGTCCTTTAGCTTCTTATCAGAAATGATGGTCCTTTCTTTAAAAAAATTATTTATTTATTTATTTTTGGCTGTGTTGGGTCTTTGTTGCTGCGCACGGGCTTTTCTCTAGCTGCGTCGAGTAGGGGCTACTCTTCGTTGTGGTGCGCAGGCTTCTCATTCCTGTGGCTTCTCTTGTTGGGGAGCATGGGCTCTGGTCACGCAGGCTTCAGTAGTTATGGTGCGCAGGCTCAGTAGTTGTGGCTCCCGATCTCTAGAGCTCAGGCTCAGTAGTTGTGGAGCATGGGGTTAGTTGCTCCGCGGCATGTGGGATCCTCCCGGACCAGGGATCGAACCCGTGTCCCCTGCATTGGCAGGCAGATTCTTAAACACTGTGCCACCAGGGAAGTCCCTTAAATCTGGTGCTCAGTCCCTATTAAAAACTGTTTTAAGAAATAATATATTTATGGAGAATGGCCTGAAGAAGGTGCAGTGCATCCATTCATCCAGATAACCTAACTTAATGTGAGGCTTCTGCCAGCCTGAGAGCTGAATGCTTAGGACGACACACTGTTGTACACCCCACTCCACATTTGCCTTCACTGGGTCTCTCTCAGGTGTTGATTACACACTCCTAGGACTTCGCATTGAGCAGAATTATAGTTTCATGAACATCCTTTTTGGGGGGTTCTGTTTAATTATAGTCCATTACATATTCATAGTGTTTTTTTTTTAGGATGACTTACCAGAGGATCTTTTTAGGTTACTGTATCAGGAAGAGCTGGAAAAAACATCACTTGGTTTTATCTAATGGGTATTATTAATCTTGTTATACTCATTTCTTTGCATTGGCTGTCAGGAAGCTTGGAGTCCAGCATGAAACTTATTTAGTAACTATCCAGAAGAATAGGATGTGCATTCCTGGGTGCTAGTCATCTTGGCTTTATTATTTTAATTTTTCTTTTGCCTTGATTCTTAGAAATATTACCTCTCTCTTTAGAATCAATTGTACTTTTAAAAGTCACCCAGGGGCTTCCCTGGTGGTGCAGTGGTTGAGAGTCCGCCCGCCGATGCAGGGGACACGGGTTCGTGCTCCGGTCTGGGAGGATCCCACGTGCCGCCGAGCGGCTGGGCCCGTGAGCCATGGCCGCTGAGCCTGCGCGTCCGGAGCCTGTGCTCCGCAACGGGAGAGGCCACAACAGTGAGAGGCGCGAGTACCGCAGAAAAAACCAAAAAACAAATAAAAGTCACCCAATTCTTTTGTGGAGAAAAGCAGCTTATGAATAAATACTTAAAATACTTCTAAGTACAATGAGCATGTTTGCACAGTGTCAAGAATACTTGGAGTATCTTTCTACAAGAGAAATTTCCACTTAGGAAATTAAAGTCTACTGGTTGTGTCAATATTGTAAAAATAAAAAACAAACGTATCCCTTCCCTTTTTGGTCTTTTTATAAGGACGAGTATAACTCTCAATTTATAGCGCTTGCCAGAGTTCATCTCCTTTAGGATATTTCCCCCAGAGTTAGGGAATCTATTGAAATGATGAAAACAGGGAAATTGGGATAGCCCCTGAGCCTTCAAATCAGTGTTTGAGCTCTCTTATCATTCAAAAAGTACTAATTCCTAAATGTTCACATCCTGCCATCATTAGCATCTACCTTAATTGAGTAGATGTAGTTTTAATTTTACCTGAAGACTGCTAAGATGACCCCAGCATTAGGGGTCTGTTGGACCAGTTGTCAAGTGGAGACTGGTCCACACATGCATCCTAGGATCCACGAATCGGCTCCCTAGGGGTTGGAAAGCGTTTCTGCGCATACCCAGGGCATTTGATCTTTGAGAAAGCCCTGCTGTCTTGGCTCAGGGAAGCCTTCCTGATGCCACGTGAGCCCTGCCCAAATTAAGAGAAGCAGTTAACCTCTCATAAAACCAGCCACCCGCTTAAATTGCTTTAACGTGACTCATGGCAATGCAGATGTACTTTACCATTGTCTTGGTGCCACTGTTTTGTTTAATCAGCTTCCTGAAAAGTGGGAAACTTTATTTTGGTAACTTTGGAAAGCAGCCTGACTCATTCCTCCTTAGGTTGTTTATCTAAGGTTGGCCCAAGAGGTCTAATGGATTTTAATGACTCCAAATATCGAGCAGTTGGCAGGCTGGCAGGGTGTGTGGGCAGAGGCCAGGTCTGAGCCACTTTCCACCACGTATGGGCTCTGTGATCTCCAGCTCGCTCCTGAGCCTTTCAGTGTCCGCATCTCGAAAATGGGGATTCTACTCTGCTGGGTGGTGGATAGACATGGGTGAACGAAACAGAGAAAATCCTGCCCCGTAGCACTAACATTTTAGAGGCTTACAAACCCAGCCGCTCTGTGGGATCATTGTATGCAATAAATAAGCTTACTTTGTAGAGAATAATGGTAGACCATCTATAACATAGGGTTGTTGTAAATATTGACTGTAACTGTCTATATACTAAGCACTTCATTAATATTACATATTATCATCGTTATTATTCTAGGATATTATTTTTAGCCGAAGATCAGGTAAATTTCTTAAGATACGGATAGATTGTGGAACATAGACGGTGGGGAAAGAATCTTGCCCCAGAATATCCCGACATATGAACAGAACTATTTGGAGGACTTTACACCTTAAATATTTATATGTGGACCCTCTGTTCTTTGCTTAATATATAACTAGGTCAGGATTTCTCAACCTCAGCACTATTGATGTTTGGGGTCAGATAATTCTTTGTTTTGGGGCTTTTTGTGCAGTTTTGGATGTTTAGCAGCAGCCCTGGCCTCTACCCACTAGATGCCTGTGGCACCTCCAGTAAAACAGCCAAAACCATCTCATTGCCGAATATCCTTTGGGGGGCAAAATCGCCCCTGGTTGGGAACCACTGAGCTAGAGGAATATTTTGGAAAACTCTGTGGCTTTGTCATTTAGAAAGTGCTAACTGGGATGAATCATTCCTTCGTTACAAAGGGCATTTATCTAAATATAGGGCAGTTATTTCTCTAGGGCCTGATGGAGCTAAAAGGAGGCTCCCTCACTGTGTGTGCCTCGGAATAGCTAAGAAGGCCAGTGTCCATTTGGGGGGAGTCACCAGGGAAGGAAGTCCCTGGACCAGGTAAAAGAATCAACACTTGTCTTGACATCTGGCAACTGTTTTCTTTCTTTTTCCTCCTCTCTCTTTTGTTTGGGGCTCTCTCTGGGTTAATAGAAATAACTTTTGAATTTGCAAAGCTGTGTGATATAGCAGATTGAGAAGAGAAGGTCTGTGTTCACTAGAGGGAATAATTGGAATAATTGTTCATGAACTTGGGACTTGGCTCAGTTAGGGTTCACCTGTGTCTCTAGATACTCGAAGTAAGTCAGTCACAAAGCTATTTGGAGTGAATTGTTAAAACACCACTGATGACTGGTTCTATGCAGTGATTGCATGAAATAACAGATAGGATCTGGATGTCAGGGTTATTTCTCTTTCTCGTCCCATTTCTTCTAACTTGGGGGCCACACTCCAGTTGATTATTTCATATATTTGGTCATTCCCAGTCTACCTGCGAGTTGTTATTATTATTTTTTAGTCTTGAGCCACGTGAACCCCAAGCTCAGAAGTCTTTTCTTCATTCATCCCTCCCATATTTTGCAGGGGTTACTCTGTATGGTGTGGCGCGCCTAGAAGCTTAAGAAATAGCGTCGGCCTTCTAAACTGTGAGCTTCTGAGAGCAGTGACCATGTCTGTCTCATTGGATGCTCTGTCCTCAGAACCCAGCACTGTGTCTGGTGTACAGAAAAATCTCCAGTCATAACTAGTTGGGAGGTTTTTTGCTAATAGTCGGTGGCCCTCTGCTTAAAGTTTTTATAGGCTGATTACTTTACACATTCCTTAAACAACTGACAGGATGTCTTAAGGAACCCGTAGCAATGTGTTTAAAAGAACGAATGTTTTGTGGTGGTCCAGCGTTTCGCAAGCAGTAAATCGCAAAGCCTACCTGGCTGATCCTTCCCAGAGCAGTTGTCACCATGACCCTCCCCTCTCCACCATGCTTGGAATTCCCAAAGGAGAGGGGGAGCGCTGCAGACAACAATGTCCCCTCTCTTGCCCTGATCAGGAGGGTTTTATTGTCAGGAAATCCCCCTTTTCAGGGACTTCATTGTCTGCATCCTCGAAACAGCCCTCCCTCAACCGCAGCTCCACCCCCATCCCCTACCAGCCAACGAGTTCAAGGCTTTATGGAAATGAAAAGTTGCTCTTCTTCACAAAAAAAGATCGGGGGAGATAAAGTGATTAACACTTATTTTGTTCGGGAATCCATCCGAGCTACCATCCTTGAACACTCGTTTGGCTTGTTGGAAGGGTAATCTCTTTCAGAAACATTGGACAGAATTGACCAATTCATTATGTATGTAAGTCTGCTTAAGAATGTTTAATTCAGTGAGTCCTCATCGCTTGGCTTTGTAATCTCCTGCCTTGGCTATTCTGTTCTCTTTGAGTTTCTGCAACTCATTTCTACCCTGATTATTGAATCTTTCCCTGGACATTCCAGGCTTGGTGGAATCTCAATGAATAGATTTATGGGGGAAGAAAAACTCCACACTCTTTCAGTTAGCTGTCGATGACTGGATTGTTCTGGGGTAATTAAACTTGGGCAGCTACAAATTTGAGAAAAGTACGAGAATACTTAAGCCAATGGGAATGTGGGAGAATGTCTTAGAGGCAGCAGTAGCTTATAAAAAGTAGCTACTTTGGCCAATATGGGCAGCTCCTGGAGAGCCAATCCTGGAAGATCTAAATGAAAACAAATGAACATTTAGTTCTTTATGGGCAGACCAAAATTTTTGCAATTTAAAGAGAGGCACAGATAATTCAGTTGTGGGTATCTTTCAATGGGATGTATCGTACATTTTTTCATTTTCTGTTCCTTTTGGATTTACCTGGCAGGTTTGTGTTATAAATTAATATAGTCTTAATACTCATAACAGGGAAGGGAGGGAGTGGGGAAAATGCAAAAATATTGGGAAATGTTGGAAGGGTGTGTGTGTGTCTGTGTGCGCGCGCACGCATGGGTACTACACTCCATGGGACTCGGATGGACTTCCCAGTGGTGGAAAGCAGCAGAGGCGTGAGAAGAGGCCCTCCCTTTAGTTACTGCCTTTGTAACCTACCAGTCCACTGTCACTGATCACAAAGAAGCAATGAAATACATTCATACATGCTTGACAATAGCCACTGATTTGAAATTAATGTTTGCCCCTCTAGGTGTAGCTGGTAAAGTTGCTGATGGCAGGCTGCATGCTTCTTAGCAAGCGGCCAGATGCCTGAAGTAGAATTTGATTTATTATTTTATTTTGTATGTGTTCTACTGTCTTAGTAATTTAGGTAGGTGCTCTGGACTCCAGATAAGTTTTTTTTTTTGTTTGTTTGTTTTTTTTCCCATTTCCTTTCCAGTAGGAGGGCTTCAGGGAAAAGGGCAGAAGTAAAAGAGAAAACAACCCCACAAACTTCTTCAAGTGGATCGTTACACTTTAACAAATACATGGATAGCCCTCCTCCTCCAGTCATCAACCTTTGGGTTCATCAGAAAGATTCCCCAGTCATTTTATTTACTGTAGCTGATTAGGTGCGGTGAGTTCAGCACGTACAGTGGCCGTCAGGTCCTGCATATTTCTTTCTCAAAAGCCGCCCCACCCAGACCTTGTTTTTTTCTCAAATATAATGCCTTTTAGACTTTTGAAACCAGAATAGAACAAAGTAAAATTTTTCTTTTATAATGATCATTCCAGGTAAGGAAACTGTTTTGGGAATTTTACCTTAACAGAACTTCAGGGTGGGTATCCGGGGGGAGGAGGCAGCATCTCGCAAAGTCATGGAGCCTTGACGAGGCAGAGGACGGGGGTTCTTGTGGACACCCGTAGGGGAAGACAGAGGCTGGATTTCGAAAGGTCTCTCCCTGCACGCTTCAGAGTTTGAGCTTTATCTTTCAGGCACTTTGCTTCAGGGGTTGTGCTTAGATTTCTGTTTTCGAGGGTGGGTGGACCTGGCATGAGGAGTGGCCTGGGGGGAGGGGAGGGTAACAGGGCAGCGGGTGTGTGTGTGTGTGTGTGTGTGTGTGTGTGTGTGTGCGTGGCTGTGTTCTTGTCACAAGACTTGGGTCCCTTTTAGCCTCTGTTGGAAGAGGTGGACCTGGGGGTGTTCATTTCCTTTATGTCTTGTTCAGAAATGCTGAAGTCTTCTGAAATCTCATTAAGAGACTTTGTCATCGTGAACACGTACCGGTGGTGATCTGACATCATTTGCATTTTACTGCCCCATACGTGTAAATTATAGTCATTTTAGGAAGAAGGAATCACAAACATCTAAAAAATTCATTATAATTCATTTCTCAAATTCCACCTCTAATATATCCTTTTCTTTCAGGTGATCAAATGTCATATCATAATGATTTTTAAAAACGGAAATAGACTACTCTTAGGACCTATTGGATTCAGCAAGTTATTAAATTTCACATCTTCCAGGGTGTATTTTTTCTGATGCCATAGTTCAAGATAATGTTTTTTTAATACTACATGCAGAATTCCAGAGATTCATAATAGCTTATGACATCTTAATGTCCACAGTGACATTCCACTGGTCATATCCAACTGTGATAAACAGCTCTGTACTCTGTAAAGACGACAGCCACTAAGTAAAATGCAGGAAGATGCAAACACTCCCTTGGTCTTATGAATAATGTTACAGATCCTGAATGTTAATTTTGAAGAAAACACATGCTTAAATTTAAAGTTTATGCCTTCAATTCGTAATCCTTTTATTCTTCCGGGGGAAAAAAAATCAAGCAGCTATACTTTAAATGAATTTAATGAACTGCAAAGACTGACATTTTCACTATAAAAGTCACACTTCATTTAATGAGTAGTTAAATATTGATGCTATATTAAAATACAGGCAGAATAAAAATGGCACAATGGATTTCAAAATAGGAATTCTGGGTTCTTTTATGTTGAAAATTTCATGAACGGGAAAAAAAAGTACCATTCATCAGAATGTCTTCATAAACACAAATATTCCTGTGCAAAAGCATATTAGCCTGCAGTCCATAAATCCCAGTAGATGAACTGAGGTAAGTCTTTCTTTTCACTGTCTGGTTCTACATCAATCTTTGTTGCCCAAGGACCCCATGATGTTAAACGGGGTTCCTGTCTTTAACAGGAAAGACGCTGAAATTACAGGAGTTTCCTTGAACTGACTTACTTGGATATGAAGAAAAAACAACTGTTATATTGATGGCTATTCTAGAAAAATAATTGAGCTAGGTCCTATTACTCCTATTACTCCCCTGCTCAGAGCTCCCCAGTGGCCCTCTGACTCACTCAGACTAAAAGCCAAGGTCCACATAAAGGCCTAAACAGTCTTAGCTGGGTGGCCGCCATGATCTCCTTTGACCTCATCTCCTAGGTGAGGCTCCCTCTGCTCCCGCCACAGTCGGAAACTCCAGACACCCTCCCATCTCAGGGCCTTTCTCAAATGTCCTTTACTCAGGGAACCCTTTTATGAACCCCCTTCCCTTTCCATGATATTCTCCATCCCCCTTCCCCTCTTCATTTGTCTCCACGCATCTGGTCTTAGAACATACACCGCATTTCTTTTACTGATTGCTCGTCTCCCCTGTGCTAGGACATAACCTTGTAAGGGCAGAGATTTCTACCTCTTCATTGCTTTATCCCCATTGCCCAGAGCTGTGCCTGCTCTAGAGGGAACGTTCAAGAAGTATTTGTGGAATGCACAAATGAGTGAAGAAAGTGTTTTTTCAGGTAAAAGTGGAGTTTGCAGGGGAAATATTTTCCATGGTAGTGGGAAATGGGAACCAGAATATCAGGAAAGACTCCTGGCCTGTGGATTTGGGAGTGATCAGCACGGATAGGGTGACCAACTCGTTGTGGGTTTCCTGGGGCTGTCCCAGTTTTAGCACAAAAGACCCATGTCCTGGGAACCCCCTCAGTCTCAGGTAGATTGGGACGGTTGGTTACTCTGTGCACAGAGAACATACTAGAAGCTTTTGGAGTTTGCAGGAGGACAGGGCTCACAAACCCACCTGTCATAGACACCAGGAAGATGATACATGACTGCAGCTGACTTGCCTGTGTGTGGCTGGGGACCGTATGAGAAGAACACGGGCCCCTCTAAAGGGCAAGGTTGCAACTCCACTCTGACCAACCATAGCTCTAGGGAGTTAGAGGCCAGTGTTATCTGAGCTCCAAAGTTTTCACGGGGATCCAGAAATTTTGATTCTGTGATATTTTTCAATTTTTAAATGTTGGCAACTAATTTGAAACCATCTAAGGATTGTGTATGGCCTGTGGGCCGTCATTTGGCTACCTCGGCTGAAGTAGACTTGAGCTCCCAATTCTTTAGGAGACAAGGCCTGTGAACCTTAATTTTAAGCACAAAATGAAAACATAGTTATTAAATGTCTTTATTGTTTGGAGAAAGGCAATATCATTGTTAGTTGTAAGTAAAGGTTTTATGTGGTAATTTGGAATATGAATATTTGTGGAACATTTCCAAAGCCTATTCTGAGCACTTTACATCTTTTAATAAATTTAATCCTCAACTCATAAGGTAAGTACTATTAAGGTCCCAATTTATAGATGAGGAAATAGAGCATGGCTAGATTAAATAACTTATTCAAGGTCACAGGCTAGGAGCGGGTGGATCTGGGGTTCAAACTCAGCAGGCTGGTTCAGAGCCTGTGCTCCTTTCCCCCATGCTTCTCGAATTTTAATGAACATCACAATCACCTAGAGGGCTTGTTAGAATCCACATTGCTGGGTCTCACATCCAGAGTTCATGATTCAGTTGGTCTGGGCTGGGGCCAAAGAATTTGCCTGTCTAACAAGTTCCCAGGTGATGCTAATGCTGCTGTCATAGGATCTCAGTCTGAGCAACCACTGCTCTGAACCATCCCGAGGCCTCTGAAGGGACCAGGGACCATCGAGGAGAATATACTCGCAGCCACCGGAATTGTGTACACACAGTTGGTCTCTCCAGTCATGCTTGCCTACTCTGGTAATTAGTGTCTTCCACACAGGCAGCCATAGACAAAGGCAAAACACATCTAACAGGTATAAAGTGGGTTTCACGTAAAATGAAGCGCTTCGTGGACCCTTGTGGTCTTACACAACTTAAGTTTCTTTGCAGCTGCGTACTGAAGACCTCCGTGTGTTTCCAAACATCTGACAAGAGAAGGTAGGGCTGGCTGGGGACGGGAGCAAACACTGGGATGAGTTTGTGTAAGACTAAAGCGAGGTAGGTGGTGGTGAGCTTCTGCCATTGGTGGGACGTGATATGATTCTCAGCTAAGAGGATATGTCATTAAACCACACTGAATTACGTAGGAAGGGTTTCTTTTCCATTTCCCTTTCAGTCTTCCTTATTACAGCAATGAGAAAAGTCTCAGTGTGGTGCCACTATGTTTTTAACACCTAATACTTGTTACTCTCTCTCTCTCTGTCTTTTTTTTTTTTTTCTAAAAGAGATTGAAAGAGGGAGAGGTGAAAGCAGAGGGAGGGAGGGAGAGAAGGAGGGATAAAGGAGAGAGAGAGAGAGGCAGAGAGAAAGGAGGCAGGGAGGAAACACAGGACTTGGTCACAAACCTTCTGTAGCTAATGGCTTGCTAGAATGAAATTCATCATTGTTCTTTTATTGTATTACTTTTGGTGGTTATGTTCTATTTATGGCAAATACTGGTTTTCCACTTATGACATAAATTTTCCTTTTGTTCACAAAAAAGCACAATTATTCTTATTCAGATGGCTGAGTTAAAGAGAAATAAAGGCTCACAATGCTGTATCCATAATTCCCAAATTCTGAAAGCTCTGAAAAACAAAGTGTTTTTTAAAAAATTTATGGCAACACATTTGCAACAAAATCTGAACCGAACTTAGGGGAGGCTGTTTTTATTCTCTATTCATCTCCCTTTGTGTGAATATTCAGACATTTTGCTGCAGAAATATTTGTCTATTTGATTATGGGATGCTGCCCCAGACCACTAGAGGTATTAGGTCATAGATGGAATATGCATTGTATTACTTTTCTAAATCTTAAAAACGTTCAACTGTAAAACCCATCTGGCCCCAAGATTTTGGAGAAGGAAGAATGTGGACCTGCTTTAAAGGGAAAAGTTCATAAAGGTGGTATACAAATAATTGAAATTTGACAGACACTGATCTAGGGTGAAGAACTGTGATTTGAGGTGAGTGTATTAGCACCAGCAGAAGAAACATAAGACTTAATGGAGTTTCTCAGCTTTGGCTTGTTATTAACAGTTGGTAGTGGTTGCATCTCTATTTGTTGTAACTGTATTTCACGTAAGATAAGGTGCTAGTTCAGCTGCTAATAAGCCTGATCTTTGAGAATAAAAGCTCTTCAGGAAAGTTGTAATAAATGACATCATGTTCATTGGCAAACTGAAGACATTCAACCAAGAGCCAGGTTTTTAATGGATTTAGAGATACTATCTCAGGATTTTTTTAATGTGCTAATTACTCCCATGGATTTGCTTTTTATGTTTGGATCTTATATACCAGTGCTTCGTAAAACTGGGCATATCTGTCATGCGATATCTAGACCCATATTCCAGTTTCCATCAGCCATTAGGCCATGGTATTCATAGGTCATTTTACCACTTCTTGTAAGAAGTGATATCTGGTGTTTAAGCTTGTCTTCTCAGCGTGAAAAATGGCCGATTGCCCACCCATCACATCCTTTTATTTTGCTCAGCTAGGATTCACTTCTTTCATGCAGCCCAATCCAGCAGAGAAGAGACAACAGTGGTAGAGAAGGAAGACTCAGGGGCTCACAGAGGATACAGTGAGAAGCGATTGGGGGCAGCCTGGCTCAGGAGCAGGCCACACCACATTGCCTTGGTTACCTGATAACCACCTGTCCCATTGAGAGACCTAATCTTCTGGTATGGTTGGCTAATGGATCTTGGTGGCCTAATCAACAGGGTATTTTCTCACATTGCGTGATGAGTGAACTGATCCTTGCATTTCTAGTTTAAATAAGATGAAAAGTGTTTGGGAATAAGGAAGTGTAGATTTCAATATAACAGGCATGAGCTGATGTAGATTTCATGGGCTTTAAACAATTTGTAACCTCCAAACTGTTTGTAGATGACTCAAGACAGTTTAGTCCATCCATCTGCCAAGGACATTTAATGCTAGAAAAGGTTGGTTTTACGTGCCTTGAGTGACACTGCTTCTCTTTGATCTTCTTGGCAATAGTTGTCTCTTAATCGTCCTCACTGCCAGGAAGGATTTCCTGATAACTGACATTTAGCCCTTCTCTGACTTCTTCCAGGTTCTAAATCCAGGCTCATTAGTCATTGTCCTTGGTGTTTACACTCAAGTGTAAATTTGGGTAGAACAAAGAATTGATTTACTTAACCGCAGAATATTAATGACCATTGAAATATGATTCAGATCAGAAACATCCCATCCTACCATAGAAGAGAATGTTTGGAAAAGCAGTGCATTGTTCGTCACGCTTGAAATCTGTGAGAAATATATCAAGTAACGCAGTTGTTCTTTTTATTTATATTCTTCAGAGGGACATTAAATCCCCCGATTCTAAGTTACTATAAGGTACTTTCCATCTCTGCCACATAGTATTGTGTTTTATAAAAGTAAATGTAGATATTTAAGAAATATGTTGCTGGCAATTCTTGTAAATATTAGAATTCTGTACGAGAATATTGATATTAAAGCTGTATTAGGACTGATACCGTTAGCAGCAATATAGAGAAGATGTTTTATTAAATACTAATTTCATATGTTATTTAACAAGTAGCCGGCTTTAAGCACATTAATCTCTCTTTTTAATTCAAGGTTGATGGTCTGGGTCTTACATATTGTATCCCTGAATAGGCCATTCAATAACTATGCAAAATATCTATTTCTCCCATGGGTATTTGTGCTTTGATATATTCTGATCCTTATTAAATTTAAACAGGATCAAATTTATACAGCTCTGGGAGAGATTTATTAAAATACACTGAATGGACAGCTTGTGGGAGCGTAGTGTACCGTAATAACATATGGCTTTTACCAGAGAATAGTAATTATTGAGAATCAAATAAATCTGTAGGAGGTTAAATATATATGGAAAAGATATCAATTGCAGTTCTTCCAAATGAGACTGAAATATTATTTGAAGATGCGTTACTGTGCAAAATAACGAACTTCATCCTTTTAGACTCTAAATATTTGGTAATATTTGACCTGCAGGTTTTTAGGGATGTTTTAAATTCCAAAGGGAGGGTGGGATTCAGCATTATCAGAGGTGTTACATGTGTTTAGCATACTCCATCTGTAGAGGCACCTGTTTTTTACTTTGCCCTACTTTTTATTAAATAAAATTGAAAGCATATGTATTATATGGTTTGCAAGAAATCATTTTTTGGAAGCAGAAATCTGCGTCTCCTTTGCTTAGGGGTTTGGGAGAAGGATCACAGGTGGAATAAATAGAAACTTTTTTCATACTCTTCATAGTTTATATTTTTAAATGTCATTTTTCTTCTTAATTGTATGTTTTCCTATATATTTCCAAAGCGGTCTTGGTGTGTTTAATCTGATGGAAAAGATTGGGTGGTTCCCAAATTTTTTTTTTTTTTTTTTTTGGTGTGACAGCAGAGGACAGTTAGAACTTAAATACTGAACTTGCAGATAAGATACATGTAGCCTATCTTCCTTCACAGCTCCCGTGGCTCCAATATTTTATCCTTCATAAATTATTTAATTATGTAACATTCATCATTATTAGTGCTTTTCTCTTCTCCTGCATATTTATAGACACTCTCTAGGGCACCGCCAAGGTGAAGGGAGCTCTCAGCGTGACAAGAGGAGAAGATTTTGCCACAGCAAACCACCCTAGCTTGCCACTACATCCTTTTGCAGGATTTGAGTCTCTTTCTCTGATTCTTTCAGTGTAGGGGCAGAGGCATAGCTGGAGGTGGGCCACTCTTCTTTCCTGGTCAAAATAATGATGATTGTCAATGAGACTAGACTGAAGTGTCCAAGGGAAGCTTTGAGTGGTGGTGTCTAGAGGAAATGAGTTAAGACACTCCTGGAAGTTCCCCCAGCTCTATCCTAAATTAGACTGAGCACTGGTAAGGAAGAGTTAGGGCAGGGGGTAGGAAATCCATTTTTTGCTCTGTGTTAACAGTGTCTAACCTAATTTTTGTACTTACCATTCCTTAACATATAATGTGTGTGTGTGTGTGTGTGTGTGTTTAATAGGAGAATCACTATTTACTTAATGCATTCTTGGTATTATGTTGGGTCATCATTAATATTTGTCTGTACATGGCAGGTACTCGATAGAAATTTTTCTTTAGGCGTCATGGTACATTTAGGGTTTGGGGTCTTATTTTGTCAGATTTATTGAGATATAATTTACATACAATAAAATATGCTAATTTTAAGTGCACAGTTTAAATTTTGACGAATATTTGCAGTTGTGAACAACCATCACCGTGATTATAGAACATTTACATCACCAGAAAGGTTTCTTCGTGCCCTTTAGCACAACGTACCCCCAACCACTGGTCCACTCTCTGTCCGCATGTTGTTTATGATACGCATTTATGTTTAAGAGAACTAGGTTAAATCAGTAAGTGTGTAAATGTTTAGATATATCCATATTGGCAAACCTTTATGGTTAGCATAAATGTTCTGTTTTTTCAATCTTTTGCTACATTTTGGTAATGTTGAGTCATTACCAGAAAGAGGAAATGTCAGAATTTGAGTAAAAATTTTATATCAATTATAGGAGAAAGGATTTTTAAAAGCCCCAAATTATATGTTACTTAGAAAATAATATAATTGACTCTGTTGCCAACTTTTCTGCTTCATTCTTGCTGATGAATGAGACAGATTTTTCTAAAAACATGTAAGTGATGCATCCAGGTCCCTTTCTCCAGCAATTAAATTTTTTCACTTGTGTGTCTATTTCTACATGGGAAAAATATCGTAATTTTTCTTTGATAATGTTAGTTAGATCCACAGGGCTATATAGACCTCCTTCCTGAAATTTGAGAATTAATTAAAAATATTAAATGAGGTGACTTTCAAATCTAAGTGCATTGATGTTCATCTTTGGTTGATTTTCTTAGGTATCATATCCATGACCGTGTTGGATATCTGTGTGGAATTTGAAAGTTATTTGAGGTCATCTGCAGTACCAAGGCTTTAATCAGATGAGCTCAAATGACTTTTCAGTTCTGAAATATATGACTCTTTGAGCTTTTTTTTACATATATATGTGTACATGTTTGATTTATGTGTGTGTGTATAGGTGTATCTGTATAAGTGTGTGTATACAGATTCACACACACATGGATTATAAACGGAAAGAAAAGAGAAGAACCGAAGTGATTGAGCTGTAGCTAGAGCTATCATGTTCAGAAGATTGTAAAGATCATTAAAATAAACATCCTATATGTTGATTATACCAATGGGAACAGTGATGAAGTAAAGCTGAGTAACTTTTTTTTTAATTGGAGTATAGTTGATTTACAAGAGTAACATTTTGCTATAGGTACCCTTACTATCAAGAAAAAGGAAGTTAAAAGCGCAAAAAGAAAAAATAAATCAGCTTATTCTGTTCTTCTGTTTCACCTCCTTCAAATTTAGAGTAACATGATCACTAGCTTCATAAACGCCAAGCTCTCAAATCCTTTGCAGTAACAAGGGCATGTTTTAGTGTTGTCAGAAATTTTGTTTGCACCTGGTGTTACACTTGATCACTGAATAATTGAGTGATAATGACTGTTATTTTTAAACTAAAGTATAACATCAGGGGAGGATGAGAAACACATAACGCTTAACTTCCCAGTGGGAGTAGGGAAAATATAAGTGTCAAACATGGTAGAACTGTCGAAAGTACACGCAGTCAGCTATGCCAACTCCGAACAGAAGTCATGAAATGATTTGTTCTGCAGCTCAAAAAGCAGACTTTTTAAAAAATTTAATAAAGTTGAGAATTCAAACAAAGAAACATGAGTAGAATTTGGACACCAGTGAAGTGGGTTCAGGATACTGTCATACCTAGCCAAACACAGTTATTCAGCACCAAGGACAGGGACACAGGCATGCCTCTTCCCTCTTGGAACTTTTTTTTTTTGTAAACTCTTCATAGCTGTGCTTTTAAGTTATCCACTTGCTTCGTTTACTCATTCAGCAGTTACCTATTGAGTATCTACTATGTGACAAAACAAGACAGAGCAGAGCCCCAGTCTCATGGAACTTGTATTCTCTTGGGTCCTTTTATAAAGTTAGCTCTTCTATTAAAGTTATATGCCCCTTCTCTTCTTCTGGGGCTTAGCTGGTCCTCCAAGGTAATTCCTATCTTCCATATAAATACCTCGTCTTAGATTCTCAACTCACTGGTCTTCATCCACTATACTCACCCTCCCCTAGTTTTCGCAAGCCTTCTGTTTCTGGCGTAACTGAACTTGTGAGTACTGTTCTTATATCAGCTTTTACAACCGTTTTGAGAAAACAGTACCTATTTTCCTTGTTTTTAAATGGCTCTTCTAAAGATGAATGAAGGGTGCTCTGAGCAGTTTAGTGGTTAAGTACCAGTTGGGATCTTGCTTAAAACCAGTCATGTGGAGTTAAATTTGTAAGCATTGGCTCTTGAATTATGGCTGAAATGATACCCAGAAACAGAAGACGTACAATGTTTAATTAAAAAGGTAGGGGGGCTTCCCTGGTGGCGCAGTGGTTGAGAGTCCGCCTGCCGATGCAGGGGACGCGGGTTCGTGCCCCGGTCCGGGAGGATCCCACATGCCGCGGAGCGGCTGGGCCCGTGAGCCATGGCCGCTGAGCCTGCGCATCCGGAGCCTGTGCTCCGCAATGGGAGAGGCCACAACAGTAAGAGGCCCGCGTACCGCAAAAAAAAAAAAAAAAAAAAAAAAAAAAAAAAAGAAAGAAAAAGAAAAAAAAAAAAAGGTATCTATTTAGGCCTCAGTAATTTGGAATTTGCTAAACTTGTATTATATTTGAGAAACAGTCTGATATAGTGGAAAAACATAGATTTGGAGCCTAATAGCCCTCGGTTTGACTCCCATGATTACCATTTATTAGCTTGGTTCCTTTGTTTATATCATTTATATCTCTGAACCATGATTTCTTCAGAAATAAGGGGATAGTAATACCTACCTCAGGACCATTGTAAGTCTTAATGAATGTAAAGCGTGTAGAAAAAAATATGTAAATTCCCTGCCCTCCTTTTAAGTATTTTATGAGTAGTGAACTTCCCCTTATTGTAAAAGTTCTACATTTTAGATTTTTCAATTTTAGATTGGCCTTTCCATCCCAATTCTAGGTCACTCTGCTTTTACTCAGTAGAATTTTAGTTTTAGAACTAGAATAGAAGAAACACAGAAAAATCATGTCACTTTTATTTTGGAGAGGAAACCAACATTTACTGAGCCCTTATAGGACCCTAGGTACTCTGCTAGGACCTTGGCATTTCTTATCCCATTTTAATGATGAAAGAAATAGTTTTCAGTATGTTTCCAATTTCTCTCTCATCTAGGCTTCTGTAATTTTAACTCATGCCTTTACCCTTGTAACAGTTCTAATTATGTGAATGTTTGTGAAGTGTGAGCCTGGTCTTAGCTATTTCTGTACATTGAATATACAAAGAGGAAATGGTTATTTATCATCTCTTTGTGATAACTATATCATACATCACCAGGTATCATAACACAAAATGTTTCTGGAGCACAGGTAACATTGTATTTCCAGTTGTTTGGAAGATGGTGCTACCGGTAGTGATGGCTCTCAGTGGGCAGGAATGAAAATGGAGATCCAGTTGCCTTTTCTACAGCATACAGCCTTAATATTGTGCTTTGGGAAAAGCTGTGATTTACTCAACCTTTTGTGTTGGTATGTCCACTTCATTTTTCTTAAGCCCCCCAAAGAATCAGTTGCTGTCTGTTTGCATTATAGCTATTCTTTCCTTGTGATCCACTGCTGTGGTGCACAGTATGGCGTTATGTACGTATATAGTTTTCGGAATTGCAGAAAGAGAATTGATCTACTGTTGACTGTTATGAGGGGTACTATTCACTCTTTTTGCTTACCTCGCTCACACCATTTTCTATAGTCCTTTCCATCCTGTCCAAGCTCATGTCATAATCCTCCCTAGCATTCCCTTTGCTTAAGGCATCTTACCTTTCTTTTTTTTCTTACCTCTTTTTCTCTTTCTTTTCTTCCTTTTTCTCTTCTCTTCTCTCCTTCCTTCCAGCCTCATGCCAGGCACATTCCTAATTCAAGGCTTTTCTGCTTGTTCTTTCTTCTGCAAGGGATCTTTTTCCAGCTCTTGGTAAGGCTGGCTCCTTCTCATTGTTGATGTCTTAGCCCAAAATGTCACCTCCTCCCAGAAGCCTTTCCTCTTCCCCCTCTCAAAAGTATCCTTCCCACAAGGCCCTTTTAGTAACATAATCTTATTTTATTTTCTTCCTGAAATTCTTACTTATTGTCACCTATCTTTGTCTGTAGCCCCTCATCAGGGACAGGGACCTTGGTCTCTTTCACTGCTAGCTGCATCTTAAGCACGTAGCATAGTGATAATAAATATGGCATTTGACGCATAAATAGATGTACTGAGCAGTAACTATGCTCTGGGTAAATAGGAAACAGAGGCTCATGTTGGGTGGAATATCCCTGGAGTAAAGTTCTGGGTTATAGAGCATTGGGGGTTGGGATCGTTTTTGAGAGGGTTGAACACAATCCATCAGCTTTTTGTAGTTTTTCCTTCAAAAACCTTCACGGTGTTTTGGCAACTATTTCTGAGGCAAATTTTTATTCCCTTGACTCAGTTGAAAGAAAATCAGTTGGAGCCCATATTTCTGTGTCTTTTCCAGAATGTGTCCTGATTTCTGGGGTATAGTAATAAAAAATATCTTACTCTTTTCATAGTCAAACTGTCTTAAAGATGAACCACCAAATACAGATGGTTCTGTATATATGAACAAACAAATACAAGATACAGGGATGGTCACTTTGCATATATTATCTTACATTTGATCCTCATGTTTACCCTGGAGGGAGGTCTGACAAGTATTAACATTTGAAAACAATGGAAAATAGGTGAAGTGGTACTTGAACCTGGACTCTCCGATTCCATGTTCACTTCTCTGTGTGTTCTGCTGCCTTCCTCAGGAGTCCTGAACGTATCCAGTTAGGCCTTAACTATCTTGCTTGGTTTTAAGCATTCTTTGAAATTATACAGTCAAACACAGTTTTACACTGAAGAGGTTTTTTTTTCAAGTACACTCTATTTTTGAGTCTTTGGAGTATGGGCTAATAGTTCTCGAACTTCCTCTTTTTTTTTTTGTTGGGGGGGTGCTTCCCTGGTGGCGCAGTGGTTGAGAATCCGCCTGCCGATGCAGGGGACGCGGGTTCGTGCCCCGGTCCGGGAAGATCCCACATGCCGCGGAGCGGCTGGGCCCGTGAGCCATGGCCGCTGAGCCTGCGCGTCCGGAGCCTGTGCTCCGCAACGGGAGAGGCCACAACAGTGAGAGGCCCGCGTACCGCCAAAAAAAAAAAAAAAGTCTCGAACTTCTTCAGACCTTAAGACTCACTCTCCCAACTGTTGCTGGGATTCATCATGTTTCCTTGGAATAGTTCGTACTTTTCTAGGACTATTTGGGTTACTCAGAGTTCCCGTATTCATTCTTTCCTACAAACACACATAATGAAAAATGCAGACCCGTACTTTATACGGAAGCACATGCCTAGTAGGAGAAACAGAACATTCAAATCTGCGAACACTTCACCACCTATTACAATTGATTTTAAGATATCTTCACATACTCTTGTTTTGTATTACAAATATCTTTCTTTTGGGTATACTTTACATTAACTTTTCTATTCTAGCATCCTGAACTCAGAGCTTTTTATAGGCTGTACTTGTTCTAATTAATTATGATTCGTATTCTCAGGTTGATGCTCAGATGGTCGCAGCATGAACTGTGGGAGTTTTCTTAAGCTTCCTTCTTGGTCCTGTCAGCATCACCCCAGGCATTCCTGAAAGCACTTTTATTTTCTAAGAGCCACGAGTTCCAGTTGACCTTGATTTTTTTTCCTATCCCAGCACATGGAATCAGCTATTCTCCAAGGAGCTCTGAATCCTTTTAGTCGAGAATAGTATTAGAGTCTAAAATTTGTATGCTGTGCCATTCAAGTGCCTCTGGAAAGAAGAAATGACTCCCCTGTTAGGTCATTTTAGGGTGAGTGCTGAAAAGGTCAAGGTCAGGAGTTCAAATAGCTATTTCCAGTTTAAATCCAGCATTACTAAATCCATCTTTATTTTGTTCTAATATACAATTTTTGTATATATTTCTGTTCAGCAGACCTAGTCTAGATTTTTAAGGCCCTTGTCCTCTAAGTATTATGTAATTTTATTCCTTTCTCTTCTTTAATCTTTAATGTCTTGCCATCGCTTTATTGTAATCAGTTTATTGACACAAATATTTTGAGATTATCCATGCTTGTCATAAGAGAAAAGGGAAATACACGTGAAAAAGAGCCTCGCATTTTATCTTGTAAGTGGCATCATTTTTACCAAGGCTTATGTCTTTGTTGTTTCTCTTGGAAACGCAACAGATATTTTTTTGAGTATAAGGGGGGGATGGATTTCGAGGGATCGGAGGAATATAGCTGACTTTGTACTTAGATGCTCCCTCCTCACCATTATCAGCAGGAAATAGCTCTGGTTTCTGGGGGTGGAGGTGGGACTGGGGATCCTTTTAGATGCATCTCGCAAATATCATGACTGGGCTGTTATAGCACCAGCTTGAGAACTACTGCTATGGATCATAGACTTTGAACTTGCCAATTCCTGTTTAAAAGTTAATTATATTAGTAGAACTGCTAACATCAACCATTATGTTCAATATATAATAAGGTGATAGGCTAAAATCTGTTTTAACCAATACCTGGCAGTTAATGTGTTTATACGTATTTAAGCATTGTGTGTTTGTGTGTGTACACATACACACACATACATGTTAGGCCACATTGCATCATCTAGAGGAATTGTGAGTGGGTGTGTGTGATTGGCAAGTGTGAAATTGAATTTAATATGAGATTCTCTGTCTTAAGTAAAATATTTGAAAGAACGTTGATAGCGAAAAGCTGTCTAGCTTCGGAAAAAATGGCTTATGTGTTTTGGGAGCAAGAAGTCGGAATGGTAAAATTTCATTTAAATGGCAAAACACTTTTAGAACTACACTGAAGAATTTGGCTTTAGTGGGAAATCTTTAATTTGCCTATAACGTGAGGTACAAGTTATTCATTGCACCAAAGATAACATACTAATTAAAAGGTTCATGTATAGCTGTCAGAGGTTAACAGTGCACACTGACAGACTTGGAATAGAAACTAATTATGTTATGTTCTCTAAAAGGAGTATTTTTACCCACAAATGTATGATACCTTATTATAGTACTGTTTTTTTCTTAGCTTGGAAAGAAGTCTATTAGATGTTCTTTATAATAAAACTGCAGCGATAAGCATTCAGACCAATGACGAGGCTATATAAATAGCTTTACGTGCAACGTTAGCTTCAAGCATAGTTATAGAGATAACTCCAAGTAAACATTTATTCATATTTTCAGCTTATAAGAAAGATACACAAA
The DNA here is from genome assembly GCF_963924675.1 of Phocoena phocoena. Taxonomy (NCBI): domain Eukaryota; kingdom Metazoa; phylum Chordata; class Mammalia; order Artiodactyla; family Phocoenidae; genus Phocoena; species Phocoena phocoena. The sequence continues at coordinate 27,916,413 of NC_089238.1, read as the reverse complement.
GTGGAACTTTCCTAAACTTTATTATCTTGGGTTGAAAGAACATCACAAGAACCAGCATTTCTGGAAATACTCTAAGGCTTCCTTTTGAATTACTTCCTCAATAACAATCATCTTTTGATTGTCAGTGTGCAAAAGATTTGGGCTTATTCGCTCTTTTAGTGTATTGTAAGCCTCTTAATTGTTATATATATATATATATATATATATATATATGATATATGTGTGTATATATGACTATATGTGTGAATTTAAGTTAATATATTTCACATACAAGAGTATAATTAATGAGTATGTTTCAAGAAGAATAATAAAGCCATCACCTACCTGCCCAACACCCAACGTCATGGAAAGTTATCAATAACATTGAAGCCTCTTCCATGTCATTCTCAGTTGCAACTCCCTCCATCCCCACCCCCAGAGACAGTCACTTTCCTGAGTTTTACATTTATCATTCCCTTGTTTTTTCTTTACAGTTTTACCACACATCTAGTTATCTCTCAACAACATATTGTTTAATTTTGCATCTTTCTAAATCAATGGAATTATACTGTGCATTATACTATGCGCCACCTAAGTTGATGCCTGTGGCTGTACTTTTTTGGTATTCACTGCTGTACACTATTCCATTGTATGGATATACCATTTCTGTCGGTGGACACGACTTTATTACCAACATTTTGCTATTACGAACAGTATCACTGCACACATCTTGTATCTGTACCGAAGTGCGGCATACAAGAGTTTCTCCCATGTGTTTGCTTAGAAGTGGAACTCATGGGCTTTAGGGTCGGGTTTGTGCTTGACTAGATGATGTTGCACTGTTTTCCGGAGTGATTGTACTAATTTACACTCCCACCCAAGATGTTAGACGTCTCCTCCAAAACGGCCTTTGTATTAATGTCATCAGATACTTGTATGATTAATTAATTATCTAATTAGATCAAAGGGAAACTTTTCCTATATAATGGAAACTTACAGGAGTTCTGCTATGTTAGCATAATTCTTTGATTATAGCGCTTAGTCGAAAGTGCTCAGTAGTTTTGATCAAATATTAAATATGTTCAGAAACAAGCCTGAAACTCATTCATAATATTGTTATAGTTATGCAAACTCCATAGCTTAGTTGTGATAGAGTTGAGTCCTCTGATTTACTTTCACTCCTTCCTGGGCTTTCTTCTACCACCTAACATGATTGAAAGTCACTATTTTCAAGTAGTATAATCTAGATACCAAAAAGAAAGGAAAAAAGATAGTATTAGCCCTAGTAAAACGTAATTAAGATCTTAGATAAACTGTAAAAATGATCTAATGTATAAATCAAATCCTCAGTATGTAACTTCTGGACTTTAGTACCAGTTCTGGATGAACTGATACTTTGGGTCACCTATGGCATTTCTTTGCTCTATTAATATGGAAATAATTGTATACATCATTTTCTATTTTTGACATAACGTTTTCCTAAATAGTTCTTTTCTTATTTGTGGCTTCTTTTGCTTACTGAATTGTGTGCAAACAATTAAGCATAAATGTTGAAATGAAGACTTCATGACTCCTATAAGGTTCACCTTCCTAACACTTTATCACAGAAGCCCCCCGATGGCAAAGAAGGCAGAGAACTCACATTCTTCAAGGTCACTTAGCTGCCAGCAATTCTTTAAAGTCTCTTGTTTTATTTTTAACACAGTTGTTGCAATTTTTTAACGTAGTTTCTCCACGTTTGCTATAATACAAAAGTCATGACTCCCCCCTCCACCACAGTCTTTGAGTAAAATCGGTTATCTGGAAGGCTGTCAACTTCATTCTGTAACTCTGAAAACATTATTATGTATATCCTACATGTCTGCTGTGTACCCCAGTTAAATAGTGGGGTGCCACACATTTTAGCATTAAATATGAACCATGTGAATCTCATCATCTTGAGAGCCAATGACCACTTTGTTGGAAGTCTTTGAACAGTGTGAGGAAAATTCAGATCTCTGTGGAGGACTCTAATCACAGGTTCCAACCACTTAAATCCATTAGTCTCCATGATAACCTCTTTGAGAACTTGACACAAACAATTCTACATTATAAATGGTAGCACTTCTTAGATGAAGTAGATTTAGAAGGGCATCCTAAGGGAAGTCAGAGTTCTAAGGAGGAGAATGTTAACATGTGATTTAATCATGTTTTTGAATCTTTTAAATGATTATAAGTGGTATCTCATCATTGGAGGCCTCCACAATAATTACATCCCCCTTACCCCCCATGAAAGTTCTCTTACCTGCACCTTGCCTTCAGTCTCTGATTACTTTATGAACCTGACCGATATGTTTGTGGTAAACAACTTATGGTAGGGGCTGGCTACCATGACCCTGTGAGCTTCAAAAGAAAGGCCAAGAATCCACGAGACCCTTGAGTCATGCACTTGTAGCCCTTTCATAATGCCTCTAATCTGTCTACCATTCAGTCTGATGCATCCCTTGGTGAGTTGGGTTGAGATGAAGTCTCTGATGACTATGTGTTTTGAATTCTTACCTATGGGAGGTTGTTTACCTTCTTGTTGTTTCCTCTTTTCTCGCCTTGGACCTGGCTTCTAGCAGTTGGAGAAAATGCTCCTCTTTTATCTGTTGTATTTGTTCATGTCTTTCGGTAGTTAGACCTTTGGGTACATGGGTAATGAAGCTTGAGCAGTTTGTGTGTTTCAGGCATGTGCCTGCTAAGGCTTGAAACCAAGAGGCACTTGGTGCATTGTTTTTAGCATGAGAAGAGTTTTAATTGCATTGTTCCCATAATTCTTGGATGTAGCTAAAATAGACTTGGAATTTAATATTGAGACCCTTCTCCTCTGGTGATTGTAATTCTGACTGGCAGTGTCAATTCAGGGCTAAGTTAATAAAATTCATCATTGAGGTCTCAAATAGATTTAGATAAAAATTGAGATTCTCCTAGAGATTCTTAATTCTTCTTGTGATATAAAATTATTAGCTAGTTGATTGTGATTCTGACTGTTTTGCATTCTCCAGAAGGAACTTGGGGCTTATCCATGAGGCCGTTCTCTGGACGCCAAAGCAGTTGGTGATTTTTGTGGCAAAATCCAGTCATCAGCTTTATGAAAACTCAATTTAGTTACATTGTCTAACATAATCTGTAATTATTCCTGTGCTTCCAAATTGTCAATCAGTTTGTTTAATGTTTAGTTTGGAGACCCTGGCATTCAGAATTTATTATAGCTAAAGAAACAAGCAAACAAGTAATCCCTCTGAAAAAAATGGATTAGCCAGTTGTTGTTATTTGAATGAGAATTTAATAAATCAGAACTATTGGTGGCATAAATTAATCATTACGTCTTAACTGCATTGATGACTAAAATGAGAGTAGCGAAAAAGTAAGATTCAAGGATTACTAGCCAGGCTCTTTCTTTCCCATGTATTGGTCTCCTTACCTGATCTTCATTATCCTGCTTCTTTAAAAGTTTCTCTCCTTTTAATATATCACTGCTGTTCTGTCGGACTTCTTTCATCTCCACTGTCCATTTCCCTAGATCAAGTCCCTTGCTTTGCCTTTCTGTCTCTCATGCTTGATCCTCTACTTGTCCATCCCAATAGGTCTTTAAGAGGCTCCTTTATCCCAACAGTGTAACAAACAACATCCCTTCCATCCTTTGAATCTCACCTGTGCTTTGCAGTGTTGTCATGTGAGCGGGAAAGAACGTAGCCATGACTATGCCTTCCAACCAGTGTGTGTGTGCGTGTGTGTGTGCATGTGTGCGTATGTGCGTGTGCGTGCGTGTGTGTAGCCCTGTGTACACACAGACATTTCTCATTCTCTTCATTTTAGAACATGAGCATCTTAAGGGAATACGCCGGGCCTTTTCGTCCTTTCCCAACCACAAAAATTGTTGCACAGCTAGGAATCGTTGGCATATGCTGCCCTGATGTTCAATTTTGCTAAAAAAAACTACTTAATCCCTGGACTTTCAAGACCTATTATTTATTAAATATCTCATCTCACACTGTAGTGAATATGAAGTAGTGGTTCTGTAGTAGAGAACAAATACCAGAATATGACTACTTGATTTCAAGAACAACAATAAATCAGGCTTTGGAGTGATGTGCAATCACTTATCTCACACCTTTGTCCTTGGAGTATTGTTTTGTAGTGTTGAAACTGGTTAATTTACAATATGTGTGTTGTTCCCATAAATGCATCCCTTGGTTCAAGTAATGTTGTAAAATAACAGCTCTTTTCATTTACTTTTTGTTCCTTATTCTTTGAAAGTTGGAGAGAAACAAATTATATAGAATTTGCTCTGGAAAATTATCAATAGAGTTGAAATATTAACTATTATTTTCTGTTGCCTCTCTCTTGTAAAACATTAGAAGATCCAGGTTATACTTTGATTTGGAAACTAAGGTAACATTTTGCCATCTCCTTCCCTTTCATTTGTTTCATTTGCTCGTGCATTCAATATGAGTAACTAGGTTTGTTGGCATTGTGCTGGGTTTTTAATATCATTAGAGATAAGCTGGAAGGAAGTTGATAGCAACAGTTGTGATAGGGTGGGCAGAAGGAATATGCTTTACATATATTCATTTTCTGGTCCTCGCAAGGAATGACAGTATGAGGTCAGGACTGTCATCATCTCCATTTTACAGGTGAGGAAACTGACACCTCGTTATGGTGGGTCACTTGCCCAGAGTCATACAGCTGTCCTGGAACCCAACCCTGTTTGATGTCATAGCCCAAGGCTCTTTCTTCATTCTGCATTTTTATACTTTCTAAATTTCTTTAAGGAGCAAACATAATTCTTATGGTGGAATGATCCCAATAAACATCAAGCTTAAAAAAATTAAGTAGATACAAGTAATAATTTAAAACCAGAGGTAAGCAAACTGTGGCCTGTGGGCTGGTCACCTGCTTTTGTAAATAAAGTTTTATTGGAACACAGCCACACTCATTCATTTATGTTAAGTCTGTCTTCTGTGGCTGCTTTCATGCTCCATCAGGCAGAGCTGAGTAGTTGCAATACAGACCAGATAGCTCATAGAGCCTAAAATATTTACTATCTGGTCCTTTAAGAAAAGTTTGCTGATCTCTGTAACATGTAAAAATGCATTGTTACTGTTATTATTCATATTAATATTATACCAGCAAGCCAATGTTATACTTAAAGCAAGAAGCAGTACTGTTTGATAATATTTTGAAATTCCCAGAAACTGAGTTACCAAGGTTCATTCTTCATTAGGATACTATGGAATTCTTATCTTAGTCTCTCCAGAAAATTTTGTAATAATTGTGAAATACTTCCTCTGCTTTTAGTTTTGTTAAGAGTGATATTTAAGATCTCATTCTGGAATTCTTCATTTTGACTACGGCACAATCAATTTATGTGGTTGAACTTCACTACTAAAGATTACCCGTAAAAACCTTAGTGTGTTCGTTAGATGTGGCAGCCAGGATCAATAGTAATTTTCCTTCTTTGCTACTGAAATAGTTTCTCAGTCTGTCCTTTTTGTTGAGAATAGGCTTCTATGTTTTAACTGAAAATTATTTTCTTTTCTTGAAGACCCATTCTTGTAGGTTTGATCTGCATAATATTTACTACTGCTTATCCTGTGGGAAACTGGCCTGGCCAATATACAAGAGAAGACATTTTAGAAGTAAGAGTTAAACTTGAAGCATGAAAGAGTGTAGCTTTTTCTAGACATGTTAGATTTTCTTCCTGTTTTTTATGGCTGCAGCTTGTGTGTGTGTGTTCCTGGTACTGCACACGGGCTGGCAAACAGTAGGCGCTCAGGAAATGCTTGACTATTTGTCTTATTGTTGGGTTAGAAGGAACTTTCAGGAAAAAGTGGAGTTGCAGTGTCCCAGAAAACCATGCATTGATAAGCCACCTGGGAAGATGTGGCCACTTTACTGACAGGACTCACTGACATACCCACATTTTGTTTGGTGGGTATTCAAATTACAGGAAACTGATATCTTCCTTCCCTTTTCTGTTGCTTCCTTCCCTCAAGTAATTGCAGGATGGTGAGACAAGTCCGTGCCACCCCAGGAAGGAAGGCAGAGGGAGCCTTAGTTGGTGGTGTGGTTGTCTCTTATAGATCATTCTAGATAAGGAGGGTTGTCAAAAGGAATTTTTTGCAGGAGTTTCCCCAGTATGGTCTCACGTAGCTCAGGGAGTGACTTTAGGATTGGAGAAGAAAATATTAGTAATTCTGTGTTTCTCATCCTTTTTAATTGCAATTTTTGATATGTTTTTAAATATGCATAATATGTCAGAATGGTGGTAATTAGGTGTATACATTATAACTAAATAAACCTGCTTATGTTGTCAGTGGATGCCAGTGGTTTTAGGGAGACAGTTCAGTGACTCAAGAGTGTGGAGCCCGCTTTCTGCATCACCAGGTTGCCTTGGTCAAGGTCCTCAGTTCGTAGGATGGGCATAGTCATGGTACCTTTCTCAGAGGTTGTTGTGAGGAAGTAATGAATTAACATATGGAAAGGGCTTTGAACTGTGCCTGGTAACTTGGTAAGTAAATGAAAGGGTTAGTTATTATTGTTTATGAGAATATTTTTAGTAGAGGTGTGTAATAAAAAATAATTGGAGACTACTTAATTAGAATTTAAGGTTTCAGAATCAGACTGTTCTTAGTTTGAGTCCGGGTTTTCTTGCTGTGCAATTGTGGACAAGTTACTTAACCTCTCTGAGCTTTGCCTCCTTAGCTATAAATGGGGATAGTAATAATAAAAATACCGTATTTCATTGACTAAGGCACACATTTATTCACATTTTAACATGCCTGTAGTTGGATTGTGTTTTACAATCAGTGGTGTCCTAGATTTTATAAAATATGATCGTTTTTTTTACCTCGTAAAGATGTTGTGAAGGATGAATTAGATAATTAATGGGAAGTGATTAGCAGAATGCCTAACATACAGAAGGTGCTCAATAAATATTAACTGTTGTTATTAAGACACATTGGCATATGGATTCTTCTAAAAGGGAGGTGAGAAAGCAAAATGCAATGACAGTCGTTGGAAGGTTTTTAGAGATCAGCTCTTGATACCTAGTGGGAGTATAGATTTCAGCCTTCACACACTTGGAAATGCTTCTATGGCACCCAGCTTGAGAAGTGTGGCAGCATTTTAATGTTCTCCAGAGATCTTTGTGAAACATCCTGTGTGATACTATTGGTTCATGTGATCAAATGCTGATGAGGTAGTACCAGTACTGGTCAGTTAGCTGGGTATTTGTTGAATATAAGGCTGTGTCAGGAGTTATGGCCTATGCTGAGCAGCTGATATGCACGGGATGTACACGTTTTATTTACATACTCTTTGGTGTTTGTTCATGTCATATTGCCACCTCCTCCAATAACTGAGATGTTTAAACACAAGAAGGACACGTGCAGATACAGGGTACAATTTGACACAGTGTGACTTTCTAGGCCAACTAGTGAGTTACTTATTTTAAATCTCTTAAATATAGCATACTCTCTTTTATTTGGAGAGGGAAACCGTGGTCTGCAAACCCTTTTCCAGTTCTAGAATGCCCTGTCTTTGCAAAGATGGAAAACTTCTGGCCTACATTATAGTATCTATTCTTACATGGAGCCAGAGCAGAAATTCATAGTTATCACTTTGAAGCCAGTGACTTTTATGGTTAAACCAAAGATTGATGCCTCCCACGGTTTTCTGTTTGTCCCAGACATCTTATACACTCTTAGAAACTGACAGAGAACTGACTTGGAAAAAGCTTTTGTGAAGGGCCATGCATCCTTACCTCGTACCTAGGGTGATGCTAGAGTTGCTGTTCAGTGCTTCTCTGCTCACCCTCTACCTGTCTGGGCAGGTATATATTTGAGACCATAGGGAAAGCACATTTTCAGCTCGCTAGAACCACTAGTCCAGGTGTGCGCTCTGCCATACACCAAGAGTATCCTGAGGTGGGTCTTAGATCCTTCCAGACTGCTAGAGAGGAGATTGGTTTAGAAATAAATAATCCAGCGAAGTTTACATCCTTTTTATTTGGGCTGGGGGACAGGGAGAAAAGAGGGCCTTTGACCGAAAGCCTTCAGGCAGTTTTACTTCATCATTTTGTTTATCATGGATTTTTAGAATCATCCTGGTCTTAAAAAATCTGATTCCAGAAGTGATGGATTCTTCATCCTTTGTTTAGAATCCTCTCTTTTATGGTTTTTAATTTTTAAAAATTTTATTGAAGTATAGTCAATTTGCCATATCGTGATAGTTACAGCACAGTGATTCAGTTATACATATATACATCTATTCTTTTTCAGCTTCTTTTCCCTTATAGGTTATTACAAAATATTGAGTATAGTTCTTGTGATGTACAGTAGGTCCCTTGTTGGTTATCTTATGGTTTTTTTTTTTTCTTGAATCAGAAACCTTATATCGATAGTATAGGTGAACACAGCTTTAGTTAGCATCGTGAGTATTTGGAACACACACCGTGAAGAAAGACGAAGGAATACCTTTCAAATAATTCACAAGGATGGGGTGTGCGTGTCGTTCCCACGTAAATGCCGCCTGGCTTCCTTTGAGCCCCTCTCTGCACCGCTAAGACTGGTGTGGGAGCACCTAATTCCCTTCTTGCGTACTGGCTTTCTAATTTTTCCCCTGTGATCATAGTTATAAAACCTAATTTCCAGGGGGTCTTGTGAATCATATTAGTAGCTTTGTGTTATAATAGCAATTTTATATTGCATTGGTATTCATTTTCACTATTACGGAATAATCAAATCAGCACCTCTCTTGTTATGCTGTTGAAATAGAAAATAATGGGCTGTAATGTAAAACCGCGAATGTGATGAAACTCGCTCATTGTGTTAGGGTAAGAATGTCCTCCTTTCTTGTTCCAGCTCACTTGAAACTGTGATTGAGGAAGGAAATGGAAAGCATTTCTACATCTGTGATAAGGTCCCACATATAATCTTCATTTGAATACGTAATTGTCTTTTTATGGCTCAGGGAGTGCTGGTCTGCACACTCGGAGGCCTTCCTGCCACCAGGGTGATGCTCCGGCTGGCGAGCCAGAGGCTGCATGACCAGTTTTGTACCGCGGCTTCCCTTTTAATCATGAGTGACATTTGATGTCTCTTTGCTTCCAGAGGAATTGTTTGCGCCCTCTTTCATGCTCATCCAGGCCTTCCTCTGGCTTAAAAAAAAAAAAAAGCCAACTTGAAGAACACTTTTAGGCTACATTGTTAGAAAGTACAACAAGCCCCCCAAAGGTTCTGATTTGACAGGGATGTTGGGAGGCAGGTCAAGTGACTGCCTAATGAAGATGAATGAAGAAAAGTGCCAGTACCAGGATCACGCGGGGGCTCCCAGCCCAGGTTGTTGAAAGTGTGATGGAATCTCATCGCTTCATTTATCAGTGTCATATTTGGGCTCAAAGTGAGCAGTATTGTTCTCATTTCTCCCAGATGGATAGGTCACCGTTAATATTTATTGCTCTTGTAGAACATTTGTTTGATGTATTTCCATTAGCTAGGCAATAATAGAAAAGCAGTGGAGAGAAACATAAAACAGTTCCCTTCCTATTCAGTTGAAATACAGCGTACACTAATGTATAACTACGGCTTGAAGTGCCATTGATTTCCCCCCTTTCGGTTGATGACATGATTGTATATATTAGAGATTCCCATGAAAATAATGGGGAAGCGGCATGAATGTAATATATATTGAGAGCAGCTGGCGGGGTATAAATTGGGTTGTCTTTTGATTTTCCTGATTTGGTCATATAATTGGTGAATTTCTCTTGGCTATATATTAAATTCTTAGCCCAATATCATATTTTAGAATTGGGAATAATGTGTAATAGATCGCATCATCCCCTGGGTTCTACGGCGAATCTCAATAAAGCTAGAATTTTCGTCACATTGTAGAGCAAATTGTTTTCAGTCACTGAATAATGTTGATTTTTTTTTTCCTTTCTTTGTGGGAGAAAAGTACCTTGTTACACAAATTATTTTCTCATATGTTTTGAATATATTAAAGATAAAACCCTAAATAGTCGAAAAGATTGGCTCTGCAAGGACATCCCGATTTATTAGCTGATACATTTTGCAGGAATCTGAACATTGGGATATTATTTTATCCTATGGAACAAACCTAGCTCTTTGTGAGGTTGATGTTGTCTTAAGTGCAAAGCAAACATCCTAGCCATATGTTTCTATAATTTAAATTAATTTGGTACAGTCGTACTGTTAATCTTTAGTGACTTGTTGATTGGCATTTTGCAGACATATTTCTGGAAGGCTCCCAATACCATTTTCTGCAGCCTTTCTGGCAGTAGCAAAGAGCAACATTTCCACAAATTGGAATCTTGTACAGCACTGGGAAGCGAGCCAAGATTTAAATTAGACAATAACCTCTGCTCTGTATATAGCTTCTATTCTTCAGCTGTAGGCAGAGTGATTTGTTTAAAACAGTCAGCCCTGTAGCATATAATAGACTGATATATGAGTCACTCCTTGGCAATGTGTGTTTCTTAAATTTATATAGATCGAACAACTGGTTGGTAATGTACTTAGTTACAGTTGTACAAACAATAACTATTAGCAGGGCTGAAACAGGCCTGGAAAAGCTACTCTGGGCGGGTGTTTGTGAGGATCCTGAAGTATTGCCGAATTTTAGAATAATTCCCCTTTGGAGGCTGAGGGAGACTCTATTTCATAAACATGAGTGTGCTTTTTTAGCAAAGTAGCAATAAAAGTTTTATGTTATAGTTTTCTGTTTCTCGTTTTCTATTTGTTTAAAATTGAATTGGGGAACCTAATTTGTTTCAAAAATTAAACTTAACATCAGTCTACATTGGGGGCAGGATAATTTGGTTGCAGGGTTTTCGTGCGTGTGTTTTTAAACGTTTGCTATTTCTTTTAAAAGAACAGGGGTATAAATACGTGTTTTCCTTTTTTTTTCCCAGGTTAGATTGTCACTGGCATTAACCGTTCATAGGTTGAAAGAGATCTTTCTGGACAACAAAGATCTTTTCTTAAGAGAAAAGCTTGTGCTCCAAGTTCAGTTCATGTTTATTTAAAAGATTAAAATCATTAGACCAGATCTCACTTTTTTTTTGTCCAAAAGAAAATTGATTTTGCTTCCCATAAAAGTGGGATCTGAAAGAGGATATTCAGGAATACGCAAATAGAGGCGATAGAGAAATCTGTTTGTACAGCTAAACAAGGCAATTCTGTTTTTACTGTTGAACATTTACTTAGCCTTGGTGTGAAAATTTCTGAACAGAATTGTTACCTGTCTTTAGAAAGTACTTCTTTTGTAAGGCGAAGGGGATCGTTTTGATCTGAAATGTTTTAATGCCTTTTTTTTTTTTTTTTTTTTTTTTGCTTATGCCAACTCGAACATTTATAAAATAACGCACCCTGTAAATATTGAACAATACAAAGACATCTCTCATAACAGTTTATGGTATGTTGCGTGTGCTCCGTGGAAGCCAAGCAGTAGTTAGTGGCAAATGATATGCCAATCAAAAATTATTATTGCGAGTATATAACCTGGTATAATGCAGTATCTTATCTGGAATTGTCAACTTGATATAAGCCAAGCCTTTGTCTTTTAAAGTTAAGCTCTTGTTTGCCCTCAGTTAATTCTGTCTCCCAAAGGCTCATTTGAATTGCATAAAGGATAATCTACTTGACAGTTTTATACATTTAAACAATCTTGATTATATGGTATTTTACAGGTTTTTTTTTTTTTTTTAAAGCTCCCAGTTACTATTTTGTGCAGGCTTTTTAGTCTTTAGTTAGAAAAGAATGCAAGAATCTCACGAGTAGAATTCCATACTCTTCTGTGAACAGCGTTTAGTAAAACTGGATATAGCACCTCTTTCTACAGCCTGCGGTTCGTGGTGACAAGGTTTGATTGTTGTGGTGGAGGTCGTTTTCAAAGTTTCTCAGACCAAACTTCTAGTGAGACTAACTGGAAGGAAATGTAATACTCGGGTATCACTCTACTCAAATAGACGTTTATAGATCCTCTTTTACCCTCCCTCCATGGTCAGTTCGAGCATTTCTGGATGAATTTGGGGTGGGGGATTTCAGGATCAAGTACCTTGCTGCAAGAATTTGGAGATTATCAACAGGCCAGCGTGTAGTGGAAGGACAGGGGTGTGTATAAGCGCTGTGGTGGTCACTGAGAGCACGCCATCTGGCAGGATCCAGCCTGGCTTCAAATCGTGTGTCCGCCACACGTGCACGCACCGTGTGACTTTTGAACAAGATGCTTAACTCCTCTGAGCATCAGCTTCTGCATCTGCAAGCAGAGGAGACAATAGTACTTCCTTCATTTAGGGTTGTGATCCACGTGAAATGTACGGCAATGCCAAGAAATGTGACTGTTAGTGTGGTCTACCTGTGCGATGTTTTAGAACTAGGGAGATTTGGGAAAGCGGGTCCAGAGTGGTTACTACTTACTTTCATTTCACCAGCCAAGTATTTCATAATTAATTAGGAAGGTCACACGGCGATTCTTCATATCTTCTCAAGAAGTGTGTTTGGAAGACAAAAATTAGGTATCAGGGAATTGCATTTTGAGGAGATAGGAAGATCTCTGTTTCCAAAAGTACTTTCTGAACTCCTGACTTCTTTGAAGGTAATGTAAAGGTAAAGGTGTCTTAAAGGAAAATAGATAACTAATAACCTGCTGTATAGCACAGGGAACTCTACTCAATACTTCTGTAATGGCCTCTATGGGAAAAGAATCTTAAAAAAAAAAAAAGTGGATATATGTATAACTGATTCACTTCACTGTACACCTGAAACTAACACAACATTGTGAAACAACTCTATACTCCAATAAAAATTTTTAAAAATCACAATATATATTAAAGTCTTAAAGGTAAAAGGGGTTTCTTCACATCTCTTATCAGCAGATGGTCGACAGTCCTGCAAGGTCTGGGGTCATTGTTATCTCTGTCCTCTGGATGAGGAAACAGGAGCTTAGAGGATTTAAGGAACTTATAAGGAGATTATATCGCCCCAGCTGGTGGGTCGGTGCTGCGGGCTGCAAACCCATGCCCTCTTCAGCTACAGCAGGCAGTCATCCTATTGTTAGGAGAAAAACTTCTTTGTGGGAGATCTATTAACCAGCCCTCCCTGTATGGTGTTGAGGAGGGTGTTGTCGTCAATGAGCTAATGACACCCTGTTGGCCATTTGATGTAAACTCTTGAATCTGCTGGTGTATTACACAGGTAAACGGTTTGTCACAGGAAAGCAAGCAAACTTAAAAAAACTTCCTCTCTCCTCCAGTATGATATCATCAGGTTGACAAATAACTTTGCATCTGATGTAAGAGTACTAAATAAATATTTATCGATGGAGGGACTGGAAGAGTCATTTGACCAGATGCCAGTGAGTGTAATACAAACAATATACAAGTGTTGAGAGGGTGGTCTTTGGTGGAACTTTTTATTAGACAGATGGATTTGATCAGAGCTTTGAAGGTCAAGATGGACACTGAATGAGTCACGGAGGACCATTGAGATGGCCTCAAAAGTTACGAGATTAGAAATGAGCAAATAGGAGATGGTGATACAGTCAGAATAGCCTAACAGCTCTAACAAATAGCCCCAACTATGTAACGAGGTGCACATAATAGAGGTGTAGTTCTTGTTCACCCATGCAGTTCAAGTTTGGTCCCGTTGGCAGGGAAGCTAGGCTGGTGGAGATTCTGTCATCTTCTTTTGAGTGCCAGCAACCAGCTGGGATAGAAAGGAAAGTAGGTGGAGAAGCCACACACTTACTTCTCAACTGTTTTCTTCCAGAAGTGACACACATTCATTCCTTCTGCATTGGTGAGAGCGAGTTGCACGGCCCGGCCAAAAGGGGTTTAGAAACAGCCAGTAATTCTATACCATGGAGAGAGGAGCCTGACTTTCAGAAAATAATTAGCTGGAGCTGCCACACATGACAAGCAGATTTGTTTGCTAGTATTAGAGGATTCTTTGGGGAGTTGGAAGAAGAGATTATAAAATTATTCTTAAAATTGTGGGTGGAAGGGTTGTAGGGGAGTTTTGGATTATCAGTCAGAAAATAAATATCTGTTCTCCTAAGGTATAAAATTCAAGCCTTTCAGTATTGGTGAAGATAAATGTTTAAAGAGCATTTAAACACAGGGAGAGTTATAAACACTGAAAAAGCATCTGAAGTATTGACATTGAAGATAGGAAGTGTGGCAATGACAGAAGAGCTGTCTGGATGATTGTGGGCTTAAATGGCTAGGACTTTGGGAAATGATTACCATCTTTCTTCCGTATGAAGGGGGACACTTTGTAGGAAAGGTGGGTTTTCAAGAGATAGAAGCAAAGGTGCTGAGTATTTGGATGAAAAGGCATCTTCTCTAAACAAGACACAGTTTTTAAGAAGATTCTGAAATGGACTGGGGTGAAAATAAAGAAATTGAGGAAGTTTTCTCTTGAGAAAAAGAGAGGTTGGGAAGGGCAAAAGAGACTCTTCAGGGTGGTCAAATATTTATAACCGATTGCCTCTCTTCTTGCCAGTAAGTAATTCTCTTGAGATGATATTTGGTATAAAATGGGCTTTATGGCTTCTCATCACCCTGTAGTTTATTTGTGCATTTATTTTTTAACCTCTCCTGAGAACTCACCGTTACTACTTTTATGTTATGGTCCAATTTATGAAAATGCGTAACTTGAATAAAGACTGTAGCTCTCACTTTTCCAGAGAGCTAGCTACTGAGAAAAAGAGGGTGGATGTGCATGTGGGCGTATAAGTGTGTGGTTTTTTCTGGGGGGGGGGGCGCAGTGGGAGGGGACTGTGTGTCCAAGTTTAAATATTTCTTAACATTACCTCACATTTATTTCTCCGCTGTACATTATTCTTCACATGTTGTCTGGAATACTGCACTGAGATCCTGTTTCCTTTGCTCCAGTTTTAAGTCACTAGTTTCACATGCCTCTGCCTTTTGCAGGAAAGGAGTCCTTTGCAGGTGCGAGTATTAACGAAGCAGAGGGAAGCTTGCTTCTGTCCACTTGTTCTGTGTTCAGTGAAAGTACAAAGTACATGTTTGTTTCACTTGTAAGTATAAAGGGGAAAAATCCACCTGTTTTGCCTTTAGAAAAATTCTTTTCATCTGACTGTTCTCAGAAAGAAAGCTGGGGTGAACTTTTTTTTTTTAGTTGGGTTGTCTGATCTACCTTGTGCCTCTCATGAAAACAAAATTGGGAGTTGAAAGAGTCTACTCCTGAGGAAAAAAATAAAGACGCTTTTCATCATTCTGCAAATCAGAAGCAAAGATACGGCCTTTCATTTTTCTCGTCATATCCGATAACACCTGGTAACGTTTGGAGCCCTGACTCAATAGGGAAGAGGAAGAGTGACTTTATTTTGATTGGCCATCTGTCTTAGGTCCCAGATACAGTGTGTGAAAATTCGGTTGCTCACAAATATTCTACAGAAGAGGAAAATTAAGGGATTTTTGTGTAGATTTAAAAGTGACTGACAACAGCAGCGCCATTAAAAAGTTTTAAAAATATTGCCAAAGTAATCTGATACCAAGGTTCATCATACAGATCCATTTTGAGAAAGAGATGTAATTTATAAAGCCTGGAACAACTGAGGGAATAATATTTAAAAGTCAGCCTTTGTCGTGTCAAGGGGGCCCAGCAGAACTGGTCAGATTGGAGCCCTTCAAAAGCCAGACTTCCTCTTGCACCCAGCAACATGGCATGTAGCCCTGAAAGCAGCTTGGCACATGGCTGAAAGTGCCTTCTTTCACAAGAAACAAGAAACCTTCCGAAAAATTATTATGGGACACTCAAGCATACTGATGTGTCATCTAATGATTTTTTATATGAAACCTCAATTAAAGTGTCTGTACTTCAGTTTCCACTCTCTAAGGATGGCGATCACACTGTCAGGGACCTCATGGAGTCATTTATTCATTTTTTTCAGGAAATATTTATTTAGCAGCTGTCTAGTCCCACACAGTGTATCCAGTACTCAAAACAAAATAGCAAAAAAGGGATGCAGTTCCTTTGTGACATTTACAGTCAATGGGCGGGTGAAGCACATCCATCAAATAATTATCCAAATACATATACAATTGCAACTCTGAAGCTCAAACAACAGCTGACATGGCACATACTCAGCATTCAGTAAATTGAGCTCTTATTATAAATACTACATACTAAGTCCTACACTGGTGACGTACCCCCACGAAAAGCCTTTGTCCCCACGTATTTAACACAAACTCGAGGGGCTGCTCTAAGTCTTTAGCTGTGCCATAAGATGATATGTCTTCTGGAGGGCTTTAAAGCCTAATTAGGGAGAAGTTGAAGGAAGCAGTCATACTTAGTGTGAAAGACAGCCCGGGCATGGATGGGATAGTTGGATGGTAAGAGGAAAGGGCACTTCTAGGAGAGAGACTGGCAGAACCAAAGAAGTGAAAGATCATAGAGATAAAGAGGGTGAGGTAGCCAGTAGAGAAGAGAAGCAGAAGGGAATGAGGCTGTATAGATAAGGTGGTGTGGACTTGTGAATGGCCTCTTTTCCTTACTGATGAAAGTTTGTAATCAGTAAGCTGTGGGCAGCCTTGAAGGATTTTAAGCCCCACAGGGGCATGCGTGATCAGAGTTCCATTCTGGAAGGCTAACCCCACTGAGAATTGATGAAGTAAATGATGCTGAAGCCATGACTTGGCATCCAGCGTGGCTGTGAAAAATCACCTCCTAGATGGTAACAGTGAGGAAAATGGTTGTGGAATATCTTTAAGTTTAAAAAGTGTATTAAATATACACCTTGATCCTGATCTTGTTTTAAAGATTATGTATATTGTGGAATGGAAAACCAGAAAAGATTGGGAAAGTATTACACCAAAAGATTGAATGATCATGTTGTTAGGAGAAAGGCTTTTTCTGTTTGTCATGCTTTTCAGTACCTTCCATTTTTTTAAAATAATGTAATGAAAATGCTGTTTAGAAGATAAATTGAGGGGCTTCCCTGGTGGCGCAGTGGTTGAGAGTCCGCCTGCCGATGCAGGGGACACGGGTTCGTGCCCCGGTCCGGGAAGATCCCACATGCCGCGGAGTGGCTGGGCCCGTGAGCCATGGCCGCTGAGCCTGCGCGTCCGGAGCCCGTGCTCCGCAACGGGAGAGGCCACAGCAGTGAGAGGCCCGCGTACCACAAAAAAAAGAAGGAGGAGAAGAAGAGGAAGATAAATTGAGAGAAAGGTAACTCTAGATGTCATGTGGAGGATGGATTAGAAAGAGAGAAACTGGAGTCTGAGGGTGGTGAGGATTAGCAGTGCCATTAGAAGAAGCGATGTGAAAGATGTTGGCAGAGCTGCAGACCTTATGTGGAAGATGAGAGAGAAGATCAAAGGTGTTGTTTGGGATGGTTACTTGAGAGAAATATGGCCGAGATTGGTCAAGATTAGTTCTGCACTGCATGTGTTGAATTTGAGTTGATAAGACATCCATTGCAATATTCAGTAGGAATTGGAAAATTGCAACTCAGTACAATGATAGATATTTAGCTTGGAGAGTGTTGGTGGTGGCTGATGCATTGGACGTGATGAATTATCAGAGCATGTGTTAAGAAACTGAGAAATCTTCGGGGGGATAAGAAAACTGGCGGAGAGTCACAGTTTCCAAACGAGAAATACTCTTTCATAAAGGGAATGGTTGAAAGTGTCAGAGGAGGGAAAGTGATTGTTTGAGACAGAGATACTACAGGGAAGTGGCCGTGGGATTTGGTAATTAGGAGTCCATGGTAGTAGACTCAACAACAGCAGTTCATTAAAGAAAAGAAGACAGATTGAAGCCTTAGGAGTGAATGAAAGATCAAAGTGTGGAGGTGGAATCTGGGTTGGTGGGGATGGCGGGGAGGGGAGGAGATTAATTTGAGAGGGGCTCAGTGGTCTCAGTGGTCTTTGGTTCCCCTTCCCCCCAAGGATTTGAATATTTTTATAAGTCTAGGGAGGAAGCAGTGAAGTGGGAAAAGTTAAGAATCAAACGAGAGGTAAATTGATAGAGTCAGTCTAGATGGGAATGGGACGTAGAGTAGAGGCAGAAGAACACGTTCTCCTTGGCAAAGGAAGGAAAAGGATGATTTGAGGTGCTGGTTTGGCATAGACAGTTGAAGAATTCAGTTGAGGACCTCTGCTTTCTTTGGTAAGGGACAGAGTTCTCTAGTGGAGGAGTAGGTGAGGATTGGCTGAGAGCTGGAGGGGAGGGGAGAGGTTCAGCAGAAATGCTCTGGGAAATGGATCAGCAGTTACAAGGGATTGCTGAGTGTTTGCAGGGGCTCTGCTGAGATCAGAAACCGAATAATATAGAGGTCATGCCTATTGGGAGATACATATTTTTGGTGCTCATGTTTCCATAGTCCTTTGTGTGTGTGTGTGTGTATTCTGTAATGAAGGCTCTGTACACATTTGTTGAATAAATGAGTCAGTCTTTGTAGATCTGCAGACAATTTGGGGGAGTCTGTTTCTTGGGACCCAAGTAATATGTCAAGATTTGAATCCCTTTTCCTTGTTATGCTTTACTTTTGTGACCCTGGTTTTCTTTCTCTTCAGTTGATATTTTCCCTTCCACTAAAAAAAAAAAAAAAAAAAGTTCACGTCAGAGTGAAAAAGTAAATCCAAATACTTATTGTGTCTCTTCTATGGATAACGCATTGTAGGTAGCTTGTCTTGCAAAAGAGTCAGAGGGCACAAGATGGTCCTTACCCTTAAGGACCTTCCAGTGTGGTAGGAGATGTGGGCGGTGGGATAAAGCATAGGAAGTATTCGTCATTATCAGCACATGCTGAGCATCATAAAAGAGATGGGAAGGAAGGGCTTTGAAGATTCCAAAGAAAGAGACAGCAACTCTGGTAGCCTGAGCTGGGAAGAATCCTGCAGGAGAGAAGGTGTTTGCACTGCATCTTGATGAAAGCATGGAATTTCAACAGGAGGCCATTAGCCGGGGGCAGGGTTATGTTGGGATGGGGGTGGAGAGAAGCAGCGTTTCACATGGAGGAGGTGGCCTGAAGCTGGGAAAGAGTGGGATGTATTCAAGAAAGAAAATATATACCAGGAGGCTACAGATGGAGAAAGTACAGCTAGTTACTCATTTTCAAGTTCGGGGACCTGGAAGTTTGTCTTTTGCTTACTTAATAGAGCTCACAGGACCTCAGATGAAGGGCGGAAGATTCAAGGTGGATGAATTTCATTCTTTTTAATTATTGGAGCATAGTGTTAGTTTCAGGTGTATAGCAAAGTGATTCAGTTACACACATACATGTATATATCTACATTTTTTTTCGATTCTTTTCCATTATAGTTTATTACAAGATAGTGAATATAGTTCCCTGTGCTTTATAGTAAACCCTTATCGTTTATCTGTTTTATATATGGTAGTGTACATCTGTTAATCCCATACTCCCAATTTATCCCTCCCCCACTCCTTCCCCTTTGGTGACCATAAGTTTGTTTTCTATGTCTGTGAGGGTGTTTCTGTTTTGTAAATAAGTTCCTTTGTACTATTTTTTAGATTCCACATATATGATATCCTATAATATTTGTCTTCCTCTGTCTGACTTACTTCACTTGATATGATAATCTCTAGGTCCATCCATGTTGCTGCAAATGGCATTCTTTCTGAATTTCACTATACATATCAGAATCTGGAGGAAATTTTACTTTCCTCTATTAGTCGCTAAGTTTTTGATTCCAAAAATTACAGACTTGTAAGAATTCATATTGATGGCTTCATAGACAAACTGTGAGTTGTAAAGGGCCCCAACATCAACATTTATCACAACCAAATTGCTTTGTGAGAAGTGGCTTCACATTTCTTAGAAATTTCCTCCAATTTCCAGTTAATATTTCATTCATTAACTTTAACTACAAAATCTGGTCTGATTCTCTTGTTTTTAAATCAATATTGAGAAGATGTGACAGTGGCAGTTTCAGGCTTCCAGATTCGTTGTCCTAGAGATAGAAGCAGTCCTTTTAACCCTGTGTCTTCTAGATGTCCTTTCCTTCTGAACACATCTGGATAATTCTTCATATTTAAAGGGTGTGGGTGAATAAAATTGGAGAGGGGAAGTATTTCTTGCTCCATTACATGTATGTTTAATTTTGAGCTACCCCTATTTTAGAATTAAGTACTGCGGTGAAATCAATCTACAATACCTTTTAACATATGACATTTCGTAGCTGTGAAAGGGTATTGGGAAAGCTCATTTCTCTCCCTTTTGGCACCACTCGTGATGAAGCGGATGTCTTCCTTTTTCCTTTTCTTTCATCTATGACTCAGCTGCTCCGGTGGGGAGGGATGTGAGGTGGAGAGGTAAGGCATGGCACTGCCGTGTGCTTATCATGGCCCGAAACCAGCAGTTTCTGGGCCATACAGCTCTTCGAGCTCATTGGCAAACAAGGCTTTTTCACTAATCCCAGAAAATGCATCTTCTGCTTTATTATAAGAAAATCTCTTTTGTCCCTTTGTTCTACGGGTTTTTCCTTTAAAGATGTTTTTGGACTCTGTTTATCTATTGAGGGATAATTTATATGCTAAGAGCATAATGCTTATTATTTTTTCTCCCATAATAAATCAAGATTGCAGGGTAGGCATTCGTCACATTTATTTACTTATTTGTTCATTTGTTTATTACAACATTGATTTAAAACATTAAATAAGTTTCATCACATTTTCTTTATATAAGTAAAATCTTCTGTAGCCACAACCTTCCCTCTTGCTTCTTCACTTTTCTCTTCTCCCACCAAAGCTGGAGTTGAGTATTAGAGTTTCTTTTGGACGTGGTTCCGTGTCATTGCCTGTGTGTCTATATTGTCTTCACGACCCCTTGAGGGCAGCTGGTACTACCCCTCCCTTATCTTTCTGCTAAGTGCCTTTTGTGAACAGCAAAGTCTTGGTGTCACTAAGTCCAATAGACGTTGAAATACTTCATCGTACTTTAAGTTTTCGCAGTATTTAACGGGGCCAATTCCTCTCTTCTTACTGTCGTTTCTCTTGACGTTGGGAATGCCACTCTCTCTAGGCTGCGCTTCTACACCCCTCGCCACGCTTTCACAGGCTCCTTTGCTGAGTCAACATCCTGGACTTTAAATATCGGAGTTGCTCAAGGTTCTGTTCTAGGCCTCTTCTCTTCCCAGTGCCATTCATGTTCATGGCTTCACTGAACATCTGCACCCGTGAGTCTTAAAAAGATTCTCACAAAAAATTCTCTCTATTCCAGGCCTTTCCCATAAACTACAGATGTTTCTTGGTCCCTCAGTCCCAGTTGTTACCAAACACAAGTTCGTGTGCCCAATGCACAGTGAGGCCACACGATACGTAAACTTCGGAGTTTAGAGCAGGAAAAGGTTTATTGCAGGGCCACGCAAGGAGACAGGTGGCTTGTGCCCAGAAAACCTTGCACTCCTCTAAGGGTTTCAGCAAAGCACTTTTAAAGGCAAGGTGAGGGAGAGGTGTGATTAGTTGTTGCGGACTTCTTGGTTTCGGAATCCTTTGTTCTTGTAGCTGTCCATACAGGTCAGGTCACATGTTCCTGTAAACCTCCAACAGACCAAATGCTATTCTCTGTTCTGCAACTTTTTATCTCTATATGAATGGGCTCTTAAAGGTCAGAGCCCTGAGACTAAGCTATCCTGTATATTGCAGGCTGTAGGCAACATTTTTTTTTTTTACAAAAGGTGCAGAGCCAGCATGACTTAAGCACAGGCAGTAGAACAGATCTAATATGGAGTCGCTTGTTCTTGCCTATTATAAAACTACAGATGTTTCTTGGTCCCTCAATCTCAACACATTTAAAATGCACCCATGATTCAGCCCACCCCCCAACCCCAAGTCTGATTCTGTTCCCGCTTCCTCTGTTTGGATGAATGGCACTGCCACCCTCCAGTTACACGAGCCCCAAACCTAGCCATCTTCCTTGATAGCAGCCCCTTCTCCCTCACCCCTCTCAACTCATTATGGAGTCCAGGCGAAATCCCTGGATTCCATCCACTCCTCAACTTTCCCCATCTTCACTTCCCTACCCCCACCATTCCCACCTCAGTTAATGCTACTATCACCTCTCATCTCGTCTGTTGCAATATCTTCCTTCTGGTCTACCAGCATCTATTGTAATCCATTCCGTACCCTCTGTCCTTCTTCAAGGCATACTTCCCAGGTGAAGTCTCACCAAATATTTCTATAATCATTTAATTGCTATCTTATCTCTCTTCTCCGGACTATATGTTCCACGGAGTCAGGAACCATCATTTTTGGCTCATGTCATATTCTCGGTATTTAAGCAAACTCCCTGGCACATAGATGTTCTCAGAATATATTTGTTGCAAGAATGAGTAAATGAATGAACAGTAAAAATTGATTATTGCTGTTTCTTTTTTTCAATATTTTGATTTATTATGTGCTTTGTGCTGATAGAGATTAAAGAAATCCTTCTTGGGAGCAGTTCCATTGAAAATATATAGTTTCTCTGATTACAGAACTAGTAGGTGCTAACTTTAGAAAGCATAAAAAAAAGAAAAAATTATTTCACACTGTATATGGTTTTGAATCATGGTTTTCTATTAAACCAGGACCATTTTCCTACGACATTAAAACCACTTTAGAATTGTTTAAAATAAAGTCCACGACATACAGCCTTTCTAGAATGTTTATATTTGATGCAGTATCATTCTTGGGAAGACCTTGTTTAGCTCATGGAGTTATGAACTGTTGGAGTTCGTAAGGTTTAATGACTGTTAGGCTCCATTTAAAATATGTGACGTTGTGCTTATTGTCAAAGATATGTTTTCTACTTCAGTACAACTGCTACTTTGTAAAACTCCATGTTGTTATCTGGACCTTCCATCATTCAGATTTCACAAGACCAGGGTGAGCATTCCGTGGTTAATATCTGTCCCAAATCAACACTTGATATAGTTCCAGATGGCCATCTACAGCATCCACTTCAGGTTCTGCCATTAGAAATTAAATCTTGTCTCTTTGGTAAAGTTACTTTCCTTGTATTAAAAAATGCCCTGACTAGTAGGGGAAGCAACTTTAAAAACTTTTGCCCAACAGTGGAGAGAAAGCAGGTGAGGGTTTCCTTGTAGCTCTTGTTTTCCAAAGGCACGTGCAGGGAGTTGATAGTTGTGCAATGCCAGAATGAGATGAACACTTGGTGTTTTGTCAGCCCTTCTTTTCTGGTCAATGCAAGGGTCAAGAACTTTGACTTGATAGAATACATTTCCTGTTATCTCTGGAGGGTTTATTTTCCCATGTAGAAGCATGATCTTTTATGTTGAGAGTTTCCCTTTTATATGGACCTTTTCCCCCCTAGTTGTGCATTTGGATATTCAGCTTCACCTCTTTATAATCTGATGAAAGTCATTAAAACATGATGAAAGTGAAACAGTTTGGGCGGTAGGTGTAGTTTTGGGGGGCCTGGTCCTTCTGTGAGCACTTATTTTGGGTATGGAGTGTTTAGACAGCACAGTGAAGGGAACAGCTCGTGGCCAGTGCCAGATGGACATCCCTCACGGAATCTGTTCCTTATCCCAGGGGCCCTATTATACAGGGTTTATTTTCAATATTAACCTTTTTTTTTTTTTTTTTTGCGGCACGCGGGCCTCTCGCTGTTGTGGCCTCTCCCGTTGCGGAGCACAGGCTCCGGACACTCAGGCTCAGCGGCCATGGCTCACGTGCCCAGCCGCTCTACGGCATGTGGGATCTTCCCGGACCGGGCCACGAACCCGCGTCCCCTGCATCGGCAGGCAGACTTTCAACCACTGCGCCACCAGGGAAGCCCCCTAGCTTGTCTTTTTTTTTTTTTTTTTTTTTTTTTTTTGTGGTACGCGGGCCTCTCACTGTTGTGGCCTCTCCCGTTGCGGAGCACAGGCTCCGGACGCGCAGGCTCAGCGGCCATGGCTCACGGGCACAGCCGCTCCGCGACATGTGGGATCTTCCCGGACCGGGGCACGAACCCATGTCCCCTGCATCGGCAGGCGGACTCTCAACCACTGCGCCACCAGGGAAGTCCCCCTAGCTTGTCTTTTTTAAGAAGTTTCTGAGCAAAAACTTCCTCCCCTAATAGGTTGCATTTTAACTGTGGCTAGCAGGAGAATGAGTACATTTTTAGATAGGGTGCACATACTGTTTTTAGTTTAACGTGCAGTCTAGCTAATATCCCTTTGTGATGGTTTTAAGATTTTTACATGTCTTACCGCCTTTGGGGTAACTTTTGCCTTTACAACTTGATATAATTTGCCTTCATATAGTTGAGTCACTCTTCTGGAATAGAATTTGGATTTTGCTGAAGTGAGTAAAATTTGATATATGATTTAAGAATAGCTGCTTATAAATTGCTGTATAATCACATCTTTTTAAATTCATGCAAAGAAATGTTAAGGTAATCTTGAATGTACTGGTATACAACGACTGTTTGGGATTCCAAGAATAAAATGCTTCCCTTATTTAGGGATACTTAAATTCATGGTTATTTTATGTAAAATGCTAAAATAAGTTTGAGCTATACACCAGATTAACACTGACATCTTGACTGAATTCCATTATTTGTCTTCAAGATGAAAGCCAACAGTTCCTACTTTGAAGGGATTTTATTTTATGATTATGTTTAAAAATCCATTAGCCTCATACTCAAACAAATTGAAATATAGGCCTAGAAGTGGGGGGGAACCTCCTTTAAAAATAAATATAAGGTATAAAATCTTAAGTTACGGATTTCGGGATAGCTGTTTGGGAGGAATGTAATTTCCCTCCCTCCTGCCCCAAGACCTTATCAGAAGTGGGATTTAGAGTCTCGTGTGAGCCCTTTCCTAGTAAAAGGTTTTAGATAAATAAGCAAACATAACTGGCAAGATACAGAGAACTAATGAAAGCTATACGATCTCCCATCTGGTAAAAAGTTGTCCCTGCAGAATTCAGGCAATCATAAAATCACAGAAAAATGTATGTAATCAAGATATTCTTGCAGTGTTAGCAAAAACTCCCAACCCTACACTGTAAAGCACTAGCCTTGACATGCTTCCATAGCCAGAACAGAAACAGGGTTCTCGTACACTCTTATAATTTCTTATCAAGTATCTGAGACTTGTTCTTAAGCTTTTGGAAATGATAGATGTGAATTAATAGACATTTATAGACATCATATGTAATCCTGTTTGATTTAAATGATTCTGTATTATGTGTGCTGGCCAACTCTTACCATTGATGATTTTTGAGTTAAGCGGGCTTCCAGTATTTGGTGTAACAAATATGACTGAGACTGGAAAATAAACACATTAAGTCACTTATCATTCTTCGGGAAGAATTTATAGGTTTATTGCTCTTTTTAAAATGTTAGCCTTAGAATAACGTCTTAAACTATTTCTACTTCTTGACTTATTCAAAACAGGGAAGAAACACGCAACTGAGTATTTATATAAATGGAAAGCTTCAGAGTTGACAACCAACTAGTTGATACATATTTGAAACACATTTAAGATAATCCTTAATTGCAGTCAATTATCTTATAAGTAGATATATCCAAAATCAGCATAATGCCCACTTGAAGAAAGAACACTGATTGTGTTTGGAGAGTGTAGAAGCAATAATCCTGTAATGTGTATTTTAAAATACTTTAAATAGCTTTTGTTTATGCTTAACGTATGAACTGATCTATATCAGGATTTCTCAGTCTTGGCACTATTAGCGTTTTGGATGGGATAATTTTTTGATGCAGGAGCTGCTCAGTGCATTGCAGGATGTTTAGCAACATCCCTGGCTTTTACCCACTAGATGCCAGAACACTCTCTGGTCATGACAATAAAAACTCTCTCCAGTCAGGATCAAATATCCCCTGGGGGGCAAAATTGCCCCTGGTTGGGAACCACTGATCCGTATATCTGTGTATTTGTATCTGTATATCTATAGCTTTATCTGCATCTCTATATGAGCATATTTGTTTTAGGCACCCAAACATGATATGACACAGTTTAGTTTAGGAGCATTAAATTTTATACTTTAGCGATCAAAGAGTGGAAGACAATGTAGAAAATCATTGATGTTTTGACGGAATTCATACTAACTCATAATTAGAGGGATTGATTGAAATTAGAGAACACGTTGTTTTACCTTTGGTTGGTAGAGTTTGGTTACTGAACTAGAGAAATGCTGTAATTAGTTGAAATGTTTTCATTTGAAAATACTGAGGGACATTTTGCTTAATGTGTGGTTCCGTTTTTACATTTGAAATTTCATAGGGTTGTGTGAGAAGCAAGGCCCGGGAGACTGATTGAAGGTATTCAGTATAAATATGTCGTGTCATTAGAGACCTGAAAGTTTGCTTTCAGTGCAAAGTCTCTGAGGTCCTTAAGTCTTTTGATTGCAGCGTGAACTACAAAGTCTGGCAGTACAAGGAAAATAACTCAGATTTTATCTTAGATGACTTTCCATTTCTATTTTGTTTTAAGACTTGGCAGTGCTTTGGCAAACCCTCACAGTGGTTCACCTGAATTTGAAGTGGACTGAGTCATGTGCCCAAAAATATAATGGCTTAGCTACACACCGAAGCTGCCAATTGCAAGGACCCCTGAGTTGATACTGAGGCCATATCAGTTGAGTATTTCCTGTGGGCCAGGCCATGGTGCTGCAATGGCCAGTGGGTCACATACAGCCTCTGCCCTCGAGGGAGATATGAAAATGGATCATTTTAGCACAGTGATGTACAGGTTGCCTCAGAGCTTGGAAGAAGAGAATCCAGTGCAGCCAGGGGTGGGCAAGGTGGTGCCAAGGAAGGCTTTTCCAAGGTGTTGTTTTCTTTTTTTTTCTTGCGGTTTTATTGAGATATAATTGACGTACAGCATGGTATAAGTTTATGGTGGGCAGTATAATGATTTGACTTGCATTATGAAATGATTACCACAATAAGTTTCGGGAACATTCATCATCTCATTCAGATACAAAATTAAAGAAATAGAAAAAAAATTTTTTCCAAGCGATGAGATCTCTTAGGATTTATTCTCTTAATGAGTTTCATATATAACGCGCAGCAGTGTTAATTATCATGTTGTATGCTACATCCCTAGTACTTATTTATCTTATACTGGAATTTTGTACCTTTTGACTACCTTTATTCAATTCCTTCTCCCCCTCCCCCCCCGCCCCCGTAACCACAAATCTGATCTCTTTCTCTATAAATTTGTTTGTATTTGAAGTATGATTGACCTACAGCACTATGTTATTTCCTGTTACACAGCATAGTGATTCGACATTTCTATGCATTTCAAAATGATCACTACGATATGTCACCATACAAAGATGCTACATAGTTATTGACTGTGTTCCCCACACTGTACATTTCGTATCTGTGACTCATTTACTTTGTTTTGCAACTGGAAGTTTGTACCTTTTACTCTCAGAAACCTATTTCTATCCTCCCCCCCACCACCTCCCCTCTAGCAGCCATCTGTTCTCTGTATCTGTGAGTCTGTTTCTGTTCTGTTCTGTTTGTTCTTTTTTGTTGTTTGTTTTTTAGATTCACATATAAATGAAATCATATGGTATTTGTCTTTCCCTGTTTGACTTACTACACTTATCACAGTACCCTCTAGGTCCACCCATGTTGTCGCAAAAGGCAAGACTTCTTTCTTTTTTATGGCTGAGTAGTATTCCATTGTATACTACTACATACGCATCTTCTTTATCCATTCACCTATTGATGGACATTTAGCTTGTTTCCATATCTTGGCTATTGTGAATAATGCTGCAATGAACATCAGGGTGCATATATTTTTTCAAATTAGTGTTTTTCTTTTCTTCAGATAAATATCCAGGAGTGGAATTACTGGATCTTATGGTAGTTCTATTTTTAATTTTTTGAGGAATCTCCATACTGTTTTCCATAGTGGCTGCACCAACTTACATTCCCATCAACAGTGCAGAAGTGTTCCCTTCCTTTTCTCCGCATTCCAAGGTGTTGTTTCCTGAGCATCCTTGTAGATGATACCTACTGTGTGCATCAGTGGATCTACTTATTATAAACGAATCCACACTAAAGTGCCCGTGACAGATGAGAACTAAGTTGTTCTTCCTCCCAGGGATATTAGAATTTATTACGAGACACAGCCCTTTCTAAACCCAGCCGATGCACTACCGGTAACAGAAATTTGCATGTGAATGTCAGATCTTTTGGGGGCAGGGCAGGGATCTTTCTGGTTCTTACAGTGACATCAAAGAAAGTAGCCACTTTTTCTCTCCGGATTAATGGCTATTCTTAGCTCTCATTTCAGTACTTTTCAAGAAACCAAAACAGACCAAGCACGTCTAATTTACAAGTTGCTATCATTATATAAAAGATGCCCACAGTTTGTCAAATACAATGGAAGACACACAGAAAAAGCATTATTCTTACCTTCTGCAGGTTACACTCTGAAACTTTTCTTCTGCTTATTGTCGGCTGATATTCCTTCTCCTCTGTCTTCAGTCTTACCTCTACTTGCAAACATCTGCAAGTGGCCTTTTATCCATACAGCATGTCTGAGCTAAACCTCTCCAAAGAGCAGTCTGTACTTACTGGTTCCCATATCTACTCTCCCTCTGTCCTCTCTGCCAAGAATGCACGCATCCCCGTTTCTTTGTCTGCCAGTCCAACTTCATGACAAGTAGTTTTCTCTACCAGAATGCTCTTGTCTCATAGGCAAGTTCCTACACATCCTTCAAGACCCCCATTTAAATGGCTCCTCTTATTTGAAAATGTCTGCTGACTTTCCAGGGGGGGAGTGCTTTGCTTATATCTCTAGTGCAGCACCTGTCATGTGGCGTCCTACCTATCTTTTCCATTAAAGCTTTTCTTGGGTAGAAACTGAGTCTTATTCACATATTTTTTACCCAATATCTACTGTCTTTTATATTGTAGGCACTTAATAAATATTGCATGAAATGTTTCAATGATCCATTTATTTTTCCCACATTACCAAATTCCTACCTTCCCAGGCTCTTCACTCTCAACTTTTTTGTGTGTGTTTTTTTTTTTAAATCATGTGTCTCTTCCATATAAGACCCTTTGCTGGGGGCTTTGTCTTATGTTACTTCTCCTTACGTAGCCCAGTCCCACAAAGTTCTATCCTTTCCTCCTTAGAAATGAGGAAACGGGGCTTCCCTGGTGGCGCAGTGGTTGAGAGTCCACCTGCCGATGCAGGGGACACGGGTTCGTGCCCCGGTCCGGGAAGATCCCACATGCCGCGGAGCAGCTGGGGCTGTGAGCCATGGCCGCTGAGCCTGCGCGTCCAGAGCCTGTGCTCCGCAACGGGAGAGGCCACAACAGTGAGAGGCCCGCGTACTGCAAAAAAAAAAAAAAAAAAAAATGAGGAAACAGAAGCTCAGAGAGGTAACATGAAGCAACATACCTGATGATACCCGGCATGTAAGTGGTAAAGCTGGGACTTGAACTTGGATCTTTCTGGCTTATTCATTCACTCACGCATTCCACTGATAATACTGATACATACTTACTGGGGGCAGCCATACTTACACTGGGACCAGAGGAAACCACATGGAACCAGACGAATTCCTTGTCACCACGGACTCCGTTCTAGTAAGATGAGAGACAGACAACCAAATAGTGAAGTCAGGCAGTGAAGTGAAGTCCTGTGAAGGGACATAAAGCAAGGGAATAGACAAAAGACCGAGGATGGGGGTGTATGTGCCATTGTAGCTAAACTGACCTGGGGAGGGACATTAAGCAGAAACCTACATAAAATAATGACAGAGGGGAGAGCAGTCCAGGCAGGAAGGGCAGCAGGGCGCTGGCCTGGAGAAGGGAGTGAGGAACAGCTGGGGCAGAGCGCCTGGAGCTGAGCGGGCGAGAGTGACCCTCTTAGGCGGGAGTTTGGAGAAGAAACCAGCAGCCAGATCATGTGGGAACTTGTAGCCCATGGACAGGAGGAGTAAGGATTTTACTCTGAATATCACTGTGAAGCCATTGGAGTTCTTTAGGTAGTAACACCCTCCTGTGCTGTCATATAAGCCACAGCAGTTTGTAAAACAGCTATGCTTGGTCTGTTTTGGTTTCTGCAAGACTCTTTGAAATGTCACCTTAGCCATGAGTACAGATAGAAAAGGTGGCTTTTTGTGCTTTAACCCATTTAGTTCTCAAAACCCCCCGGATGAGGCAAATGGTATTCTTATCCCAGCAGTAGAGATGGAAAAACGGAAGGCCACAGGGGCTAACTAGCTTGTGCACAATTACATGGCTAGCAAGTAGCCCAGCTGGGGTTTGAACTTGTCCTTAAGATGAGCTCGGTAACTTGCCTACCATCCCATAACTAGCTCGGCAGGATTGGAGCACAAAGCCGGTTAGTCTGACTCGTGATCTCAAAGTGCTGTCTGTATTTCATTCTTCCTTCTATTGCCTCTGCCCAGTCTTGGCATCTGCAACTTTGCGCCAGGCTTGCCGTGTTAACTGCTCTCCCAGCTTCTGTCTTTCCTGATACCAATCTTGCATACCTCCCACTAGCTGTGTGCTCAGGGGCGGGCTTTACATCTCTCTCGCTCCCTCTTCCCTCCAACAAAATCCTTCCTGGACCTTCCTGTTCAGTGCATTTCAACATACTTAGACTGTCCTTCAGGGCCCTCCAGAGCCTGGCTGCAGACCGTCTCTCCCAGCTGACCCCACCTTCCCTCCATACCTACCCCTCCCCTGCAGCCAGATAGGTCTCTGTTTGTTCCTGGAAAGAAGCCAGTACACACTGAGGTCTGCAGCTTCGCTCACCCCATCCTCTCTGCCTGGGACACTCCCTCCTAATGCCTTCTTCCTTGGTTCAAGACGTGTTCCTCGGAAAGGCCATTCCCTTTTGATTCCGTCTTCTAAACTTGCAGACCATTTGTCCGTGTCACTCACTGACCTGGCCCTTCGGTTGATAACTGTTTTTGTCGTATCACCCTAACTGAATTGTCATCGCTTAAAACCAACAAACATGCCTTCTACTTCTACTTCTTGAAGTCTTCAGAAAGGTAGATATAGCCCCAACCATATCCTTTTAATTAGCATCTAATAGGTACTCACTGAAGTGTTGGTAAGGCTTTTGGGAGGAAGTGAGATAAACTATAATTACACAAAAGGCATGGTCACTCCACAGCATATTTGGCCCCTTTTGGTGTGTATTTAAGGAAAATCAGCCCTTCTCCTATTTTCTGAACGTTGGTGATGCTCGGTTGCTGGGCCAGTCCCAAAGATTGCTCCATATTTGCTAAAAAGAAAACTTGATTGGAGAAGCTTAGTACCCTCTCCCCTACTTATATTTGTTTTTCTGATATTAAACAAGTGCAGTTGGGTTTCACAAGTTGTTGGGACTTTTTTTTCTTTTTCTTTTTTTTCTTGCTACTTCTAATTAGTCCAGATGGCTATGTAATTCACAGACTCAAATGTGTCCAGATCATGAAAATCCAAAGGCCTCCCTGTTTGGGTAGAGTCCATATGTTTAGGCATTGTTGTTTCTTGTGTGGGTCCACAGAACGTGTTGAAAAATCTAACAGTGGAACTTGCATTTCCTACTTGGTCCAAGTTAGGATGTTTCAGTCCTTCTGGTCATGAGGGGAGGGGAGGGGGGGGTCACCTCACAAGTGATTACTTTTTCCTCTAAGCAAGAAAGGTAATAAGAGATTGTAAATAATTGAACGAAGCCTTTATTACTCTAAACACTACAGCCCGTGCTATATCAGCATTTCGGGAAGATCAACATCCAGTATATGGAAAGGTTTTTTTAAAAAAAGAAATTTCTACCCATTAGCCTAAAATTAATCAGGCTCATCGTTTTCAAGTATGAGTGTATTTTAGAGTTCCTGAGAAGCCCGTAAAAAAAAATACAGATTTTTAGGTTCCTGCTGCCTAGAGATTCTGATATAGTAAATCCACGGTGGGGATCAGGTCATCTGCACCGTTACCAGGCATCTGCTTATCCCGTGGTCCCTAGCAGCACACTTTGAGAAACTCTGACCTAGACTACAAAGCAAAAAATTCAAAAACCAGGATTTTTTTCAATGAGAAAAAAATCAACTATCAAATTTAATGCTCAAATTCTTGCCCCAGTGATGTTAGATTGTTGGCTTTCTCTTTTCTTTTTGCCCCTTTTTTCACTGCAGCTTGTTTTTGGCCACTGAAGGCATCCATCCTTACCACTCCAAGGCCTCTTTATCTTTTCTAGAAAAGTGTAAGTGCATTTGCTAGAATAAAGCATTTTTTTCAAGCTAAGTATCTCTAGTGTTTCAAATATTCATTTTATTAGAATGTATAATTCTTCCTATTACCACTTTTCCCCATAAGCGTGGTTTTTGGAGGGGCCTGTGGTAACAGATGCTTGGTTTATCCTCTTTATTTGAATTTCGAGTGCTTATTCTGTGCCCTGCTTGGCTTGGAGGACAATTCTACATACCATCACTTCACATCTAGAAATTAATTCACCTGTTTGTTCATTCAATTGAGATTTATTGAACACCTACTATTTATCAAACACTCTTCTTGGCACTGGGACATCAGTGTAAACAACAGATAACACATTCTTATTAAGTTTACAATCTAGTGGGGGAGAAAGACAAGAAATATGTTGAAAAGTGTTATGGAAAAAATCAAGTAGGGAAAAGAAGGGTAGAGTTCTAGAGGTGGAGGAGGGCTGCAAAGAAATTTTATACAGTGGTCAGAGAGAAGGTGACATTTGAGAAAAGACTCAAAAGGAGGGAAGTGAGCAAGCCATGGGGACACTTGGAAGGACAACAGTCTGGGCACAGGAAACAGCCAGTGCAAAGGCCCTGAGACAGGAATGTGTCCGGGTCTTGAAGCAACAGCAAGGAGGCCGGCAGGGCTAGGGTAGGATAATCAAGGGGGGAGAACACTGGCAAAGGTCAGAGAAGAAATGGGGCCATTGTACAGACTTGGGCTTCTTCCCTTGGGTGAATGAGAAGCCATTGCCCAGTTTTGAGCAGAGAAGCGATGTGATCTGCCTTGGATTTTCAAAGGATTTCTTTGGCTCTGTGCTGAGAATAGACTGTGGTGGGAGCATGGCAGAGCCAGCGGGACCTGCCAGGAGGCTGCAGCAGGGATGCAGGAGGGAACGGACGGCTGGGGCCTGCCTGAATCCTGCGGAGGGGTGGCAAGCGGTCAGCTTTGGATATAATTGGAAAGATGAGCCAACAGAGTCCTTTGATGACTTGATGAGGGAAGGGAGAGAGAAAGACTAGATTCAAGGATGATTTTTGGCCTGAATCACCGGAACTGAGTCACTTCCCCATCAAAGGAGATGAGGAGAGGCTGCGGGTGGAGTGGTTGGGGGAGAGGATGCGGAATTCAGTTTTGCTCACATGATTGAGTTGCCTATTGACAACCAAGGGGAAGTGCTGTGGGCAATTGTATATATGAGTCCGGTGCTTGGGAGATAATTATCTAGGAGTTTTTAGTGTATGCAAAGGTAAATAATGTTTTTGAAAGTTTATTTCTTTAAAAAAAAATCTTGCTTTATACTTGAACCTGTTATTGTATGTGCATATGTATATATGTAAGTGTGTATAATTGTATATATGTGGGTGCATAATTCTCTCAATATATAATTGTATAATTAGCAGAATTGTGTGTGTATATGTATGTCTGTTCTTCTGCTAATTATACCTCATAGTCCATTGTTTGCAGTTTTTTGTTTCTAGCCTATTGTTGACCCCCTAACCTTTGGTACAGACTGACTTTATTGACCAAGTCATTCTCTGTTTCCTGGTATGGCACTCCAAATTTACCTCTGATCATCATCAGTATTATTATCATTCACCATTTGGGGCTTGTGTTCACTCTTTTGGGCTTTCTATCTTGAAACAGATTACCACTGCTGAAAATGGTTAAAACTTGATTATCTCTGGTAAGTTCTTTTCCGCGGGGCAGTTAACAGAGGCTTCGAGAGTGTGTGAACTTAGTAGTGCAGCCTTCTCTACCATGTGACCATGCTTGGCACACTTGATCCATGATGGCACAGTTCATTTGTGTAAGCAACTTGACAGATGTCCTTACTGAGGCATCAAATTGGATGGTGTCTGCTAACAAATCTAATGGGAAAAAAGAAAAGAGAATTCAAAGGATTATCTTTTTTTTTTTTTTTTTAGGATTAAATCTGTGCCGTTTAGCTGTTTGATACCCTGTAGTTAATGCTGCTTTATTAGAAGCCCATACAATTCTTCACATGGGTGTCAAAATAATTTCAGTGAAAATGATGTTGTGTGGACTCATCAGGCTGAAGTCTTCGTCTTGTGATTACAGATGGGTTATTGTCTGCTGTTTCACTGTCTTCCAAGCCTTTTGCTGGACGAGCTAGACTTAACAATCTCCATTAATTCACTTTGGCATTTCACATGGCTCGTCAGGCCACAAACACGATGGTCTTTAATAATTTTTTTTTTAATCCTGCAATGCTCCTTTTTAATTGATGTACTTCATAAACTGTATTTGCCAAAGCTATAATTACTCATCAAGCAGTGAAAGCAAACCTACCTCCAAGTACAATGAAGATGTTCTTTTGTGAAATTATTAAGATACAGAAGTTCGACACGCAGAGTAATTGTTTTAGCACTGCTTTATAATTATATCTTTTGGGAATGTATCTTTGGGGATCACACCTATTAGAGCCTATCAAATTGGAAAGGACCGATCATCACCAGCACACCTCATAAATGCCCCTGCCTCACAGTGACCATTTCCCAATATATATGAGGTCTTTAAAACACTTGGAATTGGCCTATTTCTTTCATAATGTTTTTAAATGCTCTTTAGAGTGGTTAACTCTCTGTTTCACCTGAGTTTCATTTAATTTATTTGAAATATTTTGTTCTGACTCTTGAAATCCCATAGAAGAACCTTATATCATTGGGTAGGGGATCCTGCAAGGAACATCAGTGGAGAGTTACCATCGAAAAAGTTTGGAAATAGGCCAAATTAAGGTGACTTAGAATCGCGTAGAAGAACCTTATATCATTGGGTAGGGGATCCTGGAAGGAACATCAGTGGAGAGCTACCATCGAAAAAGTTTGGAAATAGGCCAAATTAAGGTGACTTAGAATCACATAATGTAGAAATTCGCATTTAGTTGATTCGCAAAATGTGTAAATTTTACCATGGTGCAAAATTACGATATTAGCTTTTATAAGAAGGATCCAGGGAGAGTAAGAAAGTACTGTCAATAAAGGATTTGGAACAAGGTTTCCCAGAGTGTGTTCCCACAAGGTGTCGTGGGGGAAACGAAAAGGAAGTGCTCCACAGCGAACCTGGGAGGGAAGTTTACTGTCTCCCACTTAAAGAAGAGTCAGGTGTGTCCAAGTAGGAACCTTGCTGTCTTTTGTGTCATTTTGTCTCCAGTGTCTTGCATGTTGTAGGCATAGAAATACTTGCTGAAGAGTGAACTGCAGGACTTCTCAGAGCCTTTAACTTTACAGTGAGCACTGTGACTCATCCAAGAGAGGGTGGTGATTCGCAGCCTTTCCCAAACTTATTGGACTTTGGAACCCTTTTCTTGAGGAACGTTTTACTAGACTTAGTAAACGAGATACCCTCTGGGAAATTCAAGATTTGAGTAAGATAGTTAAAAATAAAGTTTTGAAATTGATCACTGAGTGAAATATTCAAGTTTTTTGCTGCGATTGGAACCTAAGTGATACAGATTATGCAGCAGGAGGGATGTCAGACTTCATTGCTTGTATCTGCGATTTGGGGCAAGTTGCATGACCCCGAAAAGCCTCAGTGTGTTCTTCTGTAAAATAGGGATAGTAATTATATTTCTCTAACTGGTTCTTGGGAAAATAAGTTACATTTGGTCCCACTCTGGAAAGTTAAATGAAACTATGTAGAGGACTTCACTGGGTAAACCCTTATTATCATTATCATCATAAAAAACTAAGGGATAGGCCTTCCCTGGTGGCGCAATGGTTGAGAGTCCGCCTGCCGATGCAGGGGACACGGATTCGTGCCCCGGTCCGGGAAGATCCCACATGCCGCGGAGCGACTGGGCCCGTGAGCCATGGCCGCTGAGCCTGCGCGTCCGGAGCCTGTGCTCCGCAACGGGAGAGGCCACAACAGTGAGAGGCCCGCGTACCGCAAAAAAAAAAAAAAAGTAAGGGATAAAATTGCTCCATTTAGTTGGTTATGATAGTTAGTTGGTTATGATACACTGAAGTTAAAATGCGATCGACCTTTCTCCCTCTCTCCCTTCCTTCAACAAATAGTGGAGGGCTTCTCATATGCCAGGCGTAGTTGTTAGTTCTGAGGGAGACAGCAGTGAACGCAATTAAGGCCCCTTCCCTCGTGGACCTAGGGTTTTTGTAATATAATGTGTTTACCGATGTCATGGTCTCTTAGAACATAAATTTAATTGTACACAATTCAGTTAAAGTTAACTGTTAGAGATCTGCCCCAAAGCATCACTTCTTCTCTCAGAATTGGACCTGTTCTCACATGAAACAAGCAACACGAGATTCAGAGGTCATGTTTTAAAAGAAAATAAATAAAATTAAGCTAGCATTACTCGATAAGGTAAAGCCAGGGAAACGTGGGATCCCTTTCTTCCCGATCAGGTCCACCATGGCAGTCGGGTGGCCAGATTTAGCAAATAAAAACATACAACATGCAGTTATATTTGAATCCCCCATAAATAAAGAATAATTTTTTTTCTATAAGTAAATCCCAAATACTGCAAGGGACATACTTATACTAAAATAAAAAGTGGTATATTTAAAAATGAAATTTAACTGGGCATCCTGTATTTTTTTTTTTTTTTTCTGAACACCCTTCCTCTCTAAACCAGGGGCCCAGCCCACTGCACAGAAGAAAGATGATTGCAACAAGTCAACGTTTGAATCCATGTGTGCAGAGGAGATATTTTACCCCAAACAGAATAGGAACTTTTGCTTCCATTTGAAATGATTTATAGCTGTTCCCGCCTGATCGCCGAGTGTTTCCAAATTAAAAGCCATTAATTAAGGCCTTATATAGATACAAAAGATATTCGAGGAGTGCTTTGTAATTCCAGCTCAGTACTTCAGGTGAGAGCTTTTCAAATTACGTGGACCACTGGAGCCACCTGCTTGAGGAACCACGGTGGGAGCCGTCTCGTGGCTCATCAGTGCGCCACCGTGCCAGCGTTGTTACTGATTTTTCTCATTTCTCCAGGGCAAATACTAA
This sequence comes from Phocoena phocoena, assembly GCF_963924675.1. Taxonomy (NCBI): domain Eukaryota; kingdom Metazoa; phylum Chordata; class Mammalia; order Artiodactyla; family Phocoenidae; genus Phocoena; species Phocoena phocoena. Next base: position 27,879,225 of record NC_089238.1, on the reverse strand, counting down.
TTAATGGATACAATTCACAGCTGATTAGCTGTGGTTTCTTCAGTAATTACATTCGCATACTAACTGTTCAGAAGAGGATTTCTAACCCAGTTCTTATTTCACTCTAAGCTTAATTTGTTTTTTGAATTGTTTAGGCCCTTCGTTAAATAGCCATTTTATTTTTCTTTGTTGTTTTAGGTGCTATTAGATAATAAGTGAGTTTAATCTTTAAAAAAATGCTCGCTGATAATGAGCTGTTTGCCTTAAATGGATTTCTAATTCCCCAACAAAACCTACATTTAAATAACAGTAAAGTTGTGATACAGGCTTTCGCGAGGTTTGAGTCAGGAATTGGTACGCGGAATATACATCGCGGCCCAAGTTCTCATAAATCTCCAAAAAGAACATTCTAAATGGAGTCCCGAGATCTTAATTCTAAAATCATTCATTCATCAAAAATTCCAAGATCGGGCTTCCCTGGTGGCGCAGTGGTTGAGAGTCCGCCTGCCGATGCAGAGGACACGGGTTCGTGTCCCTGTCCGGGAACATCCCACGTGCCGCGGAGCGGCTGGGCCCATGAGCCATGGCCACTGAGCCTGCGCTTCCGGAGCCTGTGCTCTGCAACGGAAGAGGCCCGCGTACTGCAAAAAAAAAAAAAAAATGGGGGAAAACTGTGTGTGTGTGTTCATGCTCCTGCTCACGTGTTTCTTTTTACTTTTAAAATGCTTTTTAAAACACTTTGTTGAGGTATCATGGACCTACAAAAGAACTGTACATATTTCATGTATACAACTTGATGAGTTTGGAGATAAGTATACATTTGTGAAGCCATCACCATGTGTTTTTGATGTCACATGCCTTCAGAGAAACTAGATAAAGGGCTTTCTTAAGCGCCACAAATACATCTTTCATAAATCCTTATAAAGATACTTATCCAAATGAATCTGAGGGCTCATTGTGTGAGGATGTATTTAGGTGTGATTTTACAGGGTGGGATTTTGCTTCTGTAGACCATAACAGCGTTCTGAAACCCTTAGAGCCTTCCGTATAAATCCTGCTTGGTTCTTGGATCGCTGACATGAGAAAGTGCAGCGTGTCAGTCCTGCTTCTGTGAACGAATCCTACAGGTTCAGAGTCAGAGGATGAGAGCCTCCCAGAAATAAGTGCTTGTGGGTTTATTGGGAGGAGGACTATGTGGGTCTTTCATATCTATGTGTCTGTATCTATATTTATTCTCTGTATTTATCTGTGTGTTTGTATCTATCTGTGTACCCATCTCTTTGGGAAAATTGTGCCTTTTACTTTAAATAATTACTAGCTCTATTTATAATAGAGAATGGATATACATTTCACCCTGTGGAGACCAAACCTATGTGTTATTTGATGCATGAAAGGGAGGAAATAATACACTTTATAAAAAGAAGGGCATTCTTTTACCATTTAAAAATCATGAAAATAATATAGCTCCGGATAATTATGCTCACAGAGCCTTTCCACATTGCCAGACTGATAAGAGAATGTTTAAAGCAACAAAACGTTCCTACTTAGACCATCTGAACCTGAAAATACGTTTCTGCCAAAATCCAAGTTTTATATTTTGATAACAGGTCTCTAGAAGGAAAGAGCTTATGTCTGAAATGCTGATACAGTCTTATTTGTGATGGCCTGAATGGGCTATTGTGTTAGGGAATTAAATAAAAATTGCTGTGTTCATAGGATCCCGCTTATATGTTAAACCTCTTTGCACTTAACGTTACATTGAGAGATTAAATACCACTGTTTTCAACAGCTCTGATGGATATAGATATCGTTTTAAACTCTGGAGATTTAAAAAATACTCTTTAGTCTTATTATTTATTCATATTCATGCCACACCCCATTCACGGGAAAATAGAATTTGAGTCCTGGGAATTGAATTCTATTCACTTTAATTCACATTTTAACCTACCCACACTTGTGACATCTGTTCTTGAAAAGTAAGCTATGAAATCCCAACATGCTTTAAAAATGTGTCAGGGTGATTTTCTTGGAAACTCTTTTCCTGCTAACCTGACAAATGCCAGTTCGATAAACAACACCCACTAGTGACCAGTTGGCCAAATGTTTACAATTGTCTCCCTTTGCTATTAGTCTCGATGAGAAACAACACTATTTTCTAGAATTATCGTGTTAGCTTAACTCGGTGCTTTATTTTCTGAGGGAACCAGCCGACAGCATATAGCATAGTGCTCTGAAATCTGTCACAGTTCACATTTGGTCCGAGTGAAACCACCCTTTTATCTCACAACACCAACATTCTTTCCAAATCCCATCTAAGCAGTAAGTAAACCCCCAGAATTCTTTATGATGCTGCATATTAACATAAAATGATCTGTTTTCTTTCAGTTTGGAAATAACAATAACTACATGAATATGGCTGAAGCAAACAACGCTTTCTTTGCAGCCAGCGAGGTAGGTGTCTGCCTTAATGTATCTGTTCATGTTTTGTGTGTTATTTAGATCATTTAACAGGCTTGAAGGGAAAAGCCGAGTATTGAATTTATCTTGTTATTATGTGGCACGAGGTAACGACTTTGGAGGAAAAACGAGAAAAACCTATTGGAAGAGAAAATAACCTGACAAGTCTTTATCACTCGTCCATAGGCTGTTAGGAACGTTAGTAATTCACATACACATCTCTTGATGAAAAGAGTATAGATGCAAGCAAAAGTAAGTATATAAGAAAGGATAGAATATCTATCCAAACTATATTTGGAAACTAGGATGGAAGGGACTCCTAATAGAAAATATTTAAACTTCACACAGCTCTGGGGATAATTTCATTAAGTTGACATGGTTTGGGAACAGTGTGGCAGAACAGTATTACAATTTCTGGGGTCTTCAGTGAGAGTGGTGTAAAATGAGTGTTTTTGTTAGATTCCCACACCCGAGTACGGTGCCTGGCACATAGTAGTTGCTCAATAAATATGTATTGAATGAATGAATGAATGGGCATGCTCCAAGACTCGGCTATAGCTAGGAAAATCAGGCGATGGATTTGAAATGCAACACCATGGTGGCTCTGAGTTTGTCTGCAGTTTACCAGTGCCCATGGAACAAACATATTTTTGTTGCTGTTTTCACTGCCCTTCCCTACTTAGTGACTTAAGGCTGCTGTCTTGGTCTCATTGGCCTGCCCTCCAGAACAACCTCCATCTTGATTAGATCAAGAAAGAGCGGACATATGTATATGTATAACTGCCTCACTTTGCTGTAGAGCAGAAAGTAACGCAACATTGTGAATCAGCTATACTCCAATACAAATTTTTAAAAAAAGAAATGGTTTCTTAAAAATGGTAGACTGTGTGAGATTTAAGATTTTAAAACAAGAACAAGCAGAAGTGAAATTGGTCCAGATGGAACATTTCCTCTTGTGATTCCTGTAATAAAAAGTCTTCATTTTCCAAATACATTCAAATACAGGAAACTGGACCAGCTTGACCCCAGAGAATGAAAATCATAATGGCTTCGTAAATGATCTCAGTTACAGGGAAGCAAGTGGTATGGAAGAAATTAACTTGGAGAAATTAGTAGAAAAAGTTGGGGAATCGAGAACTAAGGGTATCCGTAGATTAATCATTTTTGCAGTGACCATCATCTCTCTAACCAAGGATACTGCCTAGATAAGGGAATATTGTTTGGCACTGGCTGCTGTGTTGTTTGTGATAATGAGCACAAACCCCATCTGTAAGGACAACATGATGTTTCATTCTGTAGGATTTTTTTCCCTACATTTGAATCAAACATTGATGAAAGCTCTACTGCCAGCAGCTGTTCAGAGACAATTTAATTCCAGCTGTGATAATTCACCGTGTCAGACATTGGCTGTTATATGTTGATACAACAGTTCTCCAGATTTGCATTTTTATCAAAAGGAACAAATGTTTTGAACATTTCAGTACAGATGGTATTTAATCATGTACATACTACTTTAACATGTACAAGGTAAACACTGGGAAGTCAATATCTGCAAAAAGTAATCATATAAACTCTAACTGATTAACCTGATATTGGTCATATGGCATAGTTGCAAAAGTCAATGTCTTTTTCTTTGGTTGCTGCCATACTTGGTTATTTTTATTATCTCAGATAACCAGTGTTGTGATTACTCTTTTCTCTAAGGAACGTTTAACTTTATATTTAATGGATTACCCCTCTTTAAAAGTCATTTAAGATTTTAGCATTTTCTTAGTTATATAATATATTATGGTATTATTTTATTAGGTTGTGAAATAGTAATATATTAAATTCTAGCTCAAAATTAATTTGTCTTTTAAAAAATATACTGGAGGAACACATAATATGTAAGATCTCTCTTTATTCCGTAACAGAAATAAAAATGACAACCTCCTTAACTTTAACTGCCTCACTTAAGACATGTTAGAATTTAAGAAGTAATCTTATATAATTATTTCACTGTACATCTTTTCTTGAACAAAAAATAAAGCCCAAGTAAATGTTAATGCACTATGTTATAGTATGTGCCTAATTTCCCAATCACTGCATTAAAAGTAAATTTATTTGTTTTTTTAACATTTTAACGAGTACAGACTAATTCAGGAAGACTTTAGGTTTGATGCTGTAAAGTCTAAATTGTGCCTGAAACCGATCCCCTTCCCACAGGTATCGCCCTGTAGATAACACTACGGGGACCAGGATGCTCTGAGTTTGAAATTCACACATTTGCTTTATGTTTTCTGTCTGTGTCATGATTACCCTGACCATTTTTAAAGTACTTTAAATATTTATTGAAATAATATTTCAAGTGTTAATTACAGTGGTAATGAAAACAGCCAAATGCCACATATCAAGAATGAGTGTTTATCCGTATTGTTAATGTGATATGTTAGATTTCATTAAGCAGTAATGGGGTAGCAAATGAGTCACAAATTACAGTTGCATCTGTTACTAGGCCACATTAGTGCCAAAATAACGGCAAATGCAGCCATAGGGTTACATTCATTAGCCAACCACGCTTGTGGCCAATTCATCCCTTTGTGTTTGAGAACTCGGGGTACCACAGTCAGAAATTGACATCCTTGGGGGGGTCATTATTGGAATAAATATGTCAGAAAATCTAATATTTCATTCTAGCTTTCAAATGTGTTATTATGCTCTAATGTTTTGCATCTATTAAATCTGCTAAGGACCTCAAGATGTTCAATTGTCCTGCCATAGACTCCCATAGCTTGTGACCTCTTTATTTCTGGTGAGATACAAATAGTAGTTGACAGGTTCTATAGGCAAGAAATGTGTTTTTGTTTTTGTTTTTGTTTTTGTTTTTTGTGGGCCTCTCACTGTTGTGGCCTCTCCCGTTGCGGAGCACAGGCTCCGGACGCGCAGGCTCAGCGGCCATGGCTCACGGGCCCAGCCGCTCCGCGGCATGTGGGATCCTCCCGGAGCGGGGCACGAACCCACGTCCCCTGCATCGGCAGGCGGACTCTCAACCACTGCGCCACCAGGGAAGCCCAAGAAATGTTTTTTTTGTTTGTTTGTTTGTTTTCCCCTTGCGTTTGTTTCTATTTTCTCTCAAATGGTTCTTAAGTTACATCATCATTGATAGCTTGAAGAAGGATGATTTTCAGCCCTTAATTAGTCCTTTTAACCACTTACAACAGATTCAAATTATGTGGCACCAATTCATTCTTCAAAAAATGCTATTAGTAATAAATGAACTATAATGTTGACCCTCTGAGCTAGGAATAAAAAGTATCTGAGCTGTCCCTGAACCCCTTCACCCTACCAAAAAAATATTCTAGACCTTGACCCTTCTCCCCACAAAATCCAAGTTCTATTTTAAGAAAGACAATTCATGGGGTTCAGCAAGGCAGCCCTGATTTGCATCTCAAGGCCCTATGTGAAAACACTATCTTTGAGAATCTAAGTAGCCATGAAGAAAACAATGCATTATTTACCTAGGTCTTGAGAAGTAACACTTGTCTAGGTAATTGAGCAACATCCATGGAATTAGAACATTTCTATCAGTATATCTCTATGCTCGTTCAGTGGTCTTTAAAAGCTGAAGACTGGGGCTTCCCTGGTGGCGCAGTGGTTGGGAGTCCACCTGCCGATGCAGGGGACATGGGTTCGTGCCCCGGTCCGGGAAAATCCCACATGACGTGGAGCGGCTGGGCCCGTGAGCCATGGCCGCTGAGCCTGCGCGTCCGGAGCCTGTGCTCCGCAACGGGAGAGGCCACAACAGGGAGAGGCCACAACAGTGAGAGGCCTGCGTACCGCAAAAAAAAAAAAAAAAAAAAAAAAAAAAAAAAAGCTGAAGACTGGAAGAAAAGTGTTCTGATAAATACATATCAAAATCTTCCTGTAAAAGAAAATAACTCTCCTTACAATTTAAATAAAAGCCGCGGATATATGTACTCTGATAATCCTTATATGAAATGCTTTATTACAAACAGTAACAATTTCCATGGAAGCATTCATTGCACTTGAGGATATACCAATAAGGAAATTTAAAAAGCAAACCATACATTCAATATCACTTGTTTTATATATTGTGGCAGAAAGTAAATATGTGTAATGTTCACTTCTGGATTAATGTCATGTGTGTGCTCCACAAAATCGTCAGCATTTGATGAAGCATGTGGATAATGTAAGCGTTTGAGTCGTTTCACTAACATATCAATAAAGTGGTAATTTGTTATATAGCCAAATCTAATGTCGCTGGTGCTCCAACTAACAACAAAGACAGATGTTGCTAATTAAGTACGCATTAAAAAACTGTTAATACTGATACTCCATTAAAATCATATGATAATGAGACTCAAATCTTTAATCAGAATGATCAGCAAAACTTTATGTATGGAAATCTGTGTTTAAGGTATTTTCATTTGAGAAATCCATATTTGGCCTAGCTCTGTAGTACTTTCATGCGAAATCTTTCGTTTTCCCTCCAAGGAGAAATAAGATATAGGAAGAGAATATGAAGATATCTGTATTTTGTTTCCTTTAGCAGACGTTCCATACACCAAGCCTCGGAGATGAGGAGTTTGAAATACCCCCGATCACGCCACCTCCAGAGTCGGACCCCGCTCTGGGCATGCCTGATGTACTTCTACCTTTTCAAGGCCTCAGCGATCCGTTGCCTTCCCAGGGAAGTGAATTCACGCCCCAGTTTCCCCCTCAAAGCCTGGATCTTCCTTCCATTACAATCTCAAGAAATCTCGTGGAACAAGATGGCGTGCTTCATAGCAGTGGGTTGCATATGGTAGGCAGCAAATTTACTGCTTGAAAGTGTTTTAGTTATTGTTTGTCCTTCGCAGGGTAAAGATCTGAGAGCCCATGTGCTAAAACATGCTCGTGCCTATCCACCGGAGGACGTGTGGATTGTTCCTCCCAATGCCGTTTAAATGCAGGTAGTGGATTAATCCCTGGTGTGGGACAAGAGCGCGCTGGGTTGGTTGACTTGAAAGAGGAGGACCCAACAAGTTCCTTCTGGTTTGAAATGAGTTTCTGAGAAGTCTGATTCATTGGTTTGAAAGCAAAGGCGTCTCCCCTTGCCTTTGGTTTGACAAAGAGGTGTACTTGAGTTGAAAGTTTGCCCAGGAGAGTTTTTAGAAATGGAAGCCCTTATCAAGTGCCCGGGTCTTTTGCATTTGTTGGATTAAAGCATCACGTTTATGATACATGATTTGCTCCTATCTGAGATGAAATATCAAACTGTGGTACAGAGAAAGGGAGAAAGAATAATTGCTTATAACCAGCAGAGAAAAATATAGAGCGGGTTATTGTGTGAAGTATACCTAATTGTGGTATTTATTGTCGTAAACATCAAGTAAGGCCCTCCAGAGAGCCAAGGTTACTAATGCAATAATTTTGGTTCTGTTTTTCTTAGTGTGCAATTATAGTTAGCAATCACCAGAGTAAATCTGCTGAAGTATTTTAAGCTCATCTGCTGGGATTGTTTTTTTTTTTTTTTCTCTACCATAGTATATAATGCATCTGTGTCTATCTAGGTGAGGTACTAGGCAGACATTTTCAAACAAGATTAATAGTTTATAGGGCTTTTTTTTTAACCCTGATAAAATGAAACAGATGTGTTGGTATAACAAAAAACAATTCCTGTTGCTTGTTTACATATTTCTGTGCACATTGTGACCATGCCAGCGATGTTTATTGGTTTCATTGTTAATTCCCCAGATAACAACAGATGATTGCCAAATATGTAGTGGATTAGCAGTGCAAAGATTCCGTGTGCTCTCTGAAATATAAGATTACTTTCCCAAATAGGATTGCGGCAACATAATTTTCTTTGCCTGTGATCTTTTGTGTCTGAGCTGAACATCAGGGTTTTTATTTTTACTTTTTTGTCAGAAAAGAATGCAGGGAACAGTCGGGAAATGGTCATTAAGTATTCATAAACGTTCTTCGCCATCACAAATAATTGTTTCCTGTGAACTTTCTTACATTTTTGTCCCTTTGACACTGGAAGGGAGGGTTCTGTCCTCTGTTCCTCTATAATGAGGCTTGCAACGTTGTGCCTGGAAAATAATAAAAATAAAAAGGGTGTTTAGTCACCAAGAGAGTTTGCCTAGGGTTCACCATTATTCATAGATGCTCAGCGAGGCTCATTTAAGTTAGGGAAATAGTTAAAAGACCATATAATGCATGCTAAAATGTGTGCTTTATTAAATTGGTAAATATTTATTAATAATATAAGAATCTGCCTTTAAATTAAACATCTGATGAATTACCTTGCCTTAAAGCTATAAAACTGTTATTGCTGCTATAAAAAAAAGTGTAAAGGAGGCATTTTGACTATGAAATTTCATTTCATGGTCAATTGAATTTACTATATGGGAAAGAACTAAAGATGGAATCATAAAATAATTATGATATTCACATACACTTAAAGAACAATGCTTTCACGGACTGGCATTGGAAGAGAGGACTCAATTTTTAATGCTTCTTTCGTAATGTATTGCTAATCACTCAAGCCGTTGACTTATTTCATTGATTTTTAAAAGTATGAGTACTTTAGCCAAGTGCAAGATGTCATGGTATTTACATGGACCTCATCACATTTATTGGAGCCTTTCTGAAGTTTTGCTGAACCCAAATGATATTTATTTTGGCTGGAAACAAACTAATCTTGTTGAAAATTCTAGTAGAATTTCACCTTGAAGAAATGTCATGGGATTTTAAATCACAAATGTTGGAAAAAATAAAATGTACCAGGACAGAATTATGATGAATACAATGTGTCGTTGGCTTTGTTCTATGTACTACCTGACATGTTCACCTATAAACTTGAATTCAGAATCGCCAGAGGCATGGTTAAAAATAGGTTATGTCAAGGTTCTTCTATATTTCCCTCCGGGTACCGAGGTGGCTGGCGACATCGTAATGCTCCACAGCAGCTCCTCGGAGATTTCCCTTAGGAAGGTCACCAGAAAAATAATAAATAATACTTTATGCATCACGCACTCGGCTTCCCAGTGTGCACCGGTTATCATACCTTATGCAAGTAAGAAGTTTTATTATCCAAATGAATATGGCTGTCTGTTAAGGATTGCTATGGTGAATTAAGACTTTCATATAAGAAGAAAAGCCAGCTTGTTTATGGGGTATTGAACCAGCTTTTCTTCAGAGCTTCACTGGTTTTCCTTCAGAAAGAGTGACAGTTTGTCACATTACTGATTAGCTGCATTTTTGTTGGCAACCAGCACAACATGTTTATCTTCCTTAAGTTTCTGCCATTATATTTAAAAAACAGAAAGCAGGAACAGAAAAGAAAAGGGGGGATTAAAAAGAGTCTTAATGATTAGCATTCCCATTTCAAAATATGCAAATAATGCCCTGGTATTCAAAAGAGAATTGTTGAAAAAATTGAAAGTCGATGCATTTGTGACTTCAAAGAACAACCTTGATTTGCTTGTTGTGGATATGTGTATTTTCACACAGGGTGTCGCTGGCAAGTTGAAATCAACAGTCATAGTTTGGTTACCTCTAAGCATTATTGTCAGTTTAGATGATCAACTGGAAATTATTTTAATCTACAAAAGATTGCAATCCTAAAAATCTACAACGTGTGCTCCAAAAGGTTTCTTTCTTTTTTTTTTTTTAACACCTCTCTATAATCTGCCCAGCCTGCTGAGTAGCATTGACATCAGTAGTACATCAATTTCAGAAAGTGGATTATTTTTACTAGACAGCTATTGTGACATATTGGGTCAGTCATAAATGAAAGATATTCATGCAAGCATGCAATACTTGTAATGAAGTCTCACTCTGACCTTCTGTATGATTGATTCTGTAATTTAGTTTTCTCAGGCAGTGCCTGAAATGAAATGAAATCATGTTGAACAAGTTTTGAATACCCACAGTGCACCAGGAGAAGAAAAATCTGCAGCCCTAGAGGCTTGAGAGAGCAGCTGAACGATTTATCTCTATGCTATTATAGCCTTTGCCAGCATTCAACATTTCTTTTTTTTTTTTTTCTTATTTGGCTTAAGTACTTAATTCTGCAGGTAGCAGTAAATGGGAAAATAAAATGCTGTTCAGATTTAAAATGACAGGACAGGAGTATGTGCAGGGGACTGATAAAATATCTTGAATAGAACTGACCTTTCATGTAGCTGAAAGTTACTGGGGGATTCATCCTCATAATTATCATATAGATTATTTTTATTTCTTTCCTGCAATGAAACATTTCAGAGAGCAGTAGTGCTGATTGAATGAAAATTGAACTTGTTAACATTCTTTTCAGCTTAGCCTGTTGTACATAACAGAAGGTTAGCTTTGATGAATTTCAAAATTCTCTTTGATATCCAAGAAACAGACAGTAACATAATTGTCTCTAGTCTGATATTTTGTATGCCCCCCAAAAGAGAATTTATAAAACACACTGATAATTCACATATTTTTTCTTCGTGCATTATGTTTCATGTTTGGAAGAGCGACGTTTTCTGTTTGATGTTGCTTTGGACTTAATTGCGATAGCACATATTTATAGAGAACACTACTGGTGCTCTGATAATATCAAACATAGTACTAGAAAATTGACAAAGATGGAAGTAAGGGAGCTAAATTTGGGTATGGCAGTCTCTGTACCCATTAAGGAAAGAGAATGAGAGAGAAAAAAGTCTTACAGAAGGTATGCACACAGAGAAGAAAAGTACCAGCTTTTAAAATATTCACAAAGCTCTTATGTCATAATCCAGACAGACATCATTTTTGATCAGAAAAATAAGAATGTATCAAAATAATACTCCTAAAATTACCAGGCTTATTTTAGAAGTTTTGATTTTCTCGTACAGTCATTTAGTAGGGGTCTAATTCTGAATTATTTTTATTTTCACAAAATAACTTCCATGCCATTTTTGTACTATCCAAAGTCTTACGTTAAGAGAAATCGCAGACTTTTCAATTAATACATCGTTTTAGCAATGTAGCTTAATGTGTTACAGATAAAACAGTTATTTCATGGGTCATTAATGTGTTTAATGCATGGAACGTTCTATTAGAACAAGCCCTTATTATTGTTATGGACAGGTTCATTGCCATTGTCAATAGAGGCGGCAGAGCTAAATTCCACAGGACGATTACCATTTAGCCATTGGGGGGACCAACAAGTTCTCATACAAATTGAATGATTAACTCAGTAATGTTTATTTTTGGTCAGGTCATGGTCCAAACGTATTCTTATTGTAAATTAACAATAGAAAAGGCACATCTTACATAAGCAAAATAACTCACTTTGAGTGGAATGGGACCTATCTGTGCCAAGCCCAAAGTTTATAATTAAAACCATATTAACTCTAGCAGACGTTTGCTGAGCACTTACTAGGTGCTATGTATTGTTCTTAATCATTAGAGACCGATCATTTATCAAACTGAGTTCTCGGTCAGCAGTGTCTCTTCCATGTAATACAAAACTTCGGAGTCTGATGACTGCTTCAAAGAGGCATGCTGTCCAAGGGCCACTTTAATTAACTGTTGCTACACCTGGACAATCGTCTACCCAAAATACCCAAGCCACAGACATTTTACGAGCTGCCTTTTTTGGTAGAGCAAATAACCTTGTACCATACACGGCTTAAAAGAAATATTCTTTATTCTCTGCCTGGAAAGGCCTACTGACCCCGAACGTATGAGTGTTGTCTTTAAGGTTGAGTTAACTTTAGGATCATGTATTAAAGGAGGGGCATGTTCCAAACTTCTACAAAACCCAATTAGCTCTTGTGAAGGGCAACATGTGATTACTTGGTTGATTTATCCCATTCAAGGAAACATGTTATTAAAAAGTTAGGCTATGGTTTATTTCCCTGTATCTTGTTTTTAACATGTATACGCTACAGTTGTAACCTTCTATAGCGCTGGCAGTATTTCCCTGTGGCTTAGGGACAGAAGACACACCATTCTACGTCACTCAGATTCCCAAATAAAACTGGCTTGATGGGTCAAACAGTTTTTAGAGGGATGAGAGTTACTCCTGTACTGTGGCCTCACTTGTCACCCTTAGAAACGGTCTCCTTTGCTTGTTTACGGCCTGTCCTGTCCCCTCATCTGTCTTGTTTGCTACTGTCATCCTCCGGCCTGGAACAGTGTCTGGGCTGGAATACATGAGGCTCTCAATAAATATTATATTTGTGGAATATATGAATGAATGAAAGGATAATGAAAGAATATTTATTTGTTATTAAGAATGTACCTTAATACTAAATAAAAATGGAGGTGGGAGGAGGTTTAAAGTATCAACAGCTGTAAAAATGGAATTCCTCTTTAAAATTTTAATTTAGGATTGAATAAAATCAACACAGGGCTGACTCCTTGGTAAAACAAAGGAGTTAGAGGGTACAAAAGAAAATACCATTGTTTTATGATAAACTCTTGAAATTTTTATTTTGCTAAGAAACTATTAACTTTGGGGAAGACTGGTTTTCACAAAACTTTCATGTGTAGGTATGTTTGATTATAACCCTGAGAGTAGTTATTAAGTAAAAAGTATCTATTTCGGTGCAGATATTTTGATAAATATAACCTTTAGGGTATGTAGGTCTGTAATTATCATTGATGTATTTGGCACGACTGTGTTTGTTTCAGTTTCTATTTGGGTTAGGAATGCACTCGCTATGCATAAATGTTGATTGATTGTTTATTTGGAAATAAAATTTTAACCTCGCTATAGGACATAACTAAATAATTGAGCATAAAATTACTGGATTTCCTATTTGTAGTTCTCTGATATTTATTAATACAAAGCAGTTTTTATTACTGATAATTAATTACTCCATTTCTCAAGAAATATTAATTAAAAAACCACATAGTGAAAATGTATTTAGTCGCACTTTCTAATATATTTGGGTTATTTGCTTCTTAATTAGATGTTACCCTTTATTATAAAAATCTGATATTACATTGTTACAGAGAATATTTACTTTAAATGTAGATGGAAGGTACATTAAATACATTTGCATGTTAGATTTTTAAAAATCCTTTGTGATAAAATCAACTCAGATGGAAGTAAGCATCACTGAACTGAGTTAAAGTATCAATAGATAAAATAGAATAAGGTGTGGTACTTAAAATTGTAAAATCTATTCTAAAGCTTATATCTTACATTTGTAAAAGAAACAAAAACGCAAAACAGGAGGATGTGTGATTATGTATCACCAAGTATGCATCACAAAGATAAATTCCAGGCATGGGAAGGAAAGGGAAATTCATTCTGAGAGGACTTCATGGAGGGACAGGCCTGGAAAGTAGGAGTGAAAAAGATTTGAATATGTAGAGGAGGGAGAGTTTTCTTGGCTAAAGAAATAAGAGCAAACCATTCCCATCCCCCCAAACCCCACATATTTTATATGAAGTATGGACATGGTAATATAACACGGTGATTTACACAGTAGGGACATTTTTTCACCTTTCCGTTCTGTTTCAATCTTAAGTCAAGAAGGAAGTCTCAGTTTGGGGCTAATGAGTCTTTCACATCTCTCTTTCATCCTTTTTAAAAAAGAGAGCAGAACTCTGGCTCAGAACCTTAGGCAGGTCTGCATATTTAGATGGACTGTAATAGAATTATTCAGTGTTTCCTTTACTTAGTATTTATCTGGCATTCCATTGATTATGGTGATTCCAGTTTTTAATTTATGCTAGTGATGTAAAATTTCCTTTTTAATATAAAATTATTCAGATTTAACCATTCACTCAAATGATTAACGTTCAATAATAGACTGGATTTCAGGCAATTTAAGAAAACGGGGGACCTCTACCCCAAATTCACTGTTCCTTGGTTTCCTGTTTTAAAAAAACAAAGGACAAAGAGGCTCTTTCATCAGGTAGAGAGAGAAGCAAGCCTCAGCTGAGCACTCCCCCTACCAAGACATGGACAAACCATCAAGGCATTGTTGCGCAAAGGCTTCGTTGAATTGTACTTATAGATAGAAGGCAATGTGCTTCCTGTTAGAAGTCCACGGCCTGCCCATTCTGAATGACCTTTCTGACTGCAAAAACTAATCCTTGAGTACTCTTCAAAACATAAGTTGAGGTGTTAGGCTATATATTTATACTATTTATAATTAAACCCAAGTTGTCCACAATTGATGGATGCCCATGAAGTATGATCAGTTAATACTTTCTTTTTTGAATTTTATTTTATTTATTTATACAGCAGGTTCTTATTAGTTATCTATTTTATACATATTAGTGTATACATGTCAATCCCAATCGCCCAATTCATCACACCACAACCCCCAGCCCCTGCCACTTTCCCCCCTTGGTGTCCGTACGTTTGTTCTCTACATCTGTGTCTCTATTTCTGCCCTGCAAACCAGTTCATCTGTACCATTTTTCTAGGTTCCACATATATGCGTTAATATACGATATCCGTTTTTCTCTTTCTGACATACTTCACTCTGTATGACAGTCTCTAGGTCCATCCGCATCTCTACAAATGACCCAATTTCGTTCCTTTTTATGGCTGAGAAATATTCCATTGTATATATGTACCACATCTTCTTTATCCATTCATCTGTCGATGGGCATTTAGGTTGCTTCCATGACCTGGCTATTGTAAATAGTGCTGCAGTGAACATTGGGGTGCGTGTGTCTTTTTGAATTATGGTTTCCCCTGGGTATATGCCCAGTAGTGGGATTGCTGGGTCATATGGTAATTCTATTTTTAGTTTTTTAAGGAACCTCCATACTGTTCTGCATAGTGGCTGTATCAATTTACATTCCCACCAACAGTGCAAGAGGGTTCCCTTTTCTCCACACCCTCTCCAGCATTTGTTGTTTGTAGATTTTCTGATGATGCCCATTCTAACTGCTGTGAGGTGATACCTCATGGTAGTTTTCATTTACATTTCTCTAATAATTAGTGATATTGAGCAGCTTTTCATGTGCTTCTTGGCCACCTGCATGTCTTCTTTGGCGAAATGTCTGTTTAGGTCTTCTGCCCATTTTTGGATTGGGTTGTTTGTTTTTTTAATATTGAGCTGAATGAGCTGTTTATATAATTTGGAGATTAATCCTTTGTCCGTTGATAGTATTTTTTAAGATTTTTTTTTTTTTTTGATGTGGACCATTTTTAAAGTTTTAATTGAATTTGTTACAATATTGCTTCTGTTTTATGTTTTGGTGTTTTGGCTGCAAAGCATCTGGGATCTTAGCTCCCCGACCAGGGATGGAACCCGCACCCCCTGTACTGGAAGGCAGAGTCGTAACCACTGGACCACCAGGGAAGTCCCCTGATCAGTCAATACTTATTGGAATGAGTAACATCGCTGGATAGGTACCAAGCCTTTAAACTTTGAGTGGCATCCTTCTACATCGTGAATAAAATCTAGGCTGGATTACAAGGCCTGTTACTTTTGGCCATTACTTGCCTCTCCAGCTTCACAGCGAGCCTCGCTTTCCCTGGCCAGTAACGCTGACCTCTCCCTTACTTATCCGTGATGCGCTTCCTTATGCTACGTGACTTTGTACAAGTTCTTCTTCTCTGCATACGATGCTCTTCCCTCTTTTCTAGCTCAGTTAGCTTCTTCTCTTCCTTTACACCTCAGCTCAGTGGGTCACCTCTGCAAGGAAGCATCCCCTGATTTCCCCACCTTGCATGATCTGGCCCATTCCCATCTCTCCGATCCCATTGCATTTCGCTGTTTACCTTGCCTACCCGGCTCCCACCTCTGCGGGTCTCCTTTCCATTTATCAAGAGTGCCAAGCCCTCTCCCACCTCAGACTTTGCATATGCTCTTCCCTCTGCCGGGAACATACTTTCTCCTCGTTTCCTGATTAGCTTCTCCTCATTCTTCAGGTATCAGCTCAAAAGTCATCTTGGAGAGGCCTTTCTTGCTGACTTAATCAAATGTAGCTACCCTCCCCAGAATAATTTTTTTTGGTCTAGCTTATTTTTTTCACAGTATCACAGTTTGAATCTTGTTTATGCACATGTGTTCTGTTTTCACAGACAGAACCTAATCTTTGGACACTCCCTCCTCCTCCCCCTCAAGAAGATGAGTTCCATTATATTTGTCTAATAAAGTCATTCTCAAACAGGAAAGGGGGGGATTTTGCCCATCAGGGGACATTTGCCAATGTCTGGAGACATATGGCTGCCACAACCTGTGGGGCAGGGGAGGCTACTGGCACCTAGTGGGTAGAGACCAGAGATGCTGTTAAGCATTTACAATGCTCAAGGTGCATTGTAAACAAAGAATATGATGCGTTCTCCCAACAAAGAATTACCCAGACCAAAATGTCAATACCGCAGAGGTTGAGAAACTCTTATCTAATATTATCAATTAGAAGACAGAGTGAGATAAGAAGAGAGAATGAGTTGTTTCCAAATGATGAACAGTTTAGGAAGTGATACAAGTAAACTCTCCACATGAAACATAATTGTGAAAGGAGTTGAAGAAGCTACCAGCATTCAGTCCTTATTGTTGGATGCGCTAATAGCAATCTCTTATAACCCACTAGTTGCTTTGCCTTTCAGTGATCATTGGTAAATATTTCAAGCCTTAATTTTAATAAGTGAAACGTAATGATTTACAAAAATGCATTAAATTTCTTTTTTTAATGTACAGTGTGGGGAAATACAGTCTGTATCTGTGTAATATCCTTTTTAAAATTTTATTTATTTATTTTTGGCTGCGTTGGGGCGTTGCCACGCGGGCGTTCTCTAGTTGCGGCGAGTGGGGGCTACTCTTCGTTGGGGTGCACGGGCTTCTCATTGCGGTGGCTTTTCCTGTTGTGGAGCACGGACTCTAGGCACATGGGCTTCAGTGGTTGTGGCACGTGGGCTCAGTAGTTGTGGCTCGCGGGCTCTAGAGTACAGGCTCAGTAGTTGTGGCACATGGGCTTAGTTGCTTCGCAGCATGTGGGATCTTCCCAGACCAGGGCTTGAACCCGTGTCCCCTGCATTGGTAGGCGGATTCTTAACCACTGTACCACCAGGGAAGTCTCAAAAATGCATTAAATTTCTTAGAGCTATATCCATGGTTATACATTTTCTTCTCATGTCAGTACTGCTAGGAAAAATGGTGAGCTATTTTGGAGGAGTATATATGAATTATTCTTGCTTACACTTTGTTATAGTAAATTCATCAGTCCCTTCTAAATTAGAGTCATGTTTAAAAGAATCATATGGTAATTTTCTAGTTTTCAAAGATATCTGGCCTGGCACATAGTAAGTGCTCAATAAACACTTTTCAACTGAGCTGACATCTTTTTCTTTTTAGGTAGAAATCCTAAGATCCAAGGAAGTGTCTTTTAAAGGTTACCTTTTTTTTTAAATAGAAAATGATTGGAGATTTTCAGGATCGTCAGCTTCCCCAAGGAAGTTGTTAATAATTGGTGGCCCTAAAGGAACTTGACTCTCTAAAGAGATAATTTTCACCATTAATCTTATACTGTAATCCTTACATATAGGAAGTTATTATTGGAGAGCTGTGTACCGTGGTAAATGCTAGCACAATTTGATGCATTGATTATGTTGTTCAGAGGTTACTTGACAATATTTTAACGGTCCTTGGTGTATGGTCCTGTGGGAGATTAGAAAAGGTGCGCCAGCATTTTTTGGATCTGAAGACCATGTAGATGGCTCTAAGTTTTGGCAAGACCTTAGCCCCACCACCAGTATGGTTCAGGAGTGGTTTTCACACTGTCCCTGCTTCAGGAAAACCCATTTTTTCTTGGTGAAATGTTGTGAGGAATCTCAATTTATAAAGCAAACGAAAACTGAGTTGCTTTTGTTAAAGGGGGATGGATGGTGGCAGTGCAGAACTCAGAGCCCCATTCTTCTCTCTTTCCGTCAGTACGTGCTTCCACTGTAGTGGCACCATGGCTCCCTAGAGCACAGTTTCTCCATCAAGCAGTCACCAGCTAGCTCAGTAGCCTAGGGAATCACTCTTAGCCAAGAATAGGTATAATAGTATCTAATTCAGAAAGTTAGAGGATTGAATTGGAAAATGCATATTAAGCTTACCACAAATCCTGGCCCCAAGTAAATATACAGTCAATGTTCCTTGTTTGTGAACCTTGGCTGTTTGTCAACAGGAACTCTCAGGCAACCAGATCCATCATAAAGGCATAAATTGCAGGTGGAATTCAGGAAGAGCTGATAAAGCCAAGAAAACTAACTCCTTGGCCTTCTGTGTGACCATGAGATTCCTCTGAAATACTGTAGGTCTGGGATGCATCAGTCAAGTACCTATACGTGCTGATGTTCGTGGGCATAGAAGTAAAGAAAACAAAGTGACTCCTCAGTTAATGAGAAAACTGTGTAAGTCGTATCCTCCTATTTCATGGCCATGCCAGTTAACTAATTTATTATTATTCAGTCAGAATTAAAATACTCTAGAGTGGCCTGTAGATATTTTAAAATACTTAGATTTAAAGAAGTCTGAAAGGACTTTTAAAAAGCCTTCTGAAAGATGTATTTGGAGACTAAAATTAAGAATAAGATAGCTTAAGCTCCTGCAGCTCAATATCAAAAATAACCCAAAAACCCAATCCAAAGATGGGCAGAAGACCTAAATAGACACTTCTCCAAAGAAGACATGCAGACTGCCAACAAACACATGAAAGAATGCTCAACAGCATTAATCATTAGAGAAATGCAAATCAAAGCTACAATGAGGTATCACCTCACACCGGTCAGAATGGCCATCATCAAAAAAAATCTACAAACAATAAATGCTGGAGAGGGTGTGGAGAAAAGAGAACCCTCTTGCACTGTTGGTGGGAATGTAAATTGATACAGCCACTATGGAGAACAGTATGGAGGTCCTTTAAAAACTAAAAATAGAACTACCATATGACCCAGCAATCCCACTACTGGGTATATACCCTGAGAAAACCAAAATTCAAAAAGAGTCATGTACCATAATGTTCATTGCAGCTCTACTTACAATAGCCAGGACGTGGAAGCAACCTAAGTGTCCATTGACAGATGAGTGGATAAAGAAGATGTGGCACGTATATACAATGGAATATTACTCAGCCATAAAAAGAAACAAAATTGAATTATTTGTAGTGAAGTGGATGGACCTAGAGTCTGTCATACAGAGTGAAGTCAGAAAGAGAAAAACAAATACCATATGCTAACACATATACATGGAATCTAAAAAAAGAAAAAAAATGGTTCTGAAGAACCTAGGGACAGGTCAGGAATAAAGACGCAGACGTAGAGAATGGACTTGAGGATACAGGGAGGGGGAAGGGTAAGCTGGGATGAAGTGAGAGAGTGCCATGGACATATATACACTACCAAATGTAAAATAGATAGCTAGTGGGAAGCAGCCGCATAGCACAGGGAGACCAGCTCGGTGCTTTGTGACCACCTAGAGGGGTGGGATAGGGAGGGTGGGAGGGAGATGCAAGAGGGAGGGGATATGGGGATATAGGTATACGTATAGCTGATTCACTTTGTTATACAGCAGTAACTAACACACCCTTGTAAAGCAATTATAATCCAATAAAGATGTTAAAAAACAATAAAAAGAAAAGAATAAGATAGCTTAAATCCCAGGAGTCGGGGGGCTGGAAGTGACGTAAGCAAGAGATGGTGGAACTTTAAAAGAATGAGGAAGAGTGGACAGTCAGCTCAGATTTTTGAAGAGAAATAGCTAAATGTGTGAAGAATGCTAATAAAAAGAAATTAGGACAAACTGATAGCGTAAAATCCACTTTTGCCATACAAGTCTGCAGAAGGATGCCTGCCCGGAGAAGGTAATATTTTAGGAGTAGTGGAAGAGGATATTGTCAGTGAGACAAAGAAGAGTTGGGGTTCTTCTGATATGAGTGACACATTTCTCCAGGATTCCACAGGAATTTGATAACTCAGAAATCATTAAGAAGTGGAAAATTTATATATTTAATATTAAACCCTAGCAATTAGCTACAGACTTTTTTAACTACTTGTGTCTCTTCTTTTTAGTTTTTCCTAACTAGAGTGTTTTAGTTTTTGCTTCTTTTG
Source organism: Phocoena phocoena (assembly GCF_963924675.1). Lineage (NCBI taxonomy): Eukaryota > Metazoa > Chordata > Mammalia > Artiodactyla > Phocoenidae > Phocoena > Phocoena phocoena. The sequence continues at coordinate 27,858,773 of NC_089238.1, read as the reverse complement.
TTTTGTTAAATGGAAAAAGTTAAGATGCTTCCCTCCTTGCCCCTCCAATCCAATCCGATATAATGTAACCATTGTTTATACACTTTTTTTTTTTAAACAAAAAGGGTCTGTACTCTGTTTTGCAACTTGCTTTTTCACTTGCTATATCTTGCATATCACTCTAGATTAGTGGTTTTCTAGAACTGGGAGCAGTTTTGCCCTCCAGGGGGCAATGTCTGGAGACATTTTTGATTGTCATGACTGTTGAAGGGAGGGAGGTTGCTACTGGCATCTAGTAGGTGGAGGCCAAGGTTACTGTTAACATCCTGCAATGCAAAGGACAGCTCCCACAGCAAAGAATTATCTGGTCCAAAACGTCATTAGAGCCAAAATTGAGAATCACTTCTCTAGGTCAATACACATAAATCTAATTCATTATTTTAAAAAGCTTCATAATACTTTGTAGTATGGTCGATCATGATTGATTCAACTAGTTTCCTACTGATAGCTCTGGCTTCTTATTTAGTGGCATTATAATATTTAATATCAAGAAATCAAACGCTCCAAGTTACAGTTCATTTGTTTCTTTAAAGAGCAAAATAAGCCTTATCAGAAAGATTCAAAAGAGGAATACATAGGCTTGCGTATAAAATTAGATTCTGGGTCACTGTGAGTCAGGAGAGTTTCAAGAAAATCACAGACTCACTCTAAATGACAAGTCTTAAAGTAAGTCATTTGAAAAGCATGTCTTCATTTTTTGATTCTTTGGAATTAAAAGAAGAAGAAGAAGCAACTCTAAAGCCTTTTACGTGACTGCCCAATACAGAGAAGGCTACATTTGAAGTGACGGCAGTAACCTTCAGAGAAGCTAATTCTGATTGTCTTTACCTCCTCCTTATACATATTTTTAAAAATTCATTAGTACGTTAAATCAGATGGGTTGAACAGAAGAAAACAAAGCAGGTTTAAGATGAAAAACGTGATATCCAATCCTGAGGACATGGACTGACTTCCAAATGTCATTGACAATGTAATCCAGAATTGGAATGACCCTCTGGTTAACCACAGAGGGTTTTACAGAGAGGGTGCCCTGAAGCAAACAGATGCTTGCTCGGTGCTTCTCTAGCCCATCCTCTCTATATGGCATATGCATGCCTGGGAGGATAAAATAGAGAACTGATTCTCCCCTTTTGCAGAGCTGGGGAAAGGGTAGTAGAACCAGAACTGTGCAGGAGAAGGATGGCAAACCAACTGGTGAGCCTGAAGGGGTTAGACCTCTGTTTCCACCCTTTCCTTGTCATCAGTTTCCTCAGCACGAAGCAAGGGGTGGCTGTTTCTCTTCCCTTTGCTGGTAGTGTTTTGTTATCACTTAGTTAAGTCATCCAGTGATAGTTCTCTGGTGCAGTAGACTAGGCTGGATAATTTGGGCTTTGTGCTTTTGACCTTTCAGCTTTCTGGCATGAGTCCTTCTAATTAATAAATTAATAACTAGACAGTTAATAGCTATCCTGAGATAAGTCAGATCTGTCAAACCTATCTAAGGAACTGCTGACATTATTAGTTCATTGTTTTTTTTTAATTGAGGTATAATTGACATCTAATATTATATTAGTTTCAGGTGTACAATGTAATGATCGGATATTTGTATATATTGCGAAATTATCACCACAGTAAGTCTAGTTAACATTTGTCATCATACAGTTACCAAAAAGGTGTTTTTTTTTTATCGTGAAGAGGACTTTTATGATCTGCTCTCTTAGCAGCTTTCCAATATGCAATACAGTCCCGTGACCTACAGCCACCACGCTGTGTATTACATCCTTATGATGGACTTAGTTTGTAACTGACAGTTGGTACCTTTTGATCCCCTTTCCCCATTTCGTTCCCAACCCCTGTAAGCTCATTGATGTTTGGGAAAACTAAGAATTCCCCCCCTTGCTGTTGCCCCTTTAGGATCAGAGCCACACCCAAGTTTCACAATACCGTCAGGATCCCTCCCTGATCATGAGGTCCATCATCCACATGACGGATGCTGCTCGCTCTGGGATCATGCCTCCTGCCCAGCTCACCACCATCAACCAGTCTCAGCTCAGCGCCCAGTTGGGGTTGAATTTGGGAGGTGCCAGTGTGCCCCACACGTCTCCTTCACCTCCAGCGAGCAAATCGGCGACTCCCTCCCCTTCTAGCTCCATCAATGAAGAGGATGCTGATGAATCCAACAGAGTGAGTTAATTGCCTTTAGTATATAACCTACCAGAGAATTGGGAATCACCCCATGCGCATGTCTTTGAATTTCATTCACAGTAGTACCTTCTTTTGCTTCATGGATTTGGAGTAGCATTTGAATTTATGGTGGTTTAATTTTTTTCTTCACTCTTTTATATTTACTTATTTTCTGTGGAAAGTGTATTCAACTGAAAATTGGAAGATCTGGCTTCTCCTGTTAGTTGTAAGGCATTGAGTAAGTCGCTTAACTCTTAGGCTTAATTTTCCTAAATCGGCAAAAGGGAAGGCTTGCACTAGACTTTCCAGAAATTCTGAACTGCTCTGGTTCTAAGTTAATGTCCAGGTAGGCAAGTTTCATCTGGTTGGTTGGCTGAACTGCTGGCCCATTGGACAGTCTTGCACCTTTGATGAGGTTTATCACGTAGTGAGTTCCAATCGTTTTACATCTTTGCTTTTGTCAGGGAAATGACACGTGATTCAAATACGCACAGTGTGAAGTAAAAACTTAGTTGCAGGTACGACTTTTCTGAATGCCTAGGAAAGTATTCTGTTTCACTGAACTTACTTGTAGGTACAAAATCACTCGTTCCTCATTTATTAATTATGTGTGGTACACTTACTCTGTGCTTGGCGTTTTACTGTGTTCTGGTGATACAAAGATTTCTAAGAGAATTATTGCCCCTGGGACTTCCCGCTGGGAACAAATAGCAATGTTTAAAACTAGCCCCAGATGTGATTAGAGGTATAATTGATGTATTTGGTGTGCTGAGATGGTCATCGATTCTGCCCAGGGGAGTGATTTGAGGAAGCCTTTATTGAGAAGGTGATGTTTGAATTAGCTCTAAGAGGATACATAAAAGTTTGTGAGGCAGAAGACAGAGGCCAGCATTCTGGTAGAAAGAGAAATGATATTACATGTCCATTTATGGGTATCGTGAGCAGTGTGACATGGGGGAAGAAAGAAATGAGTTGAAGAAAGAAATGGCTGAAATGTGGTAGCCTTTCCCCTGTTGGTAGTTGAGAGCTGATTAATTATTTGCATAGAGGAATGGCATAAGCAAATTTATGCTTTAGAAAGATAACTTGGGCTGTCTATAGAATGTGTTATAAAGAGAGGGACCAGAGAGAAGGAACTCAATTAAAACGTCCTTTTGTTATGAAGTGTTTGCTTTTTATTTTAGCAAAGGAAGGCATGGACAGGAGGTACCGGTTTAGTGAGACATTCAAGAGAAAGAATCATCTATTAAGGTTTGGTGATCCCCTGGAATTGGAAGGAATAAAAGATACACTGGGTTTTAGCTTGAGAGCCAGCGTAGCTACCAGTGAATGGAGAGGCTCAACCTAGGAAGAGAGGAGTGTTATTTTTTTCCCCCACGGGGAAGATGAGAGTTTGACATGGTAGGGGTTGAATTTGAGTTGCTTCCATGTGAGTCTAGAACTCAGTCTGTTGGAGATGGAGCTATAGATTTGGGGACCATCTGCACGTAGATGTGAGCACATAGAAGTAATCAGGATTTCTCAGAGTGCGCAAGGAGCGAGACAAGGCCAGAACATTGAACATCACTTATTTTTACCTTGAGCATCATTTACGTTTAAATAGAAATGGAAGAAGAGGAGCTAGAAAAGATTGTGGGTGATGAAAAGAGGAGGGAGGTTAGCTGAAAAGAGGAGAAATGTTGCAGGGATTTTAAGAAAGAGGACTTGGTCTATCCCATTATGTTAACTCCCCACTGGACACAAGGTGGGGAAATGCACTTAGCAGTCTGTGTTCACACTCACAAGGACTTCAGTGGGATGAAGTGGAAAGTAATAAAGAAACTCGAGGGATGTGTATAAGATACAGCTGAGTTATAACTGGCTATTACACAATTCAAATGGAGTCCTTTCATTTGTCTCACATTTCTACTGATCTTAATAATTACCTCTGTATCAATCTGAAATTGTCACCTCTAAAGAGAACCTTTTATGTGACTCTTAGCTTGTTCCATTTTAAGCCAGGGTCTAGGTTTTGTGTAAAGACAAGGAATCCAGTATATCTCTTAAGCAACTTAGCTGAAAAAGGAAGATTAACGTTATTGTTGATTATGTCTTTTGGGTAAAGCTATTTCTCCATTTTTTCACAGCCCTTTGAGTCAACTATGCAGAAGTTTCTTTAGGAGAATTAATTCTGAGCTTTTATTTACACTGTGAGGTTCTTCATTTTGGGTTTATTCTTAAAAGCTAATGATGATTAAGGCAAGTCATGGTTGTCCAAGAAAGACGTCAAAGGTTGTCAACACTTGAATGTTGTTTCACAAAGAATGAAATAGAACTCTTCTTATTTAGAAAAAGCTTTACTGGAAATAACTTTCATCTTGCCATTGGTCAGGGTATTGTTGGCGGAAACAGTGCCAAATTCTCTTCCAAGAAAAGAATAGAGTTGTTTGACTCAGAAAAATCTGTGTATATATATTTTTTCATGTGGCTTACATAATATTTTTTCATTGAAGGAAAACTTGGCTCCAATTGAAGCTCTAACTGAACAGACATCTGACTCCCTTGCAAGTTCAGATTCATTAACTAGATTAAACAAGTTGCACTTATTCTGAGGATTTAGAAAAAAGACTATGAGGTCTACAGAATTTTATTGAATTAATCGTGTGAGTTATGAAAGATGGCATTTTGGAGGAGAGGTGAGATCTAGCTTAACACCTACTGAAGTGCATAAACTACTGGTATAAAGTATGGGTGTGGTTATTACTCAGTACAAACAACAGGCCCACCTACAAGTAGGTTCTTGGTTTCCTAACACCTTGAGGGTTCAGAGCTCTCAAAGAAAAGTTACTTATCCGTTTCCTCCCTAAGAACGCTAGTAATTGGATTAAGTTCCCAATGACCCTCTTTCAGAAAGTAATGATACTCTTGGAAAATTTGAATTAAGATTCAAGACTCAAGGCCATTAAAAGCCAATCTGTTACTACTTGAATCTATCTCTGTTGATCTTGCCCAAGGCTGGCTTTTAAAACAGATTCTGTCAAACACTTCAGCATTCTTGATGAAGTCAACGGCAAAATTATCTCCAGTATAGTCATATCATAATCTAGGGGGAGATAAAACAAGGTTGATAAATCATTTCCCCTGCTTCTCTGATGAGTATGTTATATGACTGTTGAAATTAGATGATGGTAGCAGGTGAGTACTGGAGCTCAGTGGTATATAAATGTGGGGAACGGTACCCAGATCATCTCTGTGGTTTCAGTTTCAGAGTTCATTGTGAATATGTGTGAGCGTCTCTAGGCCAGTATTCTTGTGGGCAGGGTTACTTACTATATGTAATAATAAACATCGCCTTATTAGTCTTCTTTTTAGCCTTGGTGATTTTAAGTATCTACTGTTGCTGCTCTTTCACAGGTTTTTAATTTTATGAAAAGTATCCATTTCCTTTCTAGCTCTACTTAGAGTTTTGACATTTTTACATTTCTTGTTATCCTATTCTTTAGGAAGTTTTTATTGTTTTAGAAAATAAAAGTGACCTTTCCCTTATTGTGCAAGCTTAGGGATTAGAGCTAATTTCCATTTGAGTTTCCGGAGACCATTAGCAAAGTAATATTCTGGTAAAATAAAAGACCAAGCCTCAAAAAAATCAATTCAGACCGATCATACATATGGTATGCCTCTATGGCTAAGGGACCTGATATAAAATATCTGAATATGATCAACATCCTGAATAGTATTTAGGTTTACTTCTAAAACCTTTGAAAATGTAAAATACTTTGTTTATGGGTACATGTGTAGCCCATACATATATATATATATATGGCATTACTCGGTACAGAGCGTTCTGTTTTTCATTATTCATAATTGCTATTTAGAACATATGTTGCGAATGTATTGAAGATACTTCTGGGTCTCATTAATCAATGTTCTAAATGCTAATCTCTGCTGTCCAGTTAACTCTAAGCAAACTTACCCCTCCCCCACACTTGGTGGTGATTCATCTGTTGATGATGTTTAACAAAACTTTAAAAGAACGACTGGGGACCTGAGTAAGTCTTTCTGCATTCTCTGCAAGTACATTCTAGGCAGTGAATTTTCTTCCTGCTTTGCAGGCCATTGGAGAGAAAAGAGCTGCTCCAGATTCTGGCAAGAAGCCCAAGACTCCAAAGAAAAAGAAAAAGAAAGATCCCAATGAGCCACAGAAGCCAGTGTCAGCATATGCCCTGTTTTTCAGAGACACACAGGCTGCAATTAAAGGTCAAAACCCTAATGCAACCTTTGGAGAGGTCTCAAAAATCGTAGCATCTATGTGGGACAGCCTTGGAGAAGAACAAAAGCAGGTGAGGCAAAGATCCATCATGGTCATTGCAAGATTATTCTTTACACCTTTTCTGAGTGAATACATCCACTTAATATGATTGCGTCTCATGAAAGCCTTTCTAAGCTATGGAATTAAAAAACACAAACACGTAAATCCAAACCACTCTGCAGTTATATGGATTTCTCAGTTCCCTTAAGGGTGTGTGTTCAGAACCCATTCAGAAGAGAGTTGGAGGAGATCCAGGCAGTATCCTGCAAGCATAAACTTTTGATGATAATCTTTTCATTTTAAATAATGTGGAATTTTTCCCCCCTTTGTTAAAAAAAGGCACTACAAAGGGATTAGGTCCATCCTGCTTGCCTTTTTTTTGATCATCTTTCTGAACTCTTGTGCTCTCCTGGGGGGTTTCCAAACTTTGAAGCTGACTCTGCGTGTCTCATTATTGTCATCGGGCATTTGAAATTTTATTCCAAGTTCATTTGAAAGCGTGGCTGTATGAGAGGCATTGAGAGATTAGCCATGCTGGTGGGAGACACTTCCTTAAGGTCCAGCTTCCCATCTTCCCCCGTGCAAGTCCTCCACACAAATGGAGAGAAGAATGGTTTTCTTGGGGCTCAATCCTCCCCTGGCTCCTTGCATGAAGCTCCAGTGACCATTCGTGGGCGTTGATTTTCCATATCCTCACAAGAATAGACCCCTATTAGTAATAAACCAGAATAATTGTTTCAGGAATAAGGAGTGGAAAACCCTTGATTTTCTTTTTCTTTCTTTCTTTCTTCCTTCTTTCCTTCCTTCCTCCCTCCCTCCCTCCCTCCCTCCCTCCCTCCCTCCCTCGCTCCCTCCCTCCCTCTCTCTCTCTCTCTCTCTCTCTCTCTCTCTCTCTCTCTCTCTCTTTCTTCCTTCCTCCTCATTCCTACCAACTGGTTACCTTGGGATGGTGCAGCTGTAGAATCTGCCTGTTTGTTGGCACTGAGCTTCATGCTCTATGCGGCAGACTGATTTTCTACCCTAGAAATGTAATCCTAAGGGGGCTGGCAAACTGCTGCATCTAACTTTTAAATTCTGGAGAAAAGGATAGTTGCACTTTGGTATAACAGCCAGCCATCAGACACCACAGTTTAAGAAAAGGAAGCCCAAATGAGGTTTAATATACTGGAATATATTTATGTAACTCACTGGTCTCAGTAATGGAAATCTTTCATCTTTCACTATCTCTGATTTTTCTTGTTTTTTCTCCAAAAGAAAACCCAGGTTGAAAGGCCTCCATCTTATCTCTTCTGTCTTCACACACTTTCCCTATTATTGTTGGTTTTTCATCCTCTGGTTTGTTTCAGCTTAGAAATGGGTGTGAGGGAAAGAAGACATGGATGGAGAAGTTCCTTAACTTTCTATAATTTAAACCATTTGCCGCAAATTTCATCCTTGTTACCTTATTTACTGCCCGAAGAGAAGGCCCTTAGCTGTTACTCTCATGAATTCTATGCCGCAACCGGAAATCTTTTTCTGTTTGCCGTAGTAAACGTCAGAGTTGTGCCCCAGTGGGTGTGGCAGGGTTTCATTTTGTTTTAATATCTGTGTGTGTGTTTCTACATTTAAAAATCAAAGCCAGGGAGACCAACTTTTTATGTGAGTTCTGTTGCGACGTAATTTGCCCAGCAGTTATTTTATGGCTGAGAATGTGTGTGCTAAAGGTGGTGCTAATTGTGGTCTTTTAATAGGTCTATAAAAGGAAAACGGAAGCCGCCAAAAAAGAATACCTGAAGGCCCTGGCTGCATATAGGGCCAGCCTCGTTTCTAAGGTAAACCCAGACAGGGGCGGCCAGTCTCTGAGAGAGTTAGGAGCCCTGGAGCATTGAAATCATAAATGCAACTCCTCTTCGAGTTGATTAAAAAAAAACAAAACATCTCGAACAACTCATAAACTTATTTGTTCCCATTAGAGATCACCCCAAGGATGGCATGGAAAATAAGTGTTCATTCAAGCTGATGAATCCAAATTGTTTCCAGGAGTCACTGATCTCTATATATGTATGTTGAAGCTATTTAGACAGATTTCAAACAGCCCCTTTCTTCCCATAGGGGACTGAGATCTGTGTCAATGTCCTCTATTTAAACTGAGAAGTATGTTAGGCATTTTTGGACATCAGATCATAAATTCTTCAATGGTTGCATTGTAGAGGATATAATATGATAGAGGATGTTGCGTTTTTGACCAAACTGTTCCACATCATATAAATACATAAGCCTCATGATTATTTAAAATAAAATTATGCTCCAAGTACTTTAAAAAAGACATTTATACATGTATTATACATAGAATATACACTGGGCCCTGATGTATTATAAAATGCAACAGTAGTCCAAAGCAAATGTCACTCTGGATTACTATTACCTTGATCCAAAAGAAGCATGAGCTGTTACCTTATATTTTTAACATTTAATTAACTTTGTCCTTAGCCTTTCTAGAATTTAGAGAGGCTTTGGGGAGGATAATGTGAACTAATGTTTTTGCTCGTGATGTATTTCCCCTGGCAAGCAGAGATTCCATTTCATTGTCATTGTTGTTGCCTCAGAGTACCACATAGGGCCTCAGGGCATGGTCAGTGTTGCCGGCAGAGCCATTTAAAAAGGGTTTAGCCCTCTTTTCTCGTCTTCACCGGAATTGTAAGATCCACCGTTGGCAGCTGCTCAGAACCAGATCAAGAGAGGTACTCCCATACCTCGTAGGTATAGCTCTTAGGACTCTTCCCACCTCATTAGAAAGAGAAAACATTCATCAGGTCCATAGCAAAAGTTTTTTCTGAGACTCTGGAAGGTGCACATTGAGAGATATACCTATTCTGGATGGGGATTTGCACATTGGTAGAATGTGTGGGCCACAGATGTTAAGAATTGAGGTGTACTTGATGGCTAATTAGACAGAGTGACATGACTAGAGTAACAATGTGCATGTACTTCTTGCGTGGATCGTTTATTCATTCATTTACCTAGAAGCAGGTGTAGGTGATCTTTGTGCATTAGAGCATGAATAATTGATCATACATGGATTTAAGCCAAGAGCCAGTAACTCAAAAGGCGTTCTGGAAATAGCATCCATGATTGGGCTGATCAGGTCTGTGACCGACTTAGAAGGGATAACGTAAACGTTTTACATTGGATACTAAAATCCGATTCGGAAATGTTTCCAAATGGATTGATTGATTACATTGATTCTAAAAAGCTATTCAATAGGATGGAATTTAAAAAGGATAAATCCAAACTGGGGGAGGGGTGTTTTTGTTTTGTTTTTTTCATTAGGTAAGTGCACCCTAAATTTATAGTCAGAGACATGACAGGCAACTAAACTAGTCCTTGAGGTCTAAATTTAGAATAATTTCAACCTGAACCCAAAGTGTGAAATAGCTGCTAATCTGGTGACCTCACAGGAAGCAGCAACTGACTGTACAGCCTGCTGATTAGATCACATGTAAGGAATTGGTTCCCAGTGGTTGACCAATTGAAGGCCCTCCAGCAGGTTGCCTCCATGATGGTAAGGACCGAAAATCCAATAATACTTAAATAATTGAAAGAATCATGGAAGCAAAGATTTGGGGGAGTATGATTTTGGTCCTCAAATATAAGAGCCATCATGGAAGGGAAGCCTAAGCTTGATCTCTGTGCCCTGGATGGAAGAACTCATCCAAGCAGTGAGGTTACAAGTGAGCGAGATTTCAGCCTCAGCATTAGAAATGATAAACATCACATGTGCATTTAACTTAAGTCTCTACAATCAGAGCCTGGGACTTTCGCTTAAGATGTGACTCTACTCTCACTTTTTTTTTTTTTTTTTTGCGGTACACGGGCCTCTCACTGTTGTGGCCTCTCCCGTTGCGGAGCACAGGCTCCGGACGCGCAGGCTCAGCGGCCATGGCTCACGGGCCCAGCCGCTCCGTGGCATGTGGGATCCTCCCGGACCGGGGCACGAACCCGTGTCCCCTGCATCGGCAGGCGGACTCTCAACCACTGCGCCACCAGGGAAGCCCTACTCTCACTTTTAATCTTCACAACAACCAACAAAATTAATAGAAGCTTAATATTCAACCATGAGGGAGTAGACCCGGCGGACGAGCAGGAGCTCTTCACAGCCATCCACCCTTTTCCATTCTGCACTAGGGGAGCATCTCATAGGCATAATGGTGTGATTGCCAGGTGTTTAAACATAGACTTTTCTTGTAGTTTCTTCCTTAAGACTGGCTTGGCAATTTTTTCATATTAGAGTATATAAAAATAATGTTCATGTTTATATGTAGAAGACTGTGTATATTCTACTTTGTGGGTGATTTAATGGTTGTTTTTAAAGATAATTATGAGTATTTGCAGGTTTCTTCTTACCCAAAGGCTTCAGAACACGACCCTCCAGTAATATGCAGCGCCCCCTGAGCTTTTGTACAAAACCAGAGAACTGTCCACCGATGGACGGAGCTTTACACTGATCAGGTGTTCAAACAGAAGCCATCGGCCATGGCTTTTCCTACCTTGAGTGATTCTCCATGTAAGGTCACTCCTCAGGTTTCTTCTAATAGTAGATTTTATAAATGTGAGTAGTAAAAATCTAGAAATAAATATTCAGAATCATTAAAGAGAGTGGATGGCAGCTTGATGCCGCCAAGGTTCCCCCCATACACAACTCCCTACAAAAAAACCAAATTTTATGAAGAATAAGAGGAAAAAATAGTCTTTAAGAGGAATTATTCCAATCCCAGTTGCATTTAAAATAATTTATTTTTGTGGAGGTAATTATGTGTTTTTAGTACAAAATATATTAGGCAGTTTCTCTCCATGTTGAGCCCCAGGTCATTTGTTTATCTTATAACAGGTTACGCAGTCACATGAGTGCTGAACTTTCTCCCTTTATGTATGACTCCTTTGCTAAATTTTGGAAATCTCTGAAAATATTTGGTAAACTAAAAATATTTCTAAAGTTGTAAAGTACTTCAATTTAGTGTCTCTAAAGAATTCAGTTATGTTTTTCTTATACTCAAGTGAGCACTGTTATAAATAATCATGGCTTTGATTATTATATACAGGGCTTTGAAGTTTTCTGGTAACAGTTGTTTTCTGGTAGTAGTAATTGTTAATTAATGAAAATAGCTAACATTTACGAAGTGCTTTTTGTAGGCCGGGCACTGTTCTAAATGCTTAATAAATATGAGTTAGTTTAATTCTCACAACCTCTATACAAGGTGAATACCATATAACACTATTTTATAGATGAGGAAACTGAGGAACAGATGAGTGAATTAACTTGCCCCAAGCCACAAAGTTGTTGAGTAGTAGAGCTAGATTTGAACTCAGGCAGTCTATACTCTGTTGTCTTTCAAAATGGTTCTTGCTGGTGACATTAGTTCAGACTTAAATGCTAAAGAATTGTTACTCTTAAATATATGTATCAGTCATCTTTTACTACAATAGTGCTGTGTAACAACCAGCCCCAAGCCCAATGACTTGAAAAGATAAGCATTTATCCCAGAAAGTGCCAGTTAACTAGCTGGGTCTTTAAATCTCAACCAAGACTCGGCAGGATCAGCTAGTCCTGCTCGTCTGTGTGCAGTCAGCCTCAGGGGGTTGGTGCTGGACTCATACACCTATGTGGCAGTTGGCTGGCAGTGAGCTGGCTCTTGAGTGGGTAACTGGGCCACATGGCTGTCATCACGAGGTGGTAGGTTCTGACAGACACAGACAGACAGACTTTGAAGCCTCACTTCCATCACATTCTGTTGACCAGAGCAAAGGTGCCAGGCCAGCCCAGATTCAAAGGGTGGGGGGTGTCACTCCACCTCTGGAAGGAGCTTTAAAGTCACATGACAAAGTGCTTGGGTTCAGGGAAGCATGAATCATGGTGGCCATTTCTGACATCAATTTACAATACTAAAAATACCCCAACCTTCTCCCCCAAAATGCAGGCTGCTGCCGAATCAGCAGAAGCCCAGACCATTCGTTCTGTTCAGCAGACCCTGGCGTCCACCAATTTGACCTCCTCCCTCCTTCTCAGCCCTCCACTGTCTCAGCACGGAACAGTGTCGGCCTCCCCTCAGACTCTCCAACAATCGCTCCCTAGGTCAATCGCTCCCAAACCCTTAACCATGAGACTCCCCATGAACCAGATCGTCACTTCGGTCACCATTGCAGCCAACATGCCATCGAACATTGGGGCTCCGCTGATCAGCTCCATGGTGGGCTCGGCGTCCTCCACCCAAGTGAGCCCTTCAGTGCAGACCCAGCAGCACCAGATGCAGCTGCAGCAGCAGCAGCAGCAGCAGCAGCAGCAACAGATGCAACAGATGCAGCAGCAGCAGCTCCAGCAGCACCAGATGCATCAGCAGCTCCAGCAGCAGATGCAGCAGCAGCATTTTCAGCACCACATGCAGCAGCACCTGCAGCAGCAAATCAACCAGCAGCAGCTGCAGCAGCTGCAGCAGCATCTCCAGCTGCAGCAGCTGCAGCACATGCAGCACCAGTCCCAGCCTTCTCCCCGGCAGCACTCCCCCGTCGCCTCCCAGATGACGTCCCCCGTCCCCGCCATCGGGAGCCCCCAGCCAGCCTCTCAGCAGCACCAGTCACAGATACAGTCTCAGACACAGACTCAAGTATTATCGCAGGTCAGTATTTTCTGAAGACGCACGTGGCAGGCGGATCTGCGCGTCTGGAGGAGAGTGGCGTCCGAGAGTAAACCATGTGCGGCTGCAACTCGTGAGTCGGTGTTGGTTATGCAGAAATGTGTAAAAGATCACGCGGTCCTCTCAAGTGTCTATTAGATAGGCAATAAGAACTACAGTGTAGCTGAAAATCATCTTCTAGCTGACTCTAAACCACTTTGTTTTTAAACAGGAAAAGCTGTGCTCTTTTATGTGATGCCTTTTTTTATTTATTCAGGCTCTACCTACAATATGTGAATCAAACCGTTTAATGAATCCTGGGACATACTGATGATTATAATAAACTGGCCTCTCTGAGTCATAGCAAATGGCCTTATTTCTCCCGAAGTGAAGAAACCACACTTCAAGGCGATTGGAACTTCCGAAGCCCTAAAAATAAAAAGCACAGTCGTAACTACCTGAAATACGAAAATCCAGTTTCATACAAACATTTGTATGACGTCAATCGTTGATGGCATTTTTTTTGTCATGAAAAACATAATGTAAATCACAGACTTTTGCCAAAGCTCTTATTTTTTTTCCTTAAATCTCTCCAGAAAAAAAAAAAAATGCAAGTGATTAGTTTCAATTATTGACTCCTTTTCACTTTTTACCCATGACTTCTCCAAATCAAACCACAGTATATGTTGTAACAATATCTATGACCACTGTTAGCCCATTATATTCATTCCAATTAGAAGAAAAGAATGTGAATATTATATTCTGTGTTTTGAGTGACAAGTTTCGAAAATGAAAAACACTGTATTTTTAAAAGGGAAATGCACTTAAATGGAGACAGTTATTACAAAAGTTAAGATTTAAAAAAAAAAAGAGCAAGAGTCTTTATTATGATGTAATACCGGTAGAATATTTAAAAGGCGCACCACATCTGAATAATCAATGTAAATATTTTCTTTCAAAGTTGTAAGTTTTCATACCATGTGTTGTAAAGTTTTCATAAACAAGGCTTTAACGTAAACACTGGTGACATAAACCATTCATTGCTACGTTGCTTATTGTGTTTTTATGCTGTTTTATACTTTTTTATGAGTTATGATAGCAGCAATTAAGTTGTTTGTATTTTGCTTAACTAAAACAAAAATGCTTTTATCTTGCTATAGAATAAACACATTTCAGTAAAAACTGCAGACTGTATTTTGATGCAACAACCAGGCAACTACTGTTCACTTTTCAAAATAAAATATGTCAAATTTCACTTTGGGTTCCTTGAATATGTAGAAGGGGGGGGGGAATAGGTCCCATACCAACCTGTGTTTGCGCCCAAGCATCTTCTTCCATTTTCAACTGGAAATAAGAGATTCATAGCCAAGAATGTGGATTGCATGGCCCCAAACCAGAGCCTGTAAAAAAACAAATTAACCGTTAGAAATGGAACCATTAGTGGAATTCCCCGGCGGCCCAGTGGTTAGGACTCCTCGCTTTCACTGCCGAGGGCACAGGTTCGATCCCTCGTCGGGGAACTAAGATCCCGCAAGCTGTGCAGTGCGGCCAAAAAAGGGAAAAAAAGGAAAAGAAATAGAACCATGAGAAATTTTTTATGATTATCATTTTGTTAAGATGCAAGTGCAAGGTAAGTATAGAGGAAGAAGCACTTGTCTTCTGTTTGGGGCTTGGACTAGCTGGCACTGTGTTTTTATTGCTGTTAAAATAGATGGTGAATGCTAATTCTTAAGCCAAAATAATTATTTCAGTGCCCATTTCTTCCCCCCTTTTCCTGCTCTGTAGTGACTCCTCTTTGAGAACAGTGTGACCACTATCCCCAGTTGTCCTGCATGATTAATTACAGCATCTGTCCTGTCAGAAGCTATAATGAAGAGGTCTTGATAAAAATTGCAAATTACCACTGGCAACAGTCTTCAACCGCTTATGATAAAATGAAAATTAAAAACAGCAAGTGTTAACCCTGACCAGAATCCTAATCTGGAAAAAATTAGGGTGTGAGTAGTGGTATCCGTGGTTACTGTGTGCAAGACATTCAAAAAATAATGGAATATGGATTCCTCAAAGTTGTTGTATTTCAAAGAATATTTACTGTATGTTGTGGGCTATGAATAATGAATTCGGCTTTCAATATTTCATCATCTTCTCATCCCCTGCATTATGTACAAATATTGAACAGCAAGAGATTCTAATTATAAATTTATAGATTTCTGGCTGTAGGAAAATTTATGTCTAAATTGAAGCTTTTCATAAGATGTATTAGTTGACAGGTATCAGTGTTCAAACAATCTAAGAATGGTGCCTAATCGCATCTACAAGGGAGCAATTGTATTCCACAAAGAAATGAGCTGCTTGCATCAAACCCATCAGAAGCAGAGCCGATGGTAAAAGATTTTCTGTGAATTGAAACTAACATTACATAACAATAAGAACCATTTTATATTCTGTTGTGAAGCCTTTAGACAAATGTCTTCAAAATTAATTGCTAAACTACATGTGACAGTAATTGTGTATTAGTTCTGTAATTGTCATTTTGAAAACCCATGAAGTATTGCTCGGAAAAAAAATGTCACTAGTGATAAGACTGAATTGCAAATGAAGTCTGTTTTCAACTGTTTGCAGTTAGAAGCAGGTGTTGTATCATCTATTAAATGATTTTTATAAATCTTGGGTTTTATCACATCTGATTAAATACTGCTAAGCCATTGATGGTCAATTTCAAGAAAAAAAAAAAACAGCTTAATTACTACAGTTTAAAGCATTAATCACCAGGCAAAACTATGTCTTGAAAACGTCAAAAAGCTTGAATCGTGAAAAGAATTCCCCAACCTTGTTACCATATTATTCTCAGGATCCGATAACGCGCATTATGAGTCGACTTGCATTTCACTTTGTACACAGGATTGGTTCCTATCTCTGAGACATAAGTAAGTACGTGGTGTACTTTTACGGGTCAAAAATGAATCAGGGTAATGAAAAATAGGCATGAGCAATGTGGTATCTGATTAGCGGGACACCTAAACGGCCTAACCGCTTTCCCTCTTAACTGGTCCACAGACATTAACGAGGCTCCCCCCCTCACCCGGTCCTCCACCACACACCTTTTCTCTCCCCTGCCATGTGCACACTATTTTATTACTCTGGCTAAACAGACTCTCTTTTTTGCATTAACCTGTCCTGCCTTATGATGAAAGAAGATAAGGAGTTTTCGTTTTTAGCTGACACGGGGTCATTAGCTCCCGACTCAAGGAACAGAAGCTTAAATGCCTTCGTGCGGCATAATTTCTGCAATATATTTACCACCCGGCGGAGGGTTGAAAGCGTTCTAGACAGATGGATTAATATCTCAAGTTTAAGTAGCGGTCCTCTGCTGTGTCCATTCAGACATCTGAATGGTTTCTTTCCCATTTCTCACTTCATGGAGCATTTTTCAGCGCTGGACTTCCATCTAACCTTTCCTTCGCCCCCGTCCCCACCCCCTTTGTCTGGCTTTTGTTTTGCAACAGCTGTTATTATCGTTCTTGGTCAGCTGTGATTGCTAAAGGCAAAATAGGACCAGATGGTGTTTTGCTATGCATGAATGCGCGGTACAGGACTCGGGATTGAATAGGCCAAGCTTGAGTGGTGTCCCCGCACCACCTGCCTGCCCGAGCTGTGGCACACACATCGCGGGCGCATGATCCGCCTCAGACCTACTCGCATCGGATGGGAAAGTGGGGGAGCTGGGCTGGAGTTTCCCCGTATTTATTGATCTTCCATGCACTCACAGAAGAGCAAAGCGTACAGTCAGTTTGAGTTAACTGGAGATGACACAGCATGGGCATGTAAGCTATCACTCTAGAATTCTGGTTTGCTTGAAGGATTTCATTGCTCCCCCAAACACACACACACACACACACACACGCACAGTAATAGCAAAACAATGGGCTAAGTAGGCACAACATTTCTTTAAAAGTCTGTCTCAAAGAGTAGAATTAAGGGTCTGAGGTGAGGGTTTGGAAGAGGGAGGCTTCTTCAAAATGATATTTTGTGTCAGTTAATAATGCAAGGTGAAGAAAGGCTAAGACTCTGGTATGTGGAGAGAGCCCTAACACTTGTAGGTTATCGGTCAAATATTTCACATTTACAAGAAATGTGCCTCACCTGGAAAGTCACACAGATACACAACCAGATTAGAATTCTCTTAGAAAATGTTCTTAATATTAATGAGTTTTTCTCCTCATCCTCTCAGACACAGTTCGCTTTGCCGACTCTCTGACGTAACCCTGAGAATTCTCAAAGCACTTTCCCTGAATTTTGAAAGTTGGTGAATGGGTTTAACCCATGTTGACTGTGATCCTACAGGTGTGTGGGTTGTATGTGCTGCTGTGTGGAAAGGAAAAGCTTAACCATCCAGCAAGCATGGAGTCAGATATGCAGACAGACAGCTCTATTTGCCTAAGGCCCTAATTACTTAAATTTACTTCTGCTACATGCAAAACACTATGATAGGTCCCAAAGGAGATGCAAAAATAAACAGGGCCTTCTGTTGACTTTGTATATGTTTGAAATTTTTCATAATACACGTTAAAAAAATAAAATAAAAGCCATCCTTAACTTTAGGAGCTTTTATTTTTTCAGTGTTGTGAGGGAAAGCACCCAGCAGTCGATGATCAGTGTGCCAACATAGAAGGCATGTGGGTTGTAGTGTGTGCGTGTGGTGGTGTTTTTTTTTTTTTTTTTTTTGGTAATCTGAGAAAAATCACAATTTATTTAGAAAGGGAAGAGATTGCAATTGGTTAGGGGTATTAGGGAAAGCTGCGTGGGATTCCTGGCATTTAAGATGTGCCTTAAAAGGTTAGGTAGAATTTCACCAGGCCGAGACGGAAGTCCTACCCTGGTAGAAGAAGGAGGCATCTCCAGACAAGGGGGAACAGGAGAAGAGCCACCTGGGTTGAAAGCACAGGCGCCATTAAAACAGCAGTAGAGAATATAGCAAATAGGGACTTCCCGGGCGGTCCAGTGGTTAGGACTCTGCGCTTCCACTGCAGGGGCTCGTTGGACAATTAAGGTCCCGCAAGCCACACGGTGAGGCCAAAAAAACAAAAGAGAGAGAGAATATAGCAACTTGGACACACAGTGGTTTGGGGGTAGGTGAGCGGGAGAAAGTGCTAGAAAGGAGGTTTGGGATTAGATTTGTAGAAGTTCTTGTACGCCCAGCCGGGGACTTGTGCTCAATTCAAAAAGCACTGAAAGTGTCTGAGTAAGGAACAGCAGGATCAGAGTTGATTGAATACATGAAGGATTTTTATCTTAACTCACTTTTGAGAAAGATGTATCCGGTTGGCACTAAAAGCCAAATGAAAAATGGAACAAGGTTCCCACTTGAAAATGTATCTCAATATTTTAATTATTCACATAAATAAATAAAATGATGGCTTCACGTGCTCTCTCACACCACTCCCAAATTCCTGGTGGCGGAACACACCATCGACAAATCCGAATCAAGGCATCTTTGGTGACAACTGCAGAATAAGCCTCATCCTTATATTAGCATCCAGAGGGAGATCCTTTTCTGTGTTTCTGCTGTGAAAAGAAAGCTATTTTCACCACTTTTAAAAAGTACCTCTCGGTGCTTGAACTCAAATGCGATGAATGATAAAAAGAAGGCCTTGCTTTTTCGCTTGAGTAAAACCTCAGGCAGCACTGGGAGGGATGTTGGTTATGGTCTCAATTTAATTTCAAAGAAGAACGTTCACAGATAGAAAACGTGAATGTGGATGTACACTTCTTAGCAGAGGAATAATGCTCTTTTGTAAAACATCTCATTATATCCCCAGCATTTATATAGTACTGTGTACTTTTCAAAGCAGTTTTCTGTGTATTCTGTCATTTAGTCCCCTCTCTAGATAGGACAGGAGTGAACCCCATGTCACAAAAGGAAACTGAGGCACAGAGAGGGTTGTGACTTGTTCCAGTATCTCTTTGCTTATAAGAGACACAGTCAGAACTGGAATGGAAATCTTCTCCTTCTAGACCTATTATTTCGTCTACCTTCTAATATTTGTATAGGTATGGCATATATATTTGACATGTATTTATAACTGTTGTATATTTGTATGTAGGAGGTGTAAATAAATATGTGCGTGTGAATAGACGGGTGATAGATAAATATAAATAGATAATAAATAGATAGATAGATGGCAGAAATCCATCACAGCACCAAAGAGAATAATTAATCCATGTTTTCCTCATGGCTAGTCAGGCAGTAAACCAAAGTGAATGCCCCCTAGCCCGTGTTCTCAATGGGGCATAATGCCACATGGCACTTTTTTCAGTGTGAATACCTTCCAGTCTGATTGTTTTCCCTACCAAGATCTCTCTGTGATTATTTTGTATTCGGGCAAACAGCTTTGACTTGTGGGCTTCGAACGTTGGGGCTGGAGGTGCCACAAAAGTGCCAAAGCATAATATTTCTCTATGTGTTTATAAAGGGAGAAAAAGCAGGTTTCAGGGAACATTGAGATGGGTAAACACCAGGTAGGTGTGCATTGTTACACATTATTTAAGGAATCTGGTGAATCAATATTGAACACGGGAAATCAATGACAGGATAGGGAACGCGTCTTCCTAGGGATTATGGGTAGTGACCTTGCGCCCTACTACATAAGTTACTTCATTTCCAAGGCCCCTTGCTAAGTAGGGTGTGTTTTACTACAGGCTGCCACTTGTCAAAGGAAATATAGGAGTAAGGACCTCCAATCCTATGTCCCCTGTCCACAAGATTTTATTACTGTCTTAACTTTAGATGAACAGAGTTCTAAAGATACCTTGAAAACAATCACTTGCTAAGGTTAAATAAAATTGAATGACATTCTAACATATTCATCCATAATACCAGGTACCAGCATTCTGGTGAATGAATATTTTGAGGCTTTTCATTCACAAGGTGTTTGAGTGACTTACACAGAGTCAACAGGATCATGGTTATTTTGAGATCCAGGTCTTATGTTTATTTTCAGATTTTTGGCCTACTTTTTCTTTCTGGTCAGTCTGCCTTGCCTCCAAGGATCTATTGTTACCAAGTAAGAGTCTTTTGATAACATTCCTTGTTTGTTTGGTTGTTTTTTAACATCTTTTTTGGAGTATAATTGCTTTACAATGGTGTGTTAGTTTCTGCCTTATAACAAAGTGAATCAGTTATACATATACATATGTTCCCATATCTCTTCCCTCTTGCGTCTCCCTCCCTCCCACCCTCCCTATCCCACCCCTCTAGGTGGTCACAAAGCACCGAGCTGATCTCCCTGTGTTAAGCAGTGACATTCCTTGTTAAATGTCATCCCTCTGACATGCAGAGGGAGCCTTAATTTCCAGTTTGTCACAATGAGCGAAAATGATGCCATGCTGTAAAGCTGTCTTCATTGGTAATTTGCAAATCTGATACAAGATCTTTGCCCAAATCATTCAGTCCTGCTGTTCCACCCTCACCCTTTCTGCCCACTCTTAATCCTCTCCTCTGTAATTCATATTGAGTGTGTGGAATCCCGGGGGACAAATAACAGCGTCTGAGGAAATGACCTACATACAGTCTGACCTCTAGTGTGCTTTTTTGGATGCCAAATTAAGATATCCATCTTTGGCCGTTTGGACAGTTACCTGGGAGGACT
This sequence comes from Phocoena phocoena, assembly GCF_963924675.1. Lineage (NCBI taxonomy): Eukaryota > Metazoa > Chordata > Mammalia > Artiodactyla > Phocoenidae > Phocoena > Phocoena phocoena. The sequence continues at coordinate 27,837,987 of NC_089238.1, read as the reverse complement.
TGCACCATTTTCATAAATTGTGTCCAAAGGCTGGCATACCTAGCATGGAACTTTTTAATGATATTCAGAATATTTTGGCCAAGGAATGTGAGTACAACTACAGTTCTTTCCAAAGCAGAACCTAATTCCCTGGGGGAAATGCACTATCCTTTTTCATGTAGAGAATAATATCATCATTGTTTATGCTAACTGGAGAAAACTTCTTACCAAAAAATTATTACATTTTCTTGCAGCACAAATTCTAAAATCTTAGCAAGAAGATCAGGACTTTCTATCAGGGAAAATTTGCAAGAGGTTAATATGTTTAAAAAATGGCAATATTATTTGCTTCTAGATCTTCAAGAGCCCAGAAATGTGTATCTGGGGCTCATTTAACTGCTGGACACAAGTTACCAGTCAAAGCAGAATGACTTTTTAGAGTGGGAACAAATGATCTTTTTGGGATTGGGCTTAATTACTGTGAAGAAATTTCTGTTTATTTGTTGGTCATGTCTGAAGTTTGTTTATTGACAAATAACAACTTATTTTTCCGTTGGGGACAAAATATGTACATTGTTCATATTTTGGACAAAATATGAAGGTCAGATTCTTGAGGTGGCTAGGTAATTGTCTATAGAGGTTTAAATTCTTTTTTTCTTTAATTTTTTAATTGAAGTATACTTGATTTACAAGAGGTTTAAAACTTTTTAATTTTTATTTTATACTGGAGTATAGTTGATTTACAATGTTGTGTTAGCTTCAGGTGTACAGCAAAGTGATTCAGTTATACATATACATATATCCATTATTTTTCAGGTTCTTTTCCCATATAGGTTATCACAGAATATTGACTAGCACTCCCTGTGCTATACAGTAGGTCCTTGTTGATTATCTATTTTATATATAGTAGTGTGTATATGTTAATCCCAAACTCCTAATTTATCCCTCCCTCTACCCCACGTTTCCCCTTCGGTAACCATAAGTTTGTTTCTGAAGTCTGTGAGTCTGTTTCTGTTTTGCAAATAGGTTTATTTGTATCAATTTTTTTTAGATTCCGCATATAAGTGATGTCATATGATATTTGTCTTTCTCTGTCTGACTTAGTTCACTTAGTATGATAATCTCTAGGTGGATCCATGTTGCTGCAAATGACATTATTTCATTCTTTTTTACAGCTGAGTAATATTCCATTGTATATGTATACAACTTCTTTATCCATTCCTCTGTCAATGGACATTTAGATTGCTTCCATGTCTTGGCTATTGTAAACATTGCTGCAATGAACATTGGGGTGCACATTATTTTTTCTCTTTTTTTTAATTTAGTATTTTATTTTATTTATTTTTAAAAATTGGAATATAGTTGATTTACAATGTTGTGTTAGTTTCAGGTATACAGCAAAGTGAATCAGTTATACTTATATCCACTTTCTTTTTTAGTTTCTTTTCCCATAGAGGTCGTTACAGAGTATTGAGTAGAGTTCCCTGTGCTATACAGTAGTTCCTTATTAGTTATCTATTTTATATATAGCAGTGTGTATATGTCAGTCCCAATCTCCCAATTTATCCCTCCCCCTCCTTCCACCTCTGGCAACCATAGGTTTGTTTTCTACATCTGTGACTCTCTTGCTGTTTTGTAAATAAGTTCATTTGTACCATTTTTTTAGATTCCACATATAAGTGATATGATGTTTGTCTTTCTCTGTCTGACTTACTTCACTCAGTATGACACTCTCTAGGCCCATCTGTGCTGCTGCAAATGGCATTATTTCACTCTTTTTTATGGCTGAGTAATATTCCATTGTGTATATATACCGCATCTTGTTTATCCATTCATCTGTCGATGGACATTTAGGTTGTTTCCGTGTCTTGGCTATTGTAAACAGTGCTACAATGAACACTGGGGTACATGTATCTTTTTGAATTATAATTTTCTCCAGATATATGCCCACGAGTGGGATTGCTGGATCTTACGGTTTAAATTCTTGAACCAAAAACTGTTCAGAGCCCAGAGTCATGTTTTTTCAAGTTGCTCTTCCCTTTCATTGTTAAAAACTTTTCACATAGTGAGGACCATCTTCAGGGGAAAGCTTCATTTGAAGATTTCTGGAGGAACAGTCTGGCACCCAAAGACCTCGATACCACTTGACCAAGAGAAATTCAGGAAGCACTGCTCTTGACCAACTTCAAGTGCTTAAATCACCACCTCATATACAGAAAATGAACAGAACTCTGCAGAGCAAAGTAAGCACATTCAATGATAAGCAAAACCTCTGCGGAAGCGGGTCAGTGGTCTGGGCATGTGGGCCACGATTCCCACAAGGATCCTGAGCGCATAGGTAACTAAGCTCTGAGTGAAAAAAACAGAACGGAGCCCGAGAAGAAGGAGATCATTGGATTCATGGGGTTTGTGGGCACCCGGGCGATAGCCATGTAACTACTTGGCTCCAGAACTAATAAGCTACGTTTTGTGAGCCTGTGTTCTTAGAACAACTAAGAGTTTTATGTTTGATACAGATGGTGTTTATATAGAGTATACGAGCTCAGCATGAGAAGTAGTCATAAAACAGACTGGGGTTTGGTATAATTATTCACAATTACTATTGTATAATTGGATGCCATAACTATTATATAAAAAATATTTTAAGAAGTAGACTCTGCTCCTACTTTCACAATAGTTCTTAACAATAAGAGACATACGCTATAAACATTGTAACATATTTTATGATGTTTACAAACTTATACAAGGTTTGGCAAAATTGCAAATATAAAAGGCCAGGTTCTCTTTTTTGCATCCTTGGGAGACCCACTTACCCTAACTCACCTCCAGCAGTAAGTTCACTTTCTAGTCACCCACGGGGCTTCAGGAGCTTACCCAGATGAATGGGTGAACGCAAATAACTATTTTAGCAGGTAAAAGAAGAGAAGAAAAAAAATGGGTCTATTCTGTGGAAAGTACTAATTTCTTCAGCTTTCTCCAAAGCAGCAAAAGAAAGTTCTGTTGGACCAAACTGTGGCCATTGCACATCAGCCCAATGCTTATTTTAATGTTTCTGGATGGAATTAGTGAATCTACAGACATCCCATCATTATATACATAAATACCCGTGTCTTCCAAAACGAAAAAAAAATGATGAGCCTAGGTCCCTATCACCCCTAAGCAAAGCAACCAAAAAGAAAATTCATTAGGGTTTTAAGAGAAACTTCATTTCCTCTTAACTGCATTTACAAAGCAGGCCTGCATTTACGAAGAACTCGGCGGCTCTTCTTGCGCGGAACAGTAGAACATGGAAAGTAAATCACAGAACAAAAGACTTTGGTGAGAGACTTGTTTTCCAACACACATGTATTGGGCATGAAAATGAATACAGCTCTCCTGTTGCCCCTCTCTCTGACTCATGGGTGGGCAGCCACTGCTGAATTTTTGCCTGAGACTCTCAAAGGTAACTGCTACGCTTTGATGACTGGAGTCTTTATTACAGTAGGATCACAGGTTTCCAAGGTGCACCGTGTTATCATTGAGAAGTGAGAAGCATCTTTCCTGTCTGGACACCTCTCTAGTTTCCATGATTCCTAAGGCAGAGGAGTGGGTGCCAGGCGGGAGACCATTATTCGTGCACATCCACCGCCTGTTGCCCTAATGATGGTGCCCTTGAATATTTATCCACCAGGTACCAACAAGCGTGACGTCTGTGCCTTAGCGGCCAGGGAGAGTAAGGGTTACCTCTCTTGTTATATCAGCAGCCAATACTTAATGCTCCAAGTCTGGATTGAAACAGCCTGTTTTAAGTATGGTTTCCAAAGGGACTGCTTCCAATCGTCCTCCTTGGCCCTAGGAGAGGAAGGTAGTGAAGTATGGCTTTAGTACTGTATTATGGCTGTGTGCAGCCCCAGCCTTTCAGAAATTCTCAACCATCTTGCTGTTTCCTACACCTGGCAGATGGCCAGGCATGCTCCTGATTCCATGAGAGCAGCAGCCGGTACGATGAGCCCTGAGATCAGGTTCTCCTGCAAAAGAGAATATGAATGCTTAGTGAGCAAGGATGCTGGGGTTTTGCCTACTTGGACCTGGTCTTGCACACTCCATTATTTCTATGTAGAACGTATAACAACACGTGCATATGTACTGCTAAGCTTGATCGACATATCGCAACTGTTTTTTGTGTTTTTTTTTTTTTTTTTTTTTTGGCTGCATGGCATGTGGGATCTGGGTTCCCTGACCAGGGATCAAACTCGTGATCCCTGCAGTGGAAGCGTGGAGTCTTAACCACTGGACAGCCAGGGAAGTCCCAACTGTTTCTTTATGATTGTCTTGTGTGGTGTCCCTTTTTACCAACCTGGCTAAATTCTCTGGTACAAGCAGCCCAAGGGACTGTTAATAAAAGAGAACAGCTGTCCTTTCTGATGTTAACCTCAGAGCTTAGGATTTTATTTCCAACACCCTACCTTCCAGTAATAGCTCTCTGTGAATGCATTAATTATTAATCAGTCTTACCTTTTCATGTTTACAAATTGTATGGGCTTTCTCTAATCTTTATGAAATAGAGTATTTATTTTACTTCTTACCTTTTATCCCACCATCTCATTGGTTCACAGGTAGGCATGATATTACCCAATTGAGTCATTCACTCGTGCATTTGTTCAGCAAATACTTACATGGTGACTTCTCTCATGGAATTATATTGTGTTGGGGATATGGTTTTATTAATTCAATAAGAATTTGGGTATCAAATGCAGTGGATGAAGAGAAACAGGGAAGGGGGATAGGGAGGGTATCAAGGGATGAGCGGAGGAGGGACTGCAGTCATGAATAGAGTAGTCAAAGAAAGCCTCACAGAGAGAGTGATGATGGGCAAGGGAAAAACTGGATGTCCATCTGGGGGAAAAGCATCCAGGCAGGGAGAATGGCAAGTGCAAGGGCTCTAGAGAGTTAGTGTGTTTCGGATGCTGGAGGGTGGCCAGTTTGGCTGCAGGGGAGTGAGTGTGGAAGAAAGCAGATGAACTCCAAGTGGGAAGCAGGGAGTCAGGCCATGTAGGGTGGTGGTTCTCAGTCCTTACAGGGGATCACAATGGCTGTTAATTTCTTTCCGGATCACACAATATCAGGTGAGATCGTGATATTGTGCTTATGTTGGAAAAAAATGAGTCCCTGGCTTTTCATGCTGCTTACTGAAATACTTATAGATAGAATGAGATGATGTCTGGGATTTGCTCCATAATAATGCAAGATGGGGGAAATGGTTGGGATGGGGAAAGAACACATTTGGCCATGGGTTGCGAGATGTGGGAACTGAGTTGTGGATGTCAGTATACTTTCTTTCTAATTTGGTGTATGTTCAAAATTCACCGTAATAATAACAAAAAAATAAACCACCTGGGGAACCTTTAAAAACAGATAACAGCTCCAGTGATTGGTGTAAGTGGTTTGGGGTACAGCTTAGATGTTGTTTTTGTTTGTTTATTTTAAGCCTCCATAGGTTTTCTTAATTTCCTATTCCCCTGAGAATAACTGGTCTAGGATCTTCTAGGCCATTATTAAGACTTGGGTTTTTCCTCTGAGTGAAAAAAAGAGTGAGAATTTTGAGCAGTAGAATGACACAATCTGACTTATGTTTGAAACAGATCATTCTGGGTTGAGAATAAACTATAGGGCAGCAAGGGCAGAAGCAAGGAGATCTAGGCAATTATAGATGAAAGTAATTATAAAACAGTTTGGTGAGGGCTGTAATAGAATGTTGAACACATAGAAAGGTAGGCTGAACACACATATTCTCACTCTACCCAACCACTCCTGGACAATGGGGGACATTCCAAAATATGCTAGGATGATTTACTGTGAAGGGGTAATGGTAACCCAGGCATTGGCTAGAATACAGTACGCAAGTGTAAGATGACCCAGGGAAATTCCCACAGCAGGAGAAATTCACTTGTCCTTTAAGACTTCTGACTTCCTTTACCTGAGGCAATTATGTCCCAGTTACTTTTCCAATCTTTGCCCTATTTCTGATCTTTAATGAGAAGGGCACAGTTCAAGGTTAGAAAGAAGAAATGCTTTTGGAGTCCAATATGGAGAAACTTAGCATCTCATAAACCATCTTTCACTCACTTGTGAATGTACAGAATGGTCTGGAGTTCAGCCAAGCCAATCAGTCTTTCAGTGACAGTCTAGCATATTTTCCCATATGACGGAATCTCACAAGTAGAAGTGGAGCATTTCCCATCGTCCTGGCTTGTATCTTCCAAATATTACTCTCAGCAAACCTTCAGTAAACCTTGTTAAATCCACATCCATCCACTGAGTGTGCCTTCTGTAAGGCCATGAATTGTACTTAGTGGGAATAAGTTGCCTAAGATGCAAACCCTCTCTTTAGGGAGCTTACATTTTGACCTCTCTCTCCTTGAACCAACCTCTGCTCTTTCGTAATACCAAATAAGCACCTAAAGATTCTTTTAATTTGATGTGTGGGTCACCAGTGATTTTATGTTGCAGGGAATACACGGGCCATGTCTTACACATGACCATTTGTATCCCCTCACCACCAAGGAAAGTGCTAGGTCCACAAAAAACGCTTAAAGATGTTGGTTGACTGATTTCTAGATAATTTCATGAGTAATCAATAGTAAGACATTTAAGAATAGTTCATTCCCTAACAGTTATTGCAGAGGGATGACAAGATGACTTTGGCTGATCTGAACCAACCTCTGGAGCGTTGGAAAAGTTCTCCAAATCCAGCTTACCAAAGAGCACCTGAGAAGGGGAAGCTGAATTTGTTAGATTTCTCAGTGGCACCAAAGAGGATTACAGAGTTGAGCAAAACACTTAATGCTGTGTCAAACTTAGGCCCTTTCCGCCAGGTCCATAAGGGGGAAGAAACACAGCTTACCTCACTTCCAAGAAAACCTCCTTTTACTTTCCATGTTGATCCTTCTCTTTGTAGCACCTCAGCCCCTTGGTATATCATTTGATATACTGACCCTCTTCATCGCTTTAAGTAGAAGTGACCCCATACCTTGTGCACGCATGAACATTGTCTTTTCCTTCAGGGACGAAGCAAATTTTGGTGGAAGGACGATGCCTTCTACTTCTTTAGAAGCCCAGAACAGGTGCTCAGTAGATAGTTTTTTGGTTATTTTTCCTTCAATAGATTGTTTTTAAAGAAACAGGATTGACGAAGTGCATTATTCTCTTCATTCCTGTTTTAATTGGACTCTCAGTTGCAAGAGATAAAAACCCAAAATCAAATTGGCCAAGGGAAAATAAGGGAATTTATTTGCTTGAGTAAATGAAAAGTCCAGGGACAGGACTGACTTCAGGCTCAGCTGGTGCCAAGAGCACAAACAAGTCATAGACTAGTCAGGGCTCATTTTCTCTGTGCCTTTGCTCTGCTGTCTACTGTGCCATCTGCATCCTCAGGTTCCACTCACTGACTCTTGGAAGTACCGGCTCACGATATCCTTACTGCTGGCATTCTCAACGGAACAAAGGATGTACTCCCTCACCATCCCAGGAAAATCTCACTGCATTAATTTGGTTCTGATTGGGTCTTGTGCCCGAGCATAAACCCATCACTGTGGACTACCGCAACGTCCTGCTCTGAATGGTTAAGCTCAAGTCACCTGTTCATCCCTGGAGAGGATAGATTCAACTCCCCTAGAAGTATCAATACATGGACCGAGAACAGGGAGAGGTAGTTCCCCTATGAAAATCAGAGTACTGTTGCCAGAAGGAGAGAGTGCACACTGGACGGCATGAACAGTGCGCGTAAAATACTTTCTGCAAAGGAAATTCTTCTCAGAGAGTTGGCTGATACAATGCATCTAGCAGGAGTCCAGGGAAAGGGTACACTTGCTTTTGCTGTGTGCCAAAATTAGTTTTCTGGCTTTGGGAATGTGCCCTCAGCCTACCTTTTAAGTGAGGACTTTGCCTAGAGTCTATTCCAGTAGTCTGTCCCTCAAAGTGAGGCCATGTAACCTGCAGGTCGTTCAGATTCCCTGTCCTTGGTTTTACATATAAAATAAGGAGAGAAATTCTTCCCTGCAACATCCACTGAAACATCCAGGCCTCACTTGCCTCCTCCCGTTAGGTTCCCTGTTTGGCTGTCGAATAAATGATTGAACATGGGACAGCACTTAATCTTCCAAACAATGGCTCTCCAAACACCCAACATCGTCAGATGCTTTTCTGGCATTTGAAATTACGCCTGCAGCAAAGCCATCTATTGAATGTTCACTGTGACTAAGACCTTGTGGACAAAGAAGACTGTAAAGCTGCTATTACTGGCAAAATCAGTCTTTGTGGGGCCTCCTGGGGGAAGAGCAGAAGACATGGAAGGTAACATCCCTGAAGCCAGCTAAGAGTGGGGTGTGGGTCTGTCCCAAGCTTGTCCACTGACTTGATGCTTTCCATACAGCGCAATAGGCAAGCATTCCTATTTGGGAACACTTCAGGGTGTGGGCCTGGGGATTGGGGAGAGGGGTTGGACCTACATAACATAAATGATGTCCCCAATGTTGCATTTTTCACTGTAAGGCTCTATGTTTTGACTTCTTTCCACTTGCTCTATCCAAACACCAATTCCAGATTGGATTTGCAAATGGGACATTTCCTCCAGCTTTCCAGCACAGTTTTGTTTCATGATTTTTAAAAATTGTTGATATGGTATTTCAGAACTCTGGATGCGTTGTAAAGACCTGATAATGAATTTCTACACACTTTGGCTTATTTTATTGGTGGTAGAATGACTTAGTGGTGGTTTCCCTGCTGTTCATGATTTCTCCTTCTTTGGAACTGCCTCTTGATGCATAGGACAGAGTCCTCTGACACAGCCCTTCTGGTTATAGCTGATGGATCAGGGACACCTGGCCCCAGGTGAGCCAATCAGATTGGAACTGCCAATTGGAACAGAGCCAGAAGGCCAATGGAGTGGAATTCATATTGCCACTTTTCAGTGTTTCTTAGTCTTTTCTGTTAAGTATGCAGATTTCAGGCTACTCCCTGAAAAATTCTGATATAGTAGGTCCAGATTGGACCCAAGAATCATAGTTTTAACAAGGAATCTTAGGTGATTCCTATCATCACGTTGATTTAGAAAACACTTGTTAAGAGAAGGTCTTGGAACTTCCTCTATGGGATCTCCATAGTAGGCTTGGTTCTTCCTTCCCAAATTCTTGTGAATGTTCAACACTTCATTCCATAAATAAGCCTAATGCATTCTCCTTTGTCTTTTAATGGATCAAAGTTAGTTTTTACTACTTACAGTGAAAGGCTGCTAACATGGAAATATACAGTGTCTTGAGGGACCAGCCAAAAGGTATTACATGCTGAAGTTAGAGGAGGAAAGACGATACCGATGAATATGAAGTAGATGGGCTAATGGAATAAACCCACTAGCTGGTTAAAGAAGATTCCGTTCTATAGTACGCCCTCCATTCATTTGCCCTAGAAAGGAGAAAAACATAATAAACGAGGGACTTTGACCCTTTAAGCAAATGAACAAACTGTAGTTATTGTTTTGCACACCTATGTGAACTATTATTATGCGTCTGTTGCCTTATTTTGCTTCCTATCATTTTATTTTCAGAAAGTTGCCAATGCCCCAGGCTCTCCTGGTCAATATCCCCTTTGTGTGAGAATGAACGTTCATCTTTGGATGTAACACTGATGTACGAGATAAACGTGTGGCTGGAAAAAAGCACCATGATCCCCTGTGTGACAGCTGGGTCAAGAAAGGCCAGCAGGCCGAATGCCTTGACGTGAGCACATAGTCAGTGGTTTGTTCTGTTTTCACTCAAAGTTTCTTAATTCCCAGGCACTGGGAGGTAGCTTATGCCTACTTAAGTGAGGTGAGTCTACTAAATGCACATGGATATTCTTGCCAAAGGGCAAACTCTAGTGGTCATGTTACGTGGCTAGTATTTTTTACTTAACCAGAAATCTCTAGCTAAACTTCAGTCCTAAACACTAGAAGATTTGCAACTGAGTGATCTTCAAATTAATAGCAATGCAATAAGCAGAGGTTTCCCAAACGGACATTATTTTTGTAAGAAGGAATCGCTTTATACCAGGAATGTAACGTATGCATATTTTAGGATCCCAGAGTACAGAATATCTACAAAAAGATATGTTTCTTGAATTGAGCTCGACAGCACTAGTATACTTTCTCTTTTCTCTGTTCCTGAAAGCCAAACTTTAAAGTAGCTTTCATCGCCCCCTCTCCAATATTTGGTATGTGGATGGGATTCTGAGTCACTCTAGATTTCCCTAAAAATACTAGCTTGGACTTGCCTGACAGTGTGACTCTTGGCAAACCAAGATTATTTGATATAAAGTAACAGTGTCCACTGTAATATATCAACCCTTTCTTCTTATTCCTCAACCCTGAACTGCCTTTTTGTCCCCTCTCACAATGACAGCCTGCTATCAATTCCAGCCAGGAGACCGCAGCCTGGCTATGTGGCAGGTAATTAGTTGGCTCTATATCAGCAAGAGTTGGTCATTTTATTAAGCGTGTTCACATCTTGTTAGCAGATCCTCACCAGGGCCTATCAGCATTGTGGCAGCTTTAGTTTGTTAATCTAATATTAAGGCTCCTGGGTAATGAGGAATTGGGGCAATATTTGCTGTCCTTATTTTTGTATTGCCCCTGAATGTCTAATATCAGCTTTATGAACCCACTGTCAGGAAGCAGTATCACCTTGTCTTACTTTTAGTCCCTATCATCCTCCCCATAAAAGTGTCATCAGTCAAAGTTGCTCAAAAAAATACCAGAGTGGAATTAACCCCATGACTTCTGAAAAGCTTCAAATCTCGATGTCTCTTCTGCTGTCGTGAAACTCTCTTTAATCTACGTTTATGGATTCCCCCACCTCCCACCCCCAGTTTTGCTGATAGTTTGAGAAAGTTGATGTGTGCCTTAGAGTGAATTATGACTTTTCTATTTTTCACGTGTTAAATCATGATTTCACGTATGGACAAGACTCGCCTTAATTTTGGGGTCATCAGTCTCAATATCAAATTTAGCATCATTTCATCTATTCTTTCCTATATTTGTAGTGAAGTACAATCTGTAAGGTTTTTTGCTTGCTTAGTAGCTATTCCTCTTCTTTTGGTAACTGAATCCTGGTTCTCCCTTTTCTGTGTGGTATGGGTGTTAGTGACTCCATTCTTGCCCCAAAGATGGACATGTGAAGCAGGCCTGGCCAAACAGAGCATCACACGCTCCTGGTCACAGGGTTAGATTTAGAGATGGGCGTGTGACTCAGTCACAGTCTAGATCTCTAGGGTTGGAAAAATCTCTCTGTTAACTCAGGTTGCCTAGGAACATACATAAGTTTATTGCAGCTAACTCTAGGAGAGACACTCCAGGGGTGAAAATGATGTCCAGCCAAGGAAAGTAAAGCCAAGAGAAGGGAGAGTCAACCTGAGTCTGGTGACATGATGTAGGTCTCTGGATCCGGGCGCCTGCATCATAGATTGGACTTCTCAAGTCTTCATGCCAATAAATTCCCTTTTCTCCTGAAGCCACTGAGTTGGGTTTTGTCATTTGTAGCATAAGAGTCCTGACTAATGCTTATACGTCTTTTCATCCTGTTTCATATGTCAGCTTTTCCTTCCCTTTCCCAATCCATTGTATGCATCTCTGTCAAAATCTGCTCATCCTCTGTTACTGAATTCACATATCCCTGCTTCCAAGAAGCATGTTTTCCTGATATTTCCTCTAGTCAAGATGAATTGCTCACTCCTCTATTTTTCCACCGAAAATTCTCTATGGCATTTTTCACATTCACCTTTCCCATTTCCATCTCCATTTATTGTTAAGCTTTCTGTATCCTGAACATTTTAGATATTCAATAATGTATTAAATTGAAATTAATACCTTTGGAGGCTGTGAGCACTTTTAGCTTCTTAGGAAACATTAATTAGATTAGTGATGAGTCCTCAAAGCAGCATTTCTGAAACTGAATTGTGGGATACCGTGCACTTTAAGGTACTTAAGTAACAAGTATTCAGCTATTAAAAAGGTCTCGTGGTCAAATAAACCTGGGAAGGTTATTAATAGTTAAACAAAATTGAGCTGGTACTTTTTAGAGCCTTTATCACACCAGTGAACAATATGACACTGCAGGCAGGATGGGGGATGTGGCTATGAATGGTGTGGGTATTAGTCAGGGTGCAGTCAGGAGACAGAAGCCATAGAGGAATTTGAACTGGGAAGGTTTAATGTAAAGAATTATTAACTAGTTCCAGGGGATACAGAGAACTCTATCCACTGTCAATAAACATTCTTCTATATTAATTAAGGGCAACAATATGGTATATGTGTGTTATTAGTTCCTTAATACTTCTGTGAAAATAAGAAAATACAGATGATGGGACTCAGTGTGGGGTATAGTGGGCAGCGTTTGACTCTGGAACTAGATGGATTGAAGTTTGAATATGAATCTTGCCTTCGTTTCTTACTAGCTCTGTGATCTTACTCAGAGCTTATTTCCTTATCTTTAAAAGGCAATGATAACCCTTTCTTTGCAAGGAGCTAATACAATAATGGAAGTGTAGTGTTATCTGGCACAATGCCTTGCACATAAAGGCCCAATGGTTTATAGATATTATTTTAATAGGATTGAGTCTTCCTTCCACTTTATTAAAAACTCACATAGCCTAACACCCCAAATCCTTATAATGACCTAAAAGGCTTTATATAATCTGAACCCTGACCACCTCTCCATCCTGAGTTACTACCATTCTCATCTTACTCACTAAAGGAGCCATGCTGGCTTCCTTTCTAGTCTTCCCAAGTACTAAGCTTGTCTGTGCCTCAGGGCCTTTGCACTTGCTACTCCCTCCGCATAATATGCTCTTTGAAAAACCTGGCTCCTATTCAGCCAAAATCCCACATCACTTTCTGTTAAATCACTCTATTTTCTTTATGCAACTTAGCACTCTGAAATGATCTCATTTATTTATTTGTTTACTTGGATATTGCCTGTCTCTTTCCACTAAAATGTGAGCTCCCAAAGAACTAAAACTGTATCCTTCTCAGTGACTCCTGAATCCCTAGTATATAGAATAGTCCCAGGAAATATTTGTTGAGTGGATGAATTTTTATTAGTCATTATCTTTCCTTCCTATTTCAACAAACATATCTAAATCAGTCACAGTATCTCACTGAGATTTGAGTTGTAATATGGATCATTTGGCAAAGCGCAAATGATGAAATTGAAAATTAAAGAGGTAGAGATGCTAAGAAAGAGGAAAAGTCGTGAAGAAAATCCCCAAACTTTTTTCCCCCAAAGTAGTATAACTGATTTTCAGTGTTTACTTCAGGGTTCCTTTTCTGCATTTGTTTCTTTCCTCTATCATCAATCACTGTCAATTTGGAAAAGTACAATACTTAGGGTCATTTATCTAGACCTATTGGAGTCTAAAATTATGCAGCTTCAGTTAAATATATGTGAATAAAGACTGTCATTTCTGATTAATGACATGGGACTTGGATGTCTGACAAACTCATGTGTGCCATCCAAGCTTTACAGAGAGGTTTTTATGTAAGGTCTTCCCCTAATGTTTCTGCTTTTCCCTCTAAGAATCCTAGAGGATCTGATTTTTCCATAGGAAAAAAAGTGAATGTTTAATGATGTCAGTTGTAATTGTTACTCAGGTCCTTGGTTTGCTGGACCAAGAGTGCTTTTCAAGTTGAAATTCTCTTCCACTGGATGGTTAGGCAAGCTTATGATGTTGCTGTTTTGCAATTTTTGTTGCCAACATAGCCTTCCCTATTATTGGAAAAATAATCCATGTAAGACAGTAATCTTATTCAGCTGATGCAGAAAAAAGAAGAGTGAAAAACATGCCAATTCTTTGTCAATTACACTTTCCATGATTCATCAAGTCTCTTCTTGAAGCATAAAATTCCACTTCAGCATAGTCCCAAAAACATGGAAAAGAAAGATTTAGAAAGCAAACCCTGAAGGAGAAAAAGCCAGGAAATAATGAAAGAGGAGAACTTTTTCATATGAAGTGACACTGTGTCTACTTCTCCTCATTGGTATCACCCGGTCTCTTAGACTAGTTCCACAAAATCACTTGGAGAACCTTTTTCACCCACTAAGAATATAAGAGGAGGCATTAGCAACCATCAGTCACGTGCCCCTAAGGTTTGAGCAAGGTAAGTGGCTAGGAGCACATTTGGGGGCTGGGAATGCTTCTTCCCTTCCCTTGATGTTTCCTTCAAGGTGGAGGGAACACTTCAGATGTGGCACCTCTGGTTTTCTCCTCTCCATCCCTTCCTTGGGGAGGGCGAGTGACATATTTGATTGTAAATATGAAGGGAATAACTGGCTATGGTAGGCTCAAATATGACTTTATTCCTCTAGGGAGGGTGAGCTGTCCGCAGGGAGCATGATTTCTCTGCTTCTTTCACTCCAAGGGAAGCTCCTCTGGCCCAGTGCTGCCAAGACTAGATAGTTAACTCTTTCTGATATGGGCTTTAGGATTAGTAAACTCATGGGACTGTCATTCCTGATGGCTCATCTTCCACCTTGGTCTCCATTAATTTCATAAGAGGGATGTTTCGGCCTTCATCTTTTTTCTTTGTCTCTTCAACTTACGTAGATGCCAGCTGTGGTTGGGGGGCTCTATTTTCAAGGACCTCCCTCTGAGATTGAAACAGGTGTGTCCTCTTGGGTCATAGCAGGAAACTCACATTATATTTGAAAAGTCCGATAACATCTTGGTCCCTTCTCAAGTACCCTATGCTTAGTAAGCATCTTTAGCTTATTAAAAAAAAAATGTCATACAGTAAATCAGGGAGTCTCTACTATGTGCTAAGCTCTATTTCAAGTCTTGATATGCATACAAAAGCTCAGTGAAACATGGCTTTTGCCTGCAATATTTTACTTAGGGTTAAAACTCATTTTTTAATAAAAGACACAATAGGCCACAAGTAGCTGAAACTGTTTCTGGGTTGGGTGCTATGCGTTCAGAAGAGAGAAAAGTGAAGCTTAGAATGGATGGAGGAGAATTCTTGGAGGAGATGGCACTGTACTTGAACTAAAGCTTTAAGGATGAACAGAATTAGAATGATGAAGAAGGGGCCATATTAGCCATGGTTGTCTTGTTTGCAAGTGGTGGAATCAAATTCAAACTGGGGTAAGTGAAAAAGGGAATGCTTTGATTCACAGCTGAAAGCCCAGAGGTGTTAGGTGTGTTAGGCATAGCTGGATCCTGGATGTTCAGTGCTATTCTTTTTTTTTTTTTTTGGCCCTGCCATGCCGCATGCAGGATCTTCGTTCCCCAACCAGGGATCAAACCCATGGCCCCCTGCAGTGGAAAACACAGAGTCTTAACCACTGAACTGCCAGGGAAGTCCCTCATCTTCTCTATCTCTTGATTTACATCTGCTTTGCCTTCGTTCTCAGACAGGCTGTCTCTTTGGTAACAAGATATCTGCCGAGATTTCCAGATTTAAATCACATAAGCAATCCCAACAGAAAGCAAATTCTCTCTTCTAAACAGTTCTAAAATCTCTGGGATTCAGCCCAATGGACCCTGATTGGGTCATGTGTCCCTCTTTAAAGTAGTCTTTGGGGCTGCCTGGTCCTTA
This sequence comes from Phocoena phocoena, assembly GCF_963924675.1. NCBI lineage: Eukaryota > Metazoa > Chordata > Mammalia > Artiodactyla > Phocoenidae > Phocoena > Phocoena phocoena. The sequence goes on along the minus strand of NC_089238.1, from coordinate 27,822,407 downwards.
TTCTCTGTTGAGCAGAGATTAGGGTCACATGGATTGACCGTAGGGTAGGGGTATTCCTCCATGGCAATTTAGGGTGCCATCAGCGAGACACACGGGAGAGTAGATATGGGATAGAAAAATGTAAGACATGGCTGTAGGAGGTAAATCAACAAATGTACAGGACGGGGGCATTGCTGTTTAACTAAGAGGTGCTCTATAAATATGAGTAAGTATAAACGGCTGGTTATGGAGTGGCAGTTGAAGTAAAACTTGATTAGGACATCATTGGGGAAGAAAATGCTGTGTTCACGGAACAAGGGAGAATAAACATTGATTAGAATGTAAAAATATCTTGGAAATGGTGAGTAAATAAAGCCACAGATACAGAGTGGACCAAAGCAGAGAGGGACTCAAAGTTATCTAGAGGCTAGTTAAATTTTATGCCCTTTGCAAAAGCAATTAGCCATTGAGAGGTTAAATATCTCCTTTAAACATTGCACCACACTATTTGCTATGTCAATATGCTAAAAAGACCTCCCTACCTGTTTTCCTTTTTTGAAGGGAATGGCAGCTGATTCACCAAAATACATTCTGCCCAAGAAGCTTGGCGTGAGCCAATCAGGGTATGCCCTTTTCCTTGACCAGGGAGTGACTGAGTCAAAAGTGGGCATGAAATCCAACTCCATTTCATGAGAAGTGAGAAGTCTATTGGAGGAATTTCTGCAGAAAGTTTTCTTTTTCCTAAGAAAGGTCTAAAGGGAGAGATTGTTTTCTTCTTCCATGGAAAGCTGGCCTTGATACCTAGAACTGTTGAACCTTTTTACTACAAGTCTGAGGATGGAACCCATGCTTGGAAGACATAAGAACCTGGGTACTTGATGTCAAAGTCCTGCAGTCTGCTCTACTTTGGGCTTTCTGTTATGTGACCTGATAAACGTCTTTATTGTTTTAGCCAATTTGAGATAGGTTTTCTGTTATTTGTAGCCCAAAGCAAAGCTAAGAGATATACTTTATATACAGAAAATGTAGACATAGAAACCCTTATTATAAAGTCATTTATTTATTCTTTTATTATTCACACAATACAATCCTCATTAAAATAGAAAAGAAAAAGTTACACTATCATGCACAGAATTATATGTATATTGGTACTACAATCCCATGGAGAAAAAAAAGACTAGAAGGAAATTGACCAAAATCTTAATAGTCCCTTTTAGGGACATCTGTACTTATATAGATGATGTGATACTTTTCTTCTTTCTGTTTTTTTCCAAGTTCTATATTGAAAAACTTGTAGCTTTTATAAAAATTAGCAAACGTAAGTTTTTTCTTCAAGACCAACACAAGTTCAATTAATCTGAATTTGGAGAAATTGACTGTTGTTGATATTTTAATTTTTGGGGTAATCCAGAACCCTTTTGATTTCAAATGTTGTGATTAGAAATGGTTCTGGGGCTTCCCTGGTGGCGCAGTGGTTGAGAGTCTGCTTGCCGATGCAGGGGACATGGGTTCATGCCCCGGTCCGGGAGGATCCCACAGGCCGCGGAGCGGCTGGGCCCGTGAGCCATGACCGCTGAGCCTGCGCGTCGGGAGCCTGTGCTCCGCAACGGGAGAGGCCACAACAGTGAGAGGCCCACGTACCACAAAAAAAAAAGAAATGGTTCTGAAATATGTGAGTCACTTTTCTACTTTAGTAATTTGTGTAGTAACCAGAATGGAATTTTTCTTTACTGATGGCAAACGTCTCAGGCTTTAGGTCACCTTTCTAAAGGTCAAGGCCTGGAGATACAGGCTGAGCTGGTGTTGGAAATTAGGCTTAATCTCTACTGATGGAGTACAGCCCTGGAAATTGCCTGCCCTCCCTGTCCTATAAGTGAGTTCTTGAGAGTCATTTGTACTCTATTATTTAAATGATTTACTTAGTATTTCTTTTTAAATTCGTTTACTCTCCTTTCAGAAAAAATAATTGAAAGGGAAATTTATATCACAATAAAAACTGGTATCATTTGAGGTAAATAGAAAGCAACCTATACAGATAACCCAAATAAAATATAATGATATTAATCATATTCTCTCTTGATACTATTGAATGCTAAACGTTCTGAGGCGGAGTCCTGGTACATCTTTATTTAAAAGAGAGATTATCAAGTGTTAGAGAGATATTAGAGAGCCTATTAGTACCAAACTGAGTCTTCTTGAGTAGTGAGAAGGCTCGAAAAGGATTAACTTTTTGCTAAGAGATTCAATATTATTTAAAATTGCATTCCAGTGTCATTTGAAATCACATATTCCAGACCACCCAAAGCGTCTTATCTTTAATATTTGTGTGTCACCAGTCGTACCTGCTGCATTCCACATTTTAGGAACCAGTGAACTACATCAGTGGCTGCATATTAAAAGCACTTGAAGGGTTAAAACACACACACACGGAGTCCTCAGACAATAGTGTGCATCAAAATCACCGGCAGCGGGACTTCCCTGGTGGCGCAGTGGTTGAGAATCCACCTGCCAGTGCAGGGGACACGGGTTCAATCCCTGGTCCGGGAAGATCCCACATGCCACGGAGCAACTAAGCCAGTATGCCGCAGCTACTGAAGCCTGCGCGCCTAAAGCCCGTGCTCCGCAACAAGAGATCCACCGCAATGAGAAGCCCGCGCACCGCAACAACAACCGTTCGCTGCAACTAGAGAGAGCCCGGGCACAAAAAAATGAAGAGCCAACGCAGCCATAAAGAAATAATAAAGAAATAAATAAATAAAAATTAATTTAAAAAAAAATCACCGGCAGTGCCTGTGGAATTAGAGTTTCTGACTCAATAGGTTTGGCATAAGGCCTCAAAATTTGCATTTCTGACAAGATCCCAGGTAACACTAACGCTGCCTCTGAAGACACCTCTTTGAGAACCACTGCACACAATAATAGAAGAACCAGAGGAAGACTAAGTTCAAAACAATTTTGCGTGCTCAGTTTCATTGAAGCCAATCCATGCTGGTCTACAAGGTAAGCAGAAGACTAGAGCAGAGTTGAAATCCAGATGAATTAAGATGCACACATTTCTTAACCTTTACTCCAGCTAGGAGTACATCAGTTCCTACAAGTGGAGCTGCAGCACAAAGTAAATAGATCTGCTCTGAGAAAAGGTCAGTACACATGTCCTGCTACAATCTAATTTCAGTCTATTGCCCTGTGCCCTATTACTCGCTCTGGTGCAAGAGATGCAATGGTGAAAAGCTTGAATTTAATTGTCTCTTCTATACTAAAAGCTTCTTGGTGCACAGAATATTCATGAAACTGAAGAGAAGGGCTAAGGAAGGCAGGCTTGTCCAGCCACAGTATCACACGCATCACTTCAGCTCTGTCTCTGAGACTGCTGCTTTTCTGGTTTCCATCAGTGTCTGGGACAAGGCTCCTTTTAAATCTTCAAGCAGTCCTCAACTCTATGTTTTCCTGCCTCTTCATTCACTGCATGTCATTGTCGAGAACCAGATACTAGGAGTTATTGCAGAAAGAACATTTCTTACTGTGGCGTGCTAGCTATTTGCCAGCCCTGCCGCCGATTGTGGAATTGTATTTAGTTTCTATGACTTAATAATTACTTTAATTTCACTTCACACTGTTCTGAAGAACTCTTTTTGAATGAAGGGCACTTACCACACTCCTAGTGCTCGCCTGGAACCGACACAGCTAATCAGAATGTGTAGAATTAAATAAAAGAGTAATTATGGGAGGCTGTGATGTGTTATAACAGATGTACCAAACAAGGCTGGATCAACTCATTGCTCGGAAGAGATATAATTTATTAAGGCAGTTCCAGCACAGATCTTACAAGCACAAGTGGAAGCATTTAACAGGGTAGAGGAGGAGAAAAAAATGGAAGTTTTTGAAGCATTGAATTTAATAAAAAGAGTCCAATTATTTTATTTATTCTGTGCACCATTCAGGTGCATCTTCCCATAGCCCCTGGTGCTCAAATCTGTTTGAATTTGCTGTCCATGGGAAATAGGTCCCTTTTTGATTCAAATGACCATGAAGGAGAGGTGTCTAAGGGTAGGGTGGGGACCACCGAGATTAAACATATGTCCCCACCCCAAGGGTCTAGAGTATGCCTCTCGTCAACCAAGCTACTCATCATCTCTCCCTTTCTTTTAAGGTAATCTACGGTATGCTAGGTGGAAAATTCAAGGTGAGACCAAATGAGAGTCAGGCTACTGGAAGTACCTGAATTGATGGTGTGCTTCCCATTGAGCTCTGAGCTCTGCCAGTCTCTCAGAGAATGTTTTCCCTGAACACTGCATGGTTAAAGCAGCCGTGTACTTTTAGCTTTTGCTGTGGATACAGACTCTTTCTGGGCATGGTGAGGAGGGAAGAAAAAGGTAGAAAACAAGGTTTAGGTCTTCTCGAGGCTTATGACTAACTAATAAAGACAAGCCCGTGCACTTCCAAATTTGAGAACAGTTTCATTGCTTAAAATGCAATGTCTAATTGTTCATAAACAGCCTAAAGGATAGGGTTTGCGATACTTTTAGGAGGACCCAAGTCTTGAGCTGGTCTTGGGGGAAACCCTGAACTTCAAGCAATTTGCTGTCATTTAACAGGTTTGATTTGGCAAGAAGGGTCTTTAAAGGGTGAGTTTTTTAGATACCATTTTTTCTTTGAACCCGTTTTTCATTTGTCCTCTGTACAGTTTGTGTAGAAATTTTATTGTGAGTTGTGTAGGGCCATCTTTTCACTTATTTTTTTCTCAAACTTTTTTACCTGTCCGTATCTATCTATCTATCTATCTATCTATTTATCTATCATCTATCTAAATTTTTATAAAATTTACAAAAACATGTATAAAGGTTTCTCAAGTTTGTCTTGTGTCCACAACTAGGCATCAAGCTTTCTGAGGGTAAGTAATATTTCTTATTCATCTGTGAATCCTACCAGAGTGTTTAGGACAGTGTTCTGTTTTTTTTTTCCATAAAAACAATAAATTGCTGATTGATTAAAATGAAATATAATGATGACCTTGGCTGTCTACGTCTGAAGTAGCACAAATCCCAAGTGTGGAAAATGAGAAAGTGTTTCTCTCACTTATTCCTTCTTTTTAATATTGTACTGGTGACGAATGAGGACAGAGGGTATGTGAGTGGTGTTACAAGGCACAGCAGACTACACCAGAACAAACATGGTTTTCAGTCGGGAGAACTGGGCTCCAAACAGCACATGCCTGGCACCAAGTTGAGTTCTGGAAACCCTTCATCACTTAGGTTGCCAGTGTCCCCCTTGGTCAAGCAGGCCTGACAATGATACTTACCCACACATGGATTTGGTGCAGATCAAATGAAATAATATGTGAAAAACATAAAGAGAAGTTCTGGTCCTACGTAAATAAATAGAAATTGTTGTTTATGATAATAAAATGGAGAGAATGGAGCACACACTGAAACCAGCATAAACCAGTTTGATCAAGTCCAGACAGTTTGGCAGTTTCAATAAATCTCATGTCTTTATGAAGTTTCTACTGTTTACTTGAAAAATCATAACATTTTCCAAAAGAACAAATACAGGCCTCTTTAATTGGGGCTGCCTTGTGGACAGATGGTTACCAAATGGGCTGGTGGATTACTGGGAGGCAGCTGGATTAATCATCCTTTTCATCAGGTTGGGCGATCTTGGCTGGAGAAAAACAGGATTGTTTTGTCGTTGCCCCGTACCTGCTTGTGCCTGTTGAATGAACTTCAGGCTCTAAACTGAACCCTAATGAAAACTTGGAAAGGATGAAGCATAATTGTCGGTGCTTACAGAGCCATCTGCTGATTTTTGCCTTCATGCTTTCCTTTACCAGTCAGGGCACCTTATTTACCTTGAGAAACCACCCTTCTGTCAGCCCCAGGAAAGGTTATGTGACCCAAACCTGGCCAATCAGAATACTGTATTGTCCTGGTTCTTATGGGCACCTGACCAAAGCCAGGCCATCCAGGGCCAAAGAGACTCAGTTCTAGAGCTTGAGTTTAAACTAGGAGAAAAAGGAAGCCTTCTTTCTCTTTTTTCTTTCCTTTTTTTTAAATTGAAGTGTAGTTGATTTACAATACTGTGTTAAGGCTAATTTCAGGTGTACAGCATAGTGATTCTTGCTTGTTTGTTTGTTTGTTTTGTTTTTTTGCAGATTATACTTCATTATAGAAATTCCATTACAAGATATTGGGTATAATTCCCTGTGCTCTACAGTAAATCCTTGTTGCTTCTCTATTTTATGTATAGCAGTTTGTATATGTTACTCCCATACTCCTCATTTGTCCTTCCCTACCTCCCTCTCCCCTTTGGTAACCATAAGTTTGTTTTCTGTATCTGTGAGTCTCTTTCTGCTTTGTATATAGATTAATTTGTATTATTTTTTAGATTCCACATATAAATGATGTCATATAGTATTTGTCTTTCTCGGCCTGACATTTCACTAAGCATAATGTTCTCTAGATCCATCCAGGTTGCTGCAAATAGCAATATTTCATTCTTTTTTATAGCTGAGTAATATTCCATTATATATACCACATTATATATATGTATATATACCATATATATATATCACATTATGTATATGTGTGTGTGTGTGTGTATATATATATATCTCACATCTTAAACCAATCTTCTGTTGATGGGCACTTGGGTTGCTTTGAAGTCTTCTTTGATGCTAGAAGGATGTAAGTTTGGAACTCCTCGTTAGCCAATCACATGGGAGCGTGTGTCTGAGAATGGAGCCAGTGCTGAGGAAAGCAAAGCTGAGAGATAAGGACACCACACTGGCCATATTGTTTGAGCATCTGGACATAGTGATCCATCAGCAAGTCCTTCCTTGGAGTCTATAATGGGAGTACAACCAACACACATTTCTCAGAGGTGAGTGGGACAAAAGTAAAATAAAGGAGGCATCAATAATAAGGTCTCATATATTGGAGCGTGCTTTGTCCTCCTCTGAGAAGATACCGTCCTCTACTCCACATTGTCCATCCTTCCTAACAGGAAACACACAGTTACATATTTACTATTTGCTCTTGAAGTCATGTCATGCCCTAGTTTTGACTCCCTGGTAGATTGATTTATCCTTAAGGGCAGGGTTTTGTCCTGTTTTTGGCTCCTACCTGGCATACAGAGCTGCTTAGGCTGTACAGGCTCAAAATTTATCTCTGCCTTGACAATTGAGGAAATGGGGATATTTGTTCAGCTCTCGGAGGACACTGCTTCTCCACTGGGCCCGTGTGTACCCAGCGTGCTTTGCCTTAGCTAAGATTCTTACCAGCCACAGCAGTTATAATAAGGGAAATATTAGGTTTGGGGGGTTGGGTGGCAGAGAAGGCTATGTGTACTGAAGAGCCAGTCTCCTCATTTCCTTCTGCCTTTGCCATCTTGTCAAGGCTTGCATCACCACCTGTGTTTCCTGACATGTAACGGCATCTGACTGCTGACGCTGCACTGTGTGTGTGGAGAAGTGGGTCAGAGACGAGACCCCTCAACAGCTTTGTTATCCAGACCCTGGATCAGGACGTTCACGCAAGTCTCATGGAGCCACGGCTCTTTTAGTTTCTCCCTGTCTGTCTTTCCGTGGGGCCCTCAATCAGATTGTTCGGCTGACGAGGGGCCAGAGGTTCTGTCATCACTCCATTGCCAAGGCCTTCTTTCTTCCCTTCTCATCCCACTGCTACACCGGAATAACTTCCTCCTCTATAGCCAAAAAGCAAGAGCTCTGTACATAGTCAATGATCCTCCACTAGAAGCAGCCAAGTCCCAGGTCCACCCCAGCCAAGGCCTTGTTATCTCAACAACCATTGTAAAATGGGCTTTGATTACTACTTACAAAGTGCTTTCACACACATACCTTGTTAATGCTTTCTAACGCCGTGGTGAGTCAGGACACTCAGCCCGTGAATGGTGCCCATGATCACATAGTTTGTAAAGGGCAAGGCCACATTCAGAAAATATGTCTCCTAACTTCTTATTTTTTATCAAGCTATTTTTCTTCCATAATATCAGCTTCTGGGCCAAAAGATTGAGACCAAGCTCGTGCTTCCCCAGTCCTAGGCATAGCTTCTCTGGGTGAAAATAGAGCACCCTTCCACCTGGTTCCATTTGTGAAACATCAAGCCAGTTGGGCTGGAAATTCAACACAGTCTCTCCAACATACATGAACAGGGCCCCTGGCATCTCTTTCAGTGCTAAGCAACCCTGAGGGTTCCAAGGACTCAAGGAGAGGGTTATAGTGGGATGGTATTCTAGACCCTTGGAGCAGAATTCCTCCCTCACCAGATGAGTTGTGATTATTATGAATGATAAAGAGGTTCATTGCTTTATTATTCTTACTTTTAAAAATTCTGAAGCAAATGTTTTTCTCAGCACCCTAACTGATCATTTCAATTTCCTTGCTTTTTCTATAATAAAAATTGATGTTAAAGGATGCCTGAGGCAGTGTAATGAGAAAATGAAATTAGTTTTTCAGTTGACTGATCAAAAGCATTTTATATGTGATAATAAACAGTTTATTTTACTCTTTTGCTTATGACATAATTAATGACCAAAATATTTTCCTGAAGTTCATATTGTCTGCCGAACTCTCCTTCCAAGTTCCAGGAAAATAATATTTTTGTAATTCCCCAGGCTGGACAAAAAATAAACTTTACCATTCCCTGCAGAAGAGAATTCATTATCTTTGTTTAACCCTTCATGATTTGTGGCTACTATTAGACCAATCAGGTTGGGGGAAATGCTTGTCTACATTTCCTTCCCGGGACACAGCAATATTTCTCTGTTGAAACTGAAGCCAACCTTCCCAATGGTCTTTCTTGTTGGAACGCTCTTCCTGACAAGAAAGGTTTGCTGTGAGGATTAAACAGCACATGTTTTTAAAAATGTAGACTGGTTGAAACCCAGCAAACTGAATTCAAACTTTTTTGATCTTTGACTTTGAAATTTGTGTTGCTTTTTCTCCACTTAGCAAGATAAGACGATGATGGGTTTAAATGAATGTTGAATTGGATTTGAAGACCTGGCTACTAATCCCAAATATCTCCTTCCCCATGTATGAGTTGGGTATTTCAGTTTACTTTAGCTCTATCTCAGTTTCTTCATCTGTGCAGCTCCCTAATTTATCTAAATAACAGTAATAGTACCAATTACTAGGGGCTTGCTATGTGCCAGGTGTACCAAGATGTATATGCAAAGACATTTCTTAAAGCCCTGCTGGTCAGAACAGAAAACTGCAGTCAACCTGCATCAGTTAGCTTTTACTGCCTAACAACTACTCTAAAATATAATGGCTTAAAATAATAACCATTTTATTTAGTTCATGATTCTGTGAGTTAGCTGGGTCGTTCTTCTGGTCTCAGCTGACTTGGCTTTTGACTCTCTTTTGACTTTCTTATGTCTAAGGTCAGCTGGCATTTTGCAGCTGGATGGCCTAGGATGGCCTCCCTCATGTGTCTGAAGGTTGGCAGGCTGGATGGTCAGCTGAGATAGCTACTCTTTCCTCCATGCAGTCTCTTAACCTCCAATAGCTTGTTTGAATGGTGGTCTCAGGGTTCTAAGTGAAACAAGAGAGACAAAGCCCCAACGTACCACATTTTTTTCTTTTGCTGTATGCGGGCCTCTCACTGTTGTGGCCTCTCCCGCTGCGGAGCACAGGCTCCAGACGCGCAGGCCCAGCGGCCATGGCTCACGGGCCCAGCCGTTCCACGGCATGTGGGATCTTCCCGGACCGGGGCACGAACCCATGTCCCCTGCATCGGCAGGCGGACTCTCAACCACTGCGCCACCAGGGAAGCCCCGTACCACATTTTTTAAGTCTCCACTTGCATCAGCGTTTGCTATCATCCCATTGACCAAAGCAAGGCGCGTGGCGTAGCCCAGAGCCCATATAATAGAGTACTACCCAAGGGAGGGGAATCTTTGCAGTCTCTTTGGCAGTCTACCACATGACCTAAATAACCATCAATACCAAGAATGGTTGATTCAATTATGGTTCGTATTTGTTCTTTGCACAAAGTTTTTGCACATGCTGCTCCTTTTGTTTGGAATATTCTTTTCTCTTCACTCATTTAACTTATTTTCTTCCTTTAGAGCTCAGCTTGAGAATTCTTCCCTAGTTCTTTGATTGGGGCAGATCTCTGAAGCTCTCATAAACACCTTGCACCTTCCTCTGTTGCCCTTCCCACATTTGCAAAATGACAAATTTAGTTTGCATGGTTATCTAATGGTTACTGGTTATCCCACCAGACTGCAAGCTCAAGAGCATAAGGACCTGTCTAATTTTCACTTAGCACTGTATCCTCAGTCTACCAGAGTGTCCAGCATACAACATCAAAGTACTCATTAAGTCATTGTTTTTAGATTATCTTTACTATTTCTCAATGTCATGTAGTTGTCACCACAGGAGTCTTACATATCTTTTATTAGATGTATTCTTAAGTCCTGAAGTTTTCAGTCAATTTTTTAAAATTTATTTTCTTTTTCTTTGTTGCTTGTAGCTTTTAATACAGTTGAATTTTGTGTATCAACCTTGTGACCGGAGATCTTGCTAAACTCACTAATTAATTCTAATGTTTTGTCAATTAAAAAAAAATCTCCCTTATGTGAAATTAAATCATCTATAAATAGTGTCTATTTTATTTCTTCCTTCTAAATTCCTATCCTTTTTTTTCTTGCCTTATTACAGTACCCAGGCGCTTCATTACAATTTTGAGTAGAAGTAGTGATATCAGGCATCCTTATTTTATTTGTGATCTTAGAGGAAAGTATTCTGTAAGTCACCATTACTGCAAGGTTTCCTAAAGATTTCTTACATTTCTGCCTTATTTTCAAAACTACAAAATCCAGAAAAGGGCAGGTGACCACACTGAAACTGGATGTGTCCTCAATGCCAAATGCGAGGTACTACCTTGTCTTTATGCATCTCAGGAGGTTATTTGGTATAAGACACTGAAATAATAACTAACTATGAGTGGACACAGCAAGCAGGCAAATAGCATTAGGACTCCTAATCACGGAGAAACCTAAATGAGCGGGTCTAACACCAACAAGGGATATTTATAGAGGGAAAGGATTAAGTTGCTTTACTCTCAAGGGTCCTGCTGGTCTGGAGTCTGAAGGCAGTGGCACAGCAGAGAGGAAAATCCAGGAAACTTGGGTCAGAGACTTGCTGTGTGATCTTGGGTCAGTCACTTCCCCTCTCTGAGGGTACTGTCCTTGTCTATGGAATGAGAAGAGTGATCCAGATAAATACAATATAAGATTTCTCCAGAAACTTAGGTTTTACTGGAAATGACTCTGGGGCCACCTCCGGGGACAAGAAGAAAACTAACTAGAGATTTATGACTCCCTACTCCCATCAGAGTCTACCAGGGTCCAATCTGCTATATATTAGTGAGATTTCTATCAATATTTTGTCTGGAAAAAAAGTTCCCATTTTTCAAAAAAAATATAAACTAAACTTAAACCAAATTCCCTGACCTAAGTAATGAGAGCTAATATATATTGAGGACTGGCCACTCTTCTTAGTTAATAATGTGTGGTGTATCATCTAATTCTTACAACAGTCCTGTAATGTACCTATATTTATTATCCCATTTCACAGATGAGGAAACTGAGTCTTAGAGAAGTTTAGTCACTCACTCAGAGTCAACATTTTTACATGTGGAGTGGTCATCTGATTCCAGAGGCTGGTTATGATGCCGCATTTGCCTCCAAAGGGAAGGCAGGAAACTAGACAATTTCTAAGTGTCTTCAGATTTGAAAGTTTGTGTCTCTATGTGCCATTCTAAACAAGTAACATTAGTGTCGCTCGAGATTCATTCATTCAGCCATTCAATAAATAGTTTTTGAGCACTTGCTATGGGCCAGGCTTTGGAAGCACTGAAGCAGAATGGGCCCTTGCCCTCATGGAGCATCCACCACCAAGTCACCTGTGGGCACTGCCCAGAAAGCTTGGACAGCTGTGAACAGAGCCAGTGGGTGTCCTATGGTCTTTGCCTTCTTTAAGGAGATTTTTTTTTTTTTTTTTTTTTTTGCTGTACGCTGGCCTCTCACCGTTGTGGCCTCTCCCGTTGCGGAGCACAGGCTCCGGACGCGCAGGCTCAGCGGCCATGGCTCACGGGCCCAGCCGCTCCGCGGCATGTGGGATCTTCCCGGACCGGGGCACGAACCCACGTCCCCTGCATCGTCAGGCGGACTCTCAACCACTGCACCACCAGGGAAGCCCTGGTCTTTGCCTTTTAAGGGCCTGCTTCTCATCCTTCAGGGACCACATTGCACACTTCCTGAAAGCACAATTAATTTTTACTCACTTCCTGACTGCAGTAAGTGTCATCTGTCATTTAGACCACCAGACCCCTTTGATGGGCTGCAGGAGCTCTGGGGCAGCTCTGGGGAGGTCAAAGTTCCCTGTTAGGTCATAGTTTCTGCTTGGAGGCAAAGATAAAGTGATTTGTAACTCCCTCAGGAAAAGTAAAATGGATAGGGACTAGTGGTCAGGGAAGAGGGACTGGAATTTAAAATCTTTGGAAACGTCAACAGATCCATTAAAGTTTCCTTGGCCCAGAGCTCTTTGAGACTCACCTGGAGGGAAATAATCAATTCCAGAAACATCAGGGATCCCCAGGTACTCAACACAGTTAAATACAGGTTAATGAGGCACATTTAGATAGATGATTTTGTAAGCAGCTCTATCGATGGGAAAAAAATCATAGTTAAGCTCAGGTTGAAGAGAATTCACCCTCAGCACGTGTGCTCAAGCTTTATTCAGTAGTTCGTGGAAAAAAAATCTGATGAGATGTAAAATCACTCTATTTAATCCAAGTTTCTCATGCAGCGTGTGTTAATATTTGTCTTCTTTCTTACTTAAGTGGCTTAATGGTTAAGTTTTCAATCACATAACCACTGAATATGCAAGATATAAACTACAGGCAATTAAATGGTAACTAAGGTAGTAGGGCTGACTTGATTTAGCTGGTGTGTTATTAAGATTATAAACACAACCCAGTCCAGCCACTGAGTGGAATATTTTGTCTGGCTGAGGGTCCCTTTTCCAAGAGACAGCTAGTGCCCTGGATGCTGTGAAGGAGCTTGAGAGGCAGCCCCCCAGTACCTCCCTGCCATTTCTCCTTTGGCACTCAACATTTTGTTTCTTGGAGACACTAATTAAGATACAACTTTGTTGTGGGGGAAAGAGGAAGAATCACAAGAACAATTGTCTGACCCTTGAATGCTGGGGCTCCTCAATTTGGATTCTTAATTCTTCCTGTTTTGCTCAGCAGTGGGAAGTTGACACTCAAGCTCTACTCAGAAAATAGAAGCACTACCAGATAGTGCAACAGAAGGAAAGTTAATAAGGGCAACTGGTTATAAAAGGGTTGGGAGAACAGCAAAGCTGAATGGGGGAGCTGAGGCAACCCAGAGAGTTGCAACAATGGAAAACCGGCATCGCTCCTAGGACCGGAGGCATAATGGGAGCAGGTGGCAATACCTATATCCCAGAGCCAGGGCTGCCTGTGGAAGCTGGAGCCACAGCAGAGGCTGCCCAGCTGGGAGCTAGAGCCACAGAGGGAGAGGCAACCACTGCGGAAGAAGTGACTATAAGCAGAGGCACCAATACACTGACTTTTCCCATCTCTGCCCACCTTGTCTCCTCCAGGGTATCCCACTGGGTGAAGCCAGGCAGAAACTAGTAGTCCACAACACTCAGGAAATGTCCTACAACTAGAGGGTAAGGGGTGAAGAATGGACCTAAGAGTGAACAGGAAATAGCCAGGCAATAGTCTACCTCACTCACTCACCTACGTGGGCTGATAAGTTCCTATTTTCAGCCTGGACCTCTTTCCTGAGCTTCAGACACACATGCCCACAGTTTGTAGACATCTCCACCTGGATTTCCTGCAAGTATTTCAAAGTTAACATGCCCAGACTAATTCATTATTTCCCACATGTCATTTCTTACTTTATGTATTTGAATCCAACCCACCTCCTCCCACCAGCCTTTTCATCATGATTAGATTATCTAGTGGTTTGTGTATCAGTTTTTTTAAAAAGGAAATCATACTTGAGTTACTTATTGTTTTTCTGGGTTTTATCTTATTTATTATGCTATTCTGCTTTCTTTTCATTTTGTTTTTTGCTTTTTTGAGATGGGAATTTATTCATGGCATCATTTTAGTTGACATAAATATTTAAGGCTACAAATTTTTCTCTGATCACCACTTTAATTGTACCCTAGAGATTCTGACAGGTAGCATTTTCTGTAATTTAATTTTTTAAAGAGTCATGCCCTTTTGGGACTTCCCCAGTGGTCCAGTGGTTAAGACTCCACCTTCCAATGCAGGGGGGCATGGGTTCGATCCCTGGTTAGCAAACTAAGATCCCACATGCAGTGCAGTACGGCCAAAAAAAAAAAAAAAAAAGTGAAGACTTATGCCCTTTTGGTTTATATTTCAACTTTCACCTGAGAATGTTAAATGGAGTGTTTTTTAATTTGAGAGAGGAGGACTTGTTTTTTATTTTTATTGTCAATTTCTTGTTTTATTGAAAGAAGTTCTGAGAATGTCATCTGTATTCCTTTTATCTTATGGAAACTATTATTTTTTTTTCCTGTGAAATAATGTATCTTCAATTTTCATAAATTATTCATTGTGTGCTTGAGGGGGAAGAAAAATTCTCTGTGGCTGGGGAGAACAGTTCAATGTTTATGCTTAAGATCTGATCTTCCTTACACTTATGCTTTTCAAGCCTTTTATATTGTTACTTATTTTAGGTCCAATTGGGCACTGTTAAAGTCATATATTATAAGTTCTAACTATTTCCACTTGCATCTCCAACACTGAAAACTTGAAAATGAACACTTGCTTAGTGTTGAGCTTTTAGGTTAAATAAATTATGACATCCATTCAGTAGGACATGGTATGGCCACTAAACATGACAATGAAGAAGATTATTTATTATGCAAGATATACTGTTGAGAGGGACAAACATACCATATGGTCTACATTTTGTTCGAAATCATCCTTCCAGACAATCCAAAAAATCTACATAGCTTAAATGTTCTGTAAGCAACATGTATTACTTATTTAATTGAAGAAAAGAAGATCTTGAAACAAAGGCTGAGTTCAGTTCCACAATATTTACTAAGTGACTAGAAAAAATGGGTCAGGTGTTGTGCTGCAAAAGTGAATGAGATGATCTCTTCCCTTAAGAAAGTCATAAGTTAATAAAGAAGACAAACATGTTTTTTTAAATGACTGTAGCATACAATAGAATAAATAAACAAATCGTTACCCAGAAAAGAGAGTGATTAATTTTCCATGGGTAATGTGGGGACCATTCCTAGAGAAGATACCTAATTAGGTAAGCCACAGTTGGGTAGATATACACTTTTCTATCTATGGCTACAAATATATATGCAAATACAAAGCAAGCTGATTATGGGGTGATCCCTTAATTTCCTAATGAGGAGATTTAAAAAATTTTATAGCTAACTTAAATGTATAAACTTTTAGAGATATTTAGAAATGGTCAAATATTTTATTTTGTTCCTTTGATTCGTTTAGACATACTTATTAAAAATCGTGAATTACGTAACTATTTAGAAGTATTGTTTTTGTACTCATAATTAAAGAAATATTTATTGTAACTCTTCCCTTAATCTTCAACTACAATGTTTTATCAGGACCATAGTTTGAGACATCTAAAATAATTTTAAGATCATCATATTCATGTCTGTCTAAATTGACTGAGATATAGCACTGTTTGGGCTCAAAATGTGTCCCCCCACTAACCTCGTGTGCTGAAGTCCCAACCCTCAGTACTTCAGAATATGACTTTATTTGGCCATGAGGTCTTCATAGAGGTTACTGAGTTAAATTAGGTCATTAGAGTGGGCCCTAATCCAATATGATCGGTATCCTTATAAAAGGGGAAATTTGGAGACAGACAGGTTTACTTGGAAGAAAGCATGTGAACATGAAGATGTCTACCTACAAACCAAGGAAAGAGGCCTGGAACGGATCCTTCCCTCACAGCCCCCAGAGGGAACCAGCTCTGCCTACACTTTGACTTCAGACTTCTAACTTCCAAAACTGTGAGACAATAAATTTCTGTTGTTTAAGCCACCCAGTTTGTGGTATCTTGTTATGGCATCCGTAACAAACTAATACAAGCACTTTTTTCCCTCCTGTAAAAAAATTGTATTTATATGTCAAATGCAGAGATTTGGTCTTTCTTATTCCTCAGTTCATTCCTCTGAACCTTTTGAAAACATTTTTTATTTTTATTTCATTTCTGATTATTCTCTGCATCACCTTTTCTCTCCAGCCCCATGCCAATTTTCGCTATAGATGTCCATGCTAATATCTTAAATGCGCACCCTACTCGCAATCCACCTTATATGCATTGATATATGTATAGAGACTGCAGCCTTGAGAAACACTAGTGTTGTCTTCCATGTGTTTATTTTAAATTTGCATTATGATATTATTTGATAACCTTACTGTACTTCTAACTTGGTTTACTCAGTGCGATGATTCTATTTCACTAGAGGTCATTATTTTTGACCACTGCATAGTATCCCATTGTCATATACCATACTTTACCTATCTCCCTACCAAATTATGGACATCAAAGGACATCCAGCGGGCTTCCCTGATGGCGCAGTGGTTGGGAGTCCGCCTGCCGATGTGGGGGGTGCGGGTTCGTGCCCCGGTCTGGGAGGATCCCACGTGCCGCGGAGCGGCTGGGCCCGTGGGCCGTGGCCACTGGGCCTGCGCGTCCGGAGCTTATGCTCCGCAACGGGAGAGGCCACGGTGGTGAGAGGCCTGCGTACCGCAAAAAAAAAAAAAAAAAAGGACATCCAGCTCCTTGCTACCACTGACAATGTGACGCAGTGCTTTTGAACCTGTGCATGACCTTGCTGCTAAAAATGCTTTCTGTTTAGGAATCTTCCCAAAGAAAGTTTTAGTAAAATAGCTTGTTTCATGAGATGAGATATTATTTCTGCTCAAATGTCTTCATATTCATCATATCACTGGATACACTGATCAATCTGATAAGGATGAAATTATTGACCCTATTCCACAGATAAATTAGCAGAGTCTTAGGGATCTGGAGATGTTTAAGGCTTACTTAACTGGTCAGTAGAAGATAGGAAATAGAATCCAGATCTTCTCTCTTCCAGATGGAGGTGATGGCAAAGGGGTCTATGGGGAGAGCAGGAGAATGGAGATGAAAACTGGAGAGTGTACGTGTGCATATGCTCATCATTAGGCTAAATTTTTTCAAGAATGGGGGAAATAATCTTTTAAAATGCATAGGCAAAGAAGAAAGTTTACTTAAATAATTTTTTTGTGAGTATGTCCCTTAAAACACTTCCTATTTTGATCACCTCATAATTTCGTCAAGGAAGTCAAGGCATGGACATGTTGGCCCCTGACATTATTGTAATACCACGTCTAGAGTGAGAACACTCACAGGTCAATGGGATATGCCGACCTCCAGAAATGACCCTCTTATTTTCTTTTTTTCTTTGCGGTACGCGGACCTCTCACTGTTGTGGCCTCTCCCGTTGCGGAGCACAGCGTCCGGACTTGCAGGCCCAGCGGCCATGGCTCACGGGCCCAGCCGCTCCACGGCACGTGGGATCTTCCCGGACTGGGGCACGAACCTGTGTGCCCTGCATCGGCAGGCAGACTCTCAACCACTGCGCCACCAGGGAAGACCCCTCCTATTTTCTGAAGGTGGAGACAGTGCCCTGGCTGCAGATCGTGTTATACTATCAGAATTGCCTGATACCAGTTGTGGAGATCATTACTTTTTGTTTTCATTGTTTCAACAAATGTATATTATGCATTTTCTTTGCGCCTGGCTGCATGCTCAGTTCAAGAGACAGTCTAGTGAAAAAGAAAGAGTTCCTCCCCTCAACGTGCTCCCTCTCGAGGTCCTTCAGATAGAGTGGTTAGTACTGGGATTGGAGAGCAAAGGATGTGATGGGTACCCATATGTGGGAACAAGGGTTTAGAGAGATCCCTGTTCCCCATTCCCGTGTAATCATACTTTCTTCTTCCCCCTAATATCTTGGAGTCTGAGGTAGCATAAGAAGATTAAGCCCACCCTGCCCTCAGCGACAGGGAAATCAATTTTTGTGTTCTGAATATTTTGTCTTTAGGTTTAAGGGACTAACAAAGCCTATTGTGAAAAGAACAAAAGGAAGGAATGTTTGGGGATGAGTAGAAAACTATGAGGACACAGGAGGGAGGGAGTGGAGATTCCCCTGGCTTTGGATAGGAGAAGAGGCCTGTGTATACACAGTGAGGCTTGACTCAACCACTGCTCTGGGCCAGCTCCCTGAAGAGATACACAGGCAGGCCTCAGAGGGTATGACTACATGGTCTAACTAGAGAGGAAAAAGTTCTGAGGCACTGTGCAGCTTTCACAGACCTCTCCGGGCATGAAAATGGGTAGCAACAAGGCTCCAAGAGAGTAATGGAAAAGCAGGCAAAGATTATAGGTAGAAAATATGGTGGGAGAAGGGGTCTAGAGGTCTCCCCCTCTTTTGGTCTTGCATTCTGAATTTTAGTACAACTCCAATAAAGACTGAGAAAGGATTTCCCACCAACCTCTTGCAAACTGAGACTTAAAAAAAAAAAATTAAGTTGATTAATGAAAAATAAAGAATTGTGTTATTGCCTGTCTGAATCTTACAACCGAGATTCATGTCTGTGCTGGGCGTATTCAGTTGGAGCACTATTGAGGAAGGGCCATGGCCTCTGGCCATATGCTCTACTATGCTGATTCTCTAGCTCAGCCTTCTGGAAAGGTGCTGACTACTTACTTCGCAAGATAATTCCTGGCTCCTCTGCCTTTCCCACAGCCTGTCCAGGAATTCCAGGTGCTCCTCAGTGGTGGTTTCCAAGGAGAAAGGCAAATTTGGGAGCCGTAGGCTCTTGCCGGAGAAGTTCCTGCAGCAAAGTCTGACTCTCTGTCAGGAGTTACAATGTTACCATCCCATTAATGGGTAATATGCACAGGGATAAGTTAGATTGCTTCCATTATTCAAGGAGCTCCATGTGCCTGGTAGCAACAATTACCAAGACGCATAAATACAACAAAGTTAATTAAAATGTTAGTTGATATAAATAACCTAAGGTTATTGAACATTGTTCCATTTTAAATTAATAAATACGCAAAGGTAATGTTTATAATTAAAGCTATAATTTATCTTCATGCTCTGTTTGTTTAATAGCAGTGGTAATATAACGCTACATGCAGAAATGTAGTAATAGATTTGTTTAGCACTGACATTATAAACAAATGTCTCAGTCTATTTATTCTAAGTTATGATACAGATTCTTTTCACATGCATCTGATGGCCTTTAAACCATTTAAAAGGAACTGCATTAACGTAATCTAATCTTGATACTGAACATAACATTTCAGTTTGAATTATCCTGAATCCATGATCCATTTTATTACTCACAAAGCACTTTATACATTTATGATAATGGCAAACCTTGCTCTGTTATTTAAATCCCATTTCAAAAGGGACGTTATTTTCTTTAAAAAATAAATAAACCCCACACATTTGGGGTAGTAAAGTACAAATAAGGAAAAGTCAATGCCCAGCAAGCCCTTTAACAAAGCAAACAATTCAGATTTTTATGACATTAGCAAATAATAAAGGGAAGAACTGACATTTACAGTTGATGAAATTTTATGTTATAACAGATGATGAAAATGGAATGAAAATCACATGGAAAAATGTGTCCAGGAGGTTCAGCCATTCTGAGTCAATCTCTACCTGTGGACTGTCTTTAGGGACACTTTCCTAACTTCAACCTTTATTTCAACCCTCAGAAAGGTCCCAGGTCTACCCAGAGAGTAAGGCTTGCTCAGAAGCAGAGCAGGGCACACACCTTCAGTGTCTTTTTCATTCCCCCTCCTTTCAGCTTCCTTCTCTGCCCTTCCCACTTCCTCTTCTCTCCCTTTCATTCACTACCTCCAGCACTCAAGGGAATACTTATTCTCCACCCTCTCATTTAAATTATAATAAGCATAAGCAACCAGCCTGTTTTCTCCTAGGTTGCTGGAGGTATGGAGGAAAGAGAACAGAGTTTTGTGGTTTTTTCTTGTGTATTTCTAGTTTCTTCCCCTTAACACAGCTTGTTTCTCTCCCTCTTTAATCCCTTTTAAAATAAATGTTTCTTCTGGGTTGATTTGCAGTCACTGAAAAAACAAATCCCACTTTATTTTAGTAAGAATATTTCATTGGATGTCTTAGAAACAGTTGCCCCTGAAATCAAATAAACAGCAAATTTAATTTTTTAAAAAGGCATTTCTTTCTTTCTTTTAAAGGAAGTTAAAAATGTAGCAAGCCTATTTTTGGAGAAAGAATGGGCCAGAGAGTTTTTTTAAAATTCTAAACAGATTACACCCTTTGAAAAATCCTAAAAGGATTTTGGTACCGGAACGTCTGAAATTCAGGAAGGATTTAAATTTAGGATTATAAACTATCCCACCGCAAAATCCTCCTGTGATCAAATATCACATTTTAGGAGATGAGTGTCTTTGTAGCTCCCACTCAGGCTGGTTCTTCTCGTTCTGTGCAGTATTAATAAAACAGGAGCACTGCGGGCTCAGGGCAAACTTTGCGGAGCTGGGCTGCCAGGCTGGCCTGCTATCAAAGGCTCAGCCTTCAGAAATAAGTCAGAGGGCTCCAGTCCTCCGCAGAGGCTCAGAAGGGCTGGGAGAGGCTGAGACGGTTGCCTGCACTGGTAGATCTCGGCTGCAAGCAAGCCCTGAGCAAAGAGGCAAGGGGTTGGGCAGGAGAAGGCGATGGTTGAGGAGAGAAGAGTTGATTAAACCCCAACTTCTCCCCTTTGCTTTGCTACCATCTCACATGTCCTTTAAATTCAGGCTCTCCTGAATGTACTGTATCTTTGGTCCTTTCCCATGGCGGTTATGTGGTACCGGCGAAGCGAAGAAGGAACGGATTGACAGGGTTCAGAACATGCTACCCCAAGATATGGCACTGTGGCATAGCGAATATTTCAAGCTGAAGGAATTTGAGAAACAGCAGGTGCAGGAAGGACTTTCTGGCCTTCCCCGCAAGCAGATCGTAAGACCCTCAGTTGAGAGGTGCCCTCCTACAGAAGCATCCTTATCTCTTGAGGTGGAAGGACACCAACAGGAATCTGAACAAACAGGCCTTGCTAAGTTTCCCCCAGTTTGCCAGGATGACCTCATACCCTATTTTGTCCTATCACTTTTCGCCACTTTTCCATTCTTCATCAAACCTAATATAAAAATACTCCTCTGACTGTTTCTTCAGGTGATCATTTCCTTAGGAAAATTCCTGAGTCACATAAAACTTATATTCAGTAAATCTGTAGGCTTCTCTCTTATTAATCTGTCTTTTGTTCCAGGGGCCCAGGCCGAGAACTTAGAAGAGTAGAGGAAACCCCTACAGGGTCAAATTCTAGCTCTCCTTAAGTCGGGCTTCTAGTGGCCATTCAAGTATTTTTGTACACAAAATTATGTCTATGTTAAGGGTTTTTCTAGAATGTTAGAACGAGAATGGTTCGTTGATAATATGTAGCCTAGAGATTTTAAAACTTTAATAACAATTATACACACTGATGAAGATTCTTTGCTTGATCAAACGTTAGTCAGGCTCCTGAAACTTCTCCTAGGCCTATCTGTGAGTTTTGGGGGTAAAATCCAGTCTTAGCAAGAATACTACTGATTCAGTTTAATCCGAATCCCCCATCCTCAATATCTGATCACCTCTGACATCTGATCAGGTTCCTCATTCTCTACCACACTGCCCCTCCAGGTGATGTCTGACCACCCTGGCCAGTTTTCAGCAAGAATCATGTTAGCTTGGTTTAGACAGAACCCCCTTTACCCTTAATGCTTTCTCTTAGTAATTTTCCGCCCACCGACCCCATGCACTTGCCCATAAATTCCCTCTTGTCCATGCCTTCAGAGTTGAGCGCAATCTTTCTCCCTCCTGCAAAATCCCACTAGTGTGGTTATAACTATTGAGATCGCCTCTCCCCCTTTGACTGAAGTCTTCTTTACTGTGCTTTAACAAGTGCCATTGAATTTTTTTCATTAAACACACATATGCGTGCGCAGTATGTTGAAACATTCTTTCTAGAAGGAAATTTAACCCAGAAGCCCAGTATGAAGAACAGATAAGAGGAAAATGGATCTTATTGACTCAACACTTGAGCAGCAGGTTGGCACCCCTCATCTCATTTTCTCTCGTCTCCCAGGGTGGTTCCTGCAATACCTTTATTAAACTTTAGAAATCCACACAACAGTTTGAAGATCCTTAATTGGGTCCATCCTCTTCTTTTTGTGCTCTTCTACTGAAAGAAAGTCAAACAAGGAAGCCAATGAGGGCAGGGGAGTCACCCAATGGCTCCCAGCTGACCTGGACCCCAAACCCACTTGTCCCAACTATAAGCTTAGATCCCTTTCTTTAAGGGTGTCATCAAGGATTGCTCAGTTTTGTTCTATGTACTCTAATCAGCCGAGAATCCCAGCTTGGGCTTAAACATTGTCTAATAAATTCAGCAATTAGATTTAGAGCCAGGAGATTTGATGGGCCAGTAGAAATGCAGTTTCCTGTTGACCCTCAGAAGACAGGTCAGTGATTTTGACAGACAATATCATTGTGTAGGTTTGGTAGGGGGTGCCAAGGAGACTAGAGGTAGGGAAAGGCCTGATGAGTAAGTGAGCCTAAATTTAAATTCTACATTTCACTTTGCCCTACAGTTCATCACCTCTTCATGAACTCGTGTTAAGGTTAGTCTCATAGCACCCTGTGATGCCCTAGGATAGCTGTTCTCAACTGGGATGATTTTGCCACCCACGGGCTATTCGGCAACATCTGCAGACTTCTGATGCTGCTAAACATCCTACAAAGCATAGGACATTCCCCCCAAACAAAGAATTATCTGGCCCAAAATGTCAATAGTGCCCAGGTTGAGATAACCTGCTTGAGAATTTAGCAATCGCTCTCAAATACATGGTTTCATTATTATCCAGCTAAATCCTTATCTGCACTTTAATTCACAATATAATGAAAACTCAGCACTAAATTGGACAATAAGCCATAGGTAGGTACAGCAGACATCTTGAAGAGTTCCAGCCTTTTGAGGGGGCGTCTCATTTTGATGGGAGAGGTGGGCATACTGGGTACAAATGACTGTGTCGTTACAGGCAGAGGGAGAGAAGAGATTGCGGGGTGTGCGTGGGGGTGTCTGGATCTTTGGCTTGTGTGGGAGGAGTAGCAAGGGACTAGTGTGTGTTCCAAGTTTCTTTGTTGACTTTTGCTGGGGATCAGATGAGCTGGAAAATTGCTCAGCTGTGATGTGGGGGAAAGAGAGAGGCAGGGAGGTAAAAGAGAAGGAACAAACCCATGTAGTTACCTAGGATCAGCATGGAATAAGAATGGCAGAACACCATGGAAAAGAGACGGTGATAAAGGGGTAACTTGGCCAGAGGAAGCAGGTTAAAAGCATGGGACCAGTTAGGTGCAGCCTTTCCTGCGGAACCATGGCCACCTAAATGCGGGCGCTTAAGGGACTTCCAGAATCAGCCCTCACCTTGGATCCTATTGTCTAAAAGCACTGCCCATTCCCTTGAAAAAAAGAGCTTTCTCCCCTGCCAGCCCAGGAGACAAAGAGCAATGCTTTGCAAAATCCATAAAACTAAAGACTCCAACAGTGTCAAGCCTCTTTAAACAATCACTTGTGCTGTGAGGCAAAACAACTGAGACATCCGGATAAGCACTGTGGTGGTATTTTTCATGTTGATTGCAATAACACCATCAAAGCCATGCACATTCTGTGTAAAATCAATGTCTGCTTGTTGGAGGAGGAGGGGGAGGGGAGAGGCCTGGGGATTTTATCTTGTAAGTCGAGATAATCGCATGCCTAGGGCTTGGAAAAAATTGATGGTGGATCAATGGTCAGGAACATGAACTGGACTCATTTGTGACTGTGCAGTGCCCAGTGTTAGCTGGGAGTCTTGGGATGTATAAGAGAGATGGGGGACTGAGGTGCTACCTTTTGAGTGGGCTGGTAAGGTCTTGGCATTATCTACAAGGTAATGAGAAAGACCACTCTGGGAGGGTTCAGATACTAGAGAAGATGAGCTATAGTGGGAGTGAATTTCCAGGGGCCGAAGGATACTCCCATCCAATAAGGGATGTGAGTGTGTGTGTGTGTGTGTGTGTGTGTGTGTGTGTACATGCACAAGCAGCTCTTATACCCATGGGGAAAGCAAACCTGAGTTTGTGTCAAGGAAACTTTTGTTACTGAACCAAACTTGGGTTCACTTCCCCATGAGCGGTGAAGCCAATGTACTAACACCAGGTTGTGGTGAAGGAAAGTGCAGCTTTATTGTAAGGCACCAATGAGAGGAGAACAGGTGGTTTGATACTTTGGGAAGGGTTTCAGCAAAGCATTTTTAAAGGTAAAGTGAGGGAGGGGCGTCCCAGGGTATGTGATCAGCTCATGTACAATTCTGATTGGTTGATGGTGAGGTAACAAGGCAGTCTCACGGGGTTAACGTCATCAATCCATAGGTACCAGAAGGTCTGGGGGCTACTGCTCATGATCATCAAGTAGTAAATTTCTTCCATTTGGTGGTAGTTTTAGCATCTGAAAAACTCAGGAAATGAGCATCAGATAATATTATCTAGGTGCTTCAGAGAGGAGCTAAAGGAGAGGATGAGGAGGTGGGGTCTGTCTGGGAAGGCCTCATAGGGTCCTGCTCCTTTCCACTTTACAAGTTATTTTTGTCCTGATCAAGGGTATTTGCTGGTTCCTTTGTTTCATAAACTAGGAAAATACTCAGGCTCAGGGTGGGGCAGATGGGTTGAATTGTGAGTCTAACTTGGTGCCAGCCTCCCTATGTTTGGGCCATGGTTTCTGCAGTTCTTTATTGGTGGGGATGCTTGGGGGAGGTGATAAGGAAGGAATAACGAAGAGAGGGCAATCACCTTACTGTTTCTTCCTTTCCAGATGAGGTTCCTATAGGAGTGGACCCTTTTCCCCCCAAAGTGGTCTCAATTCCCTTTCACTGGTGGAGGAAGAGGGAGGGAGTTACCTTTTCTCTTTGTTGATCCCTGTGAGGATTAAACGAGTTATTTCACTTAAAGCACTTACCTTACTCAATAAAGATTTCAGCTAGTAGGGCACAAAAACCAACAGAGGTTCAGACAGCTCTTCACTTGGCATTTCTGGGGATACAAATCCAAATCATACAGAGTCAAGGTGGGATGGTGGAGGGGAGGGGAGAGAAGAGATAAAACTGCCCATGGCAGTGCACCATCTCTTTATGCCATCAGTTTGCATTCCCCAAGTGCACGGGGCCTTATCACCAGGAACTCAGACTAATGCGTCCCCTTTCAGAGTCCTCCCACTCCTCCTGCTCTGCCCTCATAATGCCTCTGGCCCTTTAACTCTCACTCTCCTCTAGAATGCTTCACTTTCTCCAACATCTCCTCCTTCCTGGTTTGCTGCCTTCCCCCCCAGATGTCATAAGCCCCAACCCTCCTCTGGTATCTATAACTCATTTACACATTTCTACTTCTAGGTGGGGTGGGGGACACATTTTAAGCCACGACTGCTGTAGAAGAGGTAGATGGATGTTGGGGGGCATTTCCTATTCCTGATGTGCCGTTGACTTTCTTTTTCCTTCATCATCTTGAAGCATCTGAAAGAGAAATTCAACATACTTCTGAGTGTTTAATGCCCTACTTGAGTCTCTATGTAGCCTCACCTATTAGGGTATCCTTAGCCTTATAACCTATTTGTCCTTTGGATATACAACAAAGTCACTTTGAATTAACCTGATACTAGAAGACATCTTTTTTTTTTTTTTTTGCAGTACGCGGGCCTCTCACTGCTGTGGCCTCTCCTGTTGCGAAGCACAGGCTCTGGACACGCAGGCTCAGTGGCCATGGCTCACGGGCCCAGCCGCTCTGCGGCATGTGGGATCTTCCCGGACCGGGGCACGAACCCGTGTCCCCTGCATCAGCAGGCAGACTCTCAACCACTGCGTCACCAGGGAAGCCCCTAGAAGACATCTTTTGACTGCACTAGAATGTCGAGATGCATGTGCTAGAGGGGAGCGGGTAAATACTTCCTACAGATTGTAGTTGGTGCTCACTTAATTGGAGGCCTTCCCTCCCCTTGCTATTTCTTTTTCTTTTTTTTTTTTATGTTTTGGCTGAGCTATGTGGCATGTGGGATCTTAGCTCCCCGACCGGGGGTTGAACCCTTGCCCACCGCATTGGAAGCGCAGTCTTAACCACTGTACCGCCAGGGAAGTCTCCCCTTTCTATTTCAACTCACACTGGCAGCTCTCTTCTCCAAAATCAAAATAATGGCACCCTGTTTACACCCTATCTTGCATTACTCATTGATTGGTTGCTATGTTTTATGCTTAGCTTCCCAGTTAGACTGTAAACTCCTTGAAGACAGTGGCTATTTTTTCCCTCTCCCTGGATCCCACAGGGTTCCCAGCCCAGTTTATGGCTCTCAGTGAGCACGAACACACAGCAGGCTGTTGTGTAAGGGACCTTCACTACTTTAAAATTGTTGGTGGAAACTCATTAGTGATTTAGCTTGATACCTTCTTTCTACCTTGTTGAGTCTTTTTCTTGAGGCCTGACACCCCATAAAGCTTATCTATCCAGCCCCGCCATCCTTAGCACCATTTCTCTTTGCTTCCCCTAATTTAATTATTGGAAAACCATGCTTTAAAGCCATTTTATTTCCAGATGGGATCATTTACCATCTCTGAGGCCAGGTCTCACGTGACCTCTCCAAAGCCAGATTCTCTTTATTTTTAAAGAATGGTCACCATTAAATATGTTTGTCTTTAGAGAGAAATTCTTTCAGAAACTAGGCCCTGAGAGAGAGGTCATAAGATTCTGGGGAGTGGTGCCGGTTACACAGTAGTTAATTCTGAATCCCAGACTAGAGGGTGTCCCTGGCTTAGTACAGAAGGTCACCACAAAATGTTCTCTTTTGTTCGTATTTGAAAGTAGATGCAAAAAAGTGGGCGTTTGAGGTTTGCGCCCCAGATGAGCTGGAGCCAGGATACATGTAGCGTTAACTTCTGTGTATCAGGAACCTGGACCTCAGCAGAGTGCGCAGGTGCTGGCAGCCAGCCAAGTGACAGTCCTAGGCGTGCTCGTCCAACAAAAGCCAACTGCTTGGTGGAGAAAGGAGCTCAGGAGACAAGCTTGGCTTTAACCCCTGGCCTGTGGTGACCCAGCTGTGGGTCAGGGGGACAAGGACAGGTCATACAATTTCTCTGAGCCTCACTGCTGTCAGCATATAAATAAAATGGGGTTCAGCTTGGGATTTGGGACTGGGTGACCTATAAAATTCTTTCACTGGGAACTGTTAAAAAATTATGCCCAACCAAGTTTCTGGAGAGGGACAATGTGATGTAAGGCTTCTGTTGGACCTTTGGTACCAATAACTGCATGCTATTTTCATGGAGCCTCTTTGATTGTGATAAAAATATAATTAATATATTGTGTCTGGATCACTTACTGTAAGACTTCACATTAAAACTTTCTTGAGCTGTCATAAGGCAGTGGTTCTGAATTTTGGGGGGAATCATAGATCTTTTTGAGAATCTGATAACACCTATAGATCCTCTGTCCAGAACACACACGTATATACCCCCCCACACAACTTTTCATATAACTTTGAGGGAGTTTGTGGCCCCTGTAAAGCCTGCTGACCCCCGTGGGCCCTTTGTTAAGAGTTCTTGCTCTCAGGTGAATAAAAAAGTGGGCTGCACATAATGTTACTGGAAGGGGGACCCCTTCCAGGGTCCAAGAGTGGGCTCTAGTCTAATACTCGGAAATGAATCGTCTGAGGAGACACACGTACTGACAAAAGCGAAAGGCTTTATTGCAAAGGGGTGCCCGGGTGGAGAGCAGCAGGGTAAGGGAACCCAGGAGAACTGCTCTGCCGTGTGGCTCAGAGTCTCAGGTTTTATAGTAATGGGGTTAGCTTTCTAGTTGTCTCTGGCCAATCAGCTTGCTTGTGCCCATATTTGGTCTGACTCAGGGCCCTTCCTGGTGGCATGTGCATCTCTCAGCCAAGACAGATTCTAGCATGAGTGTTTCTGGGAGGTTGGTGGGACATAACATGGGCTGGCATCTCCTCCCTCCTCTCAGCCCCTCCTGAATTCTCCCGGTTAGTTTTTCAGCAGCAGCACCATGTTCCTTATCGGGACCTCCTGTTGTGAGACAACTCATGCAACTGGTTATTATCATGACTGGTCAAGCCAGGTGGCTTCGGTCAATGGTTCCCTAACAATAAGGCCACTCTCCTTTCTGTTACGGTAAGTTGTTACGGCAGGTCTCTGCCTTTGGACTAGAACTCAATCTAATTCAGCTTCCTTATTCAATGATATGGTGTAGGATGAGTGAAGGGGAAGATAAAAGAAGTAACTTATTCTCCTCTCAGTGAGCTTTCAAGCCTGTCCAGAACATGACTTGGCCAAGTCATTGAGCTTTAGTTTTTCATCCCTAAAACGGAAATAATTGTACCTACCTCATAGGATAATTGAGAAAATTACACAGGGTGGGATTAGGATGAGTAGTTGAGGCATTCTCCTAGGGCACAGAATTTAAGAGAGCACTTAGAATACAGAATACTCAGCCACTGAGATAAATAATATTTTAATGGAATATTTTTAAAAAATTTATTTATTTGTTTATGGCTGCGTTGGGTCTTAGTTGCTGCGTGAGGGCTTTCTCTAGTCGTGGCGAGCGGGGGCTACTCTTCGTTGCAGTGCGTGGGCTTCTCGTGGTGGCTTCTCTTATGGAGCACGGGATCTAGGTGCGTGGGCTTCAGTAGTTGTGGCCTGCAGGCTCAGTTGTGGTGCATGGGCTTAGCTGCTCCGTGGCATGTAGGATCTTCCCGGACTAGGGCTCAAACCCGTGTCCTCTGCATTGGCAGATGGATTCTTAACCATTGCACCACCAGGGAAGTCCCTTAATGGAATATTTTAAAAAATAAGAATGTAAGCAAACAATCCATGATGAGCAAAGCCTCAGGTCCCAATAGGAACAGTCTAGTACTCTTACTGATCCTAAGAATTTCATGGATGGCAAAAATATGGGTATGGCTTATCTAAATCCAACTTTTGTCTGGATCCTTAATCTTGTCTAAAACATGTCACAGGACATGTGTCAAGCCAAAAGGTTGTAAAGTTGGCTAGTGTTCACCCTCAAGGTGGACCCTAGAACTTAGCCCACTTTTGGTATTATCTGAGAAGGCCCAGGACAGATAATTGTGGGCGGAAAAATAGCAAGATGCCTTCTCATTCCTTACAAAGCTTAAAAGCTTGTTTAGAGAAGCCAAGACTTCAAGGCAGCGCAGTTTATAATTTTTTTCCATGCTACCTGCATGACATACCTAGACAGTCATATACAGGTAATTACGATCTGAAGTGAATGTGAATTATGATTCTCAATGATACTTCCTTGTGATTTGTTCTAATATAAATAATGGTGATTTATTGTGGTTTCACCAACTGCTCTGTTGGTGATGGATCATAATAGTAGATCATGATAATTATGAAATCAGCACAGAGCTGTTTTCCCCTTGTAATTCAATTGTAACATGACCGCCAAGGTTGCTGAACATCACAGCCTGTCTGCTGGATGCTGGACTGTGTTCAAGAGGGGTACTTTGGTCTTTCATGTAATTCACAGCAGTTCATCTCTAATAACTGTCCAGGTGGTTGTAGTATTACAGGTTGATGGCATTTTACTTGTGGATTTTTATTCTAGACGCAAATTAAAATTTCAGAGTTTGTCATTCCTAGAGTGGAGGAATTAACAGGGAAATGCTGAAGGTCTGGGGAGGCCTGAGCAGGTGACAGAATCCAGATCCCTTTCCTCCCCTCTCTCCTGGACCCCCTTCCTCACTCAGGCCTGGGCTGTGTCTCAAAGACTGTGTCAGAGTGTTTATTAATTTTTCTGATTTACACGGAAAACTTCTTCTCCAAAGAACACAAGATACCTGTCATTTTGGACTCTGCTTTAAGCAACTCCAATCTATAAAAAAAATTTTGTTTTAGAACACTTACTTCCCAAACTGAACACAAAGATGTTCAGAGAACTCCAGGAGTTCTCTGAAAAAAGAGTACCTGTGTCAACTTACTTGCAAGACACTTGGGCTAATATAAATGAAAAATATGCACAGACATAAAGATACATTTTTTAAAGAGGTAAGTGAAATCATGTTCTTTACTGCAGGACTTCTTAGAGACTTTGCTTTGATGATGGGCACAGTGAATGATTATGAAAAAACATGGTAGACAGCAGTTCATTAACTGCAGTCAGTCCCTGCCTCTGCGTGGTGGACTAAAGACAGCAGTCAATTCTTCACCAATCCTCCCATCAAGAAGTAGAGCCAGGGGGACATGGATAAATTGGAAGTTTGGGATTAACATACACACTCCTACATAGAAAAGAGACAACCACAAGGACCTACGGTATAACACAGGGAACTCTACTCAATATTCTATAATAACCTGTAAAAGGAAAGAATCTGAGAAAAATAGATATATACGTACATATAAGTGAATCAGTTTTCTGTACACCTGAGACTAACACAACATTGTAAATCAACTGTACTTCAAGTTATAAAAAAAGTAAAACATTTAAAGAAAGTAAAAAAAAAAGACGTGAGGTCAGACCGACGTGGTGATTTCACACTTTCTTGGGCTGGGCCTATGCCGCGTCAGACCAGAGACCGACATGCACGGCCAACCGGGCCGCTCTTCCCCTTCTGTCCGAGCCGCCAGCCTCTCCTCCCGACTCGTGGGTGGTGTGTAATGTGTGGAAAGTAGGGGTGCAGCATCCAGCCAGACGCCGGGCGTGGTCGGGGTGTCCCGCCCCCTCACGCGCGGCGTGCTCCGGGCGGCCCGCCCCCTCACGCGCGGCCCGCCCCCTCACGCGCGGCGTGCTCCCGGCGTCCCGCCCCCTCACGCGCGGCCCGCCCCCTCACGCGCGGCGTGCTCCGGGCGTCCCGCCCCCTCACGCGCGGCCTGCCCCTTCACGCGCGGCGTGCTTCGGGCGTCTCGCTGCAGCGCTGTGTGCCGGTCGCCGGGTGAACTCGCCTCGCAGGCCCTGGGCGGTGCTCCCGGAGCACTGGGGGCCCTCCCTGGAGGGCCCAAGGCCCAGCGGTGATGTCGTTTCCGGTTCTCAGAGAGCCCCTCGGTTCCCACTGCGGCGGTGCTTCCGGTGAGTAGCTGTGGTGGGGGTAGGGTCGAGACGGTAAGGGGGGCACGCCTGTTCCCCTCGTGGGGCCGGGTGCCGGCGCGTCGCGGTCGTCCTCATTGCGAGCGTGATGGAGGCGCGCGCAGTGTGTTCCCCCTTCGCTGGGGTTGCACGGCGGAGGGGCGGGGGGCGGGCATGGGAGCGATGGTGGCGGGCCAGGCGGTGGGAGGGGGCCGCCACAATTTAGACGAGACCCCTCGTGAGGCAGACCAGTGAGCCTGAAGGCAGCCCAGGCTTTGCCCTGGCCCTGACCGCCAATGCTCATATTTTGAAATTTTTCTAAGAAAAGTAAATTAAAAAAAAAAATAAAGTGGAGTCAAATTTCCCTACTCTTGAATCTGGAATCACCCCATGACGTGTTTCGACCAACAGAATGAGGCAGAAGTGACCCTGTTCCGAAGTTACCGTCTTTTCTACTCGGAACACTCCTTGAAACTCGGCCACCATGCGGATGAAGCTCTAGAAGTTTCGTGGAAAGGCCTATGTGGGTGAGAACCGAAGCTCCAGGCTGATAGCCCCAGTTGAGCTCCCCGCCAGCACCCACTGCGGCCACCTGGTGAGGCCGCTTTGGACCTTCCAGCCATCGCCGCACCCCAGGCAACACCATGGGAAGCAGAAGAACCTTCTAGTCAGTCATCAGAATCGTGAGAAATAGTAAGTTTATTGTTATTTTAAGATACTGAATTGTGGGTTGATATTTACATCCCACAGGTGATGGAAACACTCTGCCTCTTCCTTACTTTTTATCAGAACATACTGTTCATTTCTTACCCAGAATTTAGCACAGTTTGTTTACTTCTTTAGTTTTCTCCCATGCTGTGAACTCTCAGAGTGGAGGATCCATATTTATTTTGCCTATCTCTGTATACCTCCACGTAGCACAGTGACTGGCACCTAAACTAAATCTTTGTTGAATGAATGAACATCTTTTAGAAAACAGCTTCAAAACCCTAGTCTACTTTATAGACGGAATTAGGGGTTGGTGACCAGTTAAATAACAGAAGGATCTTTTGCTAAGGCAGAGATTATCAAAGGTTCCCTTAAATATTGACGCTACATAGTACACCTAAAATAGAATTCAGTGTGGCAAACCCCAAATTACTGAAATTTTTCTAGAAACAGGAACTGGACCTCAAGGCAATCACGTAGTACTCATATCAGAAACACGGAAGTTTGTACTCACAGGCCTTGCCTTTCATCCCTCCGCAGAGGAAACAATATTCTGAGGTTGCTGAGTGTCACTCCCAAGTATATTTTTATTTTTTAGTACATAGGCACGCAAACATAAAAATGTGGAATATACACCATATTGTGTATTCCATACCTCCCTTCCATTTGCATTTTACTTTACTCTTAGTTTTTGAAGTTTATTCACCTTAATATAGGCATATCTAATTTGTTCATTTTGACTGTGGTAAAGTATTCCATTTTATGACTAAACATCGGTCTCTTTGTTCACTTTCCTACTCATGGATAATCGGTTCTTTCCTATGTTTACTGTGGTAAACCAGGCTGTGATGAACATATTTGCACGTCTCTGTGCATGTTAAGAGTTTATGGTTGCCCTTTTTCAGGTGAGGAGACTGATGCTCAGAGCACTCTAGGGAACTTATCTGATGTCAGAGAGTTAATCAGGTTAGGGCCAGAATTCAGATTCAGCCTATGTTCTGTCCTTTGCTGCATTTAGCCTCCCCCGAAGGCCAAAAGGTTCTCAAGACAAAGGGTATACTGCTTGGAGGGGGATCTGAGGAAGGGAGCTTCATGGGTGCCTCATTGGATTGGCCTGAGATTTACTTCTCAGTTTCCTGATGCTGATCACTAAGCAAAGACATGACATGGAACCCAGTGGTGTGGAGGTGGTACAGGATCGATGATCATAAATTACAAGTCATGGGATCAAGGCCAAGCTTTGCCACTTCTGGGCTGTAGAACTTGGGGCCTGTGGCTTGGCTTTTCTGATGAGATAAATGTGGGTCCTTGTTTCTTAGTCTCAAGAAGAGGTGCTTAAAGAAAGTGATTGCATTTGCCGAAAATGGACTAGGCCTTGGGGTCTGGACTGTGAGAGAGGTGGGGTGGTCAGTTAAGACAGGGGGAGATGGGCTTCTTAGGAGTGCTGAAATGATGTGGGGAGCTTGGGGGCCTGAATGTCTCCAGAGCCTCAAGGTGGTTTTGATTCCTTTGAACTTAGGGATAAACGTCGTTTGGTGTGTGCCAGCCATCAAATGCCAACATGGTGACTTAAACACTTGTTTTTCTCCTATTATTTTCTTCAACATTCTTTTTTTTTTTTTTTTTTTTTTTTTTTTTTATGCGTTACGCGGGCCTCTCACTGTTGTGGCCTCTCCCGTTGCGGAGGACAGGCTCCGGACGCGCAGGCTCAGCGGCCATGGCTCACGGGCCCAGCCGCTCCGCGGCATGTGGGATCCTCCCAGACCGGGGCACGAACCCGTGTCCCCTGCATCGGCAGGCGGACTCTCAACCACTGCGCCACCAGGGAAGCCCCAACATTCTTCAGTTTGATCCTGAAGCCCAGCTCTGCCCTCTTAGCTGGGTGTGAGAATGGTTTAGTGAGTCCCTTGGCATCTTCATTTTTCTAATTGGAGTAGACCTGACTTTGGGAGGCTCCATGTGCATCTAACACTGACAGCAGCATTGGAACATTAGATAGCCAGAGCTGGAAGGATCTCAGAGACTCTGAGCACACTACCTTCATTTAGCAGATGAAAGTCTAAGGACTAGAGAGAGAGAAGGAGACTCACTAAGGATCTCACAGCCACTGAATGGAATACAAAGAATCAGAACCAGGTACACCAAACCCTGCCCGTGTTCTGTTTTCTTTTTGTGATGGCCTCCTTGCCGTGTAGGAACTGTCCAATATGGCCCTTCATGAGGAGCTGGCTGTTTGTGGCTTTGCCTATGAGCAGTTCTTTGGTGTCTTCCTGGGCAGGGTGGGGTCAGTTAGACTCAGATTATGTCCTGAGTGCCCCTCTGAGGTCTTGCCAAGGGAGAAAAAGGTTTCTTAGCTACAGTTTCTTCCATCCCATTGTCCAGTCCCACAGCCTGGTTAGCAATGGAGAGTTGTTTACATGAGTTAGGAATATCAAAGCACTCACTTTGGCCAGCCCTTTCCTCCTACCAGGGATACCAACAGTTAGCAATCCCTACGTGGAAGACTGTGCTGAAAATTTTTCAGAGACTGAAGTAGATATGTGATCCATTATTGTTGTCTGCCATGAGCATGGAGTTGGAGAATGGTAGCATACATGGCATGTATTTACATTCCTGCCTTCCTCCTTGTCTGATGTTAGCATTGTCTCCAGGACTCTCGTAAGAGTCTTGGACGTGCAAAAATGGGCATGTGAAACTTTGTGGTGGTTGTTACAAGAGCCACCACTCCAGTAAGGAATGTTTCTATCAATTTCTGGGTGCGCACTAAGCAAGCTGTGCAACTCTCCTGCCTTTTTCCTCCCCCAAGTAGAGCAGCTGATGCAGTTCCAGGCTACCGAGATCATGACTAATTGTCATCCCTTGCAAGCAGACCTTCACTGAACCTTAGAAGCAGAAAAATTCAGAAACAAAAGCAAGAAGTAAAAGAGCTGTCAGAAAGAGTCTACATAGAACCCTGAAGTTATGCTTTCATAACTGAATAAATAACTCCTTGAGTAATAATTTGTTTGCAAGCTGTTGATTAGCAGCATAATTAATTTCTGCAGATTATAAATAACAGAGCACAAAGTGGCATTCCCAGTAGAGCCAATGAAAAATTACCTAAACCATTTTAAAAACCAAAAATAGTTCACAGTGTAACAGATTTAAACAGGCTCTAGAATCTGGGCGGTGCCATTTTCTTTTTCCTCTGAGTTAAAAAGAAAAAAAAAAAAGAAAAAACATCCCCAGAAAACTCAACAGCTATGAGCTTGTATCTGAAGTCAGAAATTTATTGGCAAAAAGCAGAGTTTCATTAATCACTCTGTTCTCTCTTATGCCTGGCATGTCAAGAAGGGAAAAAAAAAATCTGTTTATCTCTGCTTCAAACAAACAGCCGCATAAGTGGATTATTCCCAACAGAAAGATTTTCCCTATACTCTAATCTCAGAGCAATCATTCACTACTCTAAATGAGCAGTTACTTAAAATGTTAAGAAGGGTTGCTAATTAGCTGAAGGAAAACCCTGCCAAGTATTTAATTTTCAGAAAATAAAGTGCAGATAAGAAAGGTCTCTCACCTTTTGCAACCTGAAGCCATTGTTTTATATCTCGTCTCTTGCCTTGAGTGCCTCCCTAGTTTTAGGGTCTCGACTGTGGGATGCTGGCTGAGTGGTACCAAATGATCTCTAGGTTCAGGAAATTGAGGGTAAGAGTATTCTTGAAATTTGAGGAGAAAGAGCCTTAACTTTATTTATAACCTGGAATCTTTTCCAAGAAGATTTAAGCAATTTACTAGAAGACAAAAAAAGTGAAAAAAAGAGTCTTTGAAAGACCACAGTGGATAAATGCTGGAAGGAAATAGACCTAAGAGGAATGGAGTAGATATTCCAATTATAACAGTAGATGTTGCAGATTGGCACCATCTAGCTCTGAGCTTCCCAGTAGCTGAGGTAAGGAGGACAACATGGTGCTAAAGGGCTCATGTTATCTGAAAGGAAAACAGATGAGAAACCAGGAGCATGGACTATACGCCATGGAATTGGTGGTTAAGACATGGGCTTTAGAACTGGAAGAAAATGGGTTCCACTTGATCTCTTCATATACAAACTTTGTGATCTGGGCAAGCTATCCCAGGATTCTTCTTTATTTAAAAAAAAAACTTTATATTTTGAAATAATTTTAGACCCATAAGTTGTAAGAATAGTTCAGAGAATTCACTTGCACTGTTCACCCAGTTTCCCTCAGTGATAGTATCTTAGCTTCGAAACAAGGTGATCAATACCAGGAAGTTGACATTGATACAATACTATCGACCAAACTACAGGCCATATTCAGATTTAACCATTCCCAGGTTTGGCTTAAAAAAAAAAAAAAAAAGGGGGGAAACATTGGGAATTCCCTGGCGGTTCAGTGGTTAGGACTCTGCACTTTCATTGACAAGGGCACAGGTTCGGTCCCTAGGTGGGGAACTAAGATCCCACAAGCTGCACAGTGTGGCTAAAAAAAAAAAAAACATAAAGGGAAATGACAGCAACAGTAATAGTAATACCTAGCCATAGGGTTTTTATAAAGGCTACACAGCATAACACATGTGACTCACTTAACATATAATTGACCACGTAATATGCACTCAATGAAAGGTAGCCACTACCTTCCTCCTCATTAATATATGAGTTAATGAGAAGGTCATTAGCCACAGCAGCTACATGATGTTTCATAGACACAAAATGTGTCTAATCTTTTATCAGCCCAGACTTCTAGTGGGGAGAGATATATTTGGTCAGGTATTACAGGGCTTAGACTGGAAAGAGGGTCCATTTAAGAATGAGGAAATGCAGGCTGGCACATTTAATCAGGGTTCTGGTGATAAAACAGAAAGAATCGAAGCATCCTCATTTCTGTTTCAGACAGTGGTTTATTTTCTGCTTCCCCAGCCACCCAGAAAGTAAGAGCCCCTTTCTCATCCCTCTGATATAAAAAGAACAAAATGCCTAATTATAGATAGTGCTTTTCTAAGATCTGAGCCAGTGCTGCAGAGGAACCGGGTATGAGTTTGCAGTTTTGTTGCCTCTTGCGTGTGTTTGAACATTTCTGCAGACGCTTGTGCTATTCTATTCAATTCCATTTGACATAGCTAAGCTCTTATTATATGTGTGCATTTCATGGTGCTTGCTAGGCACTACGTGAAGCACAGGATGAAAAAGAGATGACTTTTACCTCCAAGGAGCTTATAATCTAGTGAGGATGTCAGAAGGACACACACTCTAATATTATTTCCCATTGAATTTGTGTATTGCCAGTTATTTTACTCAACTCTTGAGTAATACTGTCCCAGACACAGTAAAGTGATTATGAAAGGAATATCTGCTCTAGAAGATATTGCCCTGATGCTTCTAATGTTATTGGAGGAAAAAGGAAAAATTATTGATTCATCTAGTAAATATTTATTGAGTACATACTATGTGCTAGGTAATTGTCTTTGTGTTGGGGTTCAGCGATGAACACAAGAGACAAAATTCCTGTTCTAATGGATTTTATCTTCTAACGGGAGGAATATGGAAATTGTGTAAACTGATGAAGAAAATAAATTGAAGAGTAACTGGTTGGGGTAGGATGCGACTAGAAAACAATGAAACCTGTTCTGCAGAGGCAGTATTTGATTTGACACTTGTAAAATGGGGAGGATCAAATCGTGACGTTGTTGGGGAAATAAGAAAACATGACAGATGGAGGGACTAGCCAATGCAAAGACCCAAATGCAATACTATGTAATATGAGACAGTGTGATTAAAAGATCTTAGTACAGTGTAGGTGTTCTTTCAGTGTTGACTGAAAGAAGTGCCAAAGTGCATAGTTCAGAAGGTCAGAGACAAAGGATGTTTTTTAGGTAGTGAGAGTGAGCTTCCCAGAAGAAGGAGATATGTAACTTGACTCTGAAGATGAAACTTTTTTATAGATGGACAAGGGATGGCCTTTCCGTGGGAAGTGGAATGAACAAAAGCCCTCTGTAAGGGGTCTCATTTGGGAGAGAGTGAGAATGGGTTAAAAGAGCGGTGAGGTTGATTGTGGGGACTGCAGAGATAGTAATCCTCTATTAGTGAGATAGGCTGGGATCTGGGACCTTGTGCTGCAGTGCTTGCACCTGGACAAACATCTCCCCGAGCAACAAAATACAAAAACTATAAGGGACTAAAGATCACTGCGTGCGTGCGCAATTGGGGCAAATTCTGGACAAAAGATACAAAAAAGACCAAAAAACCCAGCTGCAACTTCTGAAGAGCCAGGAGCAACAGCAGGGCGTCAGGAGCAAAAGCAGGAATACTGTGCGTGCCTCTTGCACTCAACCAAAGGGTGGGCAAAACACCCCAGCCACCCCTCCAGCCTGACCCCTGGACACAACCCTACGCTCACCCCATATAAGGAACCAGCTCCTCCCTACCCCCCCACCCCACGCCTCAGGGAGCGAGCAAGGGAACATGCTACTTGTTCTCTCTCCCCCCTGCTGCAGCAGGGGCATCAGTAAAGCCTTGTCTGGCGTATAGTCAATTTGTATTGATTGGGGAAGGCCAAGAACCCTAGTTGGTATCATTATTATTATTACTCACATTATTATTAATATTAAAATATTTAATAACATTAAATATTTATTAAAAGTTTACTCTGTGCCAAGGACGGTGATATTTTATCTTCTATTTCATTATTATTCACATTCAGTTTTACAGTTGAAGAAACTGAGGCTCAGAGAAGTTAAGTAACTTGCCCAAGGTCGCATAATTGAGTGACAGAGGCAGGGCACAAACCCATGTGTGTCAGACTGCAAAGTTGGTGCCGCATTATATGAAAATGTAGTTTTTGAATATGTGCTGTTGAATGTATTTCCCCAAATCTTTTTCTCTGAAATCCCAGAGGATTTGGCAAATGCTAACTAAATTCTATGGAACAGTGAAATAGTATCTTAATAGTTAGATAACTTTAACATCATCCTCACTGGCAAAGATGTCATCCTGTGTCTTTACCATAATCTTGCCCAGTGTCAGCAGTGGTGATGGTGGTAGTGTGTGTGTTGGGGAGGGCCTGAGTTTTTCATATTTTAACTTGGCTCCTTTCGTGAAAGAGGGTAACACTTGACTGTGGTGGGAAAGCACAGTGCTTCCCACTAATACAGCATGTGGTTCTGGAGCAAGTATTTTTCTGTGCCAAGCAAACTGGTTCTTGTACATATTAAGTACACAGCTGAGATTGTCGCCTGATAAGGCACGGCAGCTGCCTTTAAGAGTGCCATGCTTTCTGGGCATAGGTCCAAAGTCATAATGCTAAGGTGAAAATGTTTGATTATAGCATAGAGGTAATGATAGCAAGGTCGTGGCTTTCATCACACTGCACCCATGACCTAGTTAACATCACTCAGCCCACTGCCCCATCTTAGAGCTGCCACATCTTGGAGCTGTCATCTTAGTACTCTGTCTTATATACCTGTGCTGTTGTCCATAAAGGACATCGATCAAGAGAGTAACTGATACAGTACACTCACAAGGCCTGAGTTGTGTTCTAAGATAATACGTGCAAAGCAGCAAGCACAATGCCTCAATTAACATGGCACAAACACACTCAATAAATTAAATTTCTTTTCCTTTTCTAATCCTCTCTGCCTCATTCTCCTTGGCTCTGATGCTTACTTCTTTTGTGCTACCGGAAAACTCATTTCCCCCTCTGAATTTCTCCTTTATTATCTCTGGATAAAGGTTGGTCAGGGATGGCAAATTGTGTTAATCTCATGTTTCAATGTGGATCCTTTTTTTTTTTAATTTGAATTTTTGATATTTTTTTTACACAGCAGGTTCTTATTAGTTATCCATTTTATACATGTTAGTGTATATATGTCAATCCCAATCTCGCAATTCATCACACCACCACCCCATCAGTCCCCTGCCACTTTCCCCCCTTGGTGTCCATACGTTTGTTCTCTACACCTGTGTCTCAACTTCTGCCCTGTAAACCGGTTCATTTGTACCATTTTTCTAGGTTCCACATATATGCGTTAATATACAATATTTGTTTTTCTCTTTCTGATGTACTTGACTCAATATGACAGTCTCTAAATCCATCGATGTCTCTACGAATGACCCAGTTTTGTTCCTTTTTATGGCTGAGTAATACTCCATTGTATGTATGTACCATATTTTCTTTATCCATTTGTCTGTCAGTGGGCATTGCAGTTGCTCCCATGACCTGGCTATTGTGAATACTGCTGCAATGAACATTGGGGTGCATGTATCTTTTTGAATTATGATTTTCTCTGGGTATATGCCTAGTAGTGGGTTGCTGGGTCATATGATAATTGTATTTTTAGTTTTTTAAGGAGCCTGCATACTGTTCTCCATAGCAGCTGTATCAATTTACATTCCCACCAACAGTGCAAGAGGGTTCCCTTTTCTCCACACTCGCTCCAGCATTTGTTGTTTGTAGATTTTCTGATGATGCCCATTCTAACTGGTGTGAGGTGATACCTCATTGTAGTTTTGATTTGCATTTCTCTAATAATTAGTGATGTTGAGCAGCTTTTCATGTGCCTCTTGGCCATCTGTGTGTCTTCTTTGGAGAAATGTCTATTTAGGTCTTCTGCCCATTTTTGGATTTGTTTGTTTTTTTAATATAGAGCTGCATGAGCTGTTTATATATTTTGGAGGTTAATCCTTTGTCCATTGATTTGTTTGCAAATATTTTCTCCCATTCTGAGGGTTGTCTTTTCGTCTTGTTTGTAGTCTCCTTTGCTTTGCAAAAGCTTTTAAGTTTCATTAGGTCCCATTTGTTTATTTTTGTTTTTATTTCCATTACTCTAGGAGGTGGATCAAAAAAGATCTTGCTGTGATTTATGTCAAAGGGTGGTCTTCCTATGTTTTCCTCTAAGAGTTTTATAGTGTCCGGTCTTACATTTAGGTCTCGAATCCATTTTGAGTTCATTTTTGTGTATGATGTTAGGGAATGTTCTAATTTCATTCTTTTACATGTAGCTGTCCAGTTTTCCCAGCACCACTTATTGAAGAGACTGTCTTTTCTCCATTGTATATCCTTGCCTCCTTTGTGATAGATTAGTTGACCATAGGTTCATGGGTTTATCTCTGGGTTTTCTATCCTGTTCCATTGATCTGTATTTCTGTTTTTGTGCCAGTACCATACTGTCTTGATTACTGCAGCTTTGTAGCATAGTTTGAAGTCAGGGAGTCTGATTCCTCCAGCTCCGTTTTTTCCCTTCAAGACTGCTTTGGCTCTTCGGGGTCTTTTGTGTTTCCATACAAATTTTAAGGGTTTTTGTTCTGGTTCTGTAAAAAATGCCATTGGTAATTTGATAGGGATTGCATTGAATCTGTAGATTGCTTTGGGTAATATAGTCATTTTCACAGTATTGATTCTTCCAATCTAAGAACACGGTATATCACTCCATCTCTTTGTATCCTCTTTAGTTTCTTTCATCAGTGTCTTCCAGTTTTCTGCATACAGGTCTTTTGTCTCCCTACGTAGGTTTATTCCTAGATATTTTATTCTTTTTGTTGATGTGGTAAATGGGAGTATTTCTTTAATTTCTCTTTAAGATTTTTCATCATTAGTGTATAGGAATGCAAGAGATTTCTGTGCATTAATTTTGTATCCTGCTACTTCACCAAATTCATTGATTAGCTCTAGTAGTTTTCTGGTGGCATATTTAGGATTCTCTATGTATAGTATCATGTCATCTGCAAACAGTGACAGTTTTACTTCTTCTTTTCCCATTTGTATTCTTTTTCTTTCTTTTTCTTCTCTGATTGCCGTGGCTAGGACTG
Organism: Phocoena phocoena; assembly: GCF_963924675.1. Taxonomy (NCBI): domain Eukaryota; kingdom Metazoa; phylum Chordata; class Mammalia; order Artiodactyla; family Phocoenidae; genus Phocoena; species Phocoena phocoena. Next base: position 27,780,621 of record NC_089238.1, on the reverse strand, counting down.
CTAAAACTATGTTGAATAATAGTGGCGAGACTGGACATCCTTGTCTTGTTCCTGATCTTAGACGAAATGCTTTCAATTTTTCACCATTGAGAATGATGTTTGCTGTGGGTTTGTCATATATGGCCTTTATTATGTTGACGTAGGTTCCCTCTGTGCCCACTTTATGGAGAGTTTTTATCATAAATGGGTGCTGAATTTTATCAAAAGCTTTTTCTGCATCTATTGAGATGATCATATGGTTTTTATTCTTCAGTTTGTTAATATGGTGTATGATACTGATTTGCATATATTGAAGAATCCTTGCATCCCTGGGATAAATCCCACTTGATCATGGTGTATGATCCTTTTAATGTGTTGCTGGATTCTGTTTGCTCGTATTTTGTTGAGGATTGTTGCATTTGTATTCATCAGTGATATGGTCTGTAATTTCCTTTTTTTTATTATCTTAGTCTGGTTTTGGTATCAGGGTGATGGTGGCCTCATAGAATGAGGTTGGGAGTGTTCCTTCCTCTGCAATTTTTTGGAAGAGTTTGAGAAGGATGGGTGTTAGCTCTTCTCTAAATGTTTGATAGAATTCACTTGTGAAGCCATCTGGTCCTGGACTTTTGTTTGTTGGAAGATTTTTAGTCATAGTTTCAATTTCTTTACTTGTGATTGGTATGTTCCTATTTTCTATTTCTTCCTGGTTCTGTCTGGGAAGGTTATACTTTACGAAGAATTTGTCCATTTCTTCCAGGTTGTCCATTTTATTGGCATAGAGTTGCTGTAGTAGTCTCTTAGGATGCTTTGTATTTCTGTGGTGTCTGTTGTAACTTCTTTTTCATTTCTAATTTTGATTTGAGTCCTCTTCCTCTCTTTGTTGTTGAGTCTGGCTAATAGTTTATCAGTTTTGTTTATCTTCTCAAAGAACCAGCTTTCAGTTTTATTGATCTTTGCTATTGTTTTCTTTGTTTCTATTTCATTTATTTCTTCTCTAATCTTTATGATTTCTTTCCTTCTAACTTTGGGTTTTGTTTGTTGTTCTTTCTCTAGTTCCTTTAGGTGTAAGGTTAGATTGTTTAATTGAGATTTTTCTTGTTTCTTGAGGTAGGCTTGTATTGCTCTAAACTTCCCTCTTAGAACTGCTTTTGCTGTATCCCATAGGTTTTGGATCGTCGTGTTTTCATTGTCATCTGTCTCTAGGTATTTTTTGATTTCCTCAGTGATCTCTTGGTTATTTACTAACGTATTGTTTAACCTCCATGTGTTTGTGTTTTTTACATTTTTTCCCCTGTAATTGATTTCTAATCTCATAGCACTGTGGTCAGAAAAGATGCTTGATATGATTTCAATTTTCTTAAATTTACTGAGGCTTGATTTGTGACCCAAGATGTGGTCTATCCTGGAGAATGTTCCATGTGTACTTGAGAAGAAAGTATAATCTGTTTTTGGTTGGAATGTCCTATAAATATCAGTTAAATCTATCTGGTCCATTGTGTCATTTAAAGGTTTTGTTTCCTTATTAATTTTCTGTTTGGATGATCTGTCCATTGTTGTAAGTGAGGTGTTAAAGACCCCCACTACTACTGTGTTACTGTCAATTTCCTCTTTTATAGCTGTTAACAGTTGCCTTATGTATTGAGGTGATCCTATGTTGGGTGCATATATATTTATAATTGTTATATCTTCTTCTTGGATTGATCCATTGATCATTATGTAGTGTCCTTCCTTGTCTCTTGTAACACTTTATTTTAAAGTCTATTTTATCTGATATGAGTATTGCTACTCCAGCTTTCTTTCTTTCTTTTTTTTTTTTTTTTTTTTTTGCGGTATGTGGGCCTCTCACTGTTGTGGCCTCTCCCGTTGCGGAGCACAGGCTCCGGACGTGCAGGCTCAGCGGCCCTGGCTTATGGGCCCAGCCATACTGTGGCATGTGGGATCTTCCCGGACCGGGCCACAATCCCGTGTCCCCTGCATTGGCAGGTGGACTCTCAACTACTGCGCCACCAGGAAGCCCCAGCTTTCTTTTGATTTCCACTTGCGTGGAATATCTTTTTCCATCCCCTCACTTTCAGTCTGTATGTGTCCCTAGGTCTGAAGTGGGTCTCTTGTAGACAGCATACATATGGGTCTTGTTTTTGTATCCATTCAGTGAACCTGTGTCTTTTGGTTGGAGCATTTAATCCATTCACGTTTAAGGTAATTATCGATATGTATGTTTCTTTTGCCATTGTCTTAATTGTTATGGGTTTGTTTTTCTAGGTCCTTTTCTTCTCTTGTGTTTCCCACTTAGAGAAGTTGCTTTAGCATTTGTTGTAGAGCTGGTTTGGTGGTGCTGAATTCTCTTAGCTTTTGCTTGTCTGTAAAGCTTTTGATTTCTCCATCTAATCTGAACGAGATCCTTGCCAGGTAGAGTAATCTTGGTTGTAGGTTCTTCCCTTTCATCACTTTAAATATGTCATGCCATGGCCTTCTGGCTTATAGAGTTTCCGCTGAAAAATCAGCTGTTAGCCTTATGGGAGTTCCGTTGTATGTTGTTTGTCGTTTTTCCCTTGCTGCTTTTAATAATTTTTCTTTGTCTTTAATTTTTGCCATTTGTTTACTGTGTGTCTCGGCGTGTTTCTCCTCGGGTTTATCCTGTATGGGACTCTCTGCAGTTTCTGGACTTGGGTGGCTATTTCCTTTCCCATGTTAGGGAAGTTTTCGAGTATAATCTTTTCAAATATTTTCTTGGGTCCTTTCTCTCTCTCTCCTCCTTCTGGGACCCCTATAATGCGAATGTTGTTGCGTTTAATATTGTCCCAGAAGTCTCTTAGGCTGTCTTCATTTCTTGTCATTCTTTTTTCTTCTGTTCCGTGATAGTGAATTCCACCATTCTGTCTTCTAGGTCAGTTATCTGTTCTTCTGCCTCAGTTATTCTGCTATTGATTCCTTCTAGTGTATTTTTCATTTCAGTTATTGTATTGTTCATCTTTGTTTCTTTGTTCTATAATTCTCCTAGGTCTTTGTTAAACATTTCTTGCATATTCTCGATCTTTACCTCCATTCTTTCTCCGAGGTCCTGGATCATCTTCACTATCATTATTCTGAATTCTTCTTCTGGAAAGTTTCATATCTCCACTTCATTTAGTTGTTTTTCTGGAGTTTTATCTTGTTCCTTCATCTGGTACATAGCCCTCTGCCTTTTCGTATTGTCTGTCTTTCTGTGAATGTGGTTTTTGTTTCACAGGCTGTGGGATTGTAGTTCTTCTTGCTTCTGCTGTCTGCCCTGTGGTCGTGGATCCTTTTTTTTTTTTTTTTTTCTTGTGGTACGCGGGCCTCTCACTGTTGTGGCCTCTCCTGTTGCGGAGCACAGGCTCTGGATGCGCAGGCTCAGCGGCCATGGCTCACGGGCCTAGCTGCTCCGCGGCATGTGGGATCTTCCCGGACCAGGGCACGGACCCGTGTCCCCTGCATCAGTAGGCGTACTCTCAACCAGTGTGCCACCAGGGAAGCCCATGGATCCATTTCTAAGGAGCACTGAATGAAGGAGAATTTTGCAGCTATATTCAGGCTCAAAGTAAATGAGTTTTGTGATTGATTGGTGATGTCTGCCAAGGATGTAGGAAGAAAGTGTGTACATGAACATGCTATGTATTGACCTGGTTGGTTTCTATGTTTCTGCCATATTTAATGTTTTTTGATTATGTCTAAACAACTCATCATACATGAAGGAAGCAAATATAAACTGCCCTTTTGGGGTGGATCAGTAGGGTCACCTTTATATTTAAGAGTAGCACGTTGTTATGACAGTTTGAACAATTCAAGAGCAATGCAAGGCTTGGCAGCCATGGGAAGGAGTGGGCCAGGCTGTCACTGCAAACCCTTTTCTCCTGTGACTCTGGTTTTCTTGCCAGCTGTGTGGACCACAAAGGCACTCTACGTTTTAGGTCTACTATGAGTGAAGATCTGGGCCTCTGCATGGTATGGGTGATGAGACACCCCTGCTCTGGTTAAAAGTGGTGAAAAGCATGGGAGGCACAGAAAAGGTGGGTGAAAGGTGACCTTTATCAGGCTCTGATTCATTCCCACCCTTCACTCTAAGCCTGGGCAGCACAGCCGTGCCTTGACTTATAATTATTTAAAGATACAGCCTCTTCTTTCCTCTTCATCATTTTTGGTTCACACTTTGCATTATGTTCTCCTATTTGGATTGAACAAAACTTTCTCTTCTCCACCGGGCATTTTGGGCATTCCAAATTCTTCTCAGGTATACTGTGAGGAGAGTTACAGACCTCTGAGCAAATCAGCCATCTTTTTCATTGTTCTCCATGCCATGTTTCATTGTCTGAGGGTGAAAGTTTGGAATCATAAAGACCTTCTTAACCATTTATTTGTCATGTGTATTTTTGTGTCATATATATATCATATATATTTTATATATATGTTTTGCAGATTTTCTTTAAAAGTATCTTGTGATTTTGTAGATTGCATCTTGTATATCATCAAATTGATAATAAAAAGACAAATAACTCAGAGTTCTTTAGAGAAGAGAATCCAAATGGATAAGAAGCATATGAAAAGATGCTTAACCTCACTGCTAATCAACAGTGTTTCTAATTAAAGGTATAATGGAGACATTTCAAGTGCATTATCACCTTGTGTTGGTGATGTGCCAAGGAAAAGGTGGCACTCCCACATTGCTGATGGAGATGGAAATTGTTGCAGCCTGTTGGAAGGCAGTCTGGCAACATCCCTTAAAAGTGAAACACATAGATATTTTGACCCTGCAATACCATTCCGGGGAATCTGGCTGCTAAAAAAAAAAAAGAAAGAAAAAAGACCCGTATACAGTATTTTCTTTATTCTAGCATTGTAGTGGGGTGAAGAAGAAGAGAAAAAGAAAATGAAATAAACTAAATATCAAGTAACAAAGGAATGGCTGAATGAAATGTGGCTCATTCATCCACAGTATGTGGATTGTAATGAATAAAAATAATGACTGAAATCTGTATCATTTAACTTGGATGGATTTCCTTAATGTATTGCTAAGTGAGAAAAGGTAGATGCAGAGGTAGGTATACAGTATGATACCATTTTTATAATAGCAAGAAACAACAATAACAATATAATTCTAAATACGTATATTAATGCATATATGTATTTGGTCAAGAAGCAACGTATGGAAGGAAAAACACTAGGCCTTTAACATTAGTTGCTGGGAGGTGGGGCAGAGGAATAAAAAGTGGGGAGAGAAGAAACGCAAAGGGAGATGTAAACAAAATTGCAGGATAAAAAAATGTTTATAGTAAAATGGTATATATAATATGATCTCATTTATGAAAAACTGTATGTGTTTTTTCTTGCTTAGTGATGTATGAAAGCATGGTCATAAAAATGTTAACTGAGATCATTTGTGGTGGGATTTCAGGTGATGTTTACATTTTCTTTGTACTTCTTGATTTTTTTGTTTTTTATGATGTGGTCAGATAATGTCATCAGAATTGATTGATCTCTGTTTCTCCATCTCTGAATGCTGCCTTCTATTGGTTTTATTCTGTTTCTTTTCAAGTGATACTAATATGGCAAGAAGTCCAGAACATATTCTGTCATGTCAGGGAGCCCAGTGCAAGAGCATCTTGTATGCAGTAGTTCCAACAAAAAGTTCATACTCTCATTGGTCCTGCTCTGCATCACAATCTACTCCTGAACCAATCACTGTTCCCAAGGCCAATGTTGATTGGCCAGTTTTGGGTTACATGCCAAAATATCCTGGACTGAGAGTGGGAGAAGGCAGTTTCCTAACGGAAACTCTATGTACTCTTAGCAGAATGTGGGTAAATTACAGGGAGTTATTATCAGAATATGTCCCTTCTAAAGGGGGAGGGGGAAAGAGTTGAACAACAGTATCAAGTACAATGGTGAGGAAAATAAATAACTGTTAGAGATTATGGCAGGACCACCTAAAATTTGGCTAAGTGCAAAGGAGAGGAGGTAAGCTTTTCCGGAGAAAGGGACAGTTAAGCTAAAATCCTCTATTTGAATGTTTACCTTTCTCCATATATTGATCAAAGATTTAGTTACACGTAACAGATCTACTCTGATATATGGTACAGAGTAGTTTAAGGTCTAGGAGAGTTGGGGAATCAAGCTTGGATGCTACATACTGGGAGAAATGCTCTACCCTATCAAGCTGGAACCATGGTTTCTGCCACTGGGCTAGGCTCCACACCCATGAAGCTAGGGAATGAACATAGGAAACATGGACACAACTACCACAGAAGAAAGAAACACCTGCAGTATGTGTGCCAGAGAGTCAGGTGGCCTCAGCCTTGTGATATTTGCTTCATCTTTCTAATTTCAAACAAATAGGTCTGCTTGATGAAGGGAGGCTACTTGCAGAACCATAGGTGCAAGACAGTCTGGGAAATGCTATCTTTAGCTTTGTAGCTTCTACTGTGAAGAAGACATATAAGGAGTTTGGCATAGTAGCCGGTGAGCCATTCTTCATTTTCTATTATATTCTAGTCCACTGGTTATTCACCACCATACCTACTCTTCCTATTCCACTTAAACTTCCAGAAAATAAGAGTATCAGTAACATGCTCTTGCTTAATAAAATGAAACCTATCTCTTGAACAAACAAACAAAAAAGCTCATCCTCATTTCCAAAAGGGAAGGTCCAAATTCTTATCAGTCATTGCATCCATCTCTGAGTGATGTTACATTATTTTTCTGGTCATAATCTATCTTGACACTTGCAAGCTATAGTGTAATTTGTAAGGGTAACTCCTGTGAACACACATGATATGAAAAAATAGGGAAAATAAAATTAGTTAATATAAATAAATAGTTATTAGAACAAGGAAAAATATGGGTAACTTCTTCAGTCTTTGTTTCTGCAATGTGTCATGAGCTCATAGTTAGAATTTAAAAATTCTTTCCTCTGCATCCCAGTTCCCATTCCCTTGTTGGAGTTTGTCTGCTGGGTCATTCATTTCTAGGGGTTTGAACCTTGGTATTACCAATTTGGTGTTTCTGTCATCTCTCATTAAGTTTTATCACTGGAAATGGTAGTACTACGAACCTTCGTGTTCCCCTCTTGGATTCTCTTTCTCCTTCATAGTAAGGCTTGATCATCTTAGCCAGCACTTTGTTTTGAGGAACATGAAGTGGCCAACAGGAAGTCTCAACTTCATATTCAGTGGAACAGGTGTGTCCTTTTTGGAAGAAAATATTTCCCCCTGAAGTATCAAGACTCCTACGTCAGCACTGTGGAAATAAAAAGGAAATACTGTTTTTTGGGTTATTAGTTGTGGTGAGAGCAGCCGCTCACTCTCCCATCCATGTTTCTGTCTCCCTTCTCTTCTGGCTATGAAAGAAATGGCACCATAATGTTGGTCTCTTGTTTGTTCAGAGCATATGTTACATGCTAGAGGACAGTTTATCTGGTCTCTCAAGGTATTATCTCCAACAGGTGATAGTTCAGTAGGTCACTCCATCATTCTGTAAGACCAGCTCCTATGGGTAATGTGGTACATGGAAAGACAAGTAAACCCTCATGAACATTAGACACTGCCTTACTTCTTTTGTTGTAAAATAACGAGACAATGTTGTGTGAGATACCACGATTGTAAACAAAGCATTTAATGATTCTGTGCCTGGTGGGATTGTGGGAGACATGGTGAACAAGGAATACAAAACCATACAGAGAATAAGTGTCTATTCCAGTAAGAACAAATTTCTGTCGCTTCATGAAGAAAGTTCCAGTGAAATCAGTTGCCACCAGATAGCAGTCTGGTCCTCAGAAAATGATGCAGTATTCGAAACTCTGGTGCACTGATTGGTGGTGATAGCCAGAATTAATCTTGTTATTGAACCTGTGCATCACCTCTTTCTTTGCCTCTGTGACCACATTGTCCATGAACCCATTCATTAGAGTGTCTGGAAAAAGGTTGACAGACATCCACAAGGATATGATTTGCAACATGATTATTGAGAACTTTCTACACAATGGGGTTCTTTTCTGAGCAGTCACATGGGACAAAAGAACTCTCATATTCTGAGTGCATTTAGAATCACCCAACCTTCATTAAAACCTCCTTGTTACCAGTCCTCTAATCTTATTATTTCCAAATACCTAGACCTTGCATCATGAGACTGTTTAAAATCCTACCTACTAGAAAACTCTCCCTTTCTCCATTGTCCTTTAAGGCCATTCTTGAGTGGGTCTGAAATGGCACAGAAATCCTTTTCTCACTGCCACCATAGATCCGGCCTGATTTTCGTCCTTCGTCAGCTGATCATAAGGACTCATGAGGAGTCCTGGGACTGCAATGTGGCAGGAATAATTATGCTGGGAGTGCAGATTACTTACACCTTAAAGATATGCTCAAGCCCAGTTCTATATATGTTACATCTCCTTGATGATGGACTGCTGCAGGGCCTGTCTGACTTTATCGTTTGGTAAATCAGACGACGTCAATTTCATGATAGCAAACTCAGTTTTTATGGCTTCTTGGCATTTTGGTGCTTTGAGAAAGAGCATGGCTTTGCTACCACACCTAAGGGCTGCAACTATGATTCTTCTAACATTTATTGCCTCAAGCCTCTTACAGTACCTGGATCAATCACAAACGAAACATCATTGGATCTGAGGTATCATAAAGGCCAACTGGCTGAGCTGGGCCACCTGGAGAGCCTTCTCTTGCGCTGACTCTCTCTGAATTGGCAGCCTTTTTGGTTACTTAATAATTACTTTTGATATTTTCTGCTAATGGTGATAGAGAAAAATGCATTAGACAGATCAATATCTGCACACTAGGTGCCAGAGACTGTATTGATTCACTCCACTAAGAAGACTGCATCTGGAATAGTAGCTTCAATTGAAGTCAACACTAAATTAAGCTTAGAATAAGCCACTGTAATTCTCCAAGATCCATCCATCTTCTGCACAGATTAAATAGGCAGACTAAATGAGATTGTGATAGGGTTGATCTTTCAAGAATTGGTTGGTGACACTAATCTTTCTATTCCTGTAGGGATTAGTATTGTTTTTGGTTTATTATTTTTGTATGGAAGAGAGCTCTAGGAGCTTCCCTTCAATCCTTTTCCCATAAACCTCTCACTCCACTGGTGTTCTGAGAATATCTGTTTCTACTGTGAACTCAGGAACTAGTGAAATAGCCAGTATGAGTTTATGTATCCATTGAACCCACTGTTATATGGCTCAGGTCTAAACTCTGCTGTCAACCCCACTCCAACCCTTGGTCCACAGTTGTGTTGTGAGGTCTCAGGAATTAGTGATAATTCAGAATAATGCAGTCCAGTGATGCTACAAATGTCTGTGTATCTCCCCTTTCCCACTGCACAGTTATAATGGCAAAGGGTCACAGTTACCTTTGGGGAAGGAAATAATATACTTGTGATATTATTGCAGGCTCAGCTCTTTCCTTAGGGGTACTAAGATTCTCTCTTTTTTTTCAAGGGATTCTAGGTCAATTCATTTGGGTCAGAACCATGATTCTCTATCATGCTGACACAAGTCAAGTTTTTATTCACTAGATTTAGAGTTTTTCAATTATATAGAACAAGTTGTACCTTAGTTAGCTGTCTCAAGTTGCTGACAGCCACAGCAATCAGAAGAAAAAGAAATAAAAGGAATCCAAATTGGAAAAGAAGTAAAACTGTCACTGTTTGCAGATGACATGATACTATACATAAAAAAAATCCTAAAGATGCTACCAGAATACTACTAGAGCTCATCAATGAATTCAGTAAAGTTGCAGTATACAAAATTAATACACAGAAATGTGTTGCATTTCCGTACACTGACAATGAAAGATCAGAAGGAGAAGTTAAGGAAACAATCCCATTTACCATTGCAGCAAAAAGAATAAAATATCTAGGAATAAGCCTACCGAAGGAGGCAAAAAAACCTATACTCTGAAAACTATAAGACACTGAGGAAAGAAATTGAAGATGACACAAACAGATGGAAAGATATACCATATTCTCGGATTGGAAGAATCAGTATTGTCAAAATGACTATGCTACCCAAGGCAGTCTACAGGTTCATTGCCATCCCTATCATATTACCAATGGCATTTTTCACAAAACTAGAACAAAAAATTTTAAAATTTGTATGGAAACACAAAAGACCTTGAATAGCCAAACCAACCTTGAGAAAGAAAAATGGAACTGGAGGAATCAGACTCCCTGGCTTCAGACTGTACTACAAAGCTACAGTAATCAAAACATTATGGTACTGGCATAAAAACAGAAATATAGATCAATGGAACAGGATAGAAAGCACAGAAATAAACCCATGCACCTATGGTCAATTAATATATGACAAAGGAGGCAAGAATATACACTGGAGAAGAGAGACTCTTCAATAAGTGGTGCTGGAAAAACTGGACAACTACATATGAAAGAATGAAATTAGAACATTCTCTAACACCATACACAAAAATAAACTCAAAATGGATTAAAGACCTAAATGTAAGACCAGATTCTATAAAACTCCTAGAGGAAAGCATAGCACACTCTTTGATATAAATTGCAGAAATCTTTTTTGGATCCGTGTCCTGGAGTAATGGAAATAAAAGCAAAAATAAACAAATGGGACCTAATTAAACTTAAAAACTTTTTCACAGCAAAGGAAACCATAAGCAAAATGAAAAGACAGCCTACAGAATGGGAGAAAATATTTGCAAACAATATGACTGACAAGGTATTAATCTCCAAAATATACAAACAGCTCATCCAGCTCAATATCAAAAAAACGAAACAACCCAGTAAAAAGTGGGTAGAAGATCTAAATAGATGTTTCTCCTAAGAAGACATACAGGTGGCCAAAAGGCACATGAAAAAATGCTCAACATCCTAATTAGTAGAGAAATGCAAATCAAAACTATAATGAAGCATCACCTCACACTGGTCAGAGTGACCATCATCAAAAAGTCTCCAAATAATAAATGCTGAACAGGGTGTGGAGAAAAGGGAACCCTCCTACACTGTTTGTGGGAATGTAAATTGGTACAGGCACTATGGAGAACAGTATGAAGGTTCCTTAAAATACTAAAAATAGAGCTACCATATGATCCTGCGATCCCACTTGTGGGTATATATCTGGAGAAAATCATAGTTTGAAAAGATATGCACTCCAATATTCATTGCAGCACTATTTACAATAGCCAAGACATGGAAGCAACCCAAATGTCCATTGACAGAGGAATGGATAAAGAAAATGGTGGTGTGTGTATATTTATATATAATAGGATATTACTCAGCCATAGAAAAGAATGAAATGGTGCCATTTGCAGCAACATGAATGGACCTGGGGATTATCATACTAAGTGAAGTAAGCCAGATAGAGAAAGCAAATATCATATGATACTGCTTATATGTGGAATCTAAAAAAAAATGTTACAAATGAATTTACACACAAAACAGAAATAGACCCACAGACATAGAAACAAAGTTATGTTTATCAAAGGGGAAAGCGGGGGAAGGGATAAATTAGGAGTTTGGGATTAACGTATACACACAACTATATATAAAATGGATAACCAACAAGGACCTACTATATAGCACAGGGACCTATACTCAATATTGTGTAATAACCTCTAAGGGAAAAAGAATCCAAAAAAGAATATATATGTATATATATTGTATACATATATAGGTATGTATATGTATTGTATATATACATGTATATAACTGAATCACCTTGCTGTACACCTGAACCTAATACAACACTGTAAAACATTGTAAATCAACTATACTTCAATAAAAAAATAAAACTTGAAAAGGACCCCATGACAGAGATCCCTGTGGATCAAACCATTCTGATCATCCTTCCAGCCATGCTGCTCGTTATAGTAATCATGCTCAGTTTGCCTCTGGTGGTTGTGCCACTCTGTCAACCCCACTGAAGTCAGAAGGCACTTTTCAGTGGCAACATTTTGCATCTTCACTTCTGGTCACTATAGTGCGTGGAGTACAGCCACTAACTGCTTTTCAAAGATTGTCCTGCTTCTGTCGTCAGTGTATTTCCCAGTGCTTTGGTAAGGGAGTGTTTTTGAACCCTCTCAAAGGTGGGTGAGTGAATGGAATATAATGAATTTACTCCAGCGTCCTTTCTCCCTGCATCTTTGTCATTTTCCTTCTACATTATACCATGAATATTGACTTTATTTACAGTAGGACGCCACAGAGTCAAGATTTCTATCAGTCATTTGGAACCACTCCCAGCTGCTTGAATGAGCCCATTGATTTTAGAATCTCTGGTAAATAAACCCATATCACTAAATTCAGCCTTATTCAGACTTATGTTTCTCCCTCTTTAATCTCACATATGTTTCCTGGGTTGTGCTGACATAATTTAGCAAAAGTTTGCGGTTCTTTTAGTGTGTCCCTTCTTTTCTGGTTTTACTCTGTAACTGATGTCCCAGGGCAGGTTGAGATCTGACACTGGTTTTAAGCCTGGAGCCTCTGAGAAGTAGTATATTGAGTCAAGGGAATAGTTGGATTTCTGTGATATGTACTACCTTAGGTGATGCCTTTATTGGTTGTTTTAGCAAGCAGGGCCAGCTTCATCAGAGAGAGAAAGAGGGGCTGCTTCTGTTGGCAATGGAAGGTCAGATTTGGAAAGTTAGAGGTCCTCAGAAGCATTCAGATCCTCAACTCATTCTTATCCTCAACATCCTGTTCCTTCCAAATCATCTTTCTAATTTGTACACAAGAAATCCAATGAGGCTGTTTAATCAATCTATGTTGAATTTTAAGCGACCCACAGGATTAGGCTTGGCAACTTATTTTTGTAGCCACCTTCTTTTAGGTTAGTCATTGGAAATGTGATTCTCTAATTATGCCTTAAATAGAGAATTTAAATCTTGAATTTGTCATTTTATTTTTTAAACTTGCCAGTGCAGTTAGAATTAGCCAAGCATTTTGGTGATCTATTGCTATGTAACAAAGCACTCCAAAGTTTAGTGGCTTACAGTGGTAACCAGTTATGAACTCACAATTTTGTGGACTGACTGGTTTTAGTGGTGACTGCTGGGACAACAACCAGAGGGTCACCATGGGCTGGGACATGCAAGATAGATGACAAAAATGGCGGGTAGTAGATGCTGGATGTTGGTTGAAGATTTAGGTGGGGTTGTCAGCTAAGAATACCTTGGTTCTACTCCCTGTAGCCTTTCTTCCTGGTTGCTGCTTGTGCTTCCCCACAGCATGGTGGCTGGATTCCAAAGGGGAATGTTCTAAGAGGCAGAGGCAGATGCTGCCAGTCTAAGGCCCAGCCTCTGAAGTTACACAGGACTAATTTTGTTACATTTCTATTCATTGAATTAAGAGACCATTGAGGTTCGGGGGGAGGAGGGAAGAGATGGATAAGTCATAGCATTTGTGACCGTCTTTAAACCACCGTATGAATCCACTTACCATTTTTTCATTCCTTGTGCCTTGTAATAGTCTATAGCATCAGCCACTTAGACCTCCAAAACCTCACGAGTTCCATCTTCTAATGCTGACTGAATCGGCATTGATTACAAACTCAACCAGGTTCTAATTGATCTCATATTTCCCATTTTCTTGAAGATTGATTGCCTATAATCATCTACTGTATTACTTAGGTTCTTTAATTGCAGACAAAATAATGCACTCTAACTTGTTTAAGCAGGGAAGGATTTATGATAGGTCATTAAGTCACAAGAATTTCTAGGAGAGCCAGGGAAAGAAAATTAAATGCTACACAGCCAGGAGCAGAGGAGCCAAGAGAAAATCCAGTCACATGTAGCATACTTCCAGTGAAAACCTTGATGCTTCTAACACTTGACACCCAGAAAGTAGGACTAGAACCACTGCTTTGGTAGGAAAACTAAATACCTCTTCCAGTGAACCTGTGGGAGGACTTTACAACAACCACATGGATCTAACTTCGGCTTTACAATTGAGCACATGTGGAACTCTAGCTACAGGATATTTCTGTCTTGGAAAATAACCTTGTTTTCTAGCCTCTAGGCAGGTTTCACAACTTTGATTCTATTGACATTTTAGACTAGATACTTTGTTGGGGGTAGGGTGGGGAGAATCTTGCACATTGTAATATATTTAGTAACATCCCTGGCCTCTCTCTGGTAGATGCCAATAGCACTGGCCTGTGCCTCTCCTCTCCCCTCCAGGTTGTGACAACCAAAAATGTTTCCAGTCATTGACAGATATCCCCTGGGGGAGAAATTACCTCTGGTTGAGAAGTGCTACTCTAGGGTAATAAAGGCATGGTAGAATGGAGTGGGAATGGGACTAAATAAACTGCCATACTCCACAAAATAGATGAATGGGAGGTTAGTGTAGAAGAAAAATTCCTGGATATCTCAAGGATCAGTGACACAAAAATGTCATTTTAGATATATTAATACCTATTTAGATATACTAATATCAAACTGAAATGAAAGGTCCACCTCGATAGTGGTAGATGAGATAAAGGTAAATGCTAGGCCGCTTTTTCCCAATGATGTTGACAATTAGGGTTTAGAATAAGAGAAATTCTTTCAACATGGTTGCCCTCAGATAAACTCACTTCAGAGCCCCCTCTTTGCTTGAGGTTCTGTCCACTTGGCAGGGATAGTTCTTACTATATATGTATGAGTGCAGAGTACCATTAATCTGTCTGCATTTCTCTCATTTAGCTGTCTTTAAAAACCTAATATTAGTTCATAAGTACAATATTGCTATCAGTGTCATCTGACAATTTTCTGCCCTCCATTCCTCATACTTTTATTTCTTGAATCCAGGTTCTATTGGGGCTATCTTTTAAAAGTGGCAATAGAAACTAGTGGACTAGAGGAGAGAGGGAGGAGTCTCCACATCATTGTGGATAAAGAGTTTTTATTCTGTGCAGCTATAAGGATGTCAGTCCCACAGGAAATTGCTTTTGATACAGGAATCCCTAGAGAGACAGGCACGGAAGAGACTGTAATGTTATGCTGTGTGACAGCAGGTGGTGAGAGTGCAATTGGTGAGCCAGCTCTAATCTTTACATTAAAACAAGTATTGTTGTGAGATAGGAAATTGAGTTAGCAGGTTTAATCTCCTTTTTGATACATAGGTTGGTGCTAGTATGTTTATTAGGCACTTACCATGAGCTCAGTCCTGTGAAAGATAAAAGAAAAGTGGAAGACATTGTCCTTCCATTAGCAGCCATTATCAATTATTCAGTTATATCAATTATATCAATTCTTGTCTCCATTTATTGAGAACTCATAACATCTAAGCATTGGTTGAACTGCTTTACATACATTACTTCATTAAATGCTTGAAATAATCCTATGAGGGATATACTTTCATTACTTCCATTTTACTTAGCTCTCATACTACATTGCAATAGGAGGACTTCACGCTTAAAAAAGTAGATTAAATAGAATCTAGAGCCTCATAATATAATATCCAAACTTCACAGAACACAATAAAAAATCACCGCTCACACCAAGAATGAGGAAAATCACATCTTGAGGGAGAAGAGACAATCAATAGATGCCAACACTACAATAAGCCAGAACTATCTGACGAGGAATTTAAAGCAGCTGTCTTATAGCAATTATGAATTCCCTTGACACAAATGAGAAAATATAAAGTCTCAGCAAAAAAGAAGTTATAAAAAAGAACAAATGGAAATTATAGAACTAAAAAATGAAATAACTGAAACAAAAAATTCACTGGATAGGCTCAATAGTAGAGTGGAGATGACAGAGGATAGAATTGGTAAACTTGGGGACAGAATAATAGAGTTTACTCAGCTTAAACAACAGAGAGAAAATAAACTGAAAGAAAAATTAAGAGAGTCCCAGGAACCTGTGGGACAACAAGAGAGCTGACATTTGTATCATTGGAGTCCCATAAGGAGAGGAAAGATAGAGTAGAATTGAAATATTTGAAGAAATAATGACTGAAAACTTTCTAAATATGGCAAAAATCATGAACCTACATATTTATGAAGCTGAATCAATCCCAAATGACATAAATACAAAGAAGTCCATGCCAAGACACACTATAATTGAAGTTCTGAAAACTAAAGACAAAGTAAACATCTTGAAGGTGGTCACAGAGAAACAAGGCATAGCTTACAAGAGAACACAAAATTCAAATGATAGTGAACACAAAATTCAAATGAAACATGGAGGTAAGAAAAATGGTGTGACATTTTTCAAGTACTGAGATAAAAGAACTGTCAACGGTGAATTCTAAATCCAGAAAACTACATGAACTTAAGAGAGCGGAAGGGGAAGTTACACCCAAAAGCCTGTAACAGTAGAAGGGAGTATGGGTACTGGGGAGACTAAGAGAAATGCATGTTGCCTCAAAATATAATGGGTAATTGAAGCCATTTTCCAAGTTAACTAAAATATTTTTGCTCTTTTTTTTACTTTTGTGATTATGACTGTTTCTGTATTCTTTTAGAAAGAATATTGTCTTCCACTGATGTCTTCCACCACTGACAAATCTCAAAAGATTTACCACTATGTGTTTCTCTTCCCAGTGTGTGAAATTATCTTCTTTGCTACTACTAGAGAGTAGTTTCTGACCAGACTGAGTAAGCAAGACTGAATTAGCAATTAGTGTCCCTTTGGGGCAGCATATAAGGCATTTTTGGATGAAATCCTTATTCTGCCTTTGCTTTGGCTACCAGGGATTGCATTAGCAAAGCAGGTTTCTCTGATCAACTCTTTTGGTACTAATATGCCTCTAAGGGTATTTATCATTTCACTCTTATTTCCATCTCCCCAGCTAGACTAGGGGTGGAAGCCAGGTCCTCTCACTCTCTACATACCCACATCTTAGCCTCAGACTTACCCTGCAATCAGAGCCCAGGAGTGCTAGGGCCCCAGGTGACATGTGATCAGAGTGCCTGCCAAGGAAGGAACAGCCCAGGTTGACAGGTTGCAGCCCAGGCCCTGGTTCTGTCACTTGCTAACTCTCTTTTACTAACTGAAAAAGAGATTGGATTGAATTGGGTCAGATATTCATAATGATCACACCAAATTCTTATCAAGATTAGACCTTTGCCATTCAGTGGGAGTAGGTATTTGTTTATTGAAGACACACAAAAAAGCTGGCTTCTCTGACCCCATCAATGCAAGAACCTTAACAGACAGTTCTAAAGGGAGGAAGGCAGAGCCTCAGAAAACAGAGGTGAAGAAGAAGGGTAGAAGCATTAATTACAAGGAATGATTGGAAGATCTGTCATTTGAGCTTAGATTAAAAGGCTTCCATCAATGCCTGGATTTCTGTCCCTGGAAGTATCTAAGCACTTTTAACCATTACAAGTTGTATTTAGTGACCTTTATCTCATTTAATATTCCTCATATTCCGTAAATATATTGGCCATGTATGATTGTACCCATTCCTTAGATGAGAAAATCATTGCACAGATTTTACATGGTATCTAGAACTTGAAGCTACTTAAGTATCCCACCTACTGTACCACAGACTTTTGCTATAGACTTAAATCTCCATGCGACTTAAATGATCCCCTCCATTCTGGTTCCTCACTGGCAAGTAGACTCCAAATAGACTTTGCCACTCAGTGATGAGGAGGTAATTCTGTCATGAGTAAATGGATCTTTCAAAGAATCATTGAAGAGAGGCCCTTTTCACTTGGGAAACCACAGCTTGAAGGCTCAAAGCTGTGAAAGATAAATTAACCTTCCCTCGGACTTCGTCCAACCTGCCAAGCAAACTGGAAGTAATTATTTTATGTGGAATGCTTATTGCCATTACAGTGGCAGGGACTTGATTTCACCATTTAGCAGACCCATCTGTTCCTTCCTTGGCAGGCACTCTGATCACATGTCACCTGGGGCCCTAGCACTCCTGGGCTCTGATTGCAGGGTAAGTCTGAGGCTAAGATGTGGGTATGTAGAGAGTGAGAGGACCTGGCTTCCACCCCTAGTCTAGCTGGGGAGATGGAAATAAGAGTGAAATGATAAATACCCTTAGAGGCATATTAGTACCAAAAGAGTTGATCAGATAGTACATGTTCCAAAAATAATAATATGCAGTGTGGTTGCAGCCCAGGCCCTGGTTCTGTCGCTTGCTAACTCTGTGATCTTGGGCAAGTCACATAACCTCCATGTGCTTTAATTTTCTCAATTACAAAATAGGCATAATAATGCTTACCTCATTGAGTATTACGTGAAGATGGTGTAAAGTGCTCAACACATAATAAGTATTCAGTAAATGTTAGCTTTTATGGTAAAGAGTTCAGGAGGGACAGAGCCCTGGGGGTGGTCAAAAAGGGCTTTCTTTGGATTGGAAATACTGCTTTGTCTTTTCGCTCCACTTTCAGCCCATTTCATAGCTGTGTCTGCCTCATTGGTCACAGCTGGTTGGTCTAAGCATGGTCATCTGACCAAGGAGGAGCTGATAAGAGTTCTTCCGCAGAAAATGTAGAACTGGGAAAGCCATCCCCCTGGTGGTTGAGACTGTAAGAAGTAAAACTGGGTGCGACGATGGCTGAGTTTCCTGCTATATGGACCAGAGAAGGAAAGATAGGGAAGGCTTTGAGGCCCAGCTAAGGTTGTTGGTTCTTCATTTGACAAACAAGCAGGCATTGGGAGGAGTTTCTGAAGAGGGGCATGAAACCCGAAAATGAGCATTTTGCAGTAGGCTAGATCTCCTCCTTCAGACCTGGGGAGTCTGTTTCCTAGAAATGCCTGCTTTTTTTTTTTTTTTTTTTTTTTTTCTTTGCGATACGTGGGCCTCTCACTGTTGTGGCCTCTCCCGTCGCGGAGCACAGGCTCCGGATGTGCAGGCTCAGCGGCCATGGCTCACGGGCCCAGCCGCTCCACGGCATGTGGGATCCTCCCGGACCGGGGCACGAACCCGTGTCCCCTGCATTGGCAGGCGGACTCTCAACCACTGCGCCATCAGGGAGGCCCGAAATGCCTGCTTTTTAATGGTGCTGAAAGTTATTGATCACTATAGGTGCTGCACAAAGTGTGTATTCAGGGTTTAGTAACATTAGTACTCTCCAACTTCTAGAGTGTTGACAATATTTTTCCTTTATAGGGAAGTTTCTGCAGTCCTGGCTGTGCCTTAACTACCTTTCTGATTGGTCCAATCTCGTTCTTCAGACTAGACAATTACTTCTCATTTCCTTATGGGGAGAAGTTGCCAACAATTTCTGTTTAGATCAGGAGCCATTTGGTGTCCGGTACCACATGGCAGCAAGAAATGAGGGGCTCATATAAACCATCACTTAAGTTCTTGCTGAGACGGTTTTGTTGTCATGATGAGGAATACACATTAAAAAATACCCTTACATCTTCTTAAGAAACAAACCAGTTGTGAAAAATGGCATGCAGTGTGTTCCTGGAGCTCTGATTTCTGACAGAGACCCTAAAGAGACAGGAACAGTTCTACTCTTCTTGTGGCTTTTATGTGCCAGGTAGCCTGGCCATTGGAGTCATTCCTGGCTTTGACACCATTTCTGTGCCTCGTAATATTGTTGCAAGGATTAGATGGTGGACGGCATCAATAAAGGACCCGGCACAGGGAAAATGCTTGACAAATGACAGGAATTAGTATTATGCTTAATGATATCGCCCCAGAATTTGCTAATTTTGTCTTTTTAGTTAGTTCACAAATCTCATTAAGATGGGAGGACACGGTGTTGTCATCTTCTGAAGTCTTGGATTATTGATCTTGTACCATTTACTTTGTTACTTCTCTTTTGTGTGTGTGCTCTTTAAATGTTGTGTGTGTGTGTACATGTGGGTATGTTGTTTGATGAGTTGTTTACACATTCATGGATTCACATAACCACCACCATGGTCAGGATTCCATCACCCTCCCAAAACCCCCTTCCAATGCCCTTTGGCAGCCAAATCCTCCACCCTTGGCAACCACTGTTCTGTTCGCCATCATGATACTTTTGCCTTTTTCAGAAAGTCACATCAGTGGAAACATGTAAATGTAATGTTTTGAAATTTGTTTTTCAGTCAGCATTAATGTCTTTGTTTAATGCATGCTGTCATATTTATCAATACATTCTTTTTTTTTTAATTTACATAATCTGCTTTTATTGGACATCTGAGATATTTCCAAGTCCTTTCAAAACTACAGTGACAATTCTATGCATACATAAATTTGTGTGCACTTCTGTTAGCATTCTCTAAAATATGTGAGTATCTTTTCCTTCACTTTTTACTATAATAAACAGAACCTTTTTGCATACATCTCTGGGCACGAGTGTAGTATTTCTAAGAATATATCCTCCGAAGCAGAATTCGGAGAATATTCAGAGGGGATGAATATTTTTAAAATTTACTGCCAAATTGCCCTCCTAAAGATCTTACCAATTTATATACTTTCACCAGTAAGAGTATGAAAGTGTCTGCATCCCTCATATACACTACAACTCTGGTTATTTTAAACTTTTTAATTTTTGCTGATTTGTTAGGTAGAAAGGTGATTTTTTAAAAAAAGAATTGCATTTCCCTGGTCATTGGTGAGGTTGAGCATTTTAAAATATCTTTGTTGATATTTTTACTTCTTCAGTGATTTGCCTGTTCAGAGACTTAGCTGGTTTTTTTTTTTTTTTTTGCTGGTTTTTCTTTGTCTTTTGTGATACTGATTTACAGGAGCTCTTTAAACAACTAGTGCTTTCTTAATACTTTATCTGTTTTATAAAAGCATTCTTTTTTTTTTTGGCTGACAAGTGTTCCATTGTATGAATATACCACAGTTTATCCATTTGCCCATTGAAGGACATTTATGTCATTTTCAGCTTTCAGCTATTACAAATGAATTGGCTACGAATATTCACATGATCGATCCTTACTTGGATATATGCTTTCTTTTTCTTGGGTGAATACTTGGAGTAGAATGGCTGGGTCTGTGTAACTTTACCAGAAACCGCCAGTATGTTTTCCAGAGTGACTGTATCATGTTGCATTACCGCCAGTGATGTATGAGAGTTCCAGTTGCTTCACATCCTCACCAGTACTTGGTATTGTCAGTTATATTTTAGCTTTAGCTTCTCTAATAGTTGAGGTTTTAACTTGCATTTCTTTATTGGTTAATGACACTGAGCATCTGTTTGTGTGCTTATTTTTGATCTGTATAGCCTGTTTAGTAAGATGCCTGTTCACATCTGCCCAGTTTTTTTAAAATTGAGAAATAATCCACATACCATAAAAGTCACACTTTTAGTGTGTTTTTTTGCATATTCATAAAGTTTTACAACTTTCTTCCTTTTTTTTTTTTTTTTTTAAAGATTATTCACTCTTCCTTTTTGGAGCATGGTTAAAATTAAAATAGATACTTTAAAGTATATGTCTGATAATTCCAGTATCCATGTCATCCTCAGGTAGGTGTGTGTTGATTGTCTTTTCCTTTTCCAGATGTTGAGATTTTTCTGGTTATTTGTGTGTAGATTAATTTTAAATTGTATCCTGGACTTTTTGAATGTCATGTTAGGATACTCTTGCTTTTATTAAATCATATGGAGAATTTTATTTATTTGTTTGTTTCACCAGGCAGATTTTGTTCAGACTGCCAGTTTCTGTCTGCCTCCTCTGAGCTATTGTTCCAATGTCAGCTCATTTTCAAAGCCTTTGCAGTGATATTTTGATCTACCTCATGTGAGTGCCATCTAGGTGCCTGCTTGGGAATGGGGCAGTGGTCTACTCTATAATTTAGTTCTTAAAGCTTTTGGCATGTTATTTGGGATCAGATCCATGTGTGCATAGCTCACGGTAAGTATAGGAGTTCATACAGAACATTTTGGCCTCACTTTCTCAAGCTCTCTACTCTCTTTGACCTCCCAGACACTACCTAGCTTGAAGAATTTCCTTTCCTGGTCTTTTGTCTAGAAAGCTGTGACTTAATTTCTTCTCTCTGTTGTGCCCTTCCCACAGTTTGTCTGCTTCTGGGGCTCAGTGGTGGGAGGATATACAGAGAAAAAGAACAATGAGCATTTTCCTCATGCTTTTGGGACCAGTCTCTCTGGTCAGAAAAAAAGAAAAACAAAACCTCCTCTCTGAGTTTTAGGCACCTGCTCAGCTTCTCGTGCCAATACTAGCTCCAGCACTGTGTGTGATTGCCTGCAACTAGAGTGAGAGAAAATGGGAAAAAATGTTTTTTTTTTCCAACTCTCTATTATCCAGAGGGCCCCCTTTCTGTTCTTTGGACCAGAAACAGAGCTCTTTTGGAGGTCTCCCTGTCTGCTCTCCATATGCAGTTCTGGGTTCCAAGATGCCTTTGAATCTAGGTCAGGAGATTTTGGAAGGGGGAAAGTCGGAAGCTTACTACTGGTGTAGTAGTACTTAGAATTCTGGTTTCCATCCCTAATCTGCCTGCCACTATTTATTTTTCAGCTGCTCCATGCATTTTGTCCAGAGTTTTTAGTTTCATTGAGTGCTTCCTCCATTTTGAACAGAACCTGAATGTTCCTTTATTTTTGACAAAGGAAAAACGATCTTTTGAGGCAATAGCTAAGCTCTGGTCCATTTTTAAATCATGAAAATTACATAGAGTGATAGTAAAGCACGTGGACCGTATTTGAACCATATTTGGGTTCAAATCTTGATTCTGTCACATTCTAGATGCACAGCATTTACCAAGTTACTTGATTTCTGTGATTGAAAGAGCTATCTTTGATAATAACAGAAAATACTTCATAGGGTTAATATGAGTTTATATTTATAAAGCATTAGAACTTTGCCTGACACATAGTAAGTGATATCTAAGTGTTCTTTATATAAACTAATGTCTATTGGCCCCATAGCTTATAAGAAATGAGTTTCATTTCTGCATTTCCCAATTCCCTTGGTGTTTAACTTATCATTTTTTTGTAGAAGGCTATATATAGAGAGTAAAAATACCATGGGCATTAGAATCAGTATGATCTGAATTTAAATCCAGTATGAAATATCTAGCCCAATATCAGTCACATGTGGGGAGCAATGTAAATGTTCCTTCCCCCTTAATTTAAAAGAAAATGTACAATGTCCAAAGTTCACTATTCTTGATTATTGTCCTAGTGCTACTTCCTCATGCATTCATCCATCAATTCATTTCTTGATTAGTTAATTAATTAAAAATGTATTAAATACCCACTTTGTTCCAGGACATGTGCTAGGTGCCAGGGAAATACTGGTGAGCAAAATAGACATGATTCCTGCCATCATGGAGGTTACATTAATCAAAGAATCATCTAAACATACAATTACAAATTATGATGGATACACTGAAGAAAAAGTACATAGTATTTTCTGAACACGTAACAGAGGGATCTAACCTAACTGGAGGAGGTGAGGGAAGAAGGTGGTAAATAATGGCTTGAGTTGAGTCTGAATAATGAGTGGGAACTAAATTGGCCAACTGGTAAGTAAGGGGTAGAGAGGGCAGCACTTTCAGTGGCCCTGTAGTGTGATGAGAATAGCATGTTCAGGAGCCAGTATGATTGATGAGGTGGCTAGGGAGGGAGTTAGTTCAGAGGAGAATGGCACCCAAAGAGGGTGAAACAAGAAGGAATTAGGTTGGGGAAGGCCTCTTGAGCTTTGTGAAAGACTGTATTATAAGAACAAGATGAGGGAATTGAAGATTTTTTTTTTTTTGCGGTACACAGGCCTCTCACTGTTGTGGCCTCTCCCGTTGCGGAGCACAGGCTCCGGATGCGTAGGCTCAGTGGCTATGGCTCACGGGCCCAGCCGCTCCGCGGCATGTGGGATCTTCCCGGACCGGGGCACGAACCCATGTCCCCTGCATCGGCAGGCGGACTCTCAACCACTGCGCCACCAGGGAAGCCCCGGGAATTGAAGATTTTAAAATGGGATACAGGGTGGGATAGGAGGGGACAGTGATAGGACCACATTTACTTGGGAAGATGACACCCATGACCACCTTCATGTGGATGGTTTGAGGCTTACAGTCATTGCTCCAAGTCTAGGTTTGCTTAGAATCAATGTCCTCTATGATTATTTCCTCTGGGTTCTTAAGGGGCACCACCAGTCTCTCCACAGTGAAAGTCAAAAAGTTTGGCATTTAAAGATATGGTTGAAGATGACATCCACTGTCTAATGGTCTTCCCACACCTTTGGGATGTATTTTGTTGGTTTAGGCAAATAATCTTCCTCTGGAAGCTGACGTCAGGAACTGTAGGAATGAGTTCTCTTTGTGGTGGGAAAGAATGAAACAGACCCACCAAGAGAGGTACAGATGGGAGAAGACAGCTCCCAGGATATCTGAGTTTGTGGATCCAGTCAATCCTGAAACTGTTTCCACTCCTACTTTTTCTATCGTTTGTGTTTCCTGGGCCAGCGAAGTTTTTGTGTGTAAGCCAGCTTGCCACCAAAAGAGTCCTGTCATTCTTTGAAGAAGTTCTCAGGGACCAAGTTTTGCTTTGTGTGCTAATTAATTTAACTCAAGAATTAGCTGGGATCAATCACTGTCCTTTGGCATAAACCTCCATCCCACATGCAGAAAGAAAAGGCAGTGTTTTTACTTGGGGTTCGTGTGTGTGTGTGTGTGTGTGTGTGTGTGTGTGTGTGTGTGTGTAGGTGGGGGCAGGAAATAGGGGAGTGGGACGAAGGGAGTATGTGAAAGTTCTCTGGCATCTGGCTCTGCCCTCAGTGAACTCTCAACCATATTCAGTTCTCACATCTGGCAACTCTTCTCTTTCTCTGCCTTCCAGATCAGGAACATTGCCCTGTTACCTCAGTTACCCCAGATCATTGTCACCAGGCATGGGTGTGTTGTACATCTTCCTCCAAGTCGGGGTGGCAGAAATTTCAAAATTGCAAACAACTTAAATTTAGATGTCATATCTTCTTAAAATATACCAGAATATCTCCATGATCACTCTTCACTGTACGCTACTGCCTCCTGCCATGCTTACCCCTTGCTGTGTTGTCCAGTCCTAAATCCTTTGAAATTCCTACGTAGACAAGTTTTTTATCGTTTGATTTCACTGTCTCCATATAGAACCTCCCACCTAGAGCAGCCTGCTTACAAAGACAGTCCCCCACCTTGAGAAAACCCCCTACTAGCTGTTAAATGAAGTTTTCTTTCACCCTACTTCGCTGTCTACACTTTCTGGTTTGCCTCTTTAACATCTCCTTTACTTTCTATTGTTATTTTTACCTCCTCCCCTTAAATGCAGCAAAAAAACAAACAAAAAAACTCTTGGTGTTGAATCTTAACAGTATGCTTTGTGCTCACTGAGCAAATGGCTTTGAAAGGATCATTTTCCCTCATCTCCTGGGATCAGGGAAGAGGCCCCAACCCACTCCCCTCACCCCTGCAACTCACTAATTCTAAGGTACCAAGTTGGCATCAGCTCTGAGCAGTCTCTTTTGTGTCATGTAACCCTTCCTCTTTCCTCCCTCCCCCCATGCCCAATAGGAGCTTTGGCAAAGGAAAGAAAGAAAAAAACCTGACTGGGTTCCAGCTCTTCTTTTGCCTTTTTCTCCCAGATCTCATGTTACTTGAATGAGGAGGCTCTCTGTTGATTGAACCTCCTGTGTTCAGCTTTTTGAGCTGACAGCTTCCCTTTCTTCTCCTGCCATGAGAAAGCTTTCTGGGGCTCAGGTGTGCTCCCTCTCTCTGGCATGGAGGTGGAACAGTGCTCCAGCTCAGGTCAGCCCCAGGGGTATAGGATTGCTCAGCCCTTGACCCCGCAATAGCTGGCCTTGGCACTGCTGTCCCTCTGCTGTCTGCTCATGTACCTTGTTCCAGGCAACACTGATATTGGTGGATGACCTTTCGTCTCAGGCATAGCTTTCTTCTCAAACACAGGAGAAGGTAACGCAGGAAGGGCAGAGCAGTGAGGGGTGCCTTCTGTGGCACAAACACATGGCCTTACTAATGTCAGTGTTCTACTGGACTTTCCTAACTACAGCCAGGAAGATTGCCTGTAGGAGATAGAGTAAGACTGTAAACGCACCCTTCACCTTTCCATCTTCCTTGTAATCTATAAACTGTAAAATGCAAGGGTTATGCATTATTTTTTCATGCCATACAATCCCTAGCCTATACATTCGACATACCAGATCCTAAAAAAATTTGAAGGCATTAGAAAAAGTGAAAAGATGTCAGGTGTCACTAATAACATTAATCAGCAATCAGTCATTGTTGACAGCACTTTATGGAGCACTTAATTGCACACTAGGTACTATGCAGAGACCTTCAAATGGAATCTCTCATTGAATCCTCCCAGCAATCCTATGAATTAGATTTGATCTTTCTCTCTATCTTATAAACAGAGACAGAGAGGTTAGCCATTTAAACCCAGCAAATTTGTACTGGAGCCGGAATTTGAACCCAAACTACCTCCACTCTGTATGCTGAATTACATACTGTATTCATGCATGTCATAGATGTATCGGGAAAGTGGTCTTGACCCTTGATGGATATAGTACAGTTGTTAATGAAATCTATGCAAGGAAAAGCAAAGAGTTTTTCTTCTTTGTTTTGTGTTCTCCTGTAAACATCCGTCTTCTTTGGATGATTTCAGCTCATGACACTCTGATGCCAGGTAGACTTAAGGAGTTCAGATTCCCTGAGAACTATTCTTTTGTCTCTGTTTTTTCTTTTTTCTTTTGCCTGTCTCAGGTGCGTGGGGATATTTTTGCCTTTTGGGAAGTCTGAGGTCTTCTGCCAGTGTTCAGTAGGTGCTATGTAGGAGTTGTTCCACATGTAGATGTATTTTTGATGTATTTGTAGGGAGGAAGGTGATCTCGTCTTCTGCACCATCTTGAAGGTCTCTCTCAAGGCCTTTTCTTAAGGTATGGGTTCTGTAATTGCAGTTTCACATTGCATTTATTGCATTAAACTGTAACTGTGGTATATATTGACTATGATTTCTATTTCAGTTTCTTTAAAGAGGAGTGAGAACTTAATGAAGCTCAAGAGCAATTGAGTGCAGAGCAGACCCCATTTATATTTTTGCAGCCTAATTTGATAGCCATTTTAAATCACTCATCACTTGATTCTTTTTAAAGCATGTATCTCAGTTTTGAACACCAATTCTTTTTTTGCATTCATAAAAATAGGGGGCTACACCTATGAATTGGTCATGGAAGCTCCCTCCAATCCCTATATTTTTATAGTTAAATTCCATAAAACGGTTATAGTGTTCAGTGGGAGGGAGAAGGGAGTTATAACTTTCCACCCTGGCATTGGAAAGGTGTCAGTAAAGACTTCTTGAGTCAGTAGGTCCTCTGCTGGATCTGGAAGGATGGCAGAGTTGGAAATGCTAGCAGTGTGGTGGAGAATACTCTCTGCAGATGGGAAGGCATGTGTGAAGATGGAGGCAGTCAAGTTCAGGGCATATTTAGTGAATGATGAGTGCCCAGGTTTCTGGGAGTTAAGATGTATCTACAGGCAGGATAATCCTCAAACCTCAGTTTTCCTGGGAAATTCCTGACTTATGCCTGTTGTTCAAGAATCCCACTCAAGGTAATACTCGTTCCAGATAAAAGTGTCACGGTTTGGACAATAAATTATATGGTCACCCTACCTAAAGGAGAAGAATAGGAAGATGAAATGTCAGGTAAGGTGTTGTGACTTTGGGAGGTAATTGAGAGTCATGGAAGATTTGGAGAGTTTAGAGAATCTGCTAAATTTTAGGGATCATTTTGGTGACACTTCAGATTACACAGTGGGTGAAAGAGAAGAATAGAGAAGACTACATTGAGGTTTCTGGTAATAAGTTGTTTAGAACAGCAGCCAGGAGAAGGGCAAGGGTTGAGGAAATGCAGAGGAAATGCAGAGGAAGGCATGGACAGGAATCAATATTAGAATCTAATATTGAAGCATCAAATTCCTTGAGAGGTGAATGGCCAGGGGGCAGGATTTCTTGTCCTTGGGCCACTTGCTGGCATGGTTTATTGGCTAATCCAGATCCCCCTGGGATGGAAGTAATAAGAAATCAACGCTTAGGTCTCGTAGCTCTTCCAGTTTGGAGAGGAGCCTTGTAGTTGTGCACCACTTTGCTGTTGAGAATAAATCACCAGGATTCTGTATCCCATCTACATTTTGGAAAAAGAAAAGAAGTGAATTATTAGTCTTGAAGGCTCAACCCCATTTTGGATTCACTTCCCACCTTTGGTTTCTCATTGGAAACTTGAGAAAAGATAGATTTCTTCATGTATGTTAGGGTCTTCCCTTGAGGAGGAGGTGACCAGAAAAAAATTTTAAAATGGGGGCCAAGCACTCACAGAAGTAATTTTTTTTTCTCATTTCCAAGCCAGAAAAATCACCTTTTCCTCCCAACTCCCTCGTGCAAAGGCTATGTTTTTATCGTGGTGTCTGAAAAACATTTGGATAGCACTAAGTTCTCTACACACATGTGGGACACTTTATGTAAAAGACATATGTGTGACACCTCCTTTTAAATCCCCCCCCCCCCTTCAGCACACATTTCCCCTGGTGCTTTTCATCCTGTTAGAGAGACTCTGAAATGAAATGGAAACTTTCTGGGGAGCTGACAGAGAGGAAGCACTTTCTCTTTTTCTAAGACACAGGGCTCGTGGAGGCTGTGAGGTGGGGGTCTAGGTCCTGCACTGGATCTCTTTGACACAGGTGTGTACTTTCACTCCATCTTCCTGCCAGTTTACAACCATGTGGTCTTGAGCTCTGCTTTGGCCAGTGTCTGTCCCTTCTCAGCCAGATAACATTTTCCTCTGCTTTTTCAAGCATGTAGAAGTTAGTTTGGATGCAAGAGGGCATGTGTCTGGGCGCTGTGTAGAAAGTTAACTAACTTGTTGGAAATCTGGTTCCTAATTGTAGGAATCAAAATGAATTTTCAGTATTCATCTATGAGAATGGGATCATTAACCATTGTAAAAACACAGCCAAGAAGGTGTTTGTTATTTCAACAAAATCCTGGAGATACAGCAGTGAGCAAAACAGACAAAAATTCCTGTCCCTGTGGAGCCTACATTCTACTGAGGCAGAGAAAGAGAGAGAGAGAGAGAGAGAGAGAGAGAGAGAGAGAGAGAGAGATGATGATGATGATGAACAGTATAGTATTGATAAATAAAATAAGTGCTAATGAAGGAAAAAATCTGGGGAGAAAGAAAATGATGAGGGTGAGGGAATTTGAAATAGTAAATAGAGAAGCCAGGGAAGGCCTCACAGTGAGGTTGCTGCTTCCTTTGGGTATTTCCTAGAATGAGACCAAGCCTTGTCTAGTGGAGGGATGTCCCAGGCAAAGGGCAGAGCAAACGCAAAAGCCCTGAGCTGACATGTTCAGGGGACAGCAGGCCAGGGTGTTGGAATGAACTGTTTGTCCAAGTTGTTTTTCACCTTTTCTCTGCACAGTGAAGGCCTAAGATCTGACCTAACATAGTGCATATTAGCATTTCCTTGTACTGACTGAATTATCATTAACCCTTGGGAGATTTGGAAAATACAGATGCTCAAATCCCTGCCCAAGCTATTCCACTTGAGTAGGTCTGGGGTGATAGCCAGGTACCTGTCTTTATAGACAGCCTCCCAGGTAGTTGAGATGATCTGTAGGTCTTGGGATCAGCTACCTAGATGCAGTTCATCATGAGCTCCAGCTACATTTTGGCTACAGCGTCTATGGATCCCGCTTTCAGGGCAATGAAACACTGAGGTGGATATGATTAGTGTTGGATTCAGTTATTTTATCTGCAGAGAGAAGGCCTGGTGATGACAGGCTAATGTTTTTTTGTGTCCTATGCTCAGGAATTGCAACACAGTTTCCAATTGCACTATAGATTTGTGCTGTGCTTTGCTTTCTTTCTGTGAGAACTGGCCTGTCTTCAGCAGGTTCTAGTTGTTCTATTCCATGTCTCACTGTAGCCAAGGAAGGATTAAATAAGCCAACTGTAGGGGTAGGGATATAAATAGGATTCACCAGGAACTTGAATACAACTTGAAATATTCTTTTCTTTTTTTTCCTGCTCTCTGCCTGTTGGTCTTGTGTTCCATCATTCCCACAATGTAGAAAACAGGGACTCTCACAACTCTTGAATGTCAGCCTGAGAGCTTCTGCCATGAGAGGGTTTGACTTCTGTTCTCTGAATCACACATCTAACAGGTTCCCAGGGAGGAGGCTCAGTGGTCTGTTCCTGGTCAGGTGTCTTCTGTTGAGTGGATCCAATGTGGCCAGGGTCATGTAAGTACATGGCAGCTCCTCTAGCAGCCATCAATGAGGACAGGTGACAGTTCCTAGGAGAAGGATGGGGTGAAGTGCATATGAATAATGTTAATTCCAGAGCTGAGACTTGCCTTGAAACTTTTCTTTTGATATTGATATAGAGCCAGGGTAATTTAGATTTAGAACCAAAACCAAAGTCTTTAAAATTAGATAAATGGCCCTCCTATATCTGATTCCCTATTACTGCACTATAACTTCATCACTGCACATCATTTCTACGTTCATGCCCCTCTAGTCACGCTGGTCTCCCCAGGCAAGGCCTTTGAACTTGCTGTTACTACTGCCTGGAAAAGTCCTGCCCCAGAAATCTACAAAGCTCACTCCCTCACTTCCTTTTAGTCGTTGCTGAAATATTGTTTTCTCAGTGAATCCCCCTCTGTCCACCTTATTTAAAATTGTACTTCTCCTACCCCAGAGTTCCCAATAATTCCCAGTAATTTTATCCATAGCACACATTACCACATGACATACTCTGTCTTATGTATTTGTTGCTTCTTTCATTCACTACAACAACAGCTTTACAAAGCCAGGGATTTTTTTTTTGTCTGTCTTGTTCACTGCTGTATCCTCAGCACCTGGAGCAATGCCTGACACATGGTAGGCACTCAGCAAATACTGAATGACCAGTCAAGTTCATGTATATTTTCTTGGACAGCCGTAGTTATCCCACAGCCATACGTTCCTATGACTTTCCATGGTTAGGCACCCCCAGGTAGAGAGTCCCACCTGGGCCTCCTTTGGATTGAAGCCAGTGATGATTCCAGAAAACAAACAGAAGAGCAGGGAGGCTGGGGTTGGCATAGCAGCTGCTGAGTTGGGAAGGGGGCAGCATCTGTATTACTCAAACACAGCAGCATCCCCAGGGAGAGGGTAACCCTGAGGCTCTGCAGGTCTTTTCAATATCTTGGATTAAATGAACTGTGAAATATTTGTTTTATTAGAAGAGCTTGGGTTTGTTTCTGAGGCTTTAAATCGTGTCTGTTCTGGGCAGCTGATACGTAGCAGAGAGTGCACAATGTTTAGAGAACTCATGGGAACCTCGCCCATCATTTGGGGTCTGTTTTCAGGGGCCCCTCTCATTTCTCCTCCAAGACCAGCAATCTCTTTGTTGGGACAAAGCACTGAGGAAAGACAAGGTTACTGTTGGTAAAGGAAAATGACTGTGGAGGGGCGCAGCCTCATGTAGCACACTGTGTGCAGAGGAACTCAGGAAATTCTGAATGGCTGCAGTCTATAGAATTTCTGATGGGGGCAAGTGCATTAAATGAAGATGGGACTGGAGGTTCAGGAAGAGCCAGTGAGAACTTTTATGGGACTTGAAAGAAAAGCCCTTCATGTGTACAGATGTTCTGAATACAGTTCCACAGCATCCCCTAAGTGTGTTGCTCTTAAATCACAGTTTCCATCTTATCTAGGAAAGCTGAGGGCCTCTGAGGTTCAGGAGGGAATCCCTAGTTTCTGAGTGGGGAATGATAAAGCCCAGATCCTGTGGTGAATTCCCATAGTGAATGGAATGGGAGCCTCCACATTCTCAGCTATGAATATTGAGCTGCTTTCTTCCTGCTACAGCTTTGTCATTGATTTAGCTGTCAACCCTCCATCCCTGCAGATGTAGAACCTACAGATATGGAGGGCCTACTGCACTATGCCATTTTATACGTATAAGGGACTTGAGCATCTGTGGATTTTGTGTATGTGTGAATGTATATGTGTAGACGTGAGTGTGTGTAAATGCATAGGAGAAGTTTGCGAGTATGTATCCTCCCAATGGTTAAGTTTTCAACTCTGGGAAGAAAAGAAAGAATGAAGCAAGGTTAAATAAATTGTTTCATTTTTAGCCTTATACAATTCTAAAAATTTGGCATCTTTTTCCTACCAAAATGTATCCATGCATTATTTGTGTAGTTCTGAAAAATTGCAAAAAGATTGTAGTTGACAAATGAAATCACTAACCAATGACAAATTGACTGATGTTCCCTTTTCTGCTCTATTCTATTTCCTGCTGGTTCCAAATAACCACAATAGTAGTGGATTGGGGAGGGGAATCTAATCACATCATGTAGGAATCATTGTTTCTCTAATGCCGCTGACCTACTTTCCTACATATCTATGCCATTTTTTCATGCTGTCTATTACACCTAGAATTCTTCCTTTCCCAGCTCTTAGTGTCTTCAATTACCAATTTTGCTCATCCTTTAAGACCTATCTTGATTAAATCACCTCCATGACACTTTTTCTCATTTAGCATTCATCTTATCCATCCATCTATCCATTCATCATTCAGTGAATGGTTACTAAATGCCAAACTCTGTGTGGAACTTCAGGTAGTACAGATATTATTCTTGCTCTCTTGAAGATAACATTATAAAGAGGAGATGGAAAATAAATAAGCAATTGAATGAATATAAAATTTAAAATTGTATTGAATGCTAGAAAAAAATAAACATGATATCCGGAAAGAGAATAAAGAAACAACACCCAAATTGAATAGGGTGATCAGAGAAAGCATTTATCTTAAGATATAAAAGTGAAAAAAATGAGAAACATACCAAAGGATGAGGGAGGGTAAGTATAAAGATGTTTTCACAGGGGAAATATATATGATCTCTTTTGCTTCTGAAAGCCTTCTGTATTCGCTTATTACATTGTTCATTATATATATGATGTCTATGTTCATATTCTTGATTTTCAGGTTTTGGGGCAGCTTTCAGTTTCCTGTTGGTTTCCTAGTAGGAACCAACACACTGAATCAAGCATCTGTGGACTCCAAAGCAGGAAGAAGAAATGCCTTATATTGTCTCAAAGACATCTTAAATTTCATTGATACCCTCTCTGGGGAGTTTCTAAAAACACAGAAATTATTTCCAAAATGATCTTTAGGACTGTATATTAAAGTGGTTTTACTTTTCCAAGTTGCCTCTCTGCTAGATCTTTACTCTGTACCAAGAAAGATTTCCATTATCTACTAATCCAATTCTGGTTGGGTGGAATACATCCTTAGGCCAAACTTTATTTAAAATCATTTAAAGTCTTGTTAAAGAGGAAGTACTTTCTTCCCTTTGTGTTCCCTCAGGCCTGTGGTTTTTTTTTTTTTTTTTTTATTAATAGGAAAAAGAGAGTATAGTTTTGGTAGACCAGAAATTTTCTTTAGTGAAATATATGGACTGTAGATTATATCCAACGTATAATCACCTCTCCATGACTCTGAACTGAGTTAGTGCTATTTTACCAACTTAAAGAGTTGTTAGTCATCTTGATTTTTCCCAAAGCTCTGGCCTTAAGGCATGGAGAGGTTTTTATTTTCTAAACCAGATACCAGAAAATACCTTTGCTGTCTCCCTTGGGGATAGCATCTTCCAGACTAAGGCAGTAGAGAGAACAAGTCCAATTTCAGGAACATATGGTAGTCAGAATAAAGTGGAAAACGTCTTGCTATCTCTGGAAGGTCATAGGATCTTAAGAGTTAGAAGGTACCTTGGAACTTATTTAGGTCACTCCCCTACCCAGGGCTGAAATTGGTTTATAATAGCACTGAAAAATGATTATATATCTCAGTTGCACATAAATATTTCCCTTGATGAGAAACATAGTACCTTCTAAGACAGACCATTCTGCTTTTTAGTTATCTCTGGTTATTAGACATTACTTATTCATACCAGTTTTATCCCATAACCTTCAATGAGACAAAACCTACAGTTCTAACATCTTTCTAGTAATCCTAAGAACATGTCTTATCTATGGCTAATTAAAACTAAATCGGGCTTTGAATCAGAAGATTCAAGTTATGGCTTCACAAATTAGTTGATCTTGGGCAAATTTTTAACTTCTATGACTCAATTTCCTCCTCTGTAAAATATAGTCACATACCTCACTGAATCATTGTGAGGATTAAATAGGAAAATGTGTGTGAAAACGACTAACGTATGCCCAACATATAGTAGGTGGTCAGTAACTTTTCTTTTCTGTTCCATCTTCTTTCTCATGTTTACTGAAAGAGTCTGAGGACAACTATAGGTAAGGAATGCATTTGTCTACAAGTAACAGAGAACCCAAATATTATTGACTTCATCATAAGGACATTTATTATTTATTTACTAAGAAGCTCAAAGATTGGCAGCCTTAGGCTAAGTATGGTAACTTATTGATCTTATGAAGGACCCAGACTCTACCTCACTTCTCCACCATTCTTAGCATTACTGGCTTTTTTCTTCATGCTTTCTGCACTCTAGATGTAAGATGGCTGCTGTAGCTCCTGGCACCATGGATGAATTCAAGGCAGAAAGAAAGAGGAAGGAGTGGCATCTGTAACTCCTTTCCATTCCCTTTCCTTTTCTCAGGAAGGAAAATAGTGTTTCCTGAAGCCTCTCTGCAGACTTTTCTTACCTTTCATTGGCCAGACTGAGTGAAAGGGCTATACTCAATGCAAGGTGAGCTGGGGAGGTGATATAGGCAAGAGGGAAGAGGGTGGGGTTGGCTATGCATTAGCCAACTAACCACAGCTGCTCCTGAAGTACCTCTCATGTCTCCCCCAAATCGTCCCTTCTCCGGGTGTATCACTCCCTGTGCTCTCAGCATCTCTGAAAATGACTTGATTTGCATACCCTTTGCTCCTTAGTCTCCTTGGTTGGGTTAATTATGGTCAGCACCAGGTGATGGCTGTACCCATTGGGGCTCAATCAGGGAGCAGAACCACTATGAGTATTATGAACTGTGGAGTTACTGTGGGATTAGATTTTTACAAAATATAAGAGGAGCTGGAGAAGGAAGGTCCAGAAAGGGAAGTTGTCAGATCAGAGAAAATCACTAACCAGCTCTCCCAAGGCACAAGCACAGGGAACAAGTCATAACTTGTAGGAAAATCTGGAAAGTCAGGCATGTCCAGCTGCCAGAGCAGGGCCACGAAAAGGATCTAGAAAAGAAGTTTCTGGAAGGTTGTTGCCTCTGTGTCTGGTGGTGAACCAGGGTTACTGATAGTCAGTTGGGCCTGTGGTCAGGAAGAAGAGCTGTGTGCCAGGGAAAGCTAGGACAAGCAGGAACCTGCTGGTACCTCTTTTCTGTCTCTTACTTCATCTAACCAGAGTGAACCTTAGAGCATAAATTCAGCGTGCTTTGAATGGACTCAGTGTAGCTCCCCCAAATGCAGGATGTATCAAGCATGGGGAAAAAGAAGAGGGCTGTGCACCCAAATGGACTTTGGCCATGATGAGGTTTCACACATTTTCATTGCAGCAAGACACACTTTTAGGGAGAACAGATTCTCTGAGGGTGTATTAAATGAGGGAAATAGGGCCCATTCTAAAGGTAAAATAGGATTAGCATGGGATATGAACATAAGTTGCTCTTATGAATCCATTAGGGGAAGGAAAAGCAGGAACTTATTAGATTGTGAGGATAAAGAAGGAGGAAGAAGATGGAATTTTGAAGCAGAAACTATGTCCCCAATCATTTTCCTATATAAGCCCTTCACATCTCCACTGTTAATTTTGTTTCTTTAACTTCTGTTTCCAAACCCCATAACAGCAATTTTTCCTTGAGTATTTTTCCTTTGGAATTAAATTTTTTATCTTTGTCTTGACTTGTATATCAGTAAATGTTTAGCAGTATGTTAACTGTTATCTTTGTGTACTAAAGCACAAGGTTGTTTAGAATAATTAAATCATGGGATGTCTCCTATACCCATTTTACTGCTGATACTCTTTTCATCTAGGTGATAAAAGCCAGACATACATTAATCCACATAAAATTGTCTCGTGATAACTTGAAAAATTATGAGAATGTTATCTAATCATGAAAATAAGTTAAATTCTTCCTTTTCTATAAATAAGAGGTGGTTTTTGTTTTTGTTTTTTTTTATTTACAAAGCAGACAGACGAGTAGGGCCATTTTTCTGTTCCATTATGGAACACATGATATATTTAGTGTTTCTAAGATTTGTTTTTTGAGGCTGATTTGTCAAAAGGACAGCCTGACCTATGTCTTCTCTGCATGGCAAGCTGAATGCCAAACAAATGTCTCCTTCATTCCAAAGACACCATTCTATTCTATTTGGGTAGAAGATGATGCTTACCTTAGCAGCAGGAAATTGTTTGACTGGAGTACCTTCTGACGGCAAGCTTATTTCACAGGGCTCTGTAGAGAAGGTAAATTTTGATGTCAGTGCTAGTTAAAGCAATAGTTCCAACCTGATTTCCAGTTATTATTGTCCAAATGGGAACATTCAAATGCTGGGATTTCCTTACAAAACTAGTAACCCTAGAAAGTCACATTTAAAAAAACAATACAACTTAAGGGTATATACAAAAGCCAGCATTATAAATTCCATATTGCTCTGGACTTAGCAAAATAAGCAGATGGAATATATTGGAAGGGCTGAGGGCACAGATGTCTTCTTGGCTTGGGTTCAGAGTGAAAAAAGCCCATTTTGTAGCTGAGTCTGGGATAGGAAAGATCCAGATACATGGAGAGCTGAAAAACCAAATACACAGGTTTAATGAATTGTTTATCAGAGTAATTCTCACAACATTTAAGCAACAAGTTATTGTCCGGGAGCGTGCTTTTTAAACTGATTTAAATACGCGTTTTGAGTGGGTAAAGCTTTTCAGTGGTGGTTGAGTTATTGCTAAGTTTCCTTAGATCTTCCACTTACAGTAGTATTGCTATTGCTCTGGCCAAGAGAAGGCTTACCCTTTGGGGCCCTAAGCCCTTTGTTCATTACAAACATTGTTTCTACTATGTTTAATAAACTGGGAGTGAATGTTTACTATGTTGAACTTTCCTTTAAAAGTGAAAAAAAAAATATCAGCTGCTGTACTCAGTTTAAGGACCATATTGATAAAGGAGAAGCCATGAAAAATAATTAACTTCTGTTGTTTAGTTCTTGTTATAAAATTTATGCATACCCCTTGGAGAAAATGTAAGAAAATACAGACAAAAAGAAAAATTTTAAATCACCGGAAATCCTTCTATCAGAAAACGATCAAAGTTAACATTTTACAACAAAACTTGTAAACAATATTCCTATTGTTTTCTTCCAGCAATATGTTACAGACATTGTTCCTTGTCAATAAATACAGATATAAAAATGTCAATTTTAATAGATGCCTATATTTTAACTAATCTATAGTTATCTAAGCTATCCACCATTTGTAGACATTATGATTGTTTTTATCTGTCTATCTACCTATCTATCCATCTATCTATCTATCTATCTATCTATCTTTTCAATCCACATACTTTTCTGTGTGCTTGTCTGATTATTTCCTTGGGTTGAATTCCCAGAAGCAGAATTGCTGGATCAACGGTTCTGCACAAGTTTAACTTTTGGTAGGTATTGCCAAATTGCCTGCCAAAATTTCAAACCCCTTATATTCCCTTCGACAGGGTACGAGAGTGTCTTTTCTCCATATGCTCCCTAACACTGAGTAATATCAACCCAATTAATCTTTGCCAAGCTGAAAGGCTAGAACTACCACAGCATTAACATTTGTTGTTCTTATTTGTGTATTTAAGATTATTATTGAGTTTGCACATCTTGTTATACGTTAATTAGCCCTTTGCACAGAACATTATGAATGTTCAGACTATGTGCTTCCATTCATTGTGTTTGCATTTTCATTGTATTTTAAAGAGATTATATAACCTGGAAGTTAGCAGGCCTGGCATTTAGTCCCTAAAGGGATTACTTACTACTTCTCCCTAGATGGATCTGTAAAATGGGAGCAATTATAACCCAGCCCAGCCATAAGGACTACTTCCTTCTGTTATGTACAGTAATTGGAAAGAGGAGGTTTTGTGTTTGTTTGTTTTGGTTTTGTGTTTTTTTGTTTGCTTTTAAAATTTCTGTTCACTCCTGTGGTAGGCAGTCTATAAAAGGCCCCTCAAGGATCCCAAACTTCTTAGTATTCACATCTTTGTATAATCTCCCCTTGAGTGTCAGCTGGACCTAGTGACTTCCAACTAATAGAATACAGCAGAAGTGATGGGATCCACTTCTAAGACTAGATTACCAAAGACTCTGGCTTGCATCTTGCTCCACATCTCTAACCCTCTGTCTCTCTCTCTCTCTCTCTCTCTCTCTCTCTCTGTCTCTGTCTCTGTCTCTCTGTCTCTCTCTGTCTCTCTCTCTCTCTCTCTCTCGGACCCTTAGCTCTGGGGGAAGCAGGCTGCCATGTCATGAGTAGCTCAATGGAGAGGTCAGTGGAGCAAGAAACTGATGTCTCTGGCCAACAACCAGCAAGGACCTGGGGCCTGCTGCCTGCCACTTGAGTGAGCTTGGAAGCATACCCTGCGCAGGTCCAGCCTAGAGATGACAGCACCCCCAGCTGTGACACTTGATTGCAGGCTGTGAGAGACTCCAGGTCAGAGGCACCCAAGCAAGTTGTGCCCAAATTCATGACCCTCAGAAATTGTGAGAAAATAAGTGTTTGTAGTTTCAAGCCGCTAGGTTGTGGAATAATTTGTTACACAGCAATAATACCTAATACAATTCCTGAGTTATCCTCTTGGAGTTGGTGCTGTGCTCTGCCTCCTGCTCCTGGCTCAGCCATCCACCACCCCTCTGTCATCACTGGTCACCACTGGGAACTTGGAATTCTTTGTCTCAGTGTACTTGGTCTATCTTAGCAGACAGGTCAAGGAAAGCTACACTCCTGTATTAACCACATCTTTTATTTTCTGTATTCTAATGCTTTGATATCTGGGGCCTTGCTGACCCTGGAGGGACTGCTCATCTCCGGGTTAGTGAATTTCTAGAGGCAGTAGACAGCTGTCAGGGGAGTGTGTTCTTTTCAAATGCAAACCAACCCACCCAGAGCCACACCCCCAACTGCCTCCTTTATTGGGCTCTTATACTCTGGGTACTAACCTCCTGTCCTAATCACCCCAGGGCCAGGTACCAGACAATTAGGATGGCCTCTGTACTCCAGAGCCCACTGAAATTATTCAAACCAGCCAATCCTAAGCCTGCTTGCCCTGCCTTACCCATTTCTTCCCAAAGAAACCACATTAAAGGCTCTTGTACAGAGTCTCCCTCTTCCTCTGCCTCCTGACTGACGCTGGTGCTTCCCCATGTGTCCCCCACTGCAGGGTGTGCCCCCTGCTCTTGGAGTTTGAATCTCTAACATAACTAATTATCTTTTCAATGGCAATTGTCTTATAATCTGTTGGCCTTACCACACCTGAGTAATAACAAAACCTCTATTAAAACAACTCCCTTTTTTCCTGCTTGCCTTCTTCCTGTACTACCTCCCCTCAATACTTTTAAATGAAAGTCTATGACTGCACATAACCAAAAGAAAAATTTATTTCTCAGACCCATATTAGCTAAACGCACAATAAGAAAGAGAAACAGTTTTGTAAGTGCACTTGATCTGTGCAGATTCCCTTGACTATTAATATGCAAATCAGCATCAGTTCTCCTTTGTTCATTACAACTTTCTGATTCTATGTTTGACTCACCAGTATTTAAGAAATGGGGCTCATTAGAGAACAGGCTACCCCATATAACTCAGGTTACCCTGAGCTATGCAAAGACAGATCTGAAGCTCTGGAAGTACTACTTTTAAAAGTTAGATTATTCGTTGTTCACACCTTTCTTAAACCTCTTGCCCCTGCAAGTAGAGAGGTTTGGTTTCCAGTTATTTTAAGAGGTTTGGTTTCCAGTTATTTTAGTCAAAGGGCTAGGTCAGATGATCTTTCAAGGTCCTACTTAGCCCTTAAAGTTGCTTGGCTTGTTTGTGAATTGGTTCTGAGAATGGTAGAATGAAGATCATGGACACTGATGTTTACTTACTATGTTGCTTGTATTTTTGTTTCCTTTGCTTTTGAAGAAATAGCATTCCAGCTTGCCTGACCCATAATCCTGTCTCAAGTCCTTATTTTCGAGTGAGGTGGGAGATGCACTTCGTGTAGACTGTCTTCTGAATTCCCCATACACTTCTTTTCCCGAGCAGGATGTCATCTTTGGTCTTTGAAGGGGATGTACTTTGCAGTTACTCTAGAAGAGAAAAAGTGAAAGGCTGTGCTTTCCTAAGGCCCAATCAAATTTTGTCAAAATTTTGGTTCAATGAGTCTATTTGTCAGCATCACATTGTATCTAAAGATGCTTTTATCCACCCACTCATTTGTCTTAGGTTGAACTAAATAGTATGTAATTTACTGTATCACCAAAACATGGAAAAGAAAAGAGAAATATTTCTTACTCTTTGTTCTGCATCTCAGCTGTGAAGTGCAAGGAATCTTGTGCTTCAGGACTGTCATTCATTTCTGATTCTAGAACTGCTTTAATAGAAATTAAGATACTCTGATGGGTTATATTCAGATTGTATTTTTTTTTTGAGACTCTTTTCTTTGTTTACTGAACTGTCTCTTAAATAATGCTCTTACTCTGTTGAGGAGAGAACTATTGAATTGTCATATGTGCGTTGACTAGCAAACACACATAAATGGAATAGTAGCTGGGCTCCTGTAACCAAGAGAAGTTTGCAAAACATTTAATTGTTAAGGGAGTCACAGTATTTCAGAGATTGACCTTGAAGTTTTGAAAAAGTGAATTGATCCACTGGAACAAGTACAAAGGCAGCTTTGGTGCTAAATGTAAATTGTTAAAAATGGTACGGAATAACATCTGCCTTGTAGTATGCCTTAATCAGCACTGTGAAAAATGAAAGTTTAACGATCTACTATAGTGGCTTCTAAGTGAAGGATAAACAAAGGATGAAAGAGTTTCTTGCATGGTTTGTAACTGATGCCATGAAAAATGTCAAGAACCATCTGCCTCAAACTTATCCAAACTGTCATCAAGTATTCTAATCCAGTCAAACGAGATACAACTAGAAGAACCTATGTAACTTGCTGAAGGCTTATCAAAAGAGTTGTAAATAAAGAAGGAAAAAACCCATCAACTGTGTAGCTGCAGATTGTAGCCAGCTTGCCTGTGGCTTTGAAATTCAATCCCATTTCTCTAGTCTGACAAACTGTACTAAATAGCAAAATGGATTTTTATTGCTTTCAGCCATTTTCACTTTAGTTGCTATCAGGAGATGAATACACAGTTTCCTAATAGAATCAGAATCATGATTTATTTTTTTAAATGCACATACTGATTTGGACCTTAGCACTCAGTCCACGAGTATGTACAGAGTACGTGCAGAGGAGCTAAACAGTACGTTTTTGTAGGTAAGAGATCCCTTACCCATGTATGGCTAGATTTCCATGACCTAAGATTCCCCACATTTTTTTTTTCTTAAATTGGAGCTTCTCTCATGCTAGCTATTTATTATTCACATTTTCGTAATCTACTCATTAAGAGTACAGAGATCATTCTGATGGGGTTTAAATTCCAGCTCAACTACTTACTGGCTGAGAGATCTTAGGCAAGTTGCTTAACTTCCCTGGACTTACTGTCATCATCTGGAAGTCTGAGATATTTGTAATTACCTGGATCATAGATGGACATGAGTTTATGCTTATAAAATTCCTGAAACATTAAAGCTAATTATGACAGGTAATGCTCACTGAATATTCATATCCCTGTGTTCCTCTTGGTTTCCTAGTCCTTTGCACTTGGGCTGGGGCCGTGTCACTAGCTCTGGCCAATAGATTGTTAATAGAAGGGCTGCATGTCATTTCTGAGCCAAGATATTTAACTGCCTGTCTGCCTCATCCATCTTTCTCATTCCCTGCCAAGGTGACCTTGGAGTCGATGTGTTCCAGACAGAATAGTTACAAGATAAAGAAGGGCCAGTGGTCCCACGTTGGGCTTCCCATGAGAAAGAAATACAACTTTGTTGGGTTTAGCTGCTGGCAGTCATTCTTAATTTGTTACTGCACATAGCAGAGCTAGGCCTAAATACATAAATCAGTAAGTGTTGGTCTTTGTAATTATATATATTTACTTTGCTACCAGTAGATACACAATAAATATGTACTTAAATGGCATGGAATCTTCTGACTATTCCATTCTCTTCTTCAGTATTTCTAACTGAACAGGAAAAAAAGTGTGGGGGGCGGGGAAGAAAGAGGAGGATACAAATAACTGTAGAACAAGGCAAAATGTTAAAGCTGCAAGGATAGTTTCACAAAAGGACCTCTGAGAAATTAGAAGAGATTACTTATAGCTGAGAAGTTCTGGAAGAAACTTTATGGATGTAGAGTCCCTTTAACTAGCATTAGAGGATGGGCAATATTGAGATAAGCAGGTCTAGGAGTGTGCGAGGCATACTGTGTTTCACCTCCCCAAGATGGAGAACAAGGCATAAGTCTTTAGCAAAAAAAGAAGAAATAGGAATGACCAACATATAAATGAAAAGATATTCACAGACTTCCCTGGTGGCACAGTGGTTAAGAATCCACCTGCCAATGCAGGGGACACGGGTTCAAGCCCTGGTCCAGGAAGATCCCACATGCCACGCAGCAGCTAAGCCCATGGGCCACAACTACTGAGCCTGTGCTGTAGAGCCTGCGAGCCACAACTACTGAGCCTGCATGCCGCAACTACTGAATCCTGCGCCTGGAGCCCGTGCTCCGCATCAAGAGAAGCCACCGCGATGAGGAGGCCTCGCACCAGAACGAAGAGTAGCCCCCGCTTGCCGCAACTAGAGAAAGCCCGTGCGCAGCAGTGAAGACCCAACACACCCAAAAATAAATAACTTTTTGAAAAAAAGAAAAGATTCACTCCCACAAGTAAGCAAAATAATCAAATCAAAATGAATCAACATTGAAACAAAAAGCAGATGTTACCTTTTTACCCATCAGTTTGGCCACAATATGAAGACTGATGATATCAGATGTAGGTGAGAGAGTGGGGAAATGGCGCTTTCGCTGACCTCCAGTGGAAAGGTAACTGGCTACATCTCTGAGGTTTTTGGCAATAAACATCAAAAGCCTTAAAAATGTGCTTATCTTTCACCCAGTGATTTCACCAAGATGATTGTATGTATATATTCATCAGAGAACAAAGGTTAAATAATTAAAACAAGCAAAACAACCAACAGCAGGAAACAATCTAAATGTCCATCAGTAAGGGATGGATAAAAAAATCATGGCATATACGAGAACATTATACTAATTTTAAATGATACATATATAAACCTATTGACATAGAAGGATCTGTAGTATATAGTTAAATAAAAGGATGTTTTAGATCATTATAGACTATATATCCTATTTGTGTCTTTATTTGTGAAGATATATACTAACATTTTTAGAGTTTAGAATTATAATTTGTAGATTATAAAATTTCTAATTATATTTTCATACATATTATATTTTGTATATATTTATTTGGACTTTAGATTTAATTCATGTATACATACATATCCTTTCCAAATTTTTATATAGCAAAATTTTAACAGTTTATACTTGGGTGGTTTTAGGTGGTAGGATTATAAATGAAATTCATTTTGACCCTTATTTTCTGAATTACATCTCATGTTTAGGTGTTACTTTAATACTAAAAAGAAAGCTATTTCCAAAAAAAAAGAGGGAGAAAATGTTTGGGAATGGCCTT
This sequence comes from Phocoena phocoena, assembly GCF_963924675.1. Classification (NCBI taxonomy): domain Eukaryota; kingdom Metazoa; phylum Chordata; class Mammalia; order Artiodactyla; family Phocoenidae; genus Phocoena; species Phocoena phocoena. The sequence continues at coordinate 27,736,954 of NC_089238.1, read as the reverse complement.
CACGTTTGGATGTGGATAAGGGACTCTTCTGATGGCCTCATTCCTTATGTGATGGATACACTTTCTTATAGCCTGATTGTGTCTACTCTGTGTGTAAGGAGATGTGCTACATGTGAAACAGGCCATTTCCTACTTATGTAAATCATTTTGCACTGAAAAATACTGCTTATCAACAAGTTGTTATCTTTTTAGTATTATTTGCCATTTCTCTAAAAGCAAGTCTACCTTTAATTTTATAGTAAGAGTGAAGTGGTTTGACAGTCCACACAAGAAAAGAGAAAAAGATGGATTGATACTTTAGGAGCTAGAGGACCGGAAGTCTCTAGCCTTGTACAGCCAGAGCAGAGAATTCTTAGTTTTGTTATATATAAAATAAGAGCTACCACACATCGAGTGCTTTCTGTTTGACAAGTCTGTGCTTCTGTGCAGTATCTTATTTCATCTACCCCACAATCCTCTGAGGTCAGTTCAATTATTATTTTAATTTTATAGATGAGGAAACTGAGTTTGCTACTTATTGATTAAGTAATTTAGGATTCCACAGCTAAAAAGGGGAATTCATTGTGTTGCCTGATAATTGAGAGATGATCAGATTCCAGATGGTAGAATCTTGATGAATGAAAAGGGACCAGGTTTGGGATTAGATGATCTGGATCATATTGCTGCTACTTCTTGGCAATTTTTTCCCCTTGGATCAGAGTAAATATGGCAAACAGAATGCACATGTATTTACACTCTAATTCACATGAGAGTACAGGAATAAAAATTATCTACCTATATTTAGACCTAGATCTATGCCAGTAAAGACAGAAAGGAGAGGCCACAAATGAGAGGTGTCGAGGCATTTCGGAAAGATTGAAAGCAGAACATAGAGCAGTAATTACCTTAGCAGAGTGGAGAGGACTGTAACCTAAGCGCTTGTGGTATAAGGAGATAATGCCAGGTTATTTGCTCTGGAGATTCATGTAAAATTTCAAAGATGAAGGCATTCTGAAGAACACTTATTTATTTACCTACCTAGTTATTTTTCTTAAAATATTTTATTTTTTTAAATTCTATTGGAGTATAGTTGATTTACAATGTTGTGCTAGTTTCAGGTGTACAGCAAAGTGATTCAGTTATACATATACATACAGTCATTGTTTTTCAGATTCTTTTTTTTTTTTTTTTTTTTTTTTTTTGCGGCACGCGGGCCTCTCACTGTTGTGGCCTCTCCCGTTGCGGAGCACAGGCTCTGGATGCGCAGGCTCAGCGGCCATGGCTCACAGGCCCAGCCGCTCTGTGGCATGTGGGATCTTCCTGGACCGGGGCACGAACCCGTGTCCCCTGCATCGGCAGGCAGACTCTCAACCACTGCGCCACCAGGGAAGCCCACTTTTTCAGATTCTTACATAGGTTATCATAGAATAATGAGTAGAGTACACACACTACTATACAGAAGATGGATAACCAACAAGGACCTACTGTATAGCACAGGGAACTCTACTCTTAAAATATTTTAATCCATTTTGTAGAATTTTTACTTTCCAATGAATTACTTTATGATTGTTTCATTTTTCTTCTTTTTTTCAAATTAGAAAGTTTTGAGGTTTTAAAATTATGCAAGTATCATATTCATATTGCAAGAATTTCAAACAACACAGAAATATAGAGAGTAATAAAAAGTCTTTCACACCTCCATATGATTCTCTAGCTGTGCTACCCAATATGGTATCCACTAGCTACATGTTTATATTTAAATTTAAATTAATTAAAATAAACTAAAAAATCCAGTTCCTCAGTTTCAGTAGCCGCATTTCAAGTGTTCAATAGTCACAGGTGGCCAGTGGCTACTGTATTGAACAGTGCAGAAATAGGTCATTTCTATTATCATAGGAAGTCTGTTGGGCACTATTGCTCTAGAGGTATTCACTGTTAACAGTTTATTGTATAATTTTTCAACATTTTTTCAGTTGCACATAGAAATAATAATCTGTCATAGACACATACTCATGGTTTTACACAAATAGTCCAGCTGCTTTTAAGGAAAAGCCACATTGCCTTTTTCCATCCCTTCCTATCCCCAGCTCAACTTCCCAGAAGCACCTACTTAGCATGTTTTAAATCAAATTATAGTTTATGCATTGTAACAAACTAAATAATGCAGAAGCACAAGAAAAGCACCCCTGACCATCTCTAGTCCTATATTATAGAGACAACATCTATTTAATGTTTCTATTTTTTGCTCTTTTGGTGACTGCTTCCACAGCTCCATTTCTTGATTTATCACTCAGTCAATATCTATTAACTCCTCAATATGGAAGATGAGGATTAGCTCACCCACATCGACCTCTCCCCTTTATATTCTCCTCCTAGTGTTTGAAATTTATATTATTACACTCTATTAATTGCCTCTCTAACTCTAAATAACATTGTTTAACCTCCATTTCTTATTTCATCAACTTTCCCTGGACTTGCAAAATCAGCACCTCAACCCTCCCCTCTATCTCTTCCTCCCATTTCCAAGTCCCACCCTCTGTTGCCACTCTTTTCCCACACATTGTATATTCTGTCTGCCCACCGAAGCTGTGCTCTCTATGCTTATTACTTCACAGTTTAGCCTAAAAGTCTGAAGCCGGTTAGTGACATTCATTTGAAACAAAGTATGTGGCTTGAACTAAAAACACTCCAAAGTTCCCTAAATTTGGGTCTTCTGCTATCTACTTAGCTAGATTTGTTGTTAGATCATCTGATAGGAACTCAAGTTCACACCGGCCTGTCTGTGTGCATGTGTGCGCGCCCGTGCGCGCTCATGTTTGCATGGGCGAGTGCTCTTCTTTCTCTAATCGTGTCAGGTAGGAGTTGCATGTTTAGGGGCTTCAGAGGCCCCTCAGAGACAAGCTACAGCAATGTGATTCTGATCCCTTTGATTGTATACAGGCTTCACATCCTAGATCTTTGTTCATACACTGTCTCTCTGGCATGGCCTGGGGGCTGTGGGTACTGCTGAGCTTTCTGATCTTCCAGAGTGTAAAAGATTTCCTTGACTGAGGTAGAAGCCCATGGTCTAAAAGGCAGGGAGAGCAAAATTTCAATCCCAGAGATCTATGCAAATGCATGGAGACATCTATATTACATAGGCCATGAAAGTTGACACAAGTTATTCATAATTTCAATGACAATATTGGATTGCCTTTAATATGCACTAGTTGAAAGGGGGAACTAACCAAAAGCTAATATTGGAGATTGCTTTCAGGCTGCTGGGAGGTCCCCAAGAATCTCATTGGCAGTCTCTTTTGAAGATCAGTTCCCTATGTCCATTAAACCAAGATTAAATTAGTTTGTGGGAGCTGCTTTTAGCATTTGCACTATTACATTATGCATGATTCCTGACTGCACATCGCATGAACAAACTACACAGAGCTCCATTAGTGATTTTTTAGGGCTGTGCTTAACTTGGATTGATTTTGTGTAGGTTAATGTATAGCAGTGGTGCTGCCGTGTCCTTAAAAATACGCTCTTATATTTGATATCAATCGAGAAGCATTCTTTGGGGATTATGGCTCATTTTAAAAGGATAAATTATGTAGATTTCATGATTAGAGAGCAGTAAACCCTATAACAGTACGTTGTAATATCAGGAAAAATAGCACGCCCCTCCTCCACGCCTTGGAGAGGTCAGACTACCTCATTCAGTGTTTCCCACCGTTTCCCAACGTGGGTAAAATGATATTTCCAGGATCGTTCAGCAGTCAGAACAGAGCCAAAAATTGAACTTATACCTTTTAAATTTTGATTGTGAGAAAACTGGATTTTTGGGGACCTTAGCTCATCTTTCCCACCAGAGGGCTGCATCCATTTTCGTGTTCTTTATAGAGCCAAGCAAGGTGCCTAGGATAGTGAAGTTGTTGGTATAAATTTGCTGAGCTGAACTACATATAATGCAGCTTCCTTGTTTTATAGAGAAGGTGGCTGGGACGTGGTTAAATATTTAGTTAAAAAGTACTTTTACTAACATGTACTCTAGGCCAGGCACAAAGATCAACCAGCCATAGCTGCTACCCTCTAGGAGCTGAGAGTTCAGTTGGGGAGCAGGTAATGCACAAGTAATGTCACTGGAAGGGAGCAGAATGCAGCAGGTGTGCTGGGCATACAGAGGAGGGTCTTCCAGCTGCTTCAGGGCAATGATATCTATGGTTAGTCAGGCAAATGATGTGGTGAAAGGCATCCAGGCCAGGAGAAGAGCTGTGAGTATGGGCACAAAAGAGGAAACAGCATGGAGTGGGCAATGAGTTGATAAGCCATGGTGATAGATGGGGCAAGATCAGGAGAGGCAGGTAAGATGGATCAGGGAGGAACTTGCTTGCCAAGTGAAGGAGCTTGCTTTGCCCAGGGACGTCTCATGTTCAATGACAGAAGCAAGACTCAGATTCACCTCTCTTGATTCCTCAAACTGCACCATCCCCCTGTATTACTCTACCATGCTTCTTCTCTCACTTCAGTCCTCTCTTTTGCTGCCCCTACTGGGAGAACTTCTGCTGCAGACCTTGCTTTTTATTAGTTTTTTTTTTTTTTGCGGTATGCGGGCCTCTCACTGCTGTGGCTTCTCCCGCTGCGGAGCATAGGCTCCGGACACACAGGCTCAGTGGCCATGGCTCACGGGCCCAGCCGCTCCGCGGCATGTGGGATCTTCCCGGTCTGGGGTACGAACCCGTGTCCCCTGCATCAGCAGGCGGACTCTCAACCACTGCGCCACCCAGGGAAGCCCTTATTAGTATTTTTTAATTAGAAAAGTAATGCATTCTAGTTTTTTCTAAGGATTGCAAGATATAATGAGAAAAATAAAATCTCCTCTCTCGACTTTCCCGATCCCAGACTGCTGATGGTTTCTTATGTGTCTTTACAGACATACTCCATGTGTGTAAGGAGTGTAGTGTACAGAGGCCATCAGACAACTCACACTGTTCAGGAACTTGCTTTGATTCATTTGATAGTAAATCTCAAACAACTTTCCATGACAGTATAGCATTGTCTCAGTTTTTAAAAAATTGCTGCATAGTATTTCATGGCTCTAATTTATTAACCAGTACTCTATTATTTAGCATTTGAGTATTCGAGTTTTTCTCATTTATATATACACACACACACACACACACACACATATATACACACACAGGTGTGTAGTGTATATATGTACTATATATCTACTATATACATATATGCATATTTACATATAGTATATAATAAATATGGTAGAAAAAGTATGAAACATGGATTAAATACACTCAGAAGTTAGGTGAACCATTGTCTTAAGGAACAGGGGAAACACAAGCTATTTCATGTTTATCTGTAATGTTTTATTTCTTTAAAAAAAGATACATAGCAAACAAGGTGGATACATCGATAGTGATTACATTATCTTCTGTGATTTTCTGTATCCTTCAATTCTACAGTTTTATTTTAAAAATACACATGCAAAGCAAGTTGACAACTTCATCCTGTAATACGTATCATTTTATATCCTGTAGGGATACAGTTGAAGAAACTGTCCATGAGATCACAAGAAAAGTCCCTCTGATATTCTTCTCAAAATCAACCCCAGGATTAAAAGAGAGCTTGTAAGTTTCTAGTTTATTTTAAATCAATGAGACCAGTGGGAAGCAAGAGACAGGGGGATGCCAAACATAATTTCCTGCTCTTTTCACCATTTTCTGTGGTTCTTCCTGGAGCCCTTCTGGATAAGTCCAGTGTGCTAAACAGATTTACTCACTGAGGGACCTGCTGTGTTACACTGTGGCCTGTTGAGGGAACAGTGTTCCTGATGGGTGGCCAGTCCAGGAACCCATCTCCTCAGATGCTTTGCATCCTTTCCTTTTGCCTCACCTTCACCACTGTAAGTTTGCAACTCCCAAGCAAAACATCAGCAGTTAAATTCTTGCCTTGCCTCTGCTATCCAGAGCACTCAGCACTTTTCCCATGACCCACATATTGGTTATGCTGTAGAGTTCATGTGGAGCCTTGGAAATGTTGGTCTGAAGCGCTTCTAGAACCAGGCAATGTGGTTTACTCAAATACAGATGAAATTGTGCAGCCAGGTGTCCTAGATTCAAGCCTTGGCTCTAGTTCTTATTAACTGTGTGACTTTTAATCTCTTTTATCAGCCTAATGGAAATATTACCTGCCTTCCTTATCTTGAAATGCCATCATCAGGATCAGGTGAGATAAGATTTGAGAAAGCAAAGTGTAAGCCATAAAGTACCATACAAATTGATAATTATCACTATCAAATGTGAATTTGGTCCAATGAATTCTTTTGTCTTTTTAGTCAGTACAAGATCAGTGTTAAAAATTTGTAAAATTGTGAAAACTTCAAGTAGTTTATTGTGTTAGTTCCCTGGGGCTGCCATAAATAACTGGCTTAAAACAACAAATTTATTCTCAGACAGTTCTGTAGGCTAGAAGTCTGAAATCAAGGTGCCAGCAGGGCCATGCTCCCTCCAAAGGCTAGAATCCTTCCTTGCTTCTTCCAGCTTCTGGTGACTCTAGGTGGTTCTTGGCTGTGGCAGCATAACTCCAATCCTCCACCTTTACCTACCTGTCTTCTCTTTGTGTGTCTCTGTGTCTCCAAATCCTTTTCTCCTTATAAGGAAACCTGTCATTGGATTTATGGTCCACCCTAATCCTGTACAGTCTCATCTTAACTTGATTTCATCTGCAAAGATCCTGTTTCTAAATAAAGTCACATTCACAAGTACCTGGGGTTAGGATTTGAACATATCTTTTTTGGGGGGATACAGTTCAACCTACAAGAGTTGTGAAAGCTCTTAAAAATATTTGTGTGTATGTATGTGTATGTGCATGTGTAGGTGTATATATACCTATATATAATATTATAGATCTATGAAGCTAACAACGTGAAGAGAAGCACAGTTCTTATTAATAAGCAAAATAATCTAGCTCTTAGGAATCTTTTCCCAAGATCCATCTTCAAATTACCATTCCTTAATTCCAAATACCCTGCCCCCAATATATCATAACTTAGCCATGTAGGGGTCATTTAATTCTGTGCCATGAACCCATCTTTTAAAGAGGTCCTTTCGGCATTCCTATAACTGAATCATCTTCGCAAGGGAAAACAAGGAAAAATGGAGAAAGAAACTCAAATTTATTGAACACTTATCATTACTCAGTGTTACAGTAATTCTTTCATTTGATAATTGTAACCTACTTGTAAGGGAAATGCCACGTTTTTGTTGTTTTACAGATAAACACACTGAATCTCAAAAGAGTAGTGTCATGTCTAAAGACTCAGTATAATGGGGGAATACGAGACTCCAACTCTACTGTTCTGAATCAAAATCTCACAGTGACTTTTCTTATTCTCAATTTAATTCTGTAAACACTGTGTGCAATAACAGTCCCATCTCTTTAGCAACTAAACAACATTAAAAATATAATCTGAATAGTGAAGGATGGTCCCCCAGTCTCTTTATACTTTAGTGTCCAAGTTTTATGGTTGAGGAATCTCTCACTTAGGATTCTTCTCCTATACACTAAGTCTGAATGGGCCAGTTGCTGGATTATAGCTACCTCTTACCTCAGTGCTTGTTTGCTTATTCATTCATCCAGTCAATGAATATTATCGGACATCGACGATATTCTAGGTGTGGAGTTCCAATGGTGACTAAAAGAAGCCCTCAGAAAACTTACAGTTTTATGGTAACTAAAACACCGGGTCTGTAGGTCAAACCAGTGTTTCACTTTTGGTAAAGGTTGAAAATGATATGGGTCAAATCAACCTAAAACTCAAACAAAAGGAGAAAAAGGAAAAAAAAGCAACATGCACACACCTGATGTGAATCAGTTCCCACAGGCCATAGAATGCTCCTTGGCTCACAGCCCAGTAAATTATATTAAGATAGAAGGGGATGCGGGAAAAAGAGAAAAGCTAAGGAATGGAGAAACTGCCAAAAAAAAATTAATAAATAGGGGGGATAAAAAGACTATTCATCTGGATAACTGATGGTTGAAAATTTTCTTTTTTCATATCATAGGGGATGGTTGAAAAAAGAATCTTGCTCCTAAATGCACAAATACTGACCTGCTTTAATAATTCAAATCAGAGTACAGGTTCACAGAGCTTCCAGAATCCTGCATAAAATCAAAGATACAGAAGGCAGGGAAAGCTGCAGTCTAATTAGAGGGTGTAGAAGCCAGCCAGCATGAGTGGGGGTGGGAGGGTGAGGTGGGGTCACCTTCCAAAGCACCAGGGAGAGAGTCCTGGCCGATGTCAAGGACAAGTGGGGACAGTAAGAAGTAGGGGAGCCTGAGGCACCTCAAATTAGCTTTTTTTTCTTCCTGTAGATTGCTAGGTTAGTAGAGTCTTTGAGACATTTCTATCTCCTTTGACTTCTGAAAGTCGTGAAAATTTTCAGTGTATTCCATTTGTCATCAAGGCAGATAAAGCACATTTGCAGTCAGCCAAGGATAATTTAGCAATGGCCCAGTTGTGTCTGGGTCTGGGTTTTGAGTACTAGCTCTGTGCAGTACACACAGCTGGACAAGGTCAGAATAAGTTCCCATCATGGGTTCTGCCAAGTAGTCATGGGTCTGGAAGAAAGCAAGTCATAACATGTTTACTGCCTCACTGTTTGTAGGTGTAAAAACTGGGAGCAGGGCTTCCCTGGTGGCGCAGTGGTTGAGAGTCCGCCTGCCGATGCAGGGGACACGGGTTTGTGCCCCGGTCTGGGAGAATCCCACATGCCGCGGAGCGGCTGGGCCCGTGAGCCGTGGCCGCTGAGCCTGCGTGTCCGGAGCCTGTGCTCCGCGGTGGGAGAGGCCACAGCAGTGAGAGGCCCGTGTACCACAAAAAAGCAAAAAACAAAAAACAAAAAACAAAAAAAAAAACTGGGAACAGCCCAAATTTAATAAAGGGGAATTGATACATATACTGTGGTATATTCAAATAATGTAGCACCGAATAGGAGTTCAGGCAAAATAACTATATGCAGTAACATGGCTAGATCTCAGAGACTTGTTTTTATAAATACTTTCAGCTATTCACCCTGTGAATACATATTTATTTATACATTATGTACATGTTCAACCATACTGATGCATTTTGTTTCCAAAGTATATACTGAAATGGAAGTGAAAAAGAATGAGGTAAAAGATAGAAATGATAATAGCCCTCAGAAATTGACCATAGTTTAATGACCCCTGTTCTAGTAGGGTATTATTCTATAAAAGCCAAAAAAACACACATAACCTACCTGAAGTTTTCACAATTCTATAAATTTTTAACACTGATCTTGCACTGACTGAAAATGGCAACAGAGACTGTTAGACTAAATCCATGTTGTACAGCAATAACTATCATTTGTATGCTATTGCTACATTATGGCTTACGCTTTGCTTTCTCCAACCTTATCTGATCCTGATGATGGCATTTCAAGATAAGGAAGGCAGGTAATATTATTTCCATTAGGCTGATGAAAGAGATTAAAAGTCACACAGTTAATAAGAACTAGAGCCAAGGCTTGAATCTAGGACACCTGGCTGCACAGTTTCATCTGTATTTGAGTAAACCACATTGCCTGGTTCTAGAAGCGCTTCAGACCAACATTTCCAAGGCTCCACATGAACTCTACAGCATAACCAATATGTGGGTCATGGGAAAAGTGCTGAGTGCTCTGGATAGCAGAGGCAAGGCAAGAATTTAACTGCTGATGTTTTGCTTGGGAGTTGCAAACTTACAGTGGTGAAGGTGAGGCAAAAGGAAAGGATGCAAAGCATCTGAGGAGATGGGTTCCTGGACTGGCCACCCATCAGGAACACTGTTCCCTCAACAGGCCACAGTGTAACACAGCAGGTCCCTCAGTGAGTAAATCTGTTTGGCACACTGGACTTTTTTCCAGAAGGGCTCCAGGGAAGAACCATAGAAAATGGTGAAAAGAGGGGGAAGTTATCTGTTTGCCTTCCCCCTGTCTCTTGCTTCCCATTGGTTAATATTCGTCCCATGATGACACGACTACCCTTTCATCCACTTCCAGGTGACCTCATTTGGCCCTCTGTGGCAGTAAATATATATCCCAGGGTGTTGAAAGAAGGTTGCACTGTTCATGTATGCCCAACTTAATAAGTTTTTATTAGTGTATTTTTCTCCTTTCTGGCGTCTAAAATGGTCTTGCAGAAATGGTAAAAAAAAAAAAATAAAATAAAATCCAAGCACAGTTCTCTCAGAGTCTCCTGCTTCCAAGGGAAAAGGCAAAAGGACAGGATGCTGTGAGGTGTCTGCTGAAGCTTTTCACATATTAAATGCTTGTGTGCTGTCTGCTAAGTGTCTTACATGCATTTTCCCATTCAGTCATCATTATTATGAAATTAACACCTGAATTTTGTAGATGAGCTATGGAGGCTTGTAAAAGATGAATAATTTGAGAAAATCAACCAAAGGAATACTTTGTCAAGCTCAAAATCTGTGCCCAGATTATCTGCTGCCAAAACCAGAGTTCATAAGCATTGTGTTACACTATTTTGAACTTGATCAGAATTTCATCCTATCTAAGGCACCGCTGATTGAAGTCAAACTGTTCTTTTACGTGTGATTAAGGCATTAAAGAAAACCAGTGACGATTAAATAGGTGTGCTTTATCACTCAGAACTTTCACTTTATACCTATTGAAAGTTTTCTTTTAAACTCATTTAGACACACCATTATTATACATAGAAAAGAAAATATAGTTGAAATATATTTGTTAGGCAATTTAAAAAATATCTTCACTTTTAATGTCTTGAAGATGTTTTGAGTTAACATTTCATCTGGGTTGTCAATGCCTGCACATTCTATACCACTAAGAGTCTTGGGTGATGAATACTTTGCTTAAAAGAGAATCTATTATTGTCTCCACGATTTTCTTGCAAGCCATTGACACCTGTTATGCACATGTTGATGCCCATTAACAGACAATGACAACTACATTGTGACTGACTGACCCCTGGCCAACAGTGATTATGATATGCATCCAATTTTAGAGATGTAGTAAAAAGGTGAGAAATACACATTTTAGAGTCTGTGAAGTATGGAAATTTTATCTCTGGTCATAATCTAGATGTTCTTTTTCCATTTAGAATAAAATGTTTTTCTCCCATGACCTAGGGGATTTCTGCTGTCTGTATGGCTTATTGGGAGAAAAAAATGTAGAAAATCTTTCTGTTGCTGGGTTTCAGTAATCCCAGCAACAACATTAATGAATTGGATTATTTTATAGGTAACCCAACCCCGTCCATTCTTTGCAGGCTTTGAGATTTAACTGTGTTTGAGAAAGTTTTCCACTAAAACTCCTGGGCTTTTAACTTATGTGGAGTCTTAAGTCGAATTCATTGTCTTATCTAATCTGATATCCAAGGATAGCTTTGTCAAAGCAAAGTCAAGTATTGGCAATCCCTCAGAAACCTCAGAAGAATGAATAAAAGAAAAATGATTTAAAGCTGAAAGATTTATGTAGAAGTTTGAAATCTTTTAAAAAACTGAACAGCATACCCCTGAATCTGCTGATGCTGGCTTTGAAATATGAATATAACAGCAGACCCTGAGAGCAGAGATGGATCTTGGGATATCATCTTGTCTATTGCAAAAGGAGTATCTAGCATCCTGGCCAGATAATAATACACTGGTGGTAATCCCAGAAGATTTCCTCAAAGAACACGTTCCCTAACCTACAGTAACTGTTCAGTGCCTCACTTTCCAGAAAAAATGCTACAGATTTTTGTTGATATTACTTATTCTTGCCCTTAGAAGATATGGAGAAAGATGACCCTGGCCCTTATATAGCAAAGGGGATGCATAGTATAGGGATTAAAAGTATGGTTCCATCCTCAGATTTGAATCCCAGCTCTGCAACTCTGGAATTTATTAGCTGTGTGACCCTGGGCCAATTTTGTAACCTCTCTGTGCCTTGTTTTCTCATCTATAAAGAGGAGAAAATAATTGTGTCTATTTAATGGTGTAGTTATGAGTACTAAATGTGAGTATTTGTTAAGCCCTAACACATAGTAAGTGCCTGGAACCTGGTAGGTGTTTTGTAAGTGCCTTTTAAATAAAACAAAAGTAACAACTGTTCTCATTAATTCAAGTTCTTATAAATAGTATAAACTGAATTGGAGTCCTTTATTATGGCATATGTCCATTGCTTCCTTCAGTTTCAAAGGAAAAACAATGAACCAGTATAATCACCTTGATTGTTTTTCCATCAGCATATTTATCTCTGAAGATATGTGTTTTTCCTAAGTTCCGATAAATGGAGATGAGAATTTTCTGGGTTGATGTGCAGCCTACTCTGTGTATAAATGCAGTATGCATATTTAGCTTTCTTTTTGATTGACTTTGTAATTGTGCTTCTTGCTGCATCAGGAAAGATGGAACTTATAAGGACTTTTGGCCTAGGCAACTTGGATACTGCGATTTAAAGAAAGTTTGCCTGGCACCAGACTTAGAGCTCTTAATTGCAAGTTTCAAGGCTCTTCACTCCAGGGCTGTGCTCTAAGTGTGACTCAGCCCCACTGCAAAGGGTTGCTTCTCTCTATTCTGTTACCTTCTGGAAAAGTTTTTTTTGGATTTTAATGTCTAGTGGAAGGAATCTCAATGTCAGTATACTTTTCTTTCAGTCAGGCTACTTCTTAGGCCACCAGCCAGCCCCACACCAATCCACAGCCACCCTCATTTAACAGCATAGTGCTGCCTTTGTGGTTAGGGTATGAACAGAGGCCATGGCTACATTGATTGGAGCATAAAAGGCAAAATTTGCTCTGGCAGCAAATAGATTGACATGTACGATGCAGACATCCTAGGCCTACTTTTTCCATTTATGGCAGCAAAATTCAGCAAGTTCTGATAAGCACATCTTTTTGTTCTAGAAGTTTCCTATTTCAAGCTCAGAAAATTTTAACCCAGATTTGTTAGTAGAATGTGATTTCCATCAGAGCAGGGACACATCACTGAGTCAGTCTTGCATGTCTCTGTATGCCTAGTGCCTTTCAAGTTGTCCAGGCCCATGAGGGGCCCTCATTCACTGTTAAATGAGAAGATTTGTTGTTTCCTTTGAAATGACTTACGTTTTAAATTAAAATATTGGAGTGGTTACTGTAATTGTACTGAATTCTTTTAAGGAAAGTTCCAGTTATGCTAGATGAGGAAATCTGCTGTATAACATAGTGCCTTCAGCCAATAAGGTATCATGCACCTCAGAATTTATTAAGAGGATAGATCTCCTGTTAAGTGTTCTTACCACAAAACAACAACAGTGACAACAACTCAAACACAAAGGACACAAACTCAAAAGATTCTTTGTTATCAATAAATCAGCGTATTATGACTCTGAATTTCTGTGCTTTCAAGCTGGCAGGAAATTCATCCTCAAATTAAGGTTTCCCCTGGGTCTTCTCTCCATATTGGTTACTGCTGAGATGTCCATAGTCGCTGCTAACATGGTCCTTTCCAGAAATCCTTGGCAAAAACTCTACTGGTGGCAAGGATTCTGAATGAGCAAAGACAATGGTAGAAAAAACAGGGAGAAAACACCATTTATCATACAAAAAGGCGTTCTACCTAGATGTGTTTATATTGTTTCAGGAGAGACAGAAATGAGAATATCATGGCACATATCTGTGTACAAAATAATTATAGTTAGCCCACAAAACTATCCTTATATTAACTGCAAAGTTAAATGGAGTTTTTTCTACCCTTTCTTCCTGATAGTGAATTAACAGATTTCAATAAGCATAAGGAAAAAGCTTCATAGGCATCCTGTCTGGTTCAGGCTGTGTGTGTATGAAGTTCTTTGCTAATGAATCCTTTGTAGTGATGCTCAGAAACAAGCCTCATAATTCACTATAAGCAGAGTAATACGCAACATGAAGTAAATCATTAGTTGTATTACTTGAAAGGCACCACCTGCCCTGTAAAACTACCCCTGGTTTCTTCTTCTTATGCTTTTCTCCCTCTTTCCTCATTACTTCATGGCTGTATTGATTAGTTTTTATTTCTATTTTCTTTTCCTTCTGTTTGTTCTACTCTTTGTCTTTATTTTCCTAACTGTGGCAGAAGCTCAGTGCACTCCACTGCAAAGGATGGAATCCCTTAATGAAACAATTGGAGATAAGGACCTGGGCTCCTCACACACTGTCAGTAACTATCTTTGAAGTTCAAAGGAGAAGCATGAACCTTGTGATCTTGGTGGAGCGAACTCACTTTGCAATTTAAGCTGATAGGTTTGAAGAACATATTTGAGGCACTGAGGGAGGGGGAGGCTTGACCCATTTCACGTTACATACCCAACTTGAGTTCCAGCCAATTTCTGAGGCTTCAGCTAAGTCAAGAAACTTTTAGAGCTCCAGGACTCACAAAGTACGTGTGTAGTCCAGGAATATTCATCATATTATCTTATCTGATGGTGATGTTTCCCCCTTCTGTTCACCAAAATAGAAAAGTCAGTGCATTTGGGTGATGTGCCCTTGGCATTGCAATATAAGGCATCTTGGAGAAGTTCTCCTGGCTAAGTTGACACATGCTGTTGGGGTGTGAGGAGTCAGTTTTATCTTTCAGCTCCTAAAATTTCTATCAATTGGAAATGCGGCTGCTATCTGAAATCTGAAATCTCAATGTCCATTGAGATAACATGTCAACCTCTAAAATTTATATTAGAGCAGCTAATAAAGCTGGATATCAATTAAATTCTGTGCTTAGGGGTAAAGAGAAAAATGCAAGAAATCAGAATCCTTCATCTTTTAAGCATACTGCCTAAATGGCTATTTATTGTTATCCATTCTAATATTTTCCATTATCATGAGTTAGAAGGTTATGGAATTCTGACACATTTGTGGTTCTTATGCCCCCAAATGGTATGTATGGCTCAGTAAATTCCCAAATTTATTTTGATTTTCCACAGCTCCTTCAATCCCCAAACCTTTCTACCTGTGTCATATATGAGACTCACGATCATCAACAAAATCTCCTGTATCCTCTTATGTGAATATTCTCTTCAGCGTCGTGCTCTGAGACCTGGCTACGCTTTGAGGACATGGCTTCCCGTAATCTTGGACCAGAGCTTGGAGATAGACCATTTCCTCATTTTCCTCATTGCTCCCATTCATTGACAATTTAAACAGTTTAATAGTTCTCTCCCATTGTCACATCTTTATCATTCTTGGTGACTCCAGCCTCTACAAGAATGATCCATCCAACCCGTTGGCATCTTAAGCTCTTGCCTCCCTCCCTTCCAAAGGTCTTTTTTTCTCTACACTGCCTTTTGTAGTTCTCCTTTTTCCATGACATCATCCTAGACCTCTAAGCTCACCCCAATTCCAGGACTTTCACATTTATCTGGGACATTTTCTCCAGGTCTTCATGGGTTGTCCTCTCAGTTTCACAGGTCTCTCTTAAAATGAAACTTCCTGGTGAGGCTTTTTGGGCTACCCGATCTAAGATGACCACCCTGCCCCAGCCCTCACCCCTCCCTTCCCACCTTCTCCCTCTTTTTCTTCATACCTCTTATTACCATCTTGACAGTATAAAAGTGTATCCTCTCTCTCTAGAATGTATGCTCATGAGAATAGGATTTTGTCTGCTTGTTCACTCCCAGGTTTCTTGCACCTAAACCCTGCCAACTCATATTAGGCCCTTAATAGGGATTTGAGAATTAAATAATAAATACGTTATATGTGTTTATGTATTAGTTATGTACTAATTTACTATGAACACTTTCAGGCCATTTAGTGAATTATCACAGTATCTCAGTACTCATATGGTAACTGTGATATGTTAAGAGCATTCCTGGGAATAATTTCCATCAGAATTTTTATGTTTCCCCACTTGAAATTTTTCTGATGCATTCAAATTAATCCAATCACGTTCATAGCCTATCCTGAATTGCTGTGTAGATTTCTCATGGGAGCAATTTTGAAACAGGCAGGCCAGCTCTTAATATTTCTAGCATAAGTTTGGATAATTGTTTTTATACTGGATGAGAAAAATTGCATAGATGGCAAGGGTGAGAGAACATGGGTCATTCTTGTGAATGAGAAGATTTATTGCTTGCTTAATTCTCAAGGAAATACCTTTAACTCCTTCTTAAACTATGGGTCACAGTTTTTCTGTGTTTATGTAGTAGCTTTATTCATGGGCCTGATATTTGGTCCCTTCTGGGGAGTTCTGAGATCTTGAATCAGAAAAAAGCCCTGCTTTGTGTAAAGATGATCTATTGACCTGTTGGCTATGAGGCCTCCTGCTGGGCTGTTTCTCCAGAGGTGGGGATCTTTGATTTTTTTTTCTAAGGCATTTACTAATTCTTTTCTGATTTTTCTTCTGATCAGTGGCCTGAATTTGTAAGACATCTAGCAGTATCCAAAGACACAGACTGATGCTGAAGAGAAGACTTTCCCCTTGTGCAAACCTAACTAAATATATAGACTTTGACCACATTAGCTCATTTTTCTAAGCAATTCTGTAGCATACTACTGTTAAAAAACAAAATTCAACTGAGAAAATTTAAAGATCTAATTGGCTTTATTCAGTGATTCATGAATCGAGCAGTATCCCATCTAGCAAGTAGAACGTAGCTCCGAGGAGCTAAGCGAAATGAAAGCTTTTATAGGCAGAAGGGGGTGGGAAAAGAAAGTTTCTAGCAAAGAGTGATTAGCAAGTTTCAAGAAGGTCACCTTTCTATGGCGGACAGAAGGGGTCTGTCAGGCAGATTACCTCCCTAGTGCTGACCAGGTAATTCAGATTAACTGGTTAAAGGTCACATTCCTGGGAGAGGCTGAAGCTGCCATCAGATTAGATATTAAGTGTTGGGTTACTGATGTGGTGCTTAGCTAGCACAAGTTACTCCATTTTGGGTCTGCTGTTTCCTTTTTAACAGTAGCAAGGTTAAGAAGCATGGATGAAGGTCTTTCCTAAGGTACGTCCTTTGAAAATTTACTTTTGTATTTGGAGACTAATGATTCTGATTCTGATTCCCAACATGTGGAGGGCTTCCCCACACCACTAAGCAATTCTCTGACACCGGCTGGGTGTCCTACAACTCAGCTCAACTCTGATACTGTCTGCCTGGATGTTGCATCAGATTCCACACGTTAAGGGTTCGGTTCCACAAGACTGCCCCCTTCCCCCATTTCCGATGCAGCTCACAAGTCCAGGTGGTCACCTGAGCTTCTCACTGACTGGCTGTAGACTGGAAGTTCCAACCACTTTTTCTTTGGGTTTGAGTAATGCAAGAGTGGCTCACAGAACTCAGAGAAACATTTTACTTACTAGATTACTGGTATAATAAAAGGTTATAACTCAGCAGCAGCTAGATGGAAGAGATGCGTACAGCAAGATGTAGGGAAGGGCAAGGAGCCTCCACGCCCTTTCCAAGTGCTCCACGTTCCCTAAATCACCACGTTTTCACCAACCTGGAAGATCTCTGAACCCTGTCCTTTTGGGTTTTTATGGAGGCTTCATTACATAGGCATGACTGATTAACTCATTGCCCATTGGGGATTGAACTCAATCTCCAGCCCCTCTCCCCTCCCCAGAAGTGTGTTGAGGGGAAGGCTTGGGACTGAAGTTTCCTACCCTCTGATCACCTGGTTAGCAACCAGTTTCCTTTCTTAGGTGATCTAGGGGCTTTCCAAAAGTCACTCATTAACATAACAAAATACACTTCCTTAGATCTCATCACTTAGGAAATTCCAAGACTTTTTGGAGTTCTGTGCCAGGAATGGGTCAAAGACCAGATATGTATTTCTTACTATATATTTCAACATCACATGGAGGAAACCACAGAGCCTTTGAGCCTGAGTAAGACCCCTCTATATACTTTGTCACAGTGCATATTCAATAAGTGCTAAATAATTGATTGAATACTAATGAGAAAAAAGTCAGAGGTTAGAAAAGGATATATTCTTTTTACTGGCAGAGAATACTATTATGTTTTGGGGGGATCTTCGTTGGTAGAAGTTTTAAAGATCAGACAGGGAGCGTGTCCGCCTTAAACATTAATCACAGGCCTGGTGAGGTGAGGAAGATAACATATTAATAGTACAAACTCTCATATAAGTGTGATGGGGAAACACATGTGTATAAGCACCTCTTCTCCCTTATCCCCCATTATTATGCTGAAAAAGATAGAAAATGACTTACTGAAGCAGGGAAGAGTGGCCAGAAAGAATAGAGTCAAGTTGGATATGTTTTTGGTAGAAACTGGTTGATATGAAGCGTATTAAACATGAGGAAAGAGGATTTTAAAACAAGAAACTGCTGTGTATTTGTGTGGTTTCCTTCATTTTGTACTTTCCAGAGAGCGTGTACTACTGATATAAATTATTTTCAGTCATTTTTTCCAGTACTGTTATTTTGTTGAATGCACGTTTATGTCTCAGGGCTCAGTTTTATGTGGTTTGCATAAAGTGACCCATCACTGGGGATGGAAGGGATGGTCTTTCAGGCTGTCTCTGGATATTCAAGTAATTAGAGAGCTGACTTCTTATCTGGGGGATCAGAGAAGGCTTCCAAAAGGGATGGTATTTTACTCAGGCCTTGGAAGATGGGTGAGATGTGGATCAACAGAGAAAAGAGGCAGACCTTCTAGATGGACTGAGACAGCACAGATGAGGGAGCAGTGAGGAGCTCAGTGTGGCTGGACTCTTGCCTGGAATATGTCCTCACACTTGACCATCGCCAGCTCCTATCCTTTTACCTGGACAAGTCTTATTCATCCTCTAGGTCTCAGTAGACTTCACTCTCTCCAATAATATTTCCCTGATTGCTCTCCACACGGTATTAGGGGAGGCTCCTGGATGTGAATTTGGTGATATCCAGGGCTTCTGTTGCCAGAGCACTCATCACACAATAATGGAAGCTCACATTAGCTCCCCTGTGTCCAGGAGGACAGAAGCTTCTTGCTCATCATCATTTTTCCCAGCATCTATCACAGTACCAGGACATAGTAGTTTCTTAGTAATTGTGTTCCCCCATCCTCTCCCCCCATCCCCGAAATACTTAGAGATGTTGGAGATACTTTCTGAAAAATCCTGGAAGACACAGCATGGAAGACACTGGTCTTTTTGGACACCTGACCTGCCGGGTGAGTTGATTGCTCAGTCATAAGTTACCATTATGGGAGGAGGTCTTTAGAAATACCTAAGTTACCTCATTGTAACAGACATTTTAGAGTTGGGGAAACAGAGGTGGTGAGAAGTAAGATATCCAGGAAAGGTGTACAGTTAGTGCCAGCTGGACTATTCTTTATTAATTGCCACATTGGTGCATTTCCCCTGTGCTATGTGGTTACCACAGAAATTAAAAAAATAAATTATTTTAATTTAAGAATCAGAAGTTTGCAATCCAAAATTTAAAAATACTGAAAAAAATCATGGCTAAAATGTCATGCCCCAAAGCATACCATAGCTAAGACTCACAGAAGTGATAGAATTTATTTGCCTGGAAATATTAAATGTAGAATCCAGTCTGCAAACTCCCCCACCCCCGACCCTGCTTCTTGCTCCAAAGTCTGTTGTCACTGTTGTCAATCACAGGTGCTCAATCTCTCGCCCACTCAACTTATATTGAATACACCTGTATGACTTTAAGGTACAAGGAGCCATAATAATAGGGGGTTTGGAGTCAAAATTATCTCCCATCAAACATATCTCCCATCAAACATAGTAAAATATTGGCTTAAAACAACAGACTGAGGATTGATGAATATATTGTTCATATCGATGGACGTATTAATCATCTCTACAAAAAGATGTTCTTTCAATTTTCTTGTGCATTATAAGACCAAAGGGATGATAAGAACTTATGACTTCACTGTGGGTCTTCCATGTTTACCCTGATAGGTTCTTGGGGTGCAGTAGTGAACAACAGAGCTGCTCCTTCGCTTCAGGATGTCACTCTCTGACTGGAGAGATGGAAGGTGACCACATAATCACAGATGTAACCATTCAATCCCAGGGGTGCTATGTGCTGAAAGAAAGCATGCAGGTGTCCTGAGAACACACACCAGGAGGACTCTTGATAGAGATAGACAGATAAATAGATAGACAGGGATAGACATACAGAGAGAGAGAAGAGATAAAAGAAAGATCTATGTATATTTATAGATATGTATATCCTTTATAGGTTTATGTTTACCTATCTATCTGTCTGTCTAGAGAGACTTTAAAAAATGGGCTCATGCAATTGTGGAGGCTTGGTAAATCCAAAATCTGCAAATGAGTATTAATTTGCTAGCACTACCATAACAAAATACCATAGACTATGTGGCTTAAACAACAGAAGTTCATTTCCTCACAGTTCTGGAGGCCAGAAGTCCAGGATCAAGGTATCAGCAAGTTTGGCTTCTTCTAGGCCTCTCCTTGGCTTGCAGATGCTCCCTCTCTTGCATCCCCACATGGTCTTTCCTCTGTGTGCCTGCGTCCCTGGTGTCTCTTTGTGTGTCCAAATTTCCTCTTCTTATAAAGACACCGGTCAGATTGCATTAGGGCCCACCCTTACGGCCTCATTTTAATCACCTCTTTAAAGACCCTGTCTACAAATATAGTCACATTTTGAGATACTCGGAATTAGGGCTTCAATATATGAGTTTTGGGGGGACATACAACAAACAGTTAAACCCGTAACAGATAGAATTCGATGATAACTAGGATTTGCCAAGTGGGAGGGAGGTGGAGGAAGAGGGTCACTTACTTAGAGTAAATGAAATCTTAAAAGGCCCTATGGCCTCTGGCTAGCTCAACTCAGATCTGAGTTATATTAACTCCCATAATCTTGATGACAGCCCTGAGGTGGGGACCATGATTGCCCTCGTCTTACTGATGAGGGAAGTGAGGAGGTTATGTAACTTGTTCAGGATCATACAGCTATCAGCTGGGGAGTTTGGCCTCAGAGTTCATCCTTCTAACCACCACACTAGAATACATGTCTCCAGGCCAGAGCTCCAGGTCAGCAGGGTATGAGAGAGGTGTGTACTGTAAGATGAAGCTGGAGAGGGAAACCGATGCAAAAAATTCAGTGCTTTGGAAGCTTCTAGAAGAAAATAGGACTTCCTCCTGAGATCAGTGGAGAGCCTCTCAGGGATTTAAGAGTGGGACTGACAGGATTAGAAGATTCTTCTTGCTGCCATTTGGGAAATGAATTAGTTGAGGATAATGATACAAAGAGAAAGTCTCCACCAATGTTACTTACCTGGTTCACCTCTCTCTTTGATTCCTCTGTCCCCCTGCTTCCCTCAGTTATGGGTGGTATGTGATAATTTTAGGTAGCACATGGACAAGACATTAAATAATATCTCATGGGGGGAAGTTCTTGCCGTTTCCTGTTTCCTTCAATCCTTGCATTGAAATCAAAGGAAAAAGTTCAAGCTTAGGGCTAATATATCTTTTTAATAACTCTCTGATACTTGTTTTTTTAGTCACTTTTTTGGGGGGTTTTTTAATAAACAGAGAGCCCGCCTTGGGCTTAAAGCCTTGCCAGTAAACAGGGTCTAGCTAGAATTTAATAACATTGCTTTATTTTTCAAATACTTTCTATTTATGGCCAGGGATACCAGCGTCCCATTTATGTGTGTGTTATGGATCGTCCTTTAAATATAAATATATTTAAGGGAAAAAGGAAGTTGATGTGAAATACTAAGAAATAGTAAAGAAGCTATGCAAATATAGCAAACATTGTGAATAACTTAAGACAGCGGTCCCCAACTTTTTTGGCACCAGGGACCTGTTTCTTGGAAGACAGTTTTTCCACGGATGGGGGCAGGTGGCGTGGGGAATGGGACGGTTTAGGCGGTGATGCCAGCGATGGGGAGCGATGGGGAGTGATGGGGAGCAGCAGATGAAGCTTCGCCTGCTGCTCACCTCCTGCTGTGCAGCCCGGCTCCTAACAGGCTGTCCGAGGATGGGGGTTGGGGACCCCTGCTTTAAGAGGTATAGTTACAACACCTGTGCTCTGATGCACAGATACGCAGTGCTTTCATCTATAATAGAGTCCTGAACAGTATGTAAAAGAAATCTGTGCTATAAGCAGAATTATTATGAGAACCAAAAAATGAGTTTTTCAGAGTTTGGTGCCTGTTCCTTCATTTTCTTCTTTGACCTTTGAATTCCCAGTCAAATGTGTTCTGGTGAACATTTAACTGAGGAGCAAGGTGTGCCACTTCTGCCGCACCTAACAGTGTTCGTGCTTGAAGTTCATTAAGTTGATGAGAACTATACTTTTATAGCTATTTCTTATGCTTTCTTTTTTTCATTTTTATTTTCAAAAGGCAGAGCACAGTAAAATAGCTGCCAATTGCTTGAACACTAATGTAAATAAAGGGGCAACAAGGTCAAACCTGAGCTGTTTACTGCCTGGCAGTGCCCCGTTGATAGCTTAGAAGCTGGCAAGAAGAACAGATATACAAACGTCAAGTCACAGGGGGTTGAGGGGTGTCATTGGTCAGAGGACAAAGTTGTACATTAAAAGGAAATTGGACCTTCAGAAATTTGCGATATGGTTTTATAGAGTATGGTATGCTTGTGTTACAAGTTCAGATTTGATCTTAATCAAATGCTGTTTTATGTTATTTATGAATTGATTTGTGTTTTGCTTCCAACAAAAATTAAGTTCCTGAAGCTTAGGAACTTATTGTTTTGACCCCAAGCCCTGATTTGGGGTGGGAATATGTATGCTTTTTATCTTCACAGCATCTCTTCTTTTGGATGGGGCACCCCAATTTTCTTTTAGGAACTTACCCTTGGTCCAGTCCATGTACTTTAGATGGGACTGACTTCATCCCCGCCTCCACGGGTGGACACATGACCCAAACACGGTTAATCAAATGACTACATCCCATTGGTCAGTGTAACTCATTGTGAATGGGTACATAGTCCAGGCTGGACCAATAGGAACCCTACCTAGGGTTTTGCTTGAACTGTTAGGATAAAAGAATTTTCTTTCTACTGTTAAGTGTGTAGGATGTGAGCCCAGAACTACCAGGGCTAAAGTCTAGAGAAGTCCTGGCCAAGAGGGAAGCCAATGCAGAGAAAAAGTAGAGCCTTGAGTGATGGAGAAAGCAATAAAATCCAGATAACCCTTCCTGTGCCGCTAGTTCCATCCGATTCTGCAGGCATTACCCTTGGACTTTCCAGCTATATGGACCAATGAATCTCATCCACCTCCCACACCCCTTTTTATGTTTTTTTGTTTGTTTTTTGTTTTTTGTGGTATGCGGGCCTCTCACTGTTGTGGCCTCTCCCGGTACAGAGCACAGGCTCCGGACGCGCAGGCTCAGCGGCCGTGGCTCACGGGCCTAGCCGCTCCGCGGCATGTGGGATCTTCCCAAACTGGGGCACGAACCCGTGTCCCCTGCATCGGCAGGCAGACTCTCAAACCACTGAGCCACCAGGGAAGCCCCCCCTTTTTATGTTTAAGCTAGTTTCAATTTGGTGTTTGCGTCTTGCTTCTGAAAGAGCCCTCACTAATACATTCCTTCTTCCCACTTAGCAGCCTCACACAGTGCCAGGCATGTGACGTGTACATGGTAAATACTTGTTGATTTGAGTGGTCAAAGGTCCCCTTAGATTTATGAAACAGGGTAGGGCATTGGGACAAGAGTATGAAGATTTCAATCATTCTTTCATCTCACATATTTTTACTGAGCACCTGCTTTGTGCCAGGTGCTATTTTAGTGCTGAGGATACAGCAGTGAACAAATAGATAAGTCCCCATTTTAACAGAAATGGTATTCCAATAGGAGAATATATAATATGTCAAGTGGTGATATATGCAGCTGTGAAGAAAGACTTCCTACTAATTAGGTGTGGGACCTTGAGAGAGCCACTTTATCTTTCCAAGTTTCCTTTTCCTAATATGTGAAAAGAGAGAGTTGCACCGCTTCCTTTGTTTTTTCCTTTTCCAGAACGACCACCACCACAATAACAACGGTATTTGCATTTCATGATGCACTTTCATAAGCCTGAACTCTGGAGCACACCTGAAAATATGTTTGTAGGTAGTTTACATTTCCAGGAAATGTTATGTTTTTCTGTTTTTATTGGTACACTTTTCTATGCATAGTTTTGAGAGCTATGAATTCTTTCCTGTTCAGGTTTCCCAGGCATAAGCTAGATTCCCATGGGATTTGGGAGCTGCCTAAACTTACTGAATTCCCTTGAGGTTTTCACCTGAAAGCACTATGAATCTACCTGTTCTGTCCATGAGCTTTCCCTGAAATCAATGACACACAGTCTGTTCAGTCGCCTTTCATTTACTCAAAAGTTTGTTATCCCTGAACCTTGACTAAGTCGAGACTTCTTCCCCCACACAGCTCCTCAGTTAATCACTTTACTTATCATGATCTCTGGTCTTGCCTGCCTCTTCTTACAAGTTTTCAGAATCCTCACAGCTTCTCTCCCAGTGGAAATGGTCAGTAATGATATCACTGTTTACTTTTGGAATATAATTGCTTTACAGTGTTGTGTTAGTTTCTGCTATATAACAAAGTGAATCAGCTATGTGCATACATATATCCCAATATCCCCTCCCTCTTGCGTCTCCCTCCAACCCTCCTTATCCCACCCCTCTAGGTGGTCGCAAAGCACTGAGCTGATCTCCCTGTGTCATGCAGCTGCTTCCCACTAGCTACCTGTTTTACATTTGGCAGTGTATATATGTCAGTGCTCCTCTCTCACTTCGTCCCAGCTTACGCTTCCCCTTCCCCATGTCCTCAGGTCCATTCTCTACGTCTGTGTCTTTATTCCTGTGCTGCCTCTAGATTCATCAGAACCATTTTTTTTTTAGATTCCATATATGTGTGTTAGCATACGGTATTTGTATTTCTCTTTCTGACTTACTTCAATCTGTATGACAGTCTCTGGGTCCATCCACCTCACTGCAAATAACTCAATTTCGTTTCTCTTTATGGCTGAGTAATATTACATTGTATATATGTGCCACATCTTCTTTAGCCATTCACCTGTCAATGGACACTTCGGTTGCTTCCACGTCCTGGCTGTTGTAAATAGAGCTACAGTGAACATTGTGGTACATGACTCTTTTTGAATTATGGTTTTCTCAGGGTATATGCCCAGTAGTGAGATTGCTGGGTCATATGGTAGTTCTATTTTTAGTTTTTTAAGGACCCTACATACTGTTCTCCATTCCCACCAACAGTGCAAGAGGATTCCCTTTTCTGCACACCATCTCCAGCATTTATTGTTTCCAGATTTTTTGATGATGGCCATTCTGACCAGGGTGAGGTGATATCTCATTGTAGTTTCAATTTGCATTTCTCTAATGATTAGTGATGTTGAGCATCCTTTCATGTGTTTGTTGGCAATCTGTATACCTTCTTTGGAGAAATTTTTGTTTAGGTGTTCTGCCCATTTTTGGATTGGGTTGTTTTTTTGATATTGAGCTGCATGAGCTGCTTGTATATTTTGAAGATTAATCGTTTGCCAGTTGCTTTGTTGGCAAATATTTTCTCCCATTCTGAGGGTTGTCTTTTCGTCTTGTTTATGGTTTCCAATGCTGTGCAAAGGCTTTTAAGTTTCACTAGGTCCCATTTGTTTATTTTTGTTTTTATTTCCATTTCTCTAGGAGGTGGGTCAAAAAGGATCTTGCTGTGAATTATGTCATACAGTGGGCTGCCTATGTTTTGCTTGAAGAGTTGTATAGTGTCTGGCCTTACATATAGGTCTGTAATCCATTTTGAGTTTATTTTTGTGTATGGTGTTAGGAAGTGTTCTAATTTCATTCTTTTACATGTAGCTGTGCAGTTTTCCCAGCATCACTTATTGAAGAGGCTGTCTTTTCTCCATTTTATACTCTTGCCTCCATTATCAAAGGTAAGGTAACCATATGTGCATGGGTTTATCTCTGGGCTTTGTATCCTCTTTCATTGATCTATATTTCTGTTTTTGTGCCAGTACCATACTGTCTGGATTACTGTAGCTTTCTAGTATAGTCTGAAGTCCGGGAGCCCAATTCCTCCAGCTCCATTTTTCTTTCTCAAGATTGTTTTGGCTATTCGGGGTCCTTTGTGTTTTCCATACAAATTGTGCAATTTTTTTGTTCTAGTTCTGTGAAAAATGCCATTGGTATTTCGATAGGGATTGCATTGAATTGGTAGATTGCTTTAGGTAGTATGGTTATTTTCACAATGTTGGTTCTTCCAGTCCAAGAATATAATATGTCTCTCCATCGATTTGTATCATCTTTAATATCCTTCATCAGTGTCTTATAGTTTTCTGCATACAGGTCTTTTGTCTCCTTAGGTAGGTTTATTCCTAGGTATTTTATTCTTTTTGTTGCAGTGGTAAATGGGAGTGTTTCCTTAATTTCTCTATGAGATTTTTCATCATTGAGTATAGGAATGCAAGAGATTTCTGTGCATTAATTTTGAACCCTGCTACTCTACCAAGTTCATTGATTAGCTCTAGTAGTTTTTTGGTAGTATCTTTAGTATTCTCTATGTATAGTATCATGTCTTCTGCAAACAGTGACAGTTTTGCTTCTTCTTTCCCAATTTCGATTCTTTTTATTTCTTTTGCTTCTCTGCTTGCCATGGCTAAAACTTCCAAAACTATGTTGAATAATAGTGGTGAGTGTGCACAATCAACCATGTCTTGTTCCTGATCTTAGAGGAAATGGTTTCAATTTTTCACCATTGAGAACGATGTTGGCTGTGGGTTTGTCATATATGGCCTTTATTATGTTGAGTAGGTTCCCTCTCTGCCTACTTTTTGGAGAGTTCTTATCATAAATGGGTGTTGAATTTTGTCAAAAGCCTTTTCTTCTTCTATTGAGATTATCATATGGTTTTTATCCTTCAATTTGTTAATATGGTGTATCACATTGATTGATTTACATATATTGAAGAATCTTTGCATTCCTGGGATAAACCCCACTTGATCATGGTGTATGATCCTTTTTATGTGCTGTTGGATTCTGTTTGCTAGTATTTTGTTGAAGATTTTTGCATCTATGTTCATTAGAGATCTTGGCCTGTAATTTTCTTTGTTTGTGACATCCTTGTCTGGTTTTGGTATCAGGGTGATGGTGGCCTCCTAGAATGAGTTTGGGAGTGCTCCTCCCTCTGCTATATTTTGGGAGAGTTTGAGAAGGATAGGTGTTAGCTCTTCTCTAAATGTTTGATAGAATTCACCTGTGAAGCCATCTGGTCCTGGGCTTTTGTTTGTTGGAAGATTTTTAATCACAGTTTCAATTTCAGTGCTTGTGATTGGTCTGTTTATATTTTCTATTTATTCCTAGTTTAGTCTCAGAAGGTTGTGCTTTTTAAGAATTTGTCCATTTCTTCCAGATTGTCCATTTTATTGGCATATAGTTGCTTGTAATCTCTCATGATGCTCTTTGTATTTCTGCAGTGTCAGTTGTTACTGCTCCTTTTTCATTTCTAATTCTGTTGACTTGAGTCTTCTCCTTTTTTTTCTTGGTGAGTTTGGCTAATGGTTTATCAATTTTGTTCATCTTCTCAAAGAACCAGCTTTTAGTTTTATTGATCTTTGCTATTGTTTCCTTCATTTCTTTTCATTTATTTCTGATCTGATCTTTATGATTTCTTTGCTTCTGCTAACTTTGGGGGGTTTTTGTTTTTCTTTTTCTAAGTGCTTTAGGTGTAAGGTTAGGTTGTTTATTTGAGATGTTTCTTGTTTCTTGAGGTAGGATTGTATTGCTATAAACTTCCCTCTTAGAACTGTTTTTGCTGCATCCCACAGGTTTTGTTGTGTCGTCTTTTCATTGTCATTTGTTTCTAGATATTTTTTGATTTCCTCTTTGATTTCTTCAGTGATCTCTTAGTTATTTAGTAGTGTATTGTTTACCTCCATGTGTTTGTATTTTTTACAGATTTTTTCCTGTAATTGATATCTAGTCTCATAGCGTTGTGGTTGGAAAAGATACTTGATAGAATTTCAGTTTTGTTAAATTTACCAAGGCTTGATTTGTGACCTAAGATATGATCTATCCTGGAGAATGTTCCATGAGCATTTGAGAAAAATGTGTATTCTGTTGTTTTTGGATGGAATGTCCTATAAATATCAATTAAGTCCATCTTGTTTACTGTGTCATTTAAAGCTTGTGTTTGCTTATTTATTTTCATTAGGGATGATCTGTCCATTGGTGAAAGTGGGGTGTTAAAGTCCCCTACTGTTATTGTGTTACTGTCAGTATCCCCATCTTATGGCTTTTAGCATTTGCCTTATGTGTTGAGGTGCTCCTATGTTGGGTGCATAAATATTTAAAATTTTATATCTTCTTCTTGGATTGATCCCTTGATCATTATGTAGTGTCTTTCTTTGTCTCTTGTAATAATCTTTCTTTTAAAGTCTGTTTTATCTGATATGAGAATTGCTACTCCAGCTTTCTTTTGATTTCCATTTGCATAGAATATCTTTTTCCATCCTCTCACTTTCAGTCTGTATGTGTCCCTAGGTATGAAGTGGATCTCTTGTAGACAGTGTATATATGGGTCTTGTTGTTGTATCCATTCAGCCAGTCTCTCTTTTGGTTGGAGCATTTAACCCATTTACATGTAAGGTAATTATTGATATGTATGTTCCTATTCCCATTTTCTTAATTTTTTTGGGTCTGGTTTTGTCGGTCTTTTCCTTCTCTTGTGTTTCCTGCCTAGAGAAGTTCCTTTAGCATTTGCTGTAAAGCCGGTTTGGTAGTGCCGAATTCTCTTAACTTTTGCTTATCTGTAAAGATTTTAATTTCTCCATCAAACCTGAATGAGATCCTTGCTGGGTAGAGTAATCTTGGTTGTAGGTTTTTCCTTTTCATCACTTTAAGTATGTCCTGCCACTCCCTTTTGGCTTGCAGAGTTTCTGCTGAAAAATCAGCTGTTAATAACCTTATGGGGATTCCCTTGTATGTTATTTGTTGCTTTTCCCTTGCTGCTTTAATACTTTTTCTTTGTATTTAATTTTTGATAGTTAATTAATGTGTCTTGGTGTGTTTCTCTTTGGGTTTATCCTGTATGGTATAAATGCTTCCTGGACTTGATTGACTACTTCCTTTACCATGTTAAGGAAGTTTTCGACTATCACCTCTTCAAATATTTTCTCAGACCCTTTCTTTTTCTCTTCTTCTTCTGGGACCCCTGTAATTCGAATGTTGGTGCATTTAATGTTGTCCCAGAGGTCTCTGAGACTGTCCTCAATTCTTTTCATTCTTTTTTCTTTTTTCTGCTCCCTGACAGTTATTTCCATCATTTTATCTTTCAGCTCACTTCTCCGTTCTTCTGCCTCAGTTATTCTGTTATTGATTCCTTCTAGAGTATTTTTAATTTCAGGAATTGTGTTGTTCATCACTGTTTGTTTCACCTTTAGTTCTTCTAGATCCTTGTTAAATTCTTGTATTTTTCCATTCTGTTTCCAAGATTTTGGATCATCTTTATTATCATTACTCTGGATTCTTTTTCAGATAGGTTGCCTATTTTGTCTTCATTATTTGGTCTAGTAGGTTTTTACCTTGTTCCTTCGTGTGTAACATATGTTTTTGTCGTTTCTTTTTTTTTTTTTTGATGGGTGGTGCTTTATTCCTGTCTCACTGGTTGTTTGGCCTGAGATATCCAGGACTGGAGTTTGCAGGCAGTTAGTAGAGTTCGGTCTTGGTGCTGAGATGAGGACCTCCGGGAGGCCTCACTCTGATTTATATTCCTTGGGGTCTGAGGTTCATCCCAGCGGTTTGGACTCAGAGCTTGCACCGCAGGAGCTTGGGTGTGACATCTGGCCCGGGAACCAAGGTCCTGCAATCTTCGTGGTGTGGGGGGAAAGAAAAAAAGGAAGAAATAAAAAAAAGGAGCTGTACAATGTCAAAGAATAAAAAACAATATAAAATTAAAAAGATTAAAAAATATATTAGGAAAAATAAAAGTATAATTGAAACAACTACAACAAGGTAAAAAAAAAAACAGGAAAAGGAGAAAAAAGTGGTGGGGGGGCAGCAAGCCAAAATGAGAGATCACTAACAAAGTATAAAAAATAAAATAAAATTAGAAAAATAAAAGATTTATTAGGAAAAATTAAAATGTAAAAGAATCAGTAACAATGAATCAACAAGGTAAAACAGAACTCCAATCTAAAAGAGGAAAAAGGAAAAAAGGAAAAAATAAAAGGAAAAAAAAAATAAAGCCTTGGCTATGGAGGCAGAGTTTACATGGGGGTGGGTGGAACTTAGGCAGGGGTGGGGTTTAGGGTAGGGCGGAACCTGGGCGAGTGGCGGGGTAGGGCCTCTGCTTAGGACCTGTGCAGAAGGGGGTCTCGGAGGGTAGAGGTGGGGCCCTGGGTGGGGGTAGGGGTGGGGCTTGGGCTTGCAGCAGGAGGGAGACTCCGAGGGCAGAGGATTAGGCCCGGGAACCAAACAGGCTTCCTGGCTCCTAAGTGGACAGGGAAAGCACTGGCCCCGTTCCCTTCCATTCCTTTGTGCCCCTCCCCTACCATCTCCCCCAGGGTCTCCCCGGTTGCTGCTGGACCCCTAACAGTGGGTGGGTCCCCCTGGGTGCAGGAACTCCTCCCCTTCCCCAGTCACCCCTCAGGGGTGCGATCCCAGAGGTCCGGCCTTTACTTTTGCTCCCCCTTCCTTCCCTCTCACTCCCTCAGGACCCCTGCAGCTGGAGGAGGCCTTGGTGGGCAGAGGATCAGGCCAGGGATCTCAGCAGATTCCTGGGGGTCTTTGTGGGCAGGGGAAACCTGGCCATGCTCCCTTTTGATCCTCTGCCCTCCCAGTGGTTCCCCAATTTCCCCCTTCGGACGTGGGATCCCTTCCCCTCCCCCAGCCACCCCTCAGGGGAGCCTGTCCCGTCCCGCCTCTACTTCTCCTCCCCCTTCACTCCCCCCATGCCCCATGTCCTACTGGGTCACTGGAGTTTCCTCCCGTCCCCTTAGGTGTCTTTGGTCCCCCACAGGTGCCTTGTAGGTGCCCTAGGTGTGAGGAGAGGCAAATTCTGCATCCTCCTAGTACACCATGTTGATTCTGCCCCCAATCTTACACCATATTTATTCTTTTAACAGATATTTACTGAACAAATACTATGTGCTAGTGGATGCCTGGCACATCCAATTGATCCAGTGCTTCTGACAGGTGTAGGGGAGAATTAAATTTGATTTGAGGCAACCACTTTCTTAGGCTCACCATGCTATGTTCTATCCACTCCATGTACTACGCATGCTTAAGTCACCAGTCCTCACGCCTGTATCCTGCCCATGGTTACATCTCCAGTCACTCCCTGCTAAGGCAGTTCCCAGGATGCCTTGCCGGGCCACCAGGACATCAGGCTCTTGGAAAAACATATCTTTTGTTTTTCCCTAAAAGCTGTTTTGGAAGATGATTGGAGTCCTCTAGGCGTGATTCCTAAAGAAGCAGTTTGGAGTTTGAGCATGTGGGAAATCCCTCATGAACCCTTCCTGATCATTCTGCCCATGGTACTAGCTTTGTTCAGACTGAAAGCCTTTGGAGTGCCCACTGAAGGGATGTAAGCTTCCACTCAATCCCAAATTGCCATGACTTTGGTAGGCTGCAGCTCTTGGGTCTCTGGTATTAACAGTGTAGTTTGTATAACCCCAAGTCGCCCTACTTTAGTTTTAACCTGTTAAGTCACATGGCCTGTGCCATGTCTGTCTCTGTATAATGCGTGTTGGAATCACTCCTCTGATCCCCTGCACACGCTGTTTGGTGATATTTCTCTGCAGGAGGGAGAGTGCATCTTATTTCTCTTAATCTTCCCAGCACCCTGCACACTGTTTTGCATGCAGTGAGGGCCCAGTGAATGTTTTGACAATTGGATTTTGAATCAGTTACTTTCTTGGATAGCTGTTGACAATATCCCAGCTTCTTGATAAAGTAAAACCTGATGTTAGTCATTGAATTTCTATCAAAGGCATTGCAAACTAGTTATTGATTTTTTTTTTTAAAAGAGAAACAAATCTACCACTTGATACTTACTCTTGCACTAAAATGTGAGCTAGGGCAACCAGATGTGACTCAGATGTCAGATGAAATCTCTATAAATTAATAATAATAAAAGTAAAGGAATAACATAAAATAGGGATTTAATTAACTTCATACAACAGCTAGTCAACACTATCTGGAGAAAGTCACAAGCGCGCTCCATAATTTTGAAAAGGTTTTGGGGCTTAACTCTGTGTTTTTCTCTGTTTCCCCATTTATTCATTCATCTCTGCTGCTCTAACTCTGCCCCACTCTCAGAACAAAGCTCAATCTCTTCCCTGTTTCTGCCAAAAATTCATTTACGCTCAAGCATTTTATGAATTTAATAACATGATTAAAGAGTTGGGAGAGAAGCCACATGGGGAGTATGTGCACACCCCACCTCCTTCCATTTTCTCTTCCCCCTCCCTCCCTCAGTGGAGAAACCACTTAATTCTTCACGTTGTCTCACCCCAAATCCCCCCTTAACCCAAAGCACTTCTCCAAACAGAGAAACAGCACTTCTCCAAACTAAGAGTTCTGGTAAAATAAAAACATCTCCAATTTATGACACAGAAAATGGGTCTCCCATATCTTGCCATGAAAGGTTTGCCGTGAAAGGTTGTATGATGGGTCTCCAACAATGGCTCTGTGGAGTAGGCTATGTTAAAACAAATACAATAACTGGAGGACCTACCTTCACCCATCAGAAAGGGCTTTTCAGTCAGGAATGGTACAGAGTCCCAGTTCAGAAGGCTAACTGCCAAAAGTTTATCGCGTGCAAGTGTAGCAGTTTCTAGTTTCCGCAGGATGAGTTAGATGAAGGGTACTCGATAAATGCTTGTAAATGATGATGCTTTGGCAACAGTGGCATATATCCATGCTTGAGCTCAGCATGGTGCTGACTCGTGCTCTTCCAGAGGGAACCCAACTGCTCTGCCAACACTCCTCACTCTGCAGCCTTTAGGGAGAGCTTGCTCTCAGCTGCAATACAGCCCTGCGGTAGCTTGCTAGAGGTGCAGAGTGAGGCAGGCAAGGAAAAGGTGGAGGGTCACTAAGTTGGCCGAAGGGAATGTGGGGTCACTGGTCTTTGGATTCTGAGTCAATCTAAAGAATATTTTAGGTCATGGAACTTCCAGAGCTAAGAGCTCTGGAGTCAATAAGCTATGGCCTGTGGGCCAAGTTTGGCCATGGCCTTTTTTTTTTTTCTCTTGCCATTTTATTTATTTATTTTTGCAGCTGATGGTTTTATTTATTTATTTTTAATTTTTTATTGGAGTATAGTTGATTTACAGTGTTGTGTTAGTTTCAGGTGTGTGGCAAAGTGACTCAGTTATACATACATCCACTCTGTTTTTGTGCAGCCCACACCAAATACAGAGCACATATTTAGACAGATGGTTTTTACTTTTTTAAAGGGTTGTAAAAAGCAAAGACTATGTGATGGAGAATGTAGCACGTGGCCTGCAAAGCCTAAAATATTTACTGTCTGGTCCTTCATAGGAAAGGTTTGCTGACCTTGCTCTAGACCAATGATACTCAACCTTGACTATACACCAAGGTCAATCTTTTAAAAACAAAACAACACAAATAAATAGATAATTCTGCCCTAAACAAACCTGCTGAATTAGGCTCTCCAAACTCTTGTTTGCAGTTTTATAAACTGTTACAGGTAGTTCTGAGGGTTACCAGTGATCACAATGATGTAGACCTTTTCACTTTTCAAACTTGCCTGATGGCTGGTCTTGCACTCAGCCTACCATTAAGCAGAGCTCTGTGTCTATGTTGGGTTAATTTCAGCCTCTCTTTTAGCAGAAGGGATGTCAGGGGAAGGGCTGAGTAAGAGAAGGTCCTCAAGAATGTTTCAACCTTGCCCAGGAAAAATCTGAAAAGTTACAATAAATCACTACTGTATTTGCTGAACACTTTATATACATTTTCACAATGATTCTTGCAGCAAATCTATTAAATTATTATCATGAGGCAACTGAGGCTTAAGAGTGTTAAATAATCCATCCAAGGTTACCTGGTCGTCAAAAGTATGGCTGGACTTAAACCTGGATGTGTCTGCTGCCAGAGCCTAATTCTTAACCAGTGTGCTTTGCTGCCAGGTTGTCATTGAACAGAACCACCAATAGCTGGAGATCTGATAGACCATCTTGGGAGTGGATAGGGAACAGTTTGTGGAGTATATTGATTGATACTCTTGCTCTCTATAAAGCCACAGATTCTGGGAATGTGGGCCCTCTTGATGGCTGTCTTGGAGAGGAATTGGTGGGGGGTGCATCTGGATTTAAGCCCCTTATTCACCTGCAATATTTAAGTGTTGTTGACTTCCAAGCCTTCCAGGCCTAAAACGCCACATACAGACATCTGCCTCTACCCTTTTAGTTCCCAGGGCAAAGTGGAATGCAAGCACATGCTCACTGGAATGAAGGTAGGCAAACAGAGTATAACCTCAATGATGCCCTCTGTAATTATCCAATGCAGAAACCCAATGTTACCTAATCTTTTGGAAGAAACTGAGCCTTAGGGAGATTAATGAACTTATTTAAAGTTGTGCTGATTCTAAGGGTGGTGTCTGTATGGCTCACGCTCTTTCTGTGATCACTGCTGCCTTGCCTGTTGGTAGTTTATGGACCAGCCTGATTCAGAGAGGCCCTTCTTCCCTTCTCCATCTACTTCTTCGGAAACCCATCAGGGCCTTTCCCAATAAAGGGGCAGCCCAGTGATTACTGGGGCCTCCTCAAGAGGCCCAGGTCGGAGCTGTCCCTTCTTGGGCCTCTCAGTGGCCTGGTCTCAGTTGAAGATTTTCCCCTTCAGGAGGCCCAACTGCTGCCACATTGTCAATTGCTAGCTGGTTACCATGGAAACAGGTCTCAAGAGAGATCTGCTTTTCTCCCTTCTTGAATGAGTCCGAGTACAGGGCTTTGTGAGGGGCGTTACTTCCCCCTTCGTGGCCAGGAGAAGCACTGGCTTTGGGTGATGAGTCTTACACAGTTTGCCTGAGGACCCCACTCTTTGTCAGCACAAGATTGCCAATTTTTCATTCTGCAGAATGACTGTCCTTATTTGGAATACATATCCTTTTTCCTTTCTGATGGTTAAAATGCCTTTTCTTTTATGACATGATTATGATAGTAGAAGGAATGATTTAAAAGATGTCATCACTTGGTAAAGTAAAAAGTTTGCTAATGCATGCAACAATATGGATGAATCTTAAAGTCCTTATGCTAAGTGATATAACCCTTGCAGAAAAAGAGTGCATACTGTATGATTCCACTTACATAAAATTCTAGGAAGTGCAGACTAATCTGTAATGACAGACATCAGACCAGTGGTTACTAGGGGTGGGGAGGAGAGAGGGATGGGTTAAAAAAGGTCATGAGGAAACTTTTGGGGGTGATAAAAATATTTCTTATCTTGATTGTGGTGATGGTTTCACAAGTGCATATGTATATTTTTAAATGAGTCAAATGTTAAATTTTAAATACGTGTAATTTAATGTACTTCAGTTATACGTCAGTAAAGTTGAAACAAAGTAGCAGCCTTTTGCTGGTCTTCAATTTTTATTTTTTTGTGGTTTAAACTATCTGTGGAAAACCAAAGTGTGGGAAGCGTAGGGCCCTGTCGCAACATTTCTGGATACAGTAGTGAAGGAGGTAAATCTGCTTCTCCTGTCCTCTCTAGACTCAGCCTCTATCCCCAGGGTTCCTATGACAGGAGAAGGGGATTCTGTAAGCTAATTGGCTCTAAGGCATCTGGAAACTTAATGTGGCTTATTTCCTAAGAGTATTTACATTTTATAAAGAATTCTTGGCTGTGAAGAAGGATCATTTTGGCTACTATAGGTTGTGTGGACAAAGTAGCAGTTGGCAATGAAGTTAAAAGACCACTGTGGCAATATAGTAAAAGATAATGGTGCCTGGAACCAGGGTGCTAGAAAGGGGATGGAGGCAAGTGGATATATTTGAAAGGTAGTGTCTTAGTTAGTGCTGCTGT
Organism: Phocoena phocoena; assembly: GCF_963924675.1. NCBI lineage: Eukaryota > Metazoa > Chordata > Mammalia > Artiodactyla > Phocoenidae > Phocoena > Phocoena phocoena. Next base: position 27,701,004 of record NC_089238.1, on the reverse strand, counting down.
AACAATACTATAGACCATGTGGCTTAAACAACATTTATTTATTTATTTATTTATTTTTTCTGGTATGCGGGCCTCTCACTGTTGTGGCCTCTCCCGTTGCGGAGCACAGGCTCCGGACACGCAGGCTCAGCGGCCATGGGTCACCGGCCCAGCCGCTCGGCAGCATGAAGTCAGACAGATGTAAGGATCTGAAACTCAGGAGGTGAAGCCAGCCTATAGACAGAGATTTAGTATATTGTTGGTACATGAAATCATCAGGAGAGAATGAAATAGTAAATGCATGTTGAATTAAATTCTCTGTGTTTGTTTATTTTAGTCATTTACTTTTTATGTTTCACAGGCCAATCTTTGTTTACATAATGGGGAAAGAAGTCCCTAATTAGTGGCAGGTATAATTGAGAATCCATTGTTTTTTGACTATAGGGAAGGGTGTGGCTTTGGGGATAGAAATGTGGAGTTTGGATTAGAATTATATCCAAGGTCCTCAATCCTTCAGTTTTTATCTGATTATACACTTACTTATTTTTAGAAAATATTCCCTCATTGATGGTCCCACTGAACTTGATATACACCTCCATGAGAGTACTTTTTAACTTCGGCCCCTTTTATGCATTTATGCATCTGTTTCCCCTTGTTCATTAAGCCCCTTGAGGTCAGGTACCATGACTTATTTTGACATGCAGTCAAGGATGGGTGTGCTAAACTGAGTGCTTCATCTCCACAGTTCCCATGTTGAGCTTTCTGGCAAATTACTGTTGACTTTCCCCTTGACATTTATGTACTCATGAGAGCAAATTTAAATGGGGTGGTCCGTGTTTCCAACTGAAAGGAGAATTTTACTCATTGTTAACATAAGGAAGAAATAGTGATTGTATAATGCGTTGTTGAGTCCTAGATTTAAAGACATGTCCTTGATGCTTACTGTACATCTGAACCACTGGACTGATGCTTCTCTTGGCTTTCTGTACAAACACCCAGGAAATCCCTTTTAATTTGGTCCCTGGACTTTCTGTGATTTCCCTTAGCTTGCCAGACCAAATCTTAGCTCTCTAAAAATCACCCAGAAAAGTAACCAAAGATATTGTTTCTGTCAAATGCTTAAGCTGATGACATCAGGATGTTGTCTGTTTGTGTTTACGTCTTAATTTTAAGCCAACTGTTTTTGTGTTTACAGTCTGCATTAATTAATTTAGGACATCATGAAAATGGTTTATGTTTGATGGTTGAGTTTTATAATGAGCAGAATTTCTGCATGGATTTCTTACTCATTTAACAGCTGAGAAGATGTCATTATTTTATAAGCACTACTGATAAATCATTTGGCAAAGGACTTCTCAGTCCTTTAAAATAATTTTTATTTCTTGTGATTTCAATTGTCTCTGCATTTTTCCTTGTAAATAGTTGAAGAGTAAGCACATTTTCAAAGAGCTGTAGGGAGGCTAAGATGCCAGTTGCATTTTAACGATATAGGGCATTATCGTTCTTACTGTAGCCAATTCTCTTTTAAATCATTGCAGTTTCTGCTCTAGCCTCCAGCTATAGAATTCTTTTCAAGCTGGCAGTGAACTTGGCAGGCTGCCAGAAGAAATATAAAGGTGTTTTGGTCCACCAAAGTATTTTGAGTGGTTCTTAGTGATACAGTTTTCTTCAGTACATCTGCAAAACATTTTTCTGAAGTGAATTTTCATGTGAAAGCCTCCTTAATCATCACCAGCATTGTTTGTTTCAATGCAGTTATTTAAGTGCCCCCCTGGGCGCCTACAAAATAAACAAGGGACTCTTCTAAAGAGTTTTAAAAGTGGCAGGTGCTGGGGCTGTGCCCTATTCACTTAGTTTGCAATGACATTTTTGTGCTAATCTATAGACAAACAAGAGACAGGTGACACACCGAATCAAGTACAATGAATAAGAGAAGACGGTGTTAGCCAGTGGGGGTCAGCTCTAGATAAGATGCTTTTCAGGCTAATGCATGCAAGTAGCAACTGCTTTTTAACCCTCTTGCTGTTCGTATTCTGGCTGTAAAGATCTGATATTTAAACTTGTGAAAACCTGATATTTAATCCGATACGTTAACTTTTTTGGTGTTTTGTTTTCTGTATTTTATTTTGGAAGTTTAAAAAAATGTATCTATTATGTTTATATCTGTAATCCATTTTGAGTTACATGTATATAAGATACAGGTTGATTTTTTTTTTTGCATATAGCAATCTAGTGTTCCAGCACCATCCAAGTCCAGTTTTCTTTTGATTAGTAGTTTTTAAAAAATTTTATTGAAGTATAGTTGATTTACAATGTTGTGTTTAATATTATTTTCCATTATGGCTTATCACAGGATATTGAATATAGTTCCCTGTTCTATACAATAGAAACTTGTTGTTTACTTTTTGGTTTTAAATGAAAGCAAAATGAGATTCAAGATTAAAATATCTCCATGTGTCTGTGAATGCACAAGTAAATATGTGTGTATGTTTGTATGTATACACACACATATACGCATTCAAAGAAAAATAATACTATGATTAAGCATGCAAACATGTAAAAATGACCATTTGTTTGCTATTTTGGTCATGAATTCAGTCCACATTTGTTGTATTTCCACAACAAACCACCCTATTTACATGCCAAACATCAACACACATGATGGAACTTAAGAAATAAATGATTAAGCACATTTTTTATATTGTTTCCTCTTTATTGATTACCATGTGAATGTGCAATTTCTGTTTCTAGGGGACTTATTTTCTTTTTTAAAAAGTTTGATTAGTCATCTATTTAGAGATACTTGATGGGAAGTTAATTTTATTATAAATTTTAATGTACGCAAATTATTAACCATTTCTTTTTTAAAGTATTTCTACTTGTGAGTTGGAGACAAAAAGAGTTGTGTGGAAGATTTTTTTTAAAGCTTATTTTTGTGTGTGTATAAAAAATGAAGCATAGCTATTGTAAATAATACTGAATGCATAAAAACACTGTAAAATCATTAAAATATTTCACTGCACTAAGGGGTAAAGTTTTGAGAGCATTTATATACTGTTTAGAAAAAGTTGAAGATTTTGCATATAATACCCCTTTCCCACCACACACAAAAAAGTACTAGACAATAACATTTTATTCAGCCTTTTCCACCTTAAGACTCCTTGGCAAGGTCCATTTTGATTATCGCGATCAAGAACAAGAGTCCTCACTCTTGTTGGTTAGATCTTCAGTATCATTAAGTTTCAAGTTCTCAGTCTAGTGATTTTGGCTCAGCTGCTTCCATGGCAATCAGCCTTGGTTTACAAAAAATGTGTCATTTACTGACTGGCAATCCTAGAATTTTAAGAACTAAAGGAAACTTAGATATCATTTATGTGGCACTGGGAGAAAATGAACTTTATTAAAACTGAATTGAGAATCCATGAGCCAAAATGCAGCACTTCATCTTATTTGGTTGGGCTTGTTTATGATGGGGTAGAGTCCTCTACTAAAGCTAGAGATGACTGCTTGTTGATCCAGCAGCAGAATGGTGGAGGACCTGTTGCCATCGCTAGGAGGGTTGTAATGCGCTGAATTTTATCAGGCAACTCTCAACCAACTAGGTAGTAAGTCAGTGAAGAGAACGGAATTGTCCACTGGCCAGTCTGTAACAAGGCTGCAACGGCTTTCAAATGTGTAGCGTGCTACTTTTCCTACTCAACATATTATGATTGTTTTTCTGTCAGAGAATGGCTCAAGATTTATCAAAACAGTAAAGCCTCCTGGTTGCTAACTCTGGACCTTGGCCATCAGAATCACCCTCCCAACCTTTATCAAAATATCAGTATTTCAGTGCCTGCCAGAGGATGAGAGTAAACAGAATAGGAACTGAAAGAAATAGCAACTTTTGTAGGAATAAACACCTTTAGGGGATATATTGTCTGAGATAAGACTGTTCAGTTTAAATATACTGCAGGCCTTCCTTCCATTTAAAAGTGGGAACAGTTACAATAAGATACAGATTATGTAGGTGATGGATAACTACGGAAAGGAGGTAGCGCCTCTCACTAAGAGGAATAGGTTAGGACATGAATCCCTCTGGTAATTTGATGAAATATATGCCCTCTTTGTGTACGTGCACAAACACATTTACTATATATACATATAAGTAAACACACATATATGATAAAACTTGAGGGAAAACAGAGACCCACTTGAAGTGAATCCACACATCTTCCCAGAGACTGTGGGCACCTGGTTCAGAACGCTATGTTAGAGCATACACAATATTGCCAATACATATTGTCTTGGGGAGGTGGATGACATTAAATTTTGCTTTTGCCTATGACAATCTCATTACCTTGATGGCCAGCACAGAGTGGAAGAACCAACTCTTTGAATTGTATATTGGTCTAACCAAGGTAATTTGCATTTCCACTGGGTTTATACTTTGGAAACCACATTCCCATCTACAGGCTTGTTCAGCAAAGAGCAGGTACTGTAGTATTATCTCCGTTTTACAGGAGAATAAACAAATGTGGGAGTGAAGTGCCTGCCCCAGACCAGTGATCCCTAACCTGTACTCCTGCTGCTACATTGCTCTGACAAGGGCTTTATTTGAATCTGAATCAAATCCTTGCCAAACTTGACTTTTCTTTTTTTGTTTTCATGCACTTGAAGTAGTATGGTTTTGATATGGTTTACCTGTGTTCTTTCCTATGAGCTATTGATTTTGGATGTTTTAGACTAGTATTTGGAGAATTTCTATAGCCAAAGAAAACACATTGCTTTCACCCTAAATAAGACATTTGCAATTACCTGATTTAGCTTCTATGGTTTCCTTTACATGTACTCTTTAGAATCCCTAAATCGTAAACATGTAGTTCCTGCATAGGTTAACGGTTTCATTTCACTATGCCCACTAGAAAATGAAACTGAGAACAGTGGCAGTTTTTCAGGTGGCTAGAATCAATGCAAGAAAAAAAAAATCACAACTGCTACTTGAAATATCCAAATAATTGAGACAAATCTGATCCCCATGATGAGACCTCTAGTCCCTTCTTGGGGCACTTACTACTCAGAACTGACATTTCCCTGCCTCTTTCATCAACATATTCCAGAAGGTTGCTTGTTTAGAAAGGCAGTCGGAATGCTCATCAAAAATAACCACACTTGATATTTATCCCATCTCTTTAACATTGAAGTGTGATCTTGCATCTATTTTCTCACGTGCTTCTCACAACAGCTTTTGAAGGTGCTCAATTTAGGATGGTTGCACTCATTTTACAGGACACTCTCAGACGCTGAGAAGTCAGATGTGGTTCAGTCTGTTGTTATCACTGAGTCCAAGCCACCAGCTTGAAAGATTAAAAATTTAACTAACTATTCTAGAAGTTAATTTAATCTCTTATACATACAAGGTATTTTACCATCTACATCATATTTTCACATCTGTAATTTCATTTTATCCTCATGTATAGAATCACTAAGCAGGGAGCTGGAATCACGTGTTACAGATGGGACATCTGAGGCTGAGAGAGACCGGGGAAAAGAATGAGACTGGAACCAGAGTCTTCTCAATTCTAGCCTTTCCCATTGTCTTGGAGTCCCTGGTCCATTTTACTGATGTGATTGTTATACTAGGGGAGGGCCAATGAAGTTGGTCCTTACTTTACACCTATTTCTTCTGACCCTCCTGTGTCCTTGCAGGCAGCACCTCAATTGACGTTCAAGATTCAGGTAACCAATTATCTTGGTGTTTGCTTAAGAGCACTCATTCTGAAGTACATGAAACTGGCTTAGACCCTTAGACAGATCCCCAGGGGATGACTTACGTGTGCAGTGGTGAAAGTCGATTTAACAAAACCATTAACTTGAGTTTCTGGGAATAAACAGTAGCTGTCACCCACCATTAGAAAATACACAGATAGTGCTTTGTAATCCAGATTGCAAAGTGCCTGAGAATACGACCAAATCAAGGAAAATAACTTTGGTGGTTGTTCAAGTCTGTGTATTGTTTTAACTTTCTGGCCAGGGTGGTTCATTTCAGTGTGGTTTTCAGAAAACTAGATACTGGGTTGTGCCTGCCACGTTTCATCAGTCATGCTGTATTACGAGCATTAGGAGGCCCTGTGAATTCTTTTGGTCTCAGATTTACTGCAAGATGAGGCAGAAATCCATTTATGAATCCAAGGAAAGAGACTGTTAAAGATAGTCCCCCTTCACCAGGGGAGACAGCACATGCTTCTCTCACCATTCTCTTGTGACAGTCCTCCTGCCAAACCCAGTCCCTTCCCCCAAATAAAAAGACACCTCATGTAAAGCTAAATTCAAATAGGGAGAAAACATTTTTCAAAGATCCATGGCTGATTGTAAAATTGTCTTTATTATTATTTTTTTAAACAATCCACAGTAGGCAGCATTACTGATGAGCTTAAGAAACAGCTTCAACATCCATGATCTAATTAATGAGCTTGTGAGAGAACAGCTACTGCTATTATTTTATTTTCTTTTTATTTTTTTTTTGCGGTACGCGGGCCTCTCACTGTTGTGGCCTCTCCCGTTGCGGAGCACAGGCTCCGGACGCGCAGGCTCAGCGGCCACAGCTCACGGGCCCAGCCGCTCCACGGCATGTGGGATCTTCCCGGACTGGGGCACGAACCCGTGTCCCCTGCATCGGCAGGTGGACTCTCAACCACTGCGCCACCAGGGAAGCCTGCTACTGCTATTCTTAAATGCCTGGAATCTGTGCTCATGTACAAGCCAAGTTCATTGATTTTATGCTTTGAAATTATTTTAAAATATTTAATAAGGAATATTTAAAACATACAAAAGACAGAGAGCACTCTACTTGACACCATCATCCAGACAGATCTAACCAATGTGAACATCTTAGCAAATTATCTTCAGATCTTCCATTTCTTATATAAACACAATTTTGTATATATATATACACACACATATACATATATATACACATACATATATATATAACACATATATATACACATGTCTGTAGATACACGTATATACATTGATATACACATTACCCATATACATACACATATGTCCACATATATTTGTAGACATGTATGTTTACACTTACAGGTACATATATACACATGTAGCTTTATATTTGTGCATATATAACTGACTAGAGATGATACTAAAGTCATTATTAACAAGCATACTGTTTGGGGGGTGTGAGGCTCTCTTTATATATTTGAAACCTTAAAACCTCAGTGCAGTATGTCTGCTAATAATTCTTTTACAGAGAACTTCTCTTGTCAGACTCTGTAAGTCTTTGTATGTCTGAAAATGTATTTATTTTGGCCTTCTATTTGAATGAAAATTTAGCAAAATACAGCATTCTAGGTTGACAGGAATTGTTTGTATATTGTTTATTTATGTTTTCCTTTTCAACTTGGATCTATACTTTGTTCCCTTCTGGCATCTGCTGCCTTGCTCTGGTCTGCCACTTGGGATGGGTTACATTTAGACTCATGTACTCAGTGGGAACCACATCTTAGCCACTGTAGGCTTTTGATGTTACTTCATTCAGTGCTTTGTGTTTGTCTCCTATTTCTGCCAAGGAGATGTTAATCTTGTCTTTGACCACATCTTTTATTATTATTTTCATGCTCTATTGCTACACATAGGAGTCAAAGGGGTTTTCATGGACTGGACTATCTACACCATGCTTGTTCTCTACTGAAATAGATATAATGGAGTAAAACTAAAGGTTTAAATTATTAATCTTACTATGATTGAGTGTCATGTGCTTAAAAAGAAAAGAAGTAATTGGTGGACAAGAAAGAATTCACAGAAAATAAACGCTTAACAAAACTGAAAATAAAATACAGACACCAAATCGCCGAATGGTGAAATAATGAACTGATAAACCAGCAGAGGACATTCTTCGAAGTGCAGAGCCAGAGGGCAAAATTTAAATTATGGATAAAAAGGGAAGAAGCACAGAATAAGTGTAAGAGATGAGATATCTAATGTGTGTTATAGAAAGAGAAAACATAGATGGGAAGAAGTTTAAAGAAGTGGTAATAGAACAGGTGAATAAAATTCCCTCAGAGAAATTCTTGAGTGTTCAGATCAAAAGGCACACTAAATGCTAGGCAGGTGCTTGGAAAAGGGATGCATATAGACATGTGCTCTTTTTGAATTATTGGGATACTTAGAGAAAAAAGCACACAGTTTTAGAATAAAGAAAGAACATGGTGACCGTTAAGGAAGGAGAATCAGTCTGGTATCCAGTGTCTCACCTGCAATGTGAAAATGCTAGCAGGAATAGAAAAGAAATTCCACAATTCTAGCGGGGAGTGGGGAATGATTTTGATTTCAACATTCTTGGATCCTCTCAAACTATTCTCCATGTGTAATAAAAATAATATAATAATGATTGTAATAACAAAGTCCAGGAATAAACATTTACTTAAAATATAATTTTGTTTTAGGTTGCAGGCAGGAGTGTGAATAGATGCTGCTTAATTCTTGATAGAGAACTGTAAGCTTGTTCATGTTTGTTAATATTTTAGTGGGGAATCATTAGTGGCACAGAACAGAAAGATACTGATGCTAGTTCAAGGAAATGTGGCTTATTTGACAGGGAAACTCAGGGTCACAGCCAGGCTCATAGGAAACAGAAATTAGAAGTGAGTACAAACGAAAGCCTCCCCTCAGTTTCAGGAGCTGCTTGGTTCTGCCTCTTTCCCTGAGTGGCCACATGGTATGACATATCTCTCTTCTTGGTAGCTTCTCTGTGAGCTGTCTGTATCTATGTGCACACAGCCCACAGTGCCACAAGTCACGTCTACAAACTGGACCCATTCAGGACTTAACAGCCACCATCTTTGCGACTCTTAATTCAGTTCTCAGGAAGAAAAGTACAGCTGGTTGCTAGGCAGCCAATGAAAGCCTGGCCTCGGGTTATGTGTCTCATTCAGGACCAATTAGCTAGGCTGGGGTGTGGTGGGGTCATGAGGTATTACATGGCTTAGTGGGCCTGCCTCTTCATAGGGCATAAAGATAAAGGATGCTGGCAAGTAAGAAGTGAGCTGATGGCAAAGACAAGGAAACGTGCCCAGTAAGGAGAAAGGCTGTATGACTGGCCAGTCATAGCGTAGAAGTAGGGTAGCTCAGTGATTCTCAATGGAGCTAACCTCTTATGGGAACACCCTACTTAGGAGAAAGTCCTTTCTGATGTCAAATTAAAATGTAACTCATAAATATTTAACCAGATATGCTTTCCTGAGCAACTCAGAGAAATATTCTTCTACTTCCTCTGTGGCAGCTCTTCAACTATCTGAAGACAGCAATTAATATCCACAGCCTACTCATCATCTTTTCTCCAGGTTAAAGAGTCTTGCCTAAATTATTGTTAACGTTAAGATTTTTGAGGGAGAAAGAAAAAAAAATTACACTACTCTTGCACCTTGTAGGTACTTCTATAATTGCACGTCTCACTGTTTGGTAAAAATTTATCTGCCTTGCATGCTAGATCATAAGCTTTTTGAGGTATTGTGTCCAGTCACCTTTTGAAATGATTTGGTTCCATGCCAGGAACATAGTAGGTGCATAAAGAAATGGATGTTAGTCAAAATAATCTTTTCTTTGAATCATAAGGTGTTTTATTTTTAAATTCTCAACAATTCCATCCTGTTGGTGATTATTTTTTTTTTTTTTTTTTCTGTTGGTGATTATTTAAGCATAAGACAGAAGTGGTAAACTTGAGAGCCTCTTACTGAACGTATTGTGCATTAAGACTTAACAAAGTGCCCTCTCCTTTAGTGGCTCTTTCTGGCAGGTGTCTTCCAAGTTGATGTGCATGGGAGTCAGTCACAGAGGGTTTTCCAAGGCACACTGGAATTTAGCAAAAATGCAGAGGTACAGTGTCAATTTTCTTGGAGTTGCTTGATCATTTGCGGGGAGGAAATGAAGCCCCATTATTGATTTGTCCCACTGGGGTACTGAGTGACAGCCATTAGTTTTAAACCATAATTGGCATTTTGAAAACACACACACACACACACACACACACACACACACACACATACACACACACAGTTGTGGTTTCTCAGACTTAGTGACCAGAGGTTCCAGGGAGCAAGGGATGAGGTTAGCCCATGAGATAATATTCACCTCTGGAATCTTATCGCCCCGGTAATATATATAGCAATCCACTGTTTACTTAGGGAGATAAAGTAGCTTAAGGTTTGACAGTTGGGGTAAAGGAGCAGGTGCACTGTTCAAACTCTGAATCAAACTGTCTTATAAGGAAACGTTCATCCATATAAATACGTGACATCTAGAAAAAAAACAATCTAATCCAAACTGAGTTGGCCAGTTTCTGTTCTGTAGACACTGTTAGGGGGCCTAAGGAGAAATTAATACTTAAGTGATAGGATTCCGAGTGCTACTGCTCTCCAATCTGCTTATTACAGCCTTACATTGTTCCTTATCTGACCCAGATTTTGAGTCACTACTTAGAACTTAATTTAAGGAGGGGCTCAGTGTAATGAGTTTCCAACTCTGTGCAGAAAACAAATTTGCATTTTTCCAACTGATTAGTTTCTCTACTGATTAACTCAGCAAGGTCAACTTTTGGTCACTGATGCTGCTGATACACACAGCTGATATTTTCCAGTTTCAGAGCTGGGAGGTCTAAGTTGAAGCTCTTGTTTTTGTTACTGAAGACCAAACTAGAACATTCCGGAAGAGAAGGAAATGCTGGAGTACCCACACATCTACCTGGGTGCTTATTAGTCTCCGTTGCTCAGGGCCTCAGTGAAGGAGAAGCTCCCCTCACCTCCTCTGCCTTCCTAGCTCCCACTACAGAGTCCTTTAATGAAAAATTTCCAAGGTGGCCCATGGCTTTCATTTCATGATTTCACTGGAAACAGTGTGAAGTAGAAAACAAGTGCTTTGCATACAGAAGGACCTGGATTGTAATCCCCAGTTCCACTACTTTCAAAGCTATGTAACCTTGAATTAATTCTGTGCCTTGGTTTCCTTATCTATAAAATGGGGATAATAGCTGTTGCCTTAAGTTATTAGGATCAAAAGAGGAAACATATGCAAAAATGCCTAGCTTAGTGCTTGGTACATAGTAAGTGATTAGTAAATGTTAATTGTCTTCTGTTATTGAAGTCCTAGGTCACATATGATGGCTGATTAAGAAAGCAAACTCAGCATCACTTATATTACTCCCACGTCTCAAGCCTTCTCCGAAATTGCCCAAATCATTTCTGCCCCTGGGTCCACTAGTTGGACAACCCTGTCAATTCAAGCTCCACTCAAATGCTGCATCCTTCATGAAGCCTTACGATCACCTGGCCCACAGATCACTTCCTCTTTTGAATCCCTTTCGCTTTTATTTACTTTCTAACTAGTAGATCCCTAATTATAGGGCACATACTACTGATGGTGCCATGATGACTTTAAATAAAAGAAAAATGATCTGAGATTATACAGATACATAGCAGGTCTCAGCTTTCAGCAGGCGAGAATATCTAGTTGAAATTTTATAACATGGTTTTATTTTTAGTGTGTTCCCTTTTATATTTACTAAATTTTAGAAAATGAGGTTTCCATTTATGGTAGTGGTCTAACGTTTCCTTTGACTACGGGGTTAATTAAGGAGAAAATAAATGATTTCATTTATATAAAAATACTGAGTAAATAATAATAATTCCACAGCACATGAATATGGCAAAAGAAAAACCACATTGGATTAGCATGCATATGACTGAAATTTAAGAAATATCAGTCTGTTCCGCTTACATAGAAGTACATTCAAGTGGGCTGCTGTCGTTTAAGTTTTTATATTGCATCCTACTCTTTGAGTCCTGTCTTCCTTTCAAATAGACCGTTAACCTCTTGGAAAAGAACGTCTGGCACTCTTTTGCAATTTACTATCCTGTCTAATAGGCCTGTAGGTTCATTTTCACAATAACTACTTATTACATGATTGAAGAAGAAGGTAACTTATTTATTGACCCAGACTTGTAAGCTGGCAGACACTCACAGGAATATAATGCAAAGGAAAATAGTTATGCTGTGAACATGAAGAATTTACATATAATTAAGGTTATGTACATAATTAAGAATGTATATAATGTACAATTAAAAATTATAATAACAAAACTGTGACTCACCTACTGTTACTTTTCTTCCTTAAAGGCTTCTCAGTTTTTGCTGGGTGCAGAATATTAGTATGAGCCCAGCAACCATAGAAAACGCTGGAACACATTCCTACTAGCTGTTAGATTTAAAGTAAGTTCATCTTTGAGCCTCTACCAACAGGGACTGTCTGCTGTGTCAATCAGTGATGAGTGACAGCTGAAGAGAGGAGAATTTTGATGTGGTGGCCCTTGTCAGCCCCTATTCATCATAGGAATTATTCTCCATTTTGATTCTTGGGAGTAGTTCTGGTGCTAAAGAACATGAAATTCTTCGTTAAATTTAGTGTATTGCCCATGCACTCGCACACCTCAGAAATGGCTCCTGCACCCTCCTCAGCAAGGAGTTTCATTTGCTTAAAAGTAAGTCTCCATCTGTCAGGAAGAATGACTGTTCATCAGTTATTCCAAGAGAGTTCCTGATCTTACATGATCAGATCACAGCATTGGCAATATGGAAACAGCCCACTTCCCGTTAACGCCACCAGTCCCCCCATCTCTGCAGGATTCCCAGAGTGCCCCACTCCAAACTAGAAGTGGCCACCTCTCCCCCCTTCCATTTTGCTTTAAAATGATGTACAATAGAACACTGAGAATGCTTCTTTAATCAATCCTGGCCTGCAAGATGGCCCTCTTGTCAACCTTTTCATTTTCCAACATTCAGATGTACAGAAAAAGTCAGTCATTCTTATGGTGGTGTACATGTCTTTAGGTACAGCACTGTAATTTTTATTTCTTTTTTCCAGGTGGTTAATCTCCATGTTGTCTGCTGAGTAGAAATTATAACAGAAAAATTCTTTACTCTTATGACCTTGCTGCTGCTTTGAACTAACCATTTGGAGTCACAAAATCAGGATAGCACTTATGGATTCCAGTAACTCATGTTTAACCTGGAAGAATACAATCATGATTTGAGGAGAGAAATTTGATTATATATAGGATATGGATCTATAACCAGATAATGTGTGGTGTTAGGTTTTCTTACTGTTTTACAGTTTGATTCTTGATGCTTCTAGGGAAAAAACAAAAACCCCAAAAGCCCATTTTAAGCATACAAGGTCAGTGTTGCAATAATGAGGTTAATTTGTAGAGAATATTAATCAGGGATCTTTTATTTGCTAATGGAAGAACCCAATTCAAACTAGCCTAGGACAAAATAACTTTTGTGTTTTTTTGTTTGTTTGTTTTGTTTTGTTTTTGGCTTATATGGTCTGTGAAGTTTAGGTTCCTCGCTTGGGATAACTGGAGACAAGCACTAGGGTTTGTCTTCTTCCTTTCTATACATTGACCTCATTCTCTATTTATTCTTTGTCATTGCAAAAGGGCCTCACAAATCAATGAATTTCTGTTTCACAAGAGAGAAAGTGCCCATTCTCCAGGAAGATCCCAGGAAAGAACTCTGACTCTCCCAGCTTGTGTCATGTGCTTATTTCTTGGGATGTCACTGTGGTCATGGAGGCAGGGTCATATATATAGATGTATTTCACAGTTGGAACACGTGTTAGAATTTTGGATGGGGATTCTGTAGGGGCTGGCAGCAACCAAAAAGAAGGAGGTGGCTCAAACAGTCTTGGGGAGCTAGGCTTTCATCCTGATTTGTATCTACTATTAAGAACTGAGAGAGGAAGATGAGAAGAGTAGGTTAGAATGATGATGAAGTTGAACAGATGATAGGAGGAAAAACTATCTCTTGAGGCCATGTCTACCAAAATCTACTCTTTGATTTAGGGTATAGGCAACATTGTTGTAAAAAAAGAGCTCCTCAAATACAGACTTACGAGACAGACACTTACGTCTCTCTCATGATACAGCCCAGAATTGGGCAGGTGATACAGGTTGGTTAAGCTGCTTCGTTCCATGAGATCATCCAGGGGTCTAGGTTACTTCTATCTTGCTGGTCTGCCATACTCCTAAATACAGCTCCCCTGGTTAATCTGGCTCACATCATTACCTCTGCACACCAGCCCCCAGGAAGGGAAAAGAAGGAATAGAGGCCAAGAGCTTCCTTCCAAAAAATTATCATCAGCAAGTTGCATACGTGTTTTCTGCCTGCATCTCATTGGTCAAAACATATTCATATTGTCACACCTACCTAACAGGAAGGCGGGGAAAAATAATCTTTAGCTGGGTAGCCATGTGTCCAGGTAAAGCTCAAGAGGTTCTGTTACTATAGATTCTGGGAAACAATTAGCATTCTACCATACCTAAAAGTGGAAGATCACTTAAAACTGCTCTAGCTTCAATGGTGGTGAAAGGAAAGTGTATTCAATGTTTATGAGGCTGATTAAAATGTAGCCTGGCGAGTGTAGATTCATCCAACATGTAGATAATGAGCTTATATATCCCTATTACTTGTTGAGCCTCCTTGTTAAGAAAAACATCCTTTGTTTTGCCACTGAAGCTACATTTGTTTTGCCTTTTAAAAATTGTGTCTGTTAAAAGGTAGATTGGGTCTATGGTATAATAATATTTTTCCCAGTTTAAGTGTTATTAATAAGGGTGAAGGGTGGAGAGAGACTCTCTTAGCTTGGAAGAAATGATATGCATTTATTGTGGCATTTATAATGAAGCCATTTGTACAGTCATCATTGTTTTGCCTCTCTTATGTAATTTTTCCTAGGCATTCTCCAGCAGTTTCTAGGAGTAGAAAATGCTGGCCCTCATAACATCTGTCCCATCTTAGGCTAAACTAGCCTTCTCTTCTCAGGTCTCCAAGCAACAGAATCTTAAAAATGAAATATTCATTTTCTGAAACCTAATTTAATTTTAGCAATGACTAGGTTGCAGAGCTTATCAGATCACAGAATCCTAAAAATTCCCTGAATTAACAGTCCTTTCTTGGTGATGGAGTTTTTGTGTTGTCATTGTTTACATTATTTATTTATTGCTGCACCTTGTTAAAATGTACACACTCAATTTTAACCTTGGTTTGTCTGACAGTGATTTACTCATTTGTGATCTAGAGGTAATGAGAAACACTGTAGGCAATCATCTTGCTGTCAATAAATGAAATACATCGTTATTTTTCTAAAACAGGGATTAATGTTTCCCCAAATGTAGCTTCTACCCTTACTAGAAAATAAACAATTTTTTAAGCTTTATTTTTGGAGCAAATTCTGAAGTATAGTAGTAAAAAATTCATCTTTCATAACTTCTGGAGCTGATGAGTCATTACTGACATGTAATATCCAATTAAATCAGTGACAAATGTAATTGTGTGTCATGCACCATGGGGGTGATAAATTGTACCACATTCTGAAAGTCATGTTTTGGTAAATGCTGTTTTGCTGAAAGACTGCAATTATACCCTGCCTTGAATGGGGTGCCTTTGTTTTAAACACAGGGTAATGGAGTTCTAAATAGAGAGATCATGTTAACAAAGACATTTCAGAGTGCAGTGTAGCCAAGCTAACCAGCAGCTGAAGTTTTCCTACCACTATCATTTTCACTTGCAGCCAGAATCTATCTTAATTCCTCAAAGTAAGGTTGTTCCTAAAAAGTTTAATTCAATTGACTTCATTTTTTTCTGAATATCATGGACCATTTTGGCTAATACTATCTACTTGAAATTATGTGACACTGCACGTTCCTGCAACAAAGCAGAAAGGCAGGAAACCATCTAATGAGGTTGGCTTATATTCAGACATATGGGAAGAATATGAGAAATTTACCATTCTTTAAAATATGTAAGCAGAGAAGATGGACAGTTGGGTTGAATTTTGAATTTATTAGATAATCTTTCATTTCTTTGCCTTAGCTCGTAAACTTTCCTTTGCTTAGCATATGTGTTTTATGACTGTGTCCACACTGTTTTTATGTGTGTGTCTGGTCTACAACTAGACCATTCCTGATTCTTGATTAAGGAGATTTGGTTAAGTGGTGATGATCATAAGTTTTTTAGGTAAGAAAGAATCAAGCATTTAGTTTTACATCATGATTGCTTTGTCCATTAAACTAAGCTTGTTGAATTTCATAAATAGCTAAGCCATTCTAAGCCAATTATATTACTGGGACAGTTTTCTTCATTGTTTTGCTGAGGGTTGTCTTACTGTGCTTAAAATAATAGTGATAGTAACACACTGTAGTAATTGAGAACCTCTAATATGCTTAAAATGATGATAATTTTAGTGATTTTCAAATTGTGTGAATTAAGCTTCAGTACCTGGATCCAAATTTGCTCCTCTATTCAAAGATACATTGTCTTTGTCTTTGATAAGACTGTTACATAGTAGAGGAAAAATAGAATGCAATATAAGAATGCCAGGTGTTTTCCTTTGGCACAAATATTCCTAACAATATCTGGATATGAGAGAGATTAATTATGGAATACAATTTACATTTACTAGTCATATTTATTGTAACAATATGGAAGTATTTCCATCTATCATGGGTGAGCAGAACAATCCATTTGCTAAGAACAAATAGAAACATTGAACAGAGTTTAAAAAGATATCTTTTTGAATGCATTAGAGAGACACCAAGGTAGGAAGATTTGAGAGTTCGAGATCCTGGAGGGCAAGGAAGTGAAAAGAAGTGAGCCTAATAGCCTAAGCCACTTTTCCACTCAGAGCAATTGCTAATTCAAAAGTAGTTCAAGGCAAAGATGAGAAAAAAATAAGTAGAGAGTAGTAGAAGGAAGCTTATAAAAGGATGAGAATCTAAGTGGAAACTCTTAAAATTTAGATGAGATGACTAAATTCATAAAAATACAACTTATCAAAACTGACTTAAAAAGAAAGCAAAAATCTGAATAGTCCTATCTAGTAAAGAAAAGAATTTCTCAAGAAAAACCTTCCCACAAAGAAACTCTGGCCTCAGATGGGTATACTAGTGAATTGGACTAAACAGTAAAGAATTGAATAATACCAGTCTTATGCAAACAGAGAGAATACTTTCTGATTCATTTTATGAAGGCAGCATGACCTTGATAGCAAAATCTGTCAAAGCATTACAGTAAAGGTAATTTGCAGACCAATCTCTAGAAAACATAGATGTCCAAAATTCTAGCAAATAAAATCAACAGATGTGTAAAAAGGAATCTGTTTGGTTTAACATTTTAAAGTCACGAAAATTTGCCGTATGAATGGAATAAAAGAATAATCTCAATAGATACAGAAGATGCGTTTCGTTAAATTCAACATCTGTTTCCCAGAAAAAATTCTTAACTAGGAAAAGAAGGGAAATTCATAGCTGATAAGAAGTATGTCTAAAAACACTTGCACTAAATATATTTAAGAGCAAAATGTTGGAAGTTTTCTCCCTTGAAAATGTTGACTAGTAGCGTCGCTGTATTAATCACCACATCAGAGGTTCAGTGCAGTAAGGGAAGGGAAAGAAATGGATTGGGATTGTAGTAGAAATAAAGATGTCAGCTTGTTTTCTTTCCTTCTGTTCACATGGCAAGTTACGTTACATTTTAAAGTAGGCTCACAACTGAGGGCTTTTTGCAGGCAGCACTCCCAGCATTCTTCAGTTGCCTCAGGTAAACATAGTCCTCTTGCTCAAGGTCACAGCCCCTTCTCTGGGGCAGCTTTATGTGGGTCTATAACGTCGACTGGGGTATGTGGGTATATAAAGTCGTGGCTCCTTCATCCCAACTTGAGCATCCTAGCTTCAGAGTACCATATGGAGTTGGCCAAGGCCTTTGTTGAGACTGCATCACAATCTAACTTCTCCTGCTGCTCAGTCCTATTTTATTTACATTCCTTCCATGAGAGTTGATTTGAAAAGCTGCCTAATAAACCTATTGCAGGCTAGCCTCTATCTTAGATTCTGCTTTCTGGGGAACCAGACCTGCAACAGACGGTACTGACCGTCTAGTAGTGGTTGGAGACAGCAGATGCTAAGATGAGATTTTGAGGCTGGATTACCTGCTGCCTGAGTGGCAATGAAGACTCATCATTAGTGGTAAGTGGAACACAGACAGCCTTTGGCATGAGGCAGCTATGCAGTTTAAATTAGAGTTTTTACTGGTGGCAAACTGGGATAATACACTGGCAGAATGGAATTCACCAACTGGTGCAATAGCAGGCATTTCAGAACATATAACATATAACGTGTTTGTAACCATAACAAAAAGGAGAGTAGACTTAGATGGCTGTTGCTAAGCTTCACTCATGCCTTGGAAAAAGGTAACAAAAGGCTGCAAGTGATAAATTGGCAATTTAAAGGTAAGAAGGAAATCCAGAGGGCTTCCTTGGTAGCCTGTAAAGAGACCTTCCTCTCCCATAGCCTAAAAGCAGAGAAAGCTGAAGACCAGGCCCAGGACTTTATCATGAACAACAGAGCTCTAAACCTAGGCATGTGCTAGGTCTGAATGTGTTCTCACCCCACCCCCAAATTCATATGTTGAAACCTAACCCTTAAGATGAGAGTATTTGGAGGTGGGCCTTTAGATGATTAAGTCATGAGAGTGGAACTGTCATAGTTAGTGCCCTTATGAAAGAGGCTCCACAGAGCTTTCTATCCCCTTTTACTATGTGAGGACACAGGTTGAAAGTACCTTCTAAAAGGAAGCAGTTTCCCACCAGATACTGAATCTGCTGGTATGATCATTTTCGACTCCCCAGCCTCCAGAACTGTGAGAAATAAATGTTTGTTGTTTATGAGCTGCCCAGTCTGTGGTATTTTGTTATAGCAGCCTGAACAAACTAAGACAGCATGTCGATTATACCTGGGTCTAGATCAGGAAAGAATAAAATTGAAACAGACTAGAACCTTGAATCTCAAGGTTCCCCAAACTTCTGAACCTATAGAAATGGTGCATACCTCTATTAATAAATTGCTGCTTCCCCCTTCTTTGACAGTTGCAGACATTTCTCCCTTTTAAGACACATGCCAACCCCTCTTCCAGGATCTGCCCCCGGTTTCCTCCTGGCCAATATGCCCATAAATAACAAGGGTCAAATACGAGATAGCTTGGGAAGGGTTATGCTAGGCCTGGTAAGGGAGAAAAGGGATTAGACTTGAAAGGAGATACAGGATGTAGCCAATATGTCCAAGCAGGAGCCAGGAAATATGCTTAGGACTGTATTCTGAGTGTGCTGGATCGAGGAGGAGAACATAAGATTTGATAAAACACAGTTTATTGATTTTGGAACACTCCGTCAAGATACAGAGTTTAACATCCTGGCAAGGACCCTACCAGACAGCACAAACACTAATGTTAGAGTGGCTCCTGTGACATGGAAATAGTAACAGCCTACAGAAAAGCTGGTGAAGCCAGAAATGCTATAGTAAAGAGTCGCTATGCCAGACAACAGGAATAAAAGGCTCAGAGAACTAGGAATGTTGGGTAGATACATGTTGTAAGGTCAGAAAAACCATCAGGTGTCTTCGGCCCTGAGGCAGGGCCAGACAGATGACAGCATCAACTGCAGTCTACCCCATGTACCTCTTAGATTCATTTCTTTATATAATTTCTGGAAGTAACTCCCCTAGGATTCCCACTAGTCTCTTTCCCCAAAGGAAACTTAAGAAAGGAGAAGGTTAGTGGGAGAGTCTGCAGCACCTGCCACTTGCATCTGGTCTCAGAACTGTAATCGATACTCACCATTTCCCTCTTCTACTGCCATTCTAGACTCTCCTCACCCTTAGCGAGCACCTCTGCTGGGCTGAGTGACTTACCCGGTGGTGTGATACAGATCCTTATTTCTGAGCAGTCTGAGCTCCTGAGCAGTCTGAGTTACCATGCTCTACTTATGTATTTACAGGTATCATTGGCAAAGGGAGACCAACAAGCACTCAAGGGGATCCCTGGGTACCGAACATATTCTTCCCGGCCATCATTATGTAACCATAGTTCCAGTTCTTCATGAGATTTGGGTAGACAAAGATGTCTTCAGAGGGCATATAAAACATTCACTCTAAGAGAAAAAAAGATACTTTTTATTACATAAAATCAAGAATTTTTTTAGATCAAAAAACTTCAAAGGAGCGAAAAAAAATTCACAAACTATGCTCAACATTCAGTAATAACCTAAATGGAGAAAGAATTTGAAAAAGGATAGATACATGTATATATATAAGTGAAAAACAAAATCCACAGAGTGAGATAATTGATTTTTAAGATATAAAAATATGCTGATAGCAATCCCACTACTGGGCATATGCCCTGAGAAAACCATAATCCAAAAAGAGTCATGTACCACAATGTTCATTGCAGCACTATTTACAATAGCAAGGACGTGGAAGCAACCTAAGTGTCCATAGACAGATGAATGGATAAAGAAGATGTGGTATATATGTACAATGGAATATTACTCAGCCATAAAAAGAAACGAAATTGAGCTATTTGTAGTGAGGTGGATGGACCTAGGGACTGTCATACAGAGTGAAGTAAGTCAGAAAGAGAAAAACAAATATCGTGTGCTAACACATATATATGGAATCTAAAAATAAAAAATGGTTCTGATGAATCTAGGGGCAGGACAGGAATAAAGACGTAGACGTAGAGAATGGACTTGGGGACATGGAGTGGGGGAAGGGGAAGCTGGGATGAAGTGAGAGAGTGACATGGACATATATACACTACCAAATGTAAAATAGATAGCTAGTGGGAAGCAGCTGCATGGCACAGGGAGATCAGCTCGGTGCTTTGTGTCCACCTAGAGGGTTGGGATAAGGAGGGTGGGAGGGAGACGCAAGAGGGAGGGGATATGGGGATATATGTACGCATATGGCCGATTCACTTTGTTATACAGCAGAAACTAACAACACTGTAAAGCAATTATACTCCAATAAAGTTGTTTAAAAAATCTGCTGATAGATGTTCAGCTAATATAAGGAAATTACAGATCACATAGAAGGAAAAGATTAACCCAATAGAAAATGGGCAAAAGACTTAGGCCTCTCACAAAGGAAGAGATCTAGATGGCCAATAAGTACACACAAAGCTACATGTTATTAGTCATAAACAAAATGTGAATTGAAACCCTAGTGGATATCACTTCAGTCTTAACCAGGATGGCTAAAGTACAGACGATAGAAAACACCCAAGAGTTGGTGAAGACATGGAAGGACTGAACTTTCATAAACTGCTTGTCTGGAAAGATAAGTTAGTACAACTACTTGGGCAGTATCTGCTAAAGCTGCACATACACAACCTACGTAGTAAACGCAAATATATACATACACGCACCAAGTGGCCAGAACAAGAATGTTCATAATAGTATTTTTAGTAGTCAAAAACTGATAATGGTCAAATGCCCACTTAACAGTAGAATGGAGAAATAAATTGTAGTACACTCAATAAAAGACAAACAAGTTAATACTTTATGATTTCATTTATACACTTTTAAAAACCAGGCAAAACTAATAAAAGGAGGAGGGTTAGTCACTGAAAATGGGCACAAGGGGGACTTCTGACGGGGGCAGTGATGTTCAGTTTCTTGATCTGGGTGGACACATGGATGTGTTCACTTGGAGAAAATTCATCGAGCTGTACACTGACGACTCTGCACTTTCCTATAGATATGTTATACTTCAGTTAAAGTGTTAAAAATGAAGGTAGCCAATCAGCCAGATCCTAGGAACTAGCAACTTCTACTTAAAAACAAAACACTGTTGTACTTGCTACCAGATGAAATGTTGTTGGAGTGGTTCAGCATGATGCCTTTTGTATGTTTCATCAGCTCACCAAGTTTGTTCCCTCCCTCACATGCCCAGGTATTCTCTAGCCTATCAGCCTATTTTTCCTCACAGTACTAACTGCTGTTTGAAATTGTTTACTTGTCATACTATAATGTAGGACAGTACAAACAGGGATCTTGTCTTTTGTTCACTGCTGTATCCTTTGCACCCAGATCAGTGCCTGGCACATAGTAGGAGCTCAATTAATATTTGCTGAGTGAAGGAGAAAAAGTGGTAAGAATATGCATAAAAAGACAAAGGCCTTTGCTTGATCAGAACAAATGAATACTGGGTTTGTTCAGTGATATTCCCATTTTATAGCTACCTACAAGCATCTGTTATTCTTAAAATTAGTGTAGAAAATATGACTTGTTACTGTGAATCTGAAGCTCCCTATCGCCTAATTTCTATATTTCCCATCAAAACAACTATTTCTAAACAGTATTTTCCATATTTTCAGTTTCTTAGGGACACAACTATGCATTTAAGTAGAAAAGACTGAATGTGATAAAGTGATGAAGTGGATGGGCTAGATTATAATCATTACAAAAGTTGAAGGAGGAGGCTATTCTCTGGGGTGAAAGCAGCCAGAGAAGTTTCTGGAAGAAGATGGGTCTTGAGTTTCTGTGAATAATGACTAAGATAGGAGAAGGGACAGGGCCTTTGAGTGAGAGAGGCAACATTGAAACATGAAAGAGGGGCCTTTGTCCATATCCCTCTGGCTGGGATCCAGGGCAACCAGACAGCATCGGGATCGATTGTGGAAGCCCCAGAGAAGTAGGAGGACATGTGTTTCAAGAGCCCAACATAAATGTTCAAGCACCTGGGGCAGCATCCAGTTCCAGCTCATTGCCTTCCTCTTCTATTCCCAGAATCACATTCATTATTATTGTTGATGAAAACTGCAGGATTTGCTTGTGGCGATGATGTTACTGGTAGGGGAGGTGTGCACGTGTGCGCCAATTCTTGCAGTGTCATAATAGTATTTATTCACTTCCCTAATTCACTAAATTTGTTCCTTTTACAAGCAGTGGTACAAATCTTTTTACGTCCATTAAATAATAATTGAATGTCCATTGTGAGCTAAGGACTGGGGGCAGAAAGATGAAAGACAGTTTTAGCTTTTAAGGAGTTCACTGTCTAGTAGGGCAGAAATAGCAACACAAATAATGACTATTTGGTGTGATACGTATGGCGTCAGAATTATATTTAAAGTACAACAGGAATAGATGGAGACAGTAATCAAAACTGGTGCAGGGTGCTTTCAGGGACAAGGACAGATAATTTGACACGTCCATTTGGAACTCCTGGGACATAGTGATCTGGTTGTTTTGAATAAGTGATGTTGTCATTGCCAATCCCGAGCTAACGAAAAGAGAAAAAATGAGGGATAAGCAGGAGCCATAGTTGACAGCTCAAGGGTTAAATCCAGCCAGAAAACAATGGCCTATTTGGCCTACAGAGTTAAAAGAGAGAGTAAAAGATTAGTTATCATAATTGCAAAGTAGGGAGATTACAAAAAGATCTGGATTAACAGTTTCCCTTGAGACAGTGAACGATTTGGCAACAAGTGGATTGTACTCTCTGGTTTGCCATGGTCCCCACCCAGCACTGCTCATGCAGCTGCTCTTCTCCCTGGCCCCTGTGTGGATTTGAACTTGATCCCTATTTAATGCGACGGTGGGGTCAAAGACCATCTGAGAGTGTCTGTAGCACATAATACTGGGTAATAAAAATCTGTACTTTTGGGTTATGTGAAGATGTTACATACGCGTCGGGGAAGACCATTAACACATGGTCATATGTTAAAAGCATTTCACAAATCTGCTATGGGTTGTACACTCATTGATTAAGACATAACCTTAAAGAATGGAATCACTAGCATCATTCATGTCCTTAACATATTTCATTATTCCAGAGTGGCTGTGAGGATCAAAATAGGATAGCAAATATAAAAGTGTTGTGAAAAAAAAAAAAAAGTGTTCTGTAAAATGGCTGTGGTTTACAAATACAAGAGAGGATATAAAGAACAAAACGAAAGATACAATAAAACTTTCATGATGGCAGAATAAATTTGAGCATGTGCAAGCAGGGGAAGAGAGTGGCATCTGAAGGAATCCTCTAAATTTTAACAAATAACATAAAATTTTTGTATTGGGTAGACTGGGGAGGCATCCTGGTAGTATTCTAGTTCTACTTTCAGAATCAAGGAATGGCTATTGTGGATTAATATAATATGCCCACATTGTTGATGACCCCAAGACACATATCTTAACCTCCTGCTTACAAATCTATTACAGACCCACTCTTCATGAATTTAAGCCTTTCTTGAGCCTGTTAAATGGTTCAAGAAAATTACAGATTAAAAACAAAACAAAACAGGAGAGCTATTAGGCACAAGCAGTACAGTGAATCAAAGTAGATTAGAAACCTTGCAGTGGACGTATCTTTCCTTGGTATTGAATCCAGCAAGTGGAGATGGCTTACAGTTAATAGGCTTGCTGGGTTTTCTCTCTCCCTCATCAGAAACTTGGCTCCTTAAATGGCAACTTTCTTCTTATGTTTAGTAAAAGTAGAACTCATACAAATAATAAACCTCTAACGGGGTCTCACTGTAACCGGTAAAGATTTCCTCTCCTTTCTCTGGATAAAAGGGAAAGAAATGAAGCTAGTGGGCAGGAGAATAATTTCTCTGAGCACATTTTCCAGAAGTTCCGCCTTTTTGCCAATTTGTATTGTAAGCTGATAGGATGACATTATGTCTGTTCAGATCAAAGGTAAAACGTATTAGAAGGAGCAATGTAAAGGCAAACCAGTGATAAGTGTGGCGCCCTTTAATATATTGGGTTGGCCAAAAAGTTCATTTGGGTTTTTCCGTAACATAGTTATTCTCTCATCAGCCAACAGAGCAGTCCCCCAGCCTCCTCCTGGCTAAATTCCCCTAACCTTAGGATCTGGCCCTGAGTGGGGAAATTTTGTTTGGTTAGTCAGGATGAGAGTCTTGAGAGTTGGGTGGTTTTCCTCCCTTCTGCAAGCAAGGTATCAAAGAATGGAAGGCAGATGCTCCAAGACAACAGTGGTTGTCAAACATGGATGCCAACAGAATCACTTGGGGAAGCTTTAAAAAAATTACCCAGCTTCACTGCCCCCACCCCCCTCCACCATCAATTAAAACAGAATCTCTGGAGGTGGAGTTCAGGCACTGGGATGTTTAAAACGCTCCTTAGGTGATTTGTAATGTGCAGTGTATGTGAAAACCACAGCCTTCAAGATGCAGGTCAGCTTCTGCAGCCATTGCAGGACTTTACAGAGGTGTCCATGTCAGTTCAGTGGTCAGCAACCATCCTCAGATGAGTCGGTAGACCAGTAAATGGTCACCTGAGGATAGATCGCCTTCCCTCTTGCTTTCCTCCTGCCTGCCATCCCAATCCTCCACTTCCTCCCCCTGCTTTCTCCACTTTTGTGTACATCTGCCGTTTTACTGGGCCAGTACCCATTCACGCTGCTTCTAGAAATAGCATCTCAGTTCTGCAAAACCCCTTAGCCCGTAACTCTCAACCTTGACCCCACCCACAGCTCCAGAAGTACCCTGTGACTCCAACTTGACCAATAAGAATATGAACTCGCCTTACCCTAGAGTGATTGCGTCAGGGCTGGGCACGTGACTGGATCCCAGCCAATGAAGGGCGAGTTCTCAGTGCTGAGACAGGCGTCCTTGCATTTAGGCGTAGGAGTTGCTGTCTGCCGTCCTGTCACCGTGGGTGTGGCCGGCCTAAAATAGAGTCAGCTCTGAGAAATGCTGATGTGTCAGCAGGAGAGAGAAGGAAAGCTGGAGTAGTCAGGCGTCTGGAGTGGGCCATGTGCAAAGTTGGATCCACCCTGGACTTCCCAGCTGTGGCAGCCCTCCGCTCCCTTTCTTGCTGAGCTGATTTGTATTGGCCCTTGTGTCACATTGCTGGTTGGTGACCTGGCTGACTTACCCATTCTCGCCTCTGGGAAGTGTCCTTTAAGTCCTCTCTTTGGCCGGAGGGAGAAGATGCCCAGAGGCCTTCTCCGTCAGCGGGCCCTGTCAGACGAAGCCAGCCCAGAGGCTCAGTGAGAGTAGAAAATGGCACCTGTTCTAGGCTGACACCGCCGCACGCGTGGAGAGCGGGGCGCTGGCTCGATTTCAGATTTCAGACCCCTCCTTCCTCTGGGTGATCTGGTGCAGGGGACAACGTGAACAGTGGCCTCAGGGGCAGCCCAGGCATGGCATACTTGGCCTTGGGCAGAAGCCTCTCACTGGGGACTCTGCTGGGGGAATCCTAAGTCCCTTGATTTAGTTTCCCCATAGATTTGGTGAGAAACAATCCTAGCTCATGCCCCTCTCTCATGGTACAGTGTCACCAAGGCGACCTGCAGAAGAGTATTTAGTTACCGAGTCCTCCGTTTGATTCTCAGTTTTGAATAAAAGCACATATTTTGTAAGCCTTTGGCAGCTATCAAGAGCTTTATAGCTAATATTTATTGAGAACTTACTGTGTATCAGACATCATATATAAGATACATATCATGTATATGTCTCAGATTATTTATTACATAAAATACTCATTTTATTTTTATAACAATTATAGGAGTTTGTTACTGTTATTTTGTATATGAGAAAACCAAGGCACAGAGGGTTTAAGTAATTTGCTCACAGTCACACAGCCAGGAAGTTGCAGACCTGGGATTCCAAACCCCAGAATTTGTATTCCAGAGCCTGGGATTCCAAACCCCAGAATTTGTATTCCAAAGCATTCTGAAGCAGAATGCTTTATCCCAGCCTCATCAAGGCTACTTGCTCAATCCAGAAAAAAATATAGTCATTTACAGCAGAAAAAAAGAAAAGGTTGCAAGATGCAGGGTCGGTGCCTTTGGCAAGCCAGTCATTTCCTTCCAGTGTGTGTGCAGCCACCCTCCTTCCTCTCCTGAATGGAACGTTTGCTCTGCTGGAAGTGGGCATGGTTATATAAATACATATTGATTTGGAGAGGCTGCTCCAGGGCTGAGGGACAGAGTAACTGGGGAATCAGACTGCTGTGACCACGTTCCAGGTCCAGATACAAAACCTGATCAGTGAGACCATAAAGTATGCTTTGTTGACAGAAGGAGGTGTTTAGCAACATTTTCCCTTTTCAGTTTAGTATGCAAGTAGCATTTGATTCCCTGGACGTTTTTATTTCTAACCAAAGCTCTGAAATGCAGCCTAATTAGCAGCATTGCCTCGAAAGTGGAGCTTTTCTCTCCTAGGGAATGGGGGGCCTTCAGAGAGCACTTCTTGCCTGTTGTCCCCACTTGCTGTACACTGATTTCAGTGTGTTCAGCTTGTCCCTCCTTGCCCCCAATAGCCCAGTAGAACAAAGAGAATATAATCTTACTTCTTGCCACACCTTGCATTTTGTTCCCTTTTTTCTTCTTTCTTGGTAAGGTTGAAAAATACATTTCAATATGGCTATTCTCTCCTGTGGTTGGAGGCCAGCCCTGAAATTTCAAAGAAAACTCCTTTGTTCAAGATTTAAGAAAATAATCACTGCACAGCAAACATTGATATGACTTTTAATGGCCATTTACCTGATTAATATCCTTTCATGCTACAAGGCAGCATGAGACACAGTGCTTTAATGAAAGCCAACAACAAAGCGTGGACCAGGTGTGTTACTAAGAAACAATCTCTTGTGTGATTTAATTAGTCAAAGCATTGCATGGAGCAATTATAAGCAACCTTGCAGAGGTGGCAGCAGTATGGAACCCTCTGCTCTAAATTGGTTTTTTAAAGAAAGGCATCATGATTTAATAACTGTGCATCTCTAGTGAAAGAAGAAACCCCTCTTTAATTGGGAGCAAAAGGGAAAAAATAATACGCTAATCACAATTTTTAGATCTTTCCCTACTTCCCCTTACCTCTAATTGGGTACAAAAATAATAATAATAGTTTTCAGCCATTTCTTGGAGAACTTGAAAATGATTGTTTCTGTTATGTTTTTTTCCTCTGTTCCTTGAACTCCTCAGTACCATTTTTGAGGTGGCATCTTTGGAGAAAACCTGGAATAACCCCAACTGGTCAGGCTGAATGCGGGACGCCCTGTAATTTTAAGAGTTGCCTTTATTGCATTCTTACATATAAAAGAAATGGGAGTTGTGATGGTTTGATGGGGCCTTTTTTTTAAAAATCCTCATGCTTGGTTTAATGATGTGTCAACCTGCCATGGAAAGATTGACTGGCATAATGCTTATTACTTAAGATAAAGATAGATTTCTTGTGTGATATGGGAGCTTTACAATAGATAGGGTCTTATCAGGGAAAGTCTGCCTAACCCAGGTAGGATTTGTGATTGACTTCTACATTTCAGTTCTCTATACTTCTACTTAAATTATGGAGACAAGTGTTCAGTGCAGAGAGAGAGAAACACAGATTAGAGAACAAAAATTGAAACGTCCCTTCTTCATCAAGCTCCTGTGCACTTCCTCCCTTGGGAGTCTGGGGTGAACGTGTGCCCTCCGAGGACCAGATTTCCTTGAGTATGGGAGATTGAACATCACACACCATCAGAGAGTCCTTTATCTTTGGGGTCACTGGGCAACGCTGAGTGGAATCGCTTTGGGGCCTTTTAGTATGTGCAGATCTCCTGATCTATAAAGTCTCATCTAGGACTCGGGGTCCATATCCGGCATTGGGTTTTGATGCCTCAGGCCAGTGATGAGTTAGAGAGAGATAAGGTATTGGCGATGGTAGTTGTCAGCCTCAGTGGTTTGTAAGCCGTGGCTTGCCACAGACCTGTTTTTGTGAAGAATGTTTTATTGGAACACAGCCACCCCCATTCATTTCCATATTGTACTGCAGTGACAGAACTGAGTGATTGCCACGGAGACCATCTGGCCCACAAAGCCAAAAATACTTACATGGCCCTTTGTGGAAAGTTCACTGACCACTGAAAGTGGTCGGAGATGATTTCTGATGAGCAGTCCTTGCCTTTGCAGCCTGTTAGGTGGGAATGATCCTAGAGGGACCCTCCTCCCCTATTTCTCAGTATCCAAGTGGCTTAGGCTGAGGAGGAAAGTTGCATTTGGGATTTGAGCAATAGGGAGTTAATCCACCTCAGTGCACTGAGAGGCCATTCCCAGGCTGGAGGTGGAGTCCCTGATACATTTTGAGTCCAGCTGGAAGTGTTGAGGAAACATCGTTTAACTTTTGGAAAATTACGGTTTATAAATCAGTGGATCACAGGCTGTGGACTACACAGCCATAGGCACTAAGCTCTTTATGTGGATAAAATGCATAAACCTTGAACATAGAATCTTTTCTTATAGATACATTTTTAATTTCAAAAGAAAATTCATTTGCTAAAAATATTTGAACAGTAAAGGTGAGATTCAAAATGCCTGACAACAGTTTGGTACGGGACCTGACCAGTTGGGTTGATGCCAGCCATGAAGCAAGAAGTGCCGCCTAATGGTCTGCCCCAGCGCAGTGTGTACTCTGCTAATGGCCCCTTTGACCACCCACCCCTTACTCTCACCCATTTTGTTCCCTTTCCTATTGTCCTTAGTTTGGCATGTAACTTTCTGGAGAGTGTTGTAGGCTTTTATGTACACACTCAGTGAATTTGGAGTATTTTGGGGAAGTTTTTTATCAAAGCATGAATATAGCTATTCCAAAACATTTCTTCTTAGTGGATCTTTTAGAACTAATACAGATAGATCTACTTCATTCCTTTTAGCTGCTATGTGATACAACGTAGTATAGGTATTCTTAAACACCCATAGGAACTATTTTTCAAATGAATGCAGATGTTATTAATAAAACACTAGTTCGATTAAAACGTCACTAAACTCAGAATGTATTTTAGCATGTGGAAACAAACATAGCAGATATCATGGGGATCTGAGAAATATTTTCTGTTAAAAAGAAATAACAGAAAACAAAATCAAAACCAAGTATGTATATTCACATATTTGCCTGCTTGGGCAAAAAAGTCTTTGGAAGGATCCAAAAAGCAACCCTGAAAACTAATAAAGTCATTGCCTTTAAGGAATGAACTAGAGGATGGGATGAGTAGGAGACAATTCTTTGGTAGATTTAAGACTTCAGATCATGTCTAACTATATTATTTGTTTTGAAGAACAAAATAATAACACAAGCAGAAGGAAGTGTCCTGGTGGTTGACATAGGGATCCCCTGGTCAAGCCTGTGACCAATAACAATTGTTCTCCTATCAGACCAAAAATTGAGTACTTAAATTACTATCAACAACCTCTAGGGAGGTCTGAGGCTAGATTGAAAATCTTTTTTTGAAAAACTAAACATAAAACATAGATCCACTAAATTAAAAATAATTTCATTGAAACTTAAATAATCCCCAGGAGACCCAGCCCAGCAAACAGCAGCTGCTGCTCCTTGGGGCCCTCCCCTACCCCAGCCTATGTTTGACCTGTGGGTCCCAGGAGTCATCTGCTCAGATCCACCTCCCTTAACCCTTCTGGCCTGGGAGTGGCAAGGGATAGAGGAGCAGCTGTTTCTGAGAGACAGTGGGCCCAGACGCCAAGGTTGGGACCTCAGGCCTCAGACCCCCACCCCCTTCCCAGACAGCAGGGTTGAGGAAGAAGGAACCTTTGTCTCTTCCTTCACCTCTAGGGCCTATAAGGACCCCCAGAAAACCTTTCAGCTAGGATGAGAGATTTCTGAATGTATATCATGGGGAATATGTCCATACCAGCAGCTAGATTCCTTTTTTTATTATCTTCCGTAATAATAACAGATGTTTATTGAGTCTTTACTCTGTGCCAGACAGTTTGCTAGGAGGTTAATTATTGAATTATTTTATATACGTTGAGTTGGGATCTGAACACCAGAGCTAGTGCTTCTAACCACCCTGTAATCATGCTATTCCTGTGTCCCAAAGGCTGACCCTCACATTTAGATGCCAGAATAAATACTCCTATTCACCCAATAAGGGATGAGATGACCCAGAAATCCTGCATTGGAAGCTGCCAAATGTAATGTTTAACCTCGGAAATGATTGGCTTAAGATGCAGTAATCATGCCATCAGGACCAAGAAATGTGTTCAGAGTCTTTTCTGTGTAAGGAACTGGAAAAGATAAAGAAGTATAATAATATTCAATATGTACTGAGTGCTAACTTTGTGCCAGGCCCTGTTCTAAGATCTCCGCTATTACATTTACTCACAGTAATCCTGTGGGAAGAGATTTATCATTTCCCGCACTTTACAGATGAGGAAACTGAGGCCTGCAGAGATCATCTTGTATTTTCTGTGCTATATCCCTAGAAACAAACATTTCTTTGAGAAGCCCTGATTCCTTCCAATGAAGAATGGTATTTAGAAACCAAGTTCTGGTCACTGGATGTGCTCATTGTTCACTGGTATGTCACTGCTTATAGGTTCTCTCAATGGACAGAACTAGAAAATACATGTATGTATACTACCCAATATATACACACATATCTATAATTATTTCTGTATCTGCCTATAGATAAATTAAATTTACATGAGTTTATACCTTTGTTTCTGACTCCAATTCAGCACCCACTACAGATTTAACTTTAGCTTTTCTCCCTGTTTATTTGCAAATTTCTTTCTCTGACAGTGAGAATCCTGGCTCCCATTATCTACCATTTATTTACATATTTGTTCAAGTCTAGTATACATGTAGCTCCAGAATTATTAGTCCATATCCCTGAGAGAAACAACTAAATAAAGTGCAGTGATTATATACAGTTCTTTTTTTCTTTAGCTTTACAGTTCCTAGTCAAAATACCATTTTCCACAGTTACTTAGGTCACCAGTCTGCTCTTTTGGTCAAACTGGAAGCAGGTGCATTAGTGCAGTTTGCTAATATTTTCAGTTCTCTTCTTTTGGGAGGTTAGAACTTTCTTGCCCTCACTAGGTTAGGTAAGAACATGTTACTTGTTTTGCCCAATGCAGTGTAAGAGAAGGTGACATGTTTTGTTCCCAGGAAGAAGGATTTGATTACTTGGTGTGAGATTCTCCATCCTTCCCTTCCCCTGTCTTGGCAGTTGTGGAAGCATAAGTTGCTATAAAAGTATGAGCTGATTCATTACACAGAAGGCAGCAGCCTGGGAGAATTATCTAGAACCAGAGTGGATTTTGCATGAGAAAAAAACATCTATTATTGTAAGCCCCTGAGATTTTGGAGTTGTTTGTTACTGCCGCACGGCTATGATCTTACCTGATACATAAATAAATGTAATAATTAAGAATGATAAGCTATTAAAAAGTAAACTCCACATCCTATGGGGAAAATTAGTGGTATAGATAAATGCTCTGAATAGCGGTTCTTAAAGCTGTTTGTGTTCACAAATCCATTTGCAGATCTGATGAAAGCTATCTGCTATCTTCTTCCCAAAATACATGAAGTCACATATACACAATATTTTACATTCCATTTCAGCCACGTGCATAGACTCCCTGAAGCCTATCTAGATCACGTGGCCCATCTCACGTGGGCAGCTGCTAGTCATCTTCACCGACTGCTGCCATGTGGGGTTGCGGGCTCATTGTTTAGGGCGTGAACCTTTGGTAATAAGGTTCAGATTGCTCCCTGCAGGTGGAGGCAGTCAGAGAGAGCCTCTTGGAGGAGGTGCCTTTCAGGCTGAACCTGAAAGGAAAGGCAGAAGAGAGTGGGAATCAGATTTTAGGTGGAGGTCATAAAGGCAGGAAGGAGCAGATGATGTCCTTAAACTCAGGGCAAGCTTACTCCAGATGCCACCATTTAAACCTCTGTGTAAGACAGTATTGGCCCCCATGGAATTTCTTTTCACTGTTTCAGGGAGGCAAGAAGGAAACCTAACCCTGACACTGTGTGTTGAACAAGGCTCTGAAATCCTTGAGTGGTTGCAAACCCTGATGCCCTTAGTGCCTGGCAGGTTAGTGAGTGAAGTAAGCCAAGTGAAGGACAGTGGGGAGTGGAGTGGACGGCAGTGGATTGGAGAGCACGCGGCCCAGCTCGAATGGGCAGCTGCTGTTTGTCTTCATGGACAGCTGCCGTGGGGGAATGTGAATTCAGTGTGCCACTCTTCCAATTCTTCAAGAGAAAATGTAAATCTGGTGGGGTTTTTTGGTAAAATATTCTGATATGTTAAAAAGAGACAAAGCGTGTATGGCCACGAGGGCCACCATGTATAATTGGGTAGGTTGTGTTTTAGCTGGGGGTCCTAGAGTAGGTCCACACAGATGAAGATATGTCTTGTTCTAACTCATACACAGGTGCATATAGGGCTGCATAAGCCCAGATGAGGTTATATCCAGGCTGCACGCCTCCAATTTGAGGCCTCTGATTTGGGAGAAGCTTGCTTTCTCTGGTCCCAGCAGGCCCTTCTGTAAGTGAGTGTGAATAGCCTACAAGGCACACCAGTTTAAGGCAATCAGCTCTCTCACCTGTGTGTGAAGACCCAGTTCCCCTCAGGCTGGCATTCAGGCCCACAAGGTTAGGGAGGTATTAGTGGACATTTAGAATCTGGCTGCTGGGCACCTCTACCTGGTGCCTGTTTTCATGAATGACAGCATAACCTTATTTTCTAGGCAGCCATGCAAAATATAATCACATGGTTCTTGTCTACCCAAAGATGGACTAAAAACAAAAGCAGGGTAAAATTACACATGAACACTTGCTGTACAGCACACATAACACTGGTAATTTGGAAAGGAGGAAGTGTCTTAGCTATCATTAGAGGCACTGGTATATTTCCCTAGTATTATAGTAGGAATTCCATGAACCACACCTTGCTGTAGTTTTCTGTTTTTCTTTCTTTTTTTTGGACTATACAGTTTCCAGGGCAATAAAAGTTGGTGGAAAGGTGTTTGGGGTTTTCCCACCAGAACAGCAGGCTTCCATTCTCCTTGCTGGGCCTCTGGGCCTCTGAGAGATAGCATCACACCAGACTTTAGGGGTGAATGGTATATCCCAAAGCAGGCTCTGACCCATGGAAAAGAGGAAGGAATTCACTGGACTGAAGGGTGTGATTATGGTTGCAGATTTGCTTCATGACCTTGTAGGGCCCCAAGACTCTATCTGAAGCAGTGAGTGTCCTCTGGCTTTTGCTAGCTGGTCATGATAGACCAAGTAGAGCACCCACTGAGTAGAGATGGGGCCAATGGCTTAGAAATAATTCAGACATTACAAGAATGCACAATCCACACAAAATCTGCTGTATATACAGAGAACACAGAGAAGAAATGTGAAGGGGTAATGCTCCTATTTTAAAGAAATCTTTTCTAGTGCCTTATTGATAAGGCTATTGTCTTTTATTTTTTCTTTCTTTCTTTTTTTGGTTTTGTTTTTTGTAATTTTCTTTTGCTGCCATTGTAGTTCTAACACTCCTCCCTTCTCCCATGGGATTATTTTTAGTTACAATGTGCCTCAAGGGGGCCAATCTCCAAAAAAAGAAAAAGAAAAGGAAAAAAAAAATCCTGTTAGAAACCTAATGAGCCTCTTTAGTTTCTATTTTTTTTTCCCCCTTCTGGCCTTGTACATAATCAGGAAAAGAGAGAAGGAACTTGTATATGTTGCTGTTAGGGAACCTGCTTTGTGGCATGTCGGTGGGAGGCATTACAGGCTTAGTGCTTATAGCCAGTGTCCGGAATTTAACGGGCATTCGGTAATGTACTGCTTCTCAACTATATCTGTGTAATGGAAACTTTCTGAGATCTTGATACAGTAGGTCTTGGATAGGATCTAGGCATCCATAGTTTTTAAAATCTTCAAAGGTAGTTCTGACATATAGCCAGGGGAGGAAATGTGTATTTAATATATGGAAATATAATTGAATTAAGGAAGGAGTAAAACTGCAACTAGACCAAGAAGCAATTGTGTTAGAGTTAAGACTAGAACTCTTTAATATCACAACGTGAACCTGAAATTGTTATCAGTTTTGGCTGTGCTAGGGCTTGCGGTGTTCGCCTCCTAGTCTTGATGAGGGATTAGTAAGGGTGGCTACACATTGCACCACTCGTTTACTCATTTAATAAATATGTATTGTGATTCTCTTGAGCAGCCATAGAAAACACATACACAGATTAAAAACACACAGAGGAAAAAAAATGAAATTCTGAAAAGTATTTAATGAATACAAAAGATGGCAGGAAAGGAGGATCAAGGATCAGAGAATAGAAGAAGAAAAATAGAAAAAAAACCCCAAATCCCAAGGATCAGAGACTAGAAGAGGAAAAATAGGGGAAAAAAACCCCCAAATAGTATATTTGTTTATTTTGGCCACGCCATGCGGCATGTGGGATCTTAGTTCCCCGACCAGGGATTGAACCCAATACCCCTGGCATCAGAGTCTTAGCCACTGGACCAACAGGGAAGTCCCCCCCAATACTATATTTAAACCCAGTCTTTATCAATAACTATTTACATTTAAGTGGGAACAAATACTCCCATTACCATTTACATTTAAGTGGGAACAAATAATCCCAAAGCCAAGATTATCAGAATGGATAAACAACTAAGTGCAGTCTACAGTTGATGCACCTTAAATATAAAATTGCAGGTAGACTAAAAGTCGAAAGAGGAAAAAGATAAACCGTGCAAACACTACTCATGAGAAAACTGGTATGCCTCTGTTAATCATAAAAAAAAGACTTCAAAACAGGAAGTATTACCAGACAGAAGAGAGAGATATTTCCTAAGAATAGGGCTGATTCATTGAGAACATAATCCTAAATTTATGTGTGTCTAATAGTGCATCAGACTACATGCAATAAACATTGACAGAACTAAAGGGAGAAATTGATCAATCCACAATCAGAGTCGGAGACCTCAACATTCCTTTTTCAATAACTGAAAGAAACGGAGACAAAAAAATCAGAAAGGGTATAGATGACGTGAACAACAGTCTCAACCAATATGACTTAATAGACATTTATAAAATTCTTACAATCAACAGATGTAGGATACACATTCTTATCTAGGATACATTAAAGACTAAGCAAGATAGACAGATTCTGGACCATAAAGAAAGTCCTCCAAAATTTCAAAAGTTGAAATAATACAAAATATGTTCTCTGAACATGGTAAAATTAAATTAGAAATCAATAATAAAAATATATCTACAAATTCCCCAAATATTTGGAAATTAAAAACACACTACTAAATAACCCGTGATTCAAAGAAGAATTCATAAGGGAAATTAGAAACAATTTTGAACTAAATGACAATAAAAACATATCAAAATCTGTAGGGCACAGCTAATGTGCTAAGGCAGAAAATCATACTTTTAAATGCTTATATTAGAAAAGAAGAACGATCTAAAATAAATTATATAAGCTTCTACCTGAAAAGCTAGGAAAAACAGCAACTAAAGCCAAAGTAAATAAAAAGAATGAACATAAAAATGGAAAACAATAGATACATCAAGTCCAATAGTTGATTATTGAACAAATATTAACAAAATTGGTAAACTACTAACAAGACTGATCAAGAAAGAAGAGAGAAAACACAAAAATCAATGTTAAGTATTAAACAAGGTATCAAAATAGATTTCTTTATGCCACCAAATTTTACAACACTGTTAAAAAATGCAACTTATCAAAACTGATTAGAGGATAGATAGATGACCAGAATAGCTCTAAATATTCATTAAAAATTGAACTCTAAGCCTGCTGGGAAATGCAGATTAAAACCACAATAAGATGGGAATTCCCTGGCAGTCCAGTGGTTAGGACTTGGCACTTTCACTGCTGAGGCTGAGTTTGATCCCTGGTCAGGGAACTAAGATCCTGCAAACCAAAAAAAACAAAAACAGACAACAACAACAAAAGGAACACATAAAGATACTACTATATGTTAACTAAACCTATAAAATTTGAAAAGACTAGCAATATCTAATGCTGGAAAGGATGCAGAGCAACTGGACTGCTCATGTATTGTTGGTGGAGGTAGGAAATTGCACAACTACTTTGAAAAACTGGCAGTTTCTTATTTAAACATACACCTACACTATGGTCCAACCATTCAGCTTCTACCTATGTACCCAAGAGAAGTGAAAGCACATTTCTACAAAATGACTTGTGCAAGAACATTCATTGCAGCTTTATTCATAATCGTAAAATATCCAAAACAGCATGTTTACATTTTCTTGTTGATGGACAAATTGTGGTAACTCCATGCAATGGAATAGTATGTGCCAAAAAAGGAACACATTACACATTCATACAACACATGGGTAAATGTCAAAAACATTATGATGAGTCAAGCAATCAAGATGCAAGATAGTTTATACAGTATGCTTCCATTTGCATCAAGTGAAAGGACAGGCAGAACTAATCTATGGGGATAGAAGTCCGAATAGTGGTCACCTCTGGTAGAAAGAGGAGTAAAACTGTAAAGAGACCAAAGGGAACTTTCTAGGGTGATGGTAATGCTCTGTACCTTGATTGAAGTGTTTCTTAAATGAGTATTACATTTGCCAAAATTCATTGAAATGTACACTTAGGATCTGTGCATTTTACGGTATGCAATTAAATCTAAGCAAGGAGTGTGTCACCCACTGTGTATTAAGTGTTGTGCTAGACCCTGAGGGTAGGATAGTGAGCAAACACAGACATAGCCCCTGTCCTCACGGAGCTTAGAAGGTGAGGAGGAATAAGACATCAATGAAAAAAATCACACGCAAAAATTTGAAAGCTATAGATGAGTGAAATGTTTGAGCAGGAAGGTGAGAGTATAGCAGATATGACCAACAGTCTCTAAACTCAGATATGCAACAAGCATCACATTCTTTTCTTTTAAAATTGTCTTAGTTTTCTTCCATCTGGGTAAGTGGGGTGGTCCAACTCTGTCTCCCTTGGGACTGCCTCTTCCTCTTGGTCCCGCCAAACCCAGGGAACTCTGGTGATACCTGGATAGTGTAGTAAAGGCCTCCAGGTTCCAGGCTTTCATGGTTATTGCTGGTATCATTTTTTGTCCAGTGCATAAGTGTCCTTGAGGGTCAGAGGCGTACTTCTGTTGGACTCATAAGTTCTCTAGAAACACCACGCAGCCGTCCTTTGGATGTCTTGCCATCTCTTCGGAGGGCCGTTTGGGAGTAAGGAGAAGGTCTCCACTGCTTATAGGATCTCTCACTCTCTCTTGCTTTCTATTCCTGTCTCCTTTCTAAAGTCCTAGCATTATCTCTTCAATGGGCTTAAACTGCTGGCAAAGACAAGATGCTTTTGCTCTCTGCTTTGCAAAACTTG
Source organism: Phocoena phocoena (assembly GCF_963924675.1). Lineage (NCBI taxonomy): Eukaryota > Metazoa > Chordata > Mammalia > Artiodactyla > Phocoenidae > Phocoena > Phocoena phocoena. The sequence goes on along the minus strand of NC_089238.1, from coordinate 27,662,989 downwards.
GTAACGCAAGAAAGAACAAAAAGGCCAAACTGCAAGCTTGAAATGTGAGAGAGAAAGAAAAATCACATATGTATATGTAACAGAACTTTTCAATAAATTATCCTGCTCAAGATTATATGCTAGAGCAAAGTGATTTGGTTGGGAGGCCAGGAAAGAGTTTCTGTGAGGAAATAATGATTGAATTAGAATTTTGAAAGAGGTGGAATTAACTATGTAAGGTGGGGTGGGGAGCTGCTATCCAGTGAGCAAAGCAGCGGGGTACATAATGAGACCAGAGTGGCAAGCAGGGTCCAGACCTGGAAAGGCCAGTATTTCCATCCTTATCTTAGGGTAAGTGGGAAGCCATTGGAAGGTTCCAAACTCCTCCACGACTATAGTCTTTATTAAAGGCATAGCTGGTCCTCAGTTCTGCCCACTGCTGAGGCTGCTTCTAAATAGAGTCAGGAAGCCCCAACACACATCCCTTTTGTCTTTGTGGATTCAGAAGGGCCACTGACCTCTGAGATGGGTGCACCCACACATACAGGTAATGTTGTACTCCAGCCAACTCTTACTACTGCATGTTTCTGCAACTTGGGATATACGAGCATTTTCCCATTTGATTGAAAGTAGTTAGGTGAAATGGCTGGAGAAATGAAAGTAATTTAAGTTATAAATGAGAATGCTAACCATATGATAGGTTGCTATAAAGGAAGACCAACATTAATGTGCTATAATATGCAATTTAAACTTGCAGGGGAGTAAATTATGTACTGCAATAACAAGGAGGCAAAAAAAAGTTATGTGAGTGCTTACGATAGGGATAGCTATTTCTACAGTGAAGTTTTTACAATCTGAGTGCATGTATGCATAATTTCCGCATGCTTCCCAGGTAACATATGTTATATCTAAAGACAGAAAGAGGTTAGTGTCCAAAGGAGGAAAAATCTGCTATTAAACTCATTAATTTGAGAGTTCTGGTTGTAGAATGATTGTGAAAGACAATTATTTCTTGGCTTGAATGTGGTCTTTTGCTGTAATTCTAAGTGTGAACGCGTGAAAATATTGAGTGCATGTGCTAAGTGAAGCAAAAATGTAGAGTGAAACTTTATTTAACCTTATCTTGTCAGTAATAAGGATGGGAAATCTATGAAAAAGGGAAGAGTCCTTCTTAAAATAGAAGCTGAAAGTGGGAATAAAATGGAGTGATGTACTTAAAATATTGAATAGAATCCGCTTTAATTTCTGTTTTCTAGCAGCTTCAAGTACTTTAGAAGCACAGATTTATCTATCAGTTATAAATCAGTCGCTTATTCCTGAAGTATTTTTATTAGGCAATAGTTTGAACTTGTTATCATAGTTTGAATGACTATATGTTCCTAAAAGTAACACAGCCAGCTGCATTTCTTTAAATATATTCTAGACTTTTTCCCTAACTCAGAATGAATGTCCTACTTTCCAAAGCAGTTCTACCCACTGAAGCTTTGGTTGAAGTGGGAGAATTCCAACCTAGCATCATTGGCTGGCAAGCACTAATGACTGCAGTGAGCCAGAAGCCCGGGCCTCTGGGTCAGTAGGAAGAGCATTGTGCCAAAGGCCTGGGCGCTGCATTATAATTCTACCCACGTCAGTTGGAGTAGGGTAACTGGCTGCACAGCACCATCACAGATCATTGGTGTCTAGCTTCTGCTCAGCTCCAGATCACTGCTCTGAAGTTATTCCCCTTGTCTTTGATGAGCTCCATTTCTTCATCAATAAGTTGACTGCTTCGGACTTTTAATGTTTTGCCTTTGCCGAGCTCCAAATGCTCATTGATCTCACAGAGGACAGGGGAGGTGTAAAGGGATCGCTCCCTTGTAGATATCCTTCCTTAAGGTCTTATATAAGCAGGGTCTTGTCTCTCTTTTCTTTCACCTCCAGCTAACTAACCAACCCACTTACCTAGTCTCTTTACTGTCACTCATTTTCAGTATCCCCTCATTGGCTCCTTCTCCCTGTTCAGCTCTCCTCACAATTTCTCTCCTACCCTGAAAGAACTCTTGCCCCACAGAATTTACAGATTTTTAGAGACTCTGGCTCTCCTCTCCAGCTTTCCTTACTGGGCAGATGCCCAGCTGCCCTCTGTTAATTGCATCCCTTGTACATCTTTTTTTTCCCCTGATTTTTATTTGATATGGTCAATGGATTTTCCATTCTTAAAAATATACTAACTTTAAAAACTTAGGTGTCACGTATGCTCATTATAGAAAAAAAAATTATTTATTAGCAAAGGGTAGGCAATAAAACTTCCCTTTTATCCTTCCAGACACTTTATGCATATAAACACATACCAGTATAGTGCAGCAGTTAAGCATGGGCTATGGGCCAGAGTATGTGAATTTGAGAGCCAAGCTCTGCCACTTATTGGCTGTGTGACCTCAGGTACATTAGTAACCTCTCTGTGTCCCAGCAATTTCATCTTTAAAATGAGGTAAAAATAGTAACACCACTGGGATTGTAAGGATGAATGAATTAATATTTATAAAGTGTTTAGAACCATACCTAGAAAGAAGAAAGCCCTTGATAAATGTGCTACTGTTATATCTTTTTTTTTTTGCGGTACGCGGGCCTCTCACTGTTGTGGCCTCTCTTGCGGAGCACAGGCTCCGGACGCGCAGGCTCACGGGCCCAGCCGCTAAGCGGCACGTGGGATCTTCCCGGACCGGGGCACGAACCCATGTCCCCTGCATTGGCAGGTGGACTCTCAACCACTGCGCCACCAGGGAAGCCCTGTTATATCATTTATAAAGAAATGAGATCACGCTACATGTGGAATTTTAAAACTTGCTTTTTCACTTAAAATGTATTTGAACATTTTTCATGTCATTCATTTTATGTCAATGAATGATTAATCTGATAGCCTACTTTAAGCATATTGTTTTAAATGATTGTATAATATTCCACTGTAAATATTTATTAATGTTTATTAGATGACTTGTTTCCAATTTTGTGATACAAACAACACAGCAGTTAACATCCCGGTCCATGCCTACATCTTTGTGTATATCCCTGGTTTCTAGAAATCGGATTTATGGGTCAACAGATAGGCACATTTTAAGACTCTTGATTTAAATTGCTAAAATGATCTCCAGATTATACTTCCATTAGTAGAGTGAGTCAGTTGTGTTTTTTTTAACGCTAATTCCTCCAAGGACCCACAGGAACTTTACATTCACTGTATTCCATTGTGTCTGATGTGGCTAACTTTTCTGCATACATGACTTTCTAATAGACATCATGCCAAATACTGATTTCAGATTGTCATAGCAAGGCTTAGTAGTCGTGAGGTTTCAGGAAAGATTCCTAGATTAGCTAAAGACTTTAGGAAGTTCTTGAAAATATAGCTAAATCCTACAAGATGCTCTTAATGAAGAGGTTCTCAAATTTAGCTGCACGTTAGACTCTCCTGGGGAAACTTCTTTAAAAATTCCAGTGCCTAGACTTAGTGGGGCTGGTGTAGGACCCAGGCACTGAATGATTTAAAAAGCTCTCCAGATGATTCTAATGTGCAGTCTGGGTTGAAGACTTTATGGATTGAATTTCATTAATTATAGGCGAGATTACCTGAATTCATCACATCTGTTTCTTTACACTTGCTGTAGGTGTCATCTTGGTGCCACCATTCAGTCATTCCCTTCTTTCTTTGTGAATATAAAATGATCTATTAAAAAAAAATTAGTAGTATCTAGAAATTCAGGTAAAATATACTCTTGATACTCACTTTTCTCCTTTGGTTATGTTGTAGACACCATCCTAACATTAATCTTACTGCTAAGCCATCAATCCTCTGTCTTTGATAGGATCGCTTCTTCAAGACTCTCTTTTCAGGTGATTTCACCTACTATTGTGCTTCATAAGTTGAGTGTGATGTAAATGTCATTGCTTCTGTTTTGTTTTTATAAGACAGCCTCAGCCCTGGTCTGTTTGTTGGAAATGTGAATTCTTGATGAGGTTTGCTGAACCAGACACTTTGACTCTTGGAATTTTACAAGCTGTGGGAAACCTCTTAGGTAATGATTCTCAGCGTAAAATTAGGAAAGGCATTTGATAAAAATGCTTTGCAATAGCATGTTCTCGAGTTTTCACAAGTTCATTCAGAAAGAAATACAAAGATCTAATCTCCCTACAAAAAGATATTTAATTATACTCTGTGACTAAAGAAACAAATCAAATTGGCAGTGGCATATAGTCATTAACAACTCATTAATAAGTCAGCTTTATAAATCAGCTTAGTAAGGGTGTAAGGAAATATGTACTCTTACAACTTTTGGTGAAAATGTACATTAGGAAAACCATTTTGAAAAGCGACGTGGCAAAATTTACTAAAATTAGAAAAGAATATCTCCTTTGACCCAGAAATTCCATATCTAGGAAATTACTTTATGGATATTCTTTTTTTTTCAATTTGACTTTATTTTTTTTATACAGCAGGTTCTTATTAGTTATCCATTTTATACACATTAGTATATATATGTCAATCTCAATCTCCCAATTCATCACAGCACCACCACCACCCCGCCACTTTCCCCCCTTGGTGTCCATACATTTCCTCTCTACATCTGTGTCTCTATTTCTGCCCTGCAAACTGGTTCATCTGTACCATTTTTCTAGGTTCCACATATATGCGTTAATATACGATGTTTGCTTTTTCTCTTTCTGACTTACTTCACTCTGTATGATGGTTTCTGGATCCATCCACTTCTCTGCAAATGACCCAATTTCGTTCCTTTTTATGGCTGAGTAATATTCCGTTGTGTATATATATGAACCACATCTTCTTTAAATGGATATTCTTATAGATGTATATATGAGATTATTCATTTGAGCATCGAGTGTAGTACCAAAACATTGGTAACAACTACATGTTCATCAGCAGGGGACCAGCTATATAAATGTGGCACATCCATCTAGCTGTTAAAAGTATGCGTCAGAGTGGTATGTATAGACAGGGAAATACTCCCATGATACAAAATTGAGCAAAATAAGCAAGCTATAGAATGGTCTGTAGGATCACCTTTGTGTAAATTTTAAAATAAAATCATAAATGTGGTTTTATGTCCTTTTTAAGATAAGTGAGAAACTGTTAACAATAGCTATCTTTGATATGCAAGGGGTTGGGGAAGAAGAGAGACTTGTACATTTTAATTTTATACCGTTACGTACTTTTTGGATTTTTAAACCACATTTATGTGTTATTTCTCTTTCAAAAATTAGGTAAAAAAATTATGACAGCTGTCGGATCTGCTGAATCACTCTGCAATTTGAAAGAAGTGGGGGGTAAAACAGTCACAGAAAATGCTTTACAAAGATTTTTGAGGGGTTAATTAGGAAGAACATCACGTTTGATGTTAAGTCGTCTGGCACAGCATTGCCCCTGAGCTAATTGTTCTTCGAAGCATATGTTTCAGAAGTGACCACCTAGTGGTTGTACAAGAATTGGTTCTATTTTTCTGCATTCTTTTTGCTGGTATATCTAAAACGTTTCCTTGGAGAAAAGTTACCCTCCTATCGTGTCAAACCATTTAGTGATTTGGAAAGGAAGTTAGGATTGGTGAAGAGATTTTCTCTCCTATCCTTTGTTCTCCTGCCCTTGGTATATCATAACTTATAGGGAAAATATCAAATAGAGTGAGTGGTTTAGCATTCATGTTATTCTCATTGTTTTAATTGCAAGCTGTATCACAAATATTCAGATACCTAGAGAAAACAACAACAACAACAGATCATTACATGAATGTCTGGTTGATTCTTGACAGGTAGTATTTCAAAAAGCACACCAACCAATCTGTTCATCTCTAATGCCAGCCTTGCTCTCCTCCCTGCCTCTCTGCCCCCAGCCCTTTTCCTTCCTACCCCTTGACCTTTTCTCATCAGTGTTCACTGTACCCATGTTTCCTTTCTATACTACCACCCTGGCCCTATATGAACCTGTGCCTGGATTAGAGAACAAGACGTTTTACTGTTTCCTACTAATCTGTCTTGCAAAACCTGCTAGTTATCTCTTCCCTAAAATGCGATTTTATCCTAGTGCCTCTGATTCTGTATCAACAGAGGCTGCCCATGAGGTTGAGCCCACATTTCTTAGTCTGTATTCAAACTCATTCTAGATCCAGGAAGTCTTTCTTGATTGGACCCAGAGCTCCCACCTCCTGCATACACACACACACACACACACACACACACACACACACACACACTCACATTCACGCTTATAGATTGTTCCTATTGGGTCCAATTCTCACTAGTGAACTGAATTTCATGGTATCTTGATAAGATGTTTTTAATGATTATCTAAATGGCGTGATGTAAATTTACATGAACGCATGTGCACACAGAGTACACAAAGACATTCTCAAGATTTATTTACCAAAAAGAGACTCAGTTGCCCAAAAGAGACTATTTGAATCAGAAGAGACTGAAATACTAATAGATGGTATGTTTAAATCCTTTCCCTCCTCCTTTTGACGAGGGTTAAGCTGTCATCAAGAAAATGAGGTCAGCTACAGAAGTTAGAGTAGTTTCAATTTCTTTACCTAATTGTAGAATTCTGTGTAAATGTTCTATCTTGTTACACAGGCCTGCTCTTGATAGGTTTCTGGAAGGGAGTGGCTATGCCTTGTTTCTTTGGAATCACCAAGTATCATACGTACTTGTGAGAATAGTTGCCTGGACATCCAGTTTCAGGACCCAGGCCTTAGAGGCTCTGACAGGTACTTTCATAGTCTTACAGCTTACCCCAAGGAGGATGTGCTAATTTGCAGAGTCTTGGGCCAGAGGGTAGAGTTATTGGTAGCTTATGAGGCCATGGTCCTTTCCCCATAGAAAGTACAGGCTTGTGGAACTGCCTTTAGAGACCAGGCCCATGATCGCTGCCTCCTGGGTGTATTCATCATCTGCGGAGCCAATCTCAGTTGTGGTCAGTATTAGGCAAGGCATCATTTTCTCAACCATAAAATAAAAGGATTAGGTTGGGGTCTGAACAGCAGCAATGGGGTCCAAAAGTTGCTTTCAGTATTGCAGAAAGCCCAGTAGAAGTTGTGTATTTACCTTCATTAGCCCACATTGCTTAGTATAGCAATGCAGAGTAAATGCAGTTTGTTAGAAAAAATTTTTCAAATGTGGAGTTTGTAGAGGAAAATTAATAAAAAGGGTCCATGGTGGGGCCTAGTTTGTCTCCATGTCCTTTCCAGGCCCCTTTAACATTCTTTAATTCATCTCAGTGGTCCATGAACTTCATAGTCGGCGGGATACTCTCATTCCACCTGCCATTTTTTCTCCTAAAAACCTAGACGCAGTCGTAGCATTTGGGCAGTGCCTCCGTATTGGGCAAACACTTGACCTGATTTTTAACAGCATCACCCACCTGTCTTGAATCTTTAGGCCTATGTGTCTGAACCCAGAGGCTGGTAAGTGCTCTTCCTTTCCCCCTCCCTCTCTCTTTCTCTTTATTTCTTTCAGCTTGGATCTTTCAGCATAATTTTGTTTGTTTTTATTTCCTAGGTCTCTTCTCTGTTCTGTGTCTGCATCTTCTTGTGTCTTTCCCTGAAGCTGTGCGTGTTTTGCTCACTGCCATTTTCTGGACTCCATCAACTTGGTAGCCATAAAACCCACTTGTTTTCTGCTTTTAAAATGCTGGCAGTTATTTGGGTATCAGGTATCAGCAAGGCACTGGTCAGTGTAGGATGGCTGTATTCGGCTGTGCTTCTTACAGTCCTCCTTATGATTGTTTCCAGTAATTCGATAAATGCATACTAGCTAATAAAGTGCAGTTAACATTTAATAATAAAAAATGTAGAAAGTCAGTTGTACCTCCCTCACTGTAATGATAAGCAAAGCCTTTTATGTTGTGATGTCTTAACAGTTAGCTGCATGAGTGCTAGACGTTGCTTTTAATTAAACAATAAAGAATGTAACGCCCTTTCTGGTATCATTATAAATTTTGATGTGGTACAACAATTTGATTCTTTAAAAATTAATTGCCTAGGAGTATGTTTATTAAGTAGTATTGATTATGTTGGTACCTCGTGTTGATCTGTGATACTTAACCCAACATTTAAAATATCTTTTTTTCCATTATATGTTGGGATGCAAGAATAAAAGCAAAGTACGAAACAAATAGGCACTTGAGTTCTAATAGCAATAAGCAATAACTGTCAGGCATCTGGAAATTATGGTTGCAATTTCATCAGAGTACACTTTGTTCTTCTATTATGCCTGCATGAATTTTGCTACAGGCAAAATCTATTACAGATAACAGTTAAGAACCTTTCTAATCTACACAGATAGTCATGGCAAAACGCTGGAAAACTAAATGTTGGAAAATGTAATATTGCAGGGGAAAATTGACACTTGTAGAAAATAATGTGGGCCTCTTTAGAACCACAAATGGTAATCATTGCTTTAAGATCATGGTGTGGTGGAGGTTTCTGTGGTGGGTGACCCAGATGAAGGACACAGCACTGGGAATGAATCGTGTTCTGCTGGCTGTTGTGTGCATGTACAGGTAGATGCTTATCTGTAAATTGAGGGGTGGGGTGTGTGCTTAATGATTGCTACCTGAAATTGTAATTACAAAGTCAGATTGCACGTGAGAAGACTGGGTTTTTTCCACTGCCCTTGGGTACACTGGAGAGGAATATTTCTATTCCGGGGCCAGTTGACTCCCCTCAGGAGAAAGATTAATTAGTATTCATCACTCTTGATGGCACATAGTGACCCTGGATAGTTGCTTGGTAAATTTACTAACAGAGCTTTCAGGAAATTGGCTCCTGGCTATTAACCTGAATGAATGTCTTTTCTGCACTTAACTCCAGCTTAATCTGAATTTTCTAGGTCTCAGAGCATTAGGACCAGGGTTTGAAGATGTGGAGTTTGCCATTTACTTTATTATCCTCATCCTCTTTATTTTTCACATCCCTTCAACACATATGCAGCATTACCACCTAGATTATTTATTTATTGCAGTGTAACCAATTACCTCCCAACTTAGCAGCTTAAAGCAACAAATGTTTATTATCTCACAATTTCTGTGGGTCAGGAATTTGGGAGCAGCTTAGATGGTTGGTTCTGGCTTGGGATTTCTCATGAAGTTAATGCTCAAGCTGTCAGCCAGGGCTGCAGTCAGCTAAAGACTTGATGTCAAGCTGGGGGATGGAGGATTCTCTTCCAAAAGGATAGCTCTTGGCAGGAGGTCTCAATTCCTCAATCGGCAGGAGGCTTCCATTCATTGCCACCTGAGTCTTTCCATAGAGCAGCTTGAGTATCCTACAGCATGGCAGCTGGTTTCCCCAAGAGCCATTGATCGGAGAGAGAGGAAGGAAGATGCGGTGCCTTTTATGACCTGTCACTGCTGCCATATTCTGTTTACTAGAAGTGAGTCACTGAGTCCTACTCACATTGAAGGTTAGAACTAAATTCTGCCTCTTGAAGGGAGGCACATCAAAGAATTTGTGAATGTATTGCACTGGCCAAAAAGTTTGTTTTCTCTGTATGTTACGGAAAAACCCGAACAAACTTTTTGGCCAACCCAATATTTTTAAAACTACCATATCACCTAAATGAGACACATTAACGTCGGCTCCCAGGACAGACTTGTTTTCCAGGCTTGCTCAAGTAGCACCTTGTCTGAAAAGACCTCCTTCACTTCTTGGACCCACATTCTTCTTCTTTCTCTCACATCTAGGTAACAGCATCTCATCACTTTGAACATGTTGTCTTTGACTGCTATGAATCATTATTTTACGTGTGTATTTTTTTCTCCTCAATCACATGTTAGGTGTTTTAAGATGAGAGTGTGTCTTATAACTTTGTCTTCTCTAGAAGCTGTTCCATTTAGGCAAATAGATGGTGCACAGTGAATAAGCACAAGAGGCTGTTGAGTGTGGTGGGTGAGAGCAGGGCTTTGGTTCAAAGGAACCAAGGGGTCTTAGGTTCAAATTCTGGCTCCACCATTGTAAAAGCTTGGGAAATCTCTTACACAGCAAGTATTCTGTGAGAACTGTTCCACATGTAGGTGTATTTTTGATGTATTTTTGGAATGAGGTGAGCTCCATGTCCTTCTATTCCCCCATCTTGATCTATTACACAGGGAACAATATTAGAACATATTTCATCACCCTGTTGTAAAGATTTAATGAGTTGATGAATGTTGAGAATGTGGGAATTGATACACAAATTGTAGGTCTTATCATTGTGGTATTGATAACATTTCACCTGTTCATAGGCCATTTTGTCTTATGTTGGATAAACTGATGTGGATCCTTGTCCTACGAACATTCTGTTTGACAACAAACAAATTACTTCTTTTCTGAGTCTCAGTTTTCTGTCTGTGAAATGAAGGTGTTATGCCAGATAATTTCTGTGACCCTTCTGTAGCAAGATTGTCTAACTCTGTTTTCTCTTATACAGAAAGTAAAGTATACAGTAAGTAAAGAGAGAAAAGATTTTCTTTGTAATATGGGCAAGTTCTACAGAAATACCATGTTAAATCTTACAGATAAGAACTTTTCATCAGAAGGTGAGACACCTGTGTTAGGCTTGTCTGCAAGGGAAGAAGGAGACTGATACTTCTTGAGTACTTATTATATATGCTCAGGTCTCCACATATGTCATACCATTACATACAATTATTCCTCTGAACTTTCCTTTTCTCCCTTCTACTTATCTCAGCCCATCCACAATCCAAGATCCCCACGAAAAATGAGGGTCCCAGGTCACATGGCTAATAAACAGCAGCAGGGAGGATTGAATCCAATTCTATGATTCCAATCCCAGGTTCTTTGCATGACTGCTGGTTGCCTCCATTTGAGAAGGGTGTAACCTGTTGAGTGATTTAACCTAAGCTTATCCTTCCATACCTGGCAACAGTAATACTCAGGTAACCCAGCGGAAGCAGCAGTGAGGTCATTTGTGTAGCTGGATAGCTCTGGCTGGGTCAAGTTGAAGGGAATTATCTGGAGTTCTTTTAGTCCTTTTTTAAGTCCAGTAGGCAATTATCAGCAGTCTTGCCTCTGTGACTTAGTCTCAGTGGCACTAAGAAGGTAAACTTCTTTTTTTTTTTTGCGGCACGGGGGCCTCTCACTGTTGTGGCCTCTCCCGTTTTGGAGCACAGGCTCTGGACGCGCAGGCTCAGCGGCCATGGCTCACGGGCCCAGCCGCTCCGTGGCATGTGGGATCTTCCCAGACCGGGGCACGAACCCGTGTCCCCTGCATCGGCAGGCGGACTCTCAACCACTGTGCCACCAGGGAAGCCCAGGTAAAAGTCTTTGATATGAAAATTCAAGGGCTTCTGCTAGGGTTCTTGGGAGTCTGTACAGGAAGTGTTTCTGTTTGTTGTTTTGTTTTGGTTTTGTTTTCATCGTCCTTCGCCCTGGTCCCTCTTAAGTGTGGGAAGCCATTGACTTTGTATGGCAAAGTAGAGAGACTCTCTTCCAGAGAGTCTTGCTCAGAGTCTGGGCCGCCAGTGGGTCTCGTGGCCTCCTCTCTTTGGGAAGGATTGGAAGGGCTGTCCAGGCTCCCCAGTGGGGCTTTGTCAAGGGTGGCTGGCTACCTGAGAGCAGGTGACGAGAAGGGAAGAGGGACTAAATACTTCTCCAGACACATATGAGCATGAGGAGAGAGGGAGAACAGGGCAGGCCATTGTACCATGTACGTGTGAGGATGGGGGTGACCACAGGGTGGGAATGATAGGACATAAAATGGAACACATAACACGGTGGTAGTGTTGCCTCAGTGCTCAGGAAGGGCCCAGGTGCTCACAGGCATCAAGGATAAAACATAGGCATTTGAGAGCAGGAATGCACCAAGTCTAATTCCTTGACTTTAGAGATAGAAAAAGAGGTGTGATAAGGCATCCTCTCTCTTCTGTTGCTTGCCACTTTCCACTCTGTAGATTTCATATCAAGCTTTTCCCTACTGAACTGGGGTCTCTTTGAGGTGAGAACAGGAGTCAGAGGCAACAGTCCTGCAACCACCAGTGGCCCTACAGACCATTCACCACAAGCATCTGGGGACCCCTCTAAATGGCATTCAGTTTGCATCACCCCACTGCTTAAAACCCTCTAATCAGGTTCCAGACCTATCTACACAGGAAGACTAAATATTAATTTACTAAACAATACTAGAAACCTTAATTGTGTTTGTGAGTTTAACTGTAGTGGTAGACTTACGTTCACAGAAGTGATTAGGCACATCAGTATTGTAGGTTAAAAGATGCAAAGGGTAAGGCATATTTTCCTTTAAATAGATTCCTCATTCCAACGCAAGCCTAGACTAAACTTGCCTAATTGTAGCATATAGCATCTTGGTCTCTTAGAAATATTTCTTCTCTGTTATTTTTTTGAATACCGACTCTAACTTTGGATAACTTGTTTATTGAAAAAGGAAAGTAGGACAAGGGCAGTTTTCTTAAAAATCAATATATATAAAGCTAAAGTTGCCAGTGATTTCCTGTCACACTTGGAATAAAGTCTGAATTTCTTACATTTCTTACCATGCTGCTATGTCACAGCCCACCGCTATGAACTCATCTCCTCATTCACTCCTCTCCAGACGTATTTGTCTTCTTTCTGTCCCTTCAGTATGCCAGCTTTGTTCTCTCTTTAGGACCTTTACACTTGCAGTTCCCTCTGTCTGGAAAGTTCTTCTACCAAATCTTGGCATGACTGTCTCCTTGTCATTCAGGTCTCAGGTCTGTGTGGTCACATAGAGGCGTTCCTGACTGCCCTACTTTATGTGATTGTATAACAGATAGAACCAATGGTCATTGTCTTGTTAATCTACGAATTTACTGGCTTATTGTCTGTTTTCTTCCATGACACATGAACTGCAAGAGAACAGGGATCACAGCCCGGCTCATTCATTGCTCTATCCTCAGGGCTGAGCCAGTCCCTGGCAAATGTTTGCTGAAGAAATGAAGCAATCTTGGCTCTCCCAGCTGTCACCTGTGTGACCTTGGGCAAGTCAGTCTGTTTTCATTATGTTACATTAGGTTACAAAATCTACTTGTTATGAAGATGAATGAAATGTATATAAAATGCTTAGCACAGTGCCATGTTCATAGAATGTGTTTAATAATTAGATTTTTTTTCCCTAAAGGGCTTGAAACAATGTGTGTGTATATGTGTGTGCTTATGAGCATATGTAGTAGGTGCTGAATATATACATATTGATTGAACAGAATAAGTTCCCCGAATTATTCATTGCAGAGCCAGATCTTCAACCTAGATCACCTGATTCCTAATTTGGGACCTTACATCTTTCATAATTCTCAATGCCAAGCATGTCTGAGGGGTGGGTTGGAGGAAATGGGATGGAACATTTTGAGAAGTGAATATAGGCTGGCTTTCTGGAGATGTTCTTCAGATGTGGTTCTGCCTGTTTGAGCACTGAGGAAGCCATGTTATGTCTGTTGACTTCTGTTTTCTGATCTATAAAATGGAGATTCTAGTTTATCACATGCTTTGCATCAAGATGGCAGGCACTGTTCTGCCCACATGTTGCATATGATCTAGTTGGGGAGGTATACTGTGGACAGATATTGCCAAGAACAACACAAGACCTCAACTACATGAGGTCAGAGTAGAACAATCTGAGTTCAGAATTGGACACTGTTTGTCATTGGAAGTTGTGATGGCTTAGAATGTTCTGGAAGAAAGGCTTAAATTGACTTTCGAAGAACCTCACTAGGTGATTGTGAGAATAAGATGGTATAAATTATATGAAATCCTTACAGTGATATAATGAGCTCCACTATTGTGAAGTGTTAAGATTACTACTCTCTTCCAGATCAATACAATTCACCCCGAGATAATAGGTCTGGTCTATATTCTTGTGCTTTATATCTTAAGCAAAATGGGACTCAGAGATAAGCGCTCCATTCTTCCTTTTCCTAAGTACAATGTGGCAGAGCAAAGCATCATAACTTAGGTCAGAAAAGTTAAGTCCATGGCTAGATTTTGCTACTTACTAGCTGTGAGGTCTTGGACAAGTTGTATAACCCCTCTAAACCTCATTTTTCTTCTATGTAGAATGGAGATATACTACCTACCTCATAGGATTGTGCTCAGTGTTACATTATGAAATATAAAGCACAATCCAAAAAGCCATGACACTGTTTTGGTTGTCTGAATAGCCTATTTGCTATTGAAATATTCCAAGCAATAGACTGTATGCTTCCTAAGATATGGAAAATTCCTCAAAGGCAGAATTTACAATATTTAATTTTTTTAGTTTTGATTACATCTTCCATATGGTATCCGATTAGATGATTCAGTGAGCATAATTGTCGATCAGTCTTCAGCTAGTCTCCAAATGAATATTTTCCACGTTTCTGCCGAAGTCCCAATTCAAACAGTTTTTTTTCCATATTCATAAGTCTTTATTATCTTTAAATAACCTTGGCTTCAAACACTTACAGACCAGAAATATTTACTGAAAATATCTGTAACTTCTTTATAACTTTTTTTTTTTTTACATCTTTATTGGAGTGTAATTGCTTTACAATGGTGTGTTAGTTTCTGCTTTATAACAAAGTGAATCAGTTATACATATAAATATGTTCCTATATCGCTTACCTCTTGCGTCTCCCTCCCTCCCACCCTCCCTATCCCACCCCTCTAGGTGGTCACAAAGCACGAGCTGATCTCCCCGTGCTATGCGGCTGCTTCCCACTAGCTATCTGTTTTACGTTTGGTAGTGTATATATGTCCATGCCACTCTCTCGCTTTGTCACAGCTTACCCTTCCCCCTCCCCATATCCTCAAGTCCATTCTCTAGTAGGTCTGTGTCTTTATTCCTGTCTTACCGCTAGCTTCTTCATGACATTTTTTTCCCCTTAAATTCCATATATATGTGTTAGCATACGGTATTTGTCTTTCTTTTTCTGACTTACTTCACTCTGTATGACAGACTCTAGGTCCATCCACCTCATTACAAAAAGCTCAATTTCGTTTCTTTTTATAGCTGAGTAATATTCCATTCTATATATGTGCCACATCTTCTTTATCCACTTATCTGATGATGGACACTTAGGTTGTTTCCATCTCCGGGCTAATGTAAATAGAGCTGCGGTGAACATTTTGGTACATGACTCTTTTTGAATTATGGTTTTCTCAGGGTATATGCCCAGTAGTGGGATGGCTGGGTCATATGGTAGTTCTATTTGTAGTTTTTTAAGGAACCTCCATACTGTTCTCCATAGTGGCTGTACCAATTCACATTCCCGCCAGCAGTGCAAGAATGTTCCCTTTTCTCTACACCCTCTCCAGCATTTATTGTTTCTAGATTTTTTGATGATGGCCATTCTGACTGGTGTGAGATGATATCTCATTGTAGTTTTGATTTGCATTTCTCTAATGATTAATGACGTTGAGCATTCTTTCATGTGTTTGTTGGCAGTCTGTATATCTTCTTTGGAGAAATGTCTATTTAGGTCTTCTGCCCATTTTTGGATTGGGTTTTTTTTTGTTATTGAGCTGCATGAGTTGCTTGTATATTTTGGAGAATAATCCTTTGTCAGTTGCTTCATTTGCAAATATTTTCCCCCATTCTGAGGGTGGTCTTTTGGTCTTGTTTATGTTTTCCTTTGCTGTGCAAAAGCTTTGAAGTTTCATTAGGTCCCATTTGTTTATTTTTTTTTATTTCCATTTCTCTAGGAGGTGGGTCAAAAAGGATCTTGCTGTGATTCATGTCATAGAGTGTTCTGCCTATGTTTTCCTCTAAGAGTTTGATAGTTTCTGGCTTTACATTTAGGTCTTTAATCCATTTTGAGCTTATTTTTGTATATGGTGTTAGGGAGTGATCTAATCTCATACTTTTACATGTACCTGTCCAGTTTTCTCAGCACTACTTATTGAAGAGGCTGTCCTTTCTCCACTGTACATTCCTGCCTCCTTTATCAAAGATAAGGTGACCATATGTGCGTGGGTTTATCTCTGGGCTTTCTATCCTGTTCCATTGATCTATCGTTCTGTTTTTGTGCCAGTACCATACTGTCTTGATTACTGTAGCTTTGTAGTATAGTCTGAAGTCAGGGAGCCTGATTCCTCCAACTCCGTTTTTCGTTCTCAAGATTGCTTTGGCTATTTGGGGTCTTTTGTGTTTCCATACAAATTGTGAAATTTTTTGTTCTAGTTCTGTGAAAAATGCCAGTGGTAGTTTGATAGGGATTGCATTGAATCTGTAGATTGCTTTGGGTAGTATAGTCATTTTCACAATGTTGATTCTTCCAATCCAAGAACATGGTACATCTCTCCATCTATTTGTATCAACTTTAATTTCTTTCATCAGTGTCTTATAATTTTCTGCATACAGGTCTTTTGTCTCCTTAGGTAGGTTTATTCCTAGATATTTTATTCTTTTTGTTGCAGTGGTAAATGGGAGTGTTTTCTTGATTTCACTGTCAGATTTTTCATCATTAGTCTTTGGAATGCCCGAGATTTCTGTGCATTAATTTTGTATCCTGCTACTTTACCAAATTCATTGATTAGCTCTAGTAGATTTCTGGTAGCATCGTTAGGACGCTCTGTGTATAGTATCATGTCATCTGCAAACAGTGACAGCTTTACTTCTTCTTTTCCGATTTGGATTCCTTTTATTTCCTTTTCTTCTCTGATTGCTGTGGCTAAAACTTCCAAAACTATGTTGAATAAGAATGGTGAGAGTTGGCAACCTTGTCTTGTTCCTGATCTTAGTGGAAATGCTTTCAGTTTTTCACCATTGAGGACGATGTAGGCTGTGGGTTTGTCATATATGGCCTTTATTATGTTGAGGAAAGTTCCCTCTATGCCTACTTTCTGTAGGATTTTTATCATAAGTGGGTGTTGAATTTTGTCAAAAGCTTTCTCTGCATCTTTTGAAATGATCATATGGTTTTTCTCCTTCAATTTGTTAATATGGTATATCACGTTGATTGATTTGCGTATATTGAAGAATCCTTGCATTCCTGGAATAAACCCCACTTGATCACGGTGTATGATCCTTTTAATGTGCTGTTGGATTCTGTTTGCTAGTATTTTGCTGAGGATTTTTGCGTCTATGTGCATCAGTGATATTGGACTGTAGTTTTCTTTCTTTGTGACATCCTTGTCTGGTTTTGGTATCAGGGTGATGGTGGTCTTGTAGAATGAGTTTGGGAGTGTTCCTCCCTCTGCTATATTTTGGAAGAGTTTGAGAAGGATAGGTGTTAGCTCTTCTCTAAATGTTTGATAGAATTCGCCTGTGAAGCCATCTGGTCCTGGGCTTTTGTTTGTTGGAAGATTTTTAATCACAGTTTCAATTTCAGTGCTTGTGATTGATCTGTTCATATTTTCTATTTCTTCCTGATTGAGTCTTCACAGGTTGTGCATTTCTAAGAATTTGTCCATTTCTTCCAGGTTGTCCATTTTATTGGCATAGAGTTGCTTGTAGTAATCTCTCATGATTTTTTGTATTTCTGCAGTGTCAGTTGTTACTTCTTTTTCATTTCTAATTCTATTGAGTCTTCTCCCTTCTTTTCTTGATGAGTCTGGCTAATGGTTTATCAATTTTGTTTATCTTCTCAAAGAACCAGCTTTTAGTTTTATTGATCTTTGCTATCGTTTCCTTCATTTCTTTTTCATTTACTTCTGATCTGATTTTTTTTTTTTTTTTTTTGCAGTACGCAGGCCTCTCACTGTTGTGGCCTCTCCCGTTGCGGAGCATAGGCTCTGGACGCGCAGGCTCAGCGGCCATGGCTCACGGGCCCAGCCGCTCCGTGGCATGTGGGATCTTCCCAGACCAGGGCATGAACCCGTGTCCCCTGCATTGGCAGGCAGACTGTCAACCACTGTGCCACCAGGGAAGCCCGCCTGATCTGATTTTTATGATTTCTTTCGTTCTGCTATCTTTGGGGTTTTTTTGTTCTCCTTTCTCTAATTGCTTTAGGTGCAAGGTTAGGTTGTTTATTGGAGATGTTTCCTGTTTCTTAAGGTAGGATTGTATTGCTATAAACTTCCCTCCTAGAACTGCTTTTGCTGCATCCCATAGGTTTTGGGTCATCGTGTCTCCACTGTCATTTGTTTCTAGGTATTTTTTAAATTTCGTCTTTGATTTCTTCAGTGATCACTTCGGTATTAAGTAGTGTATTGTTTAGCCTCCGTGTGTTTGTATTTTTTAAAGATCTTTTCCTGTAATTGATATCTAGTCTCATAGTGTTGTGGTTGGAAAAGATACTTGATACAATTTTAATTTTCTTAAATTTACCAAGGCTTGATTTGTGACCCAAGGTCTGATCTATCCTGGAGAATGTTCCATGAGCACTTGAGAAAAATGTGTATTCTGTTGTTTTTGGATGGAATGTCCCATAAATATCAATTAAGTCCATCTTGTTTAATGTATCATTTAAAGCTTATGTCTCCTTATTTATTTTCATTTTGGATGATCTGTCCATTAGTGAAAGTGGGGTGTTAAAGTCCCCTACTATGAATGTGTTACTGTCGATTTCCCCTTTTATGGCTGTTAGTATTTGCCTTATGTATTGAGGTGCTCCTATGTTGGGTGCATAAATATTTACAATTGTTATATCTTCTTCTTGGGTCGATCCCTTGATCATTATGTAGTGTCCTTCTTTGTCTCTTCTAATAGTCTTTTTTTTTTAAGTCTGTTTTGTCTGATATGAGAATTGCTACTCCAGCTTTCTTTTGGTTTCCATTATCTTTTTCCATCCCCTTACTTTCAGTCTGTATGTGTCCCTAGGTCTGAAGTGGGTCTCTTGTAGACAGCATATATATGGGTCTTGCTTTTGTATCCATTCAGCCAGTCTGTGTCGTTTGGTGGGAGCATTTAGTCCATTTACCTTTAAGGTAATTATCGATATGTATGTTCCTATTCCCATTTTCTTAATTGTTTTAGGTTCATTATTGTAGGTCTTCTCCTTCTCTTGTGTTTCCTGCCTAGAGAAGTTCCTTTAGCATTTGTTGTAAAGCTGGTTTGGTGGTGCTGAACGCTCTCAGCTTTTGCTTGTCTGTAAAGGTTTTAATTTCTCCATCAAATCTGAATGAGATCCTTGCTGGGTAGAGTAATCTTGGTTGCAGGTTTTTCTCCTTCATCACTTTAAATATGTCCTGCCAGTCCCTTATGGCTTGCAGAGTTTCTGCTGAAAGATCAGCTGTTAACCTTATGGGGATTCCCTTGTGTGTTATTTGTTGTTTTTCCCTTGCTGCTTTTAATAGGTTTTCTTTGTATTTAATTTTTGACAGTTTGATTAATATGTGTCATGGCGTGTTTCTCCTTGGATTTATCCTGTATGGAACTCTGTGCTTCCTGGACTTAACTATTTCCTTTCCCATATTAGGGAAGTTTTCAACTATAATCTCTTCAAATATTTTCCTAGTCCCTTTCTTTTTCTCCTCTTTTTCTGGAATCCCTATAATTCGAATGTTGGTGTGTTTAATGTTGTCCCAGAAGTCTCTGAGACTGTCCTCAGTTCTTTTCATTCTTTTTTCTTTACTGTGCTCTGCTATAGTTATTTCCACTATTTTATCTTCCAGGTCACTTATCCGTTCTTCTGCCTCAGTTATTCTGCTATTGATCCCATCTAGAGTATTTTTAATTTCATTTATTGTGTTGTTCATCATTGCTTGTTTCATCTTCAGTTCTTCTAGGTCCTTGTTAAATGTTTCTTGCATTTTGTCTATTCTATTTCCAAGATTTTGGATCATCTTTACTGTCATTATTCTGAATTCTTTTTCAGGTAGACTGCCTATTTCCTCTTCATTTGTTAGGTCTGGTGGGTTTTTATCTTGCTCCGTCATCTGCGGTGTGTTTTTTTATCTTCTCATTTTGCTTAACTTACTGTGTTTGGGGTCTGCTTTCCGCAGGCTGCAGGTTCGTAGTTCCCGTTGTTTTTGGTGTCTGTCTCCAGTGGCTAAAGTTGGTTCAGTGGGTTGTGTAGGCTTCCTGGTGGAGGGGACTAGTGCCTGTGTTCTGGTGGATGAGGCTGGATCTTGTCTCTCTGGTGGGCAGGTCCACGTCTGGTGGTGTGTTTTGGGGTGTCTGTGGACTTATTATGATTTTAGGCAGCCTCTCTGCTAATGGGTGGGGTTGTGTTCCTGTCTTGCTAGTTGTTTAGCATAGGGTGTCCAGCACTGTAGGTTGCTGGTCGTTGAGTGAAGCTGGGTGCTGGTGTTGAGATGGAGATCTCTAGGAGATTTTCGCCATTTGATACTATGTGGAGCTGGGAGGTCTCTTGTGGACCAGTGTCCTGAAGTTGGCTCTCCCACCTCAGAGGCACAGCACTGACTCCTGGTTGTAGCACCAAGAGCCTTTCATCCACACGGCTCAGAATAAAAGGGAGAAAAAGTGGAAGGAAAGAAAGAAAGAAAGGGAAGGAGGGAGGGAGGGAGGAAGGAAGGAAGGAGGGAAGGAAGGAAAGAAAGAAAGACAGAAGATAAAATAAAATAAAGTAAGATAAAATAAAATAATTAAAATAAAAAATATTAAGAAAAAAATTTTTTTAAAAGAAACGGATGGATAGAACCCTAGGACAAATGGTGGAAGCAAAGCTATACAGACAAAATCTCACACAGAAGCATACACATACACACTCACAAAAAGAGGAAAGGGGGAAAATATCATAAATCCTGCTCTCAAAGTCCACCTCCTCAATTTGGGATGATTCGTTGTCTCTTCATGTAATCCACAGTTGCCGGGTACATCAAGTTGATTGTGGAGCTTTAACCTGCTGCTTCTGAGGCTGCTGGGAGAGATTTCCCTTTCTCTTTTTTGTTCTCACAACTCCCAGGGCTCAGCTTTGGATTTGGCACCGCCTCTGCGTGTAGGTCGCCAGAGGGCGTCTGTTCTTCGCTCAGACAGGACGGGGTTAAAGGAGCAGCTGCTTTGGGGACTCTGGCTCACTCTGGCCGGGGGGAGGGAGGGGTGCAGATGCAGGGCGAGCCTGCGGCGGCAGAGGCTGGCGTGACATTGCACCAGCCTGAGGCGCGCCGTGCGTTCTCCTGGGGAAGTTGTCCTTGGATCCTGGGACCCTGGCAGTGGCGGGCTGCACAGGCTCCCCGGAAGCGGGTGTTGATAGTGACCTGTGCTCACACACAGGCTTCTTGGTGGCGGCAGCAGCAGCCTTAGCGTCTCATGCCCGTCTCTGGGGTCCGCGCTTTTAGCCGCGGGTGGCGCCCGTCTCTGGAACTCCTTTAAGCAGCGCTCTTAATCCCCTCTCCTCTGCACCAGGAAACAAAGAGGGAAGAAGAAGTCTCTTGTCTCTTAGGCAGGTCCAGACTTTTCCCCGGACTCCCTCCCAGCTAGCCGTGGTGCACTAACCCCCTTCAGGCAGTGTTTGCGCCGCCAACCCGAGTCCTCTCCCTGGGATCCCACCGAAGCCCGAGCCTCAGCTCCCAGCCCCGCCCACCCCGGCAGGTGAGCAGACAAGCCTCTCGGGCTGGTGAGTGCTGGTCGGCATCGATCCTCTGTGTGGGAATCTCACTGCTTTTCCCTCCGTACCCCTGTTGCTGTGCTGTCCCCCTCCGCCACCCGCAGTCTCCGCCCGCGAAGGGGCTTCCTAGTGTGTGGAAACCTTTCCTCCTTCATGGCTCCCTCCCACTGGTGCAGGTCCCGTCCCTGTCCTTTTGTCTCTCTTTTTTCTTTTGCCCTACGCAGGTACGTGGGGACTTTCTTGCCTTTTGGGAGGTCTGAGATCTTCTGCCAGCATTCAGTAGGTGTTCTGTAGGAGTTGTTCCACGTGTAGATGTATTTCTGGTTTATCTGTGGGGAGGAAGGTGATCTCCGTGTCTTACTCTTGCGCCATCTTCCCCTCTTCCTCCGCTCACTGCTTTTTAGTTAAGGTATGGAGGGATGCTCAAGGCCCCAGCCCCCTCAAACAGTTTTGTTTGTTTGTTTGGTGAGAACATCTGATTTGTATATAAAGGTGGGGATCAATGGATTCTAGGTATTTTTCAGCCCTGGGTCTTGAGGGAAACATTGATTTCCAGAATTGGTGACAGCAAATAGATGAGAAAGCTGAGGGTTTTGCAGTATTTTCAGAGAGGGTTTTTTTTTGACCATCTATCTAAAGTGTCCCTCTCTCAGCCACCCTCTGCAATGTCATCCTGGTCATTTCCTTTATGGAACTTATAGCTATTTAAAATTACCTTATTTGTTTATTTGTCTATTTCTCTTACATTCTTACACAATGTAAGGTTGATGGGAATAGACCTTTATTCATTTCTCTATCTCTGTAACCTAGAATAATTTCTAACACATGGAGGTGACCAAGAAATATTATGAATTAATTAATAATTGAACGCAGCCATTGAGCTGGACAAGTAAAAAACCAATTCAGTTGTCCAGTTCTTCCTTTATTCCAAAGATAACTTCCCCTAGACCCAAGGGTAGATATACTTGAGCATTCCATGTTGATCTGGCTGAGGAGAGTCGACCAGCATGGCAGAGATTTAACATCAGTGAGTCTCATTCATATATAAGAAACCCAGCCAGGAGAGCAATTCTAGAGACCCAAGATAATGTTCCCAATCCTGAAAACATGAAAACAGGTTCAGCCTATGTCCTCATTTGGGATGTAGTTAGTTATGGCAACCTTAAGTTGCTGGTTTTCTTTAAAGTAGAGCATATCCCCTCTACAGTGTAATGGCTTCTGAAATAGAGTTAACTTTCTTTCCTCTTTGAGGACAAACTGCATGAAGCTGGTTAAGTTCTCTGTCACCAGAGTTTTAAGGGCCATAAGCTGGAATATGCAGTGACTAAACACCACCAGGTTAAGGGCCCCTCAGGCAAGATCATCACCTTCACTCTCCCCACCGCCTTGGAGCCAGTCAAGTCTTTTTTGAAGATTTGTGCTGTATTCAGTACTACTAAGTTAATTCTCAGTTTGCAGTTGGTTATGGTGGTAACCGTCTATATTCATGCAGAATTCTTTCTTGAATAGAACTATTCAGGGTAACATTCAGAGACTCTCTCTGAATCCTTATTTTGATATCATCTCGAATGAGAATGGCTAATCTGAATAACTTTGTTCAGAGGTGTTGATTATGGACTGAAGTTTTGTATTTTTATGTTAATTTCAGGTAAGCCCTTTTTCTCATGTATTTGACATTAACATAGCTGGATAATTTTGAAATTCTGGTGATTGTATTTTTTTTTTTTTTACAAGGGCTTCAAATGCTTGGCTTTTTATTTATTTATTTATTTTTGGCTGTGTTGGGTCTTCATTTCTGTGCGAGGGCTTTCTCTAGTTGTGGCAAGGGGGGCCACTCTTCATCTAGGTGTGCGGGCCTCTCACTATCGCGGCCTCTCTTGTTGCGGAGCATAGGCTCCAGATGTGCAGGCTTAGTAATTGTGGCTCACGGGCCTAGTTGCTCTGCGGCATGTGGGATCTTCCCAGACCAGGGCTTGAACTCGTGTCTCCTGCATTAGCAGGCGGATTCTCAACCACTGCGCCACCAGGGAAGCCCTGGTGATTGTATTTTTAAACGCACAAAACAAAGTTCCAGCGCAAGTAGGTATTTTTCAACAACCCCAAGACTTGAGTGTGTTGTAAATACTACAGAAAGGGCAATATTCTAGTCCAGCTGTACTCCTATTTATTTTCTGTGAACCCTAGATCTAAGCTTTGTAATGGTGCACTCACAATATCTACCTTTTTTGTCACCTCAGGCCATATTCAGTATTTTCTCACTTAAAATCCATAAAAGTTTGAATGATCACATCTCTACACATTGTGGTCCTTTGGGCATCCCTTTGATTCTTTTGAATTAGGAGATGATAGAAGTGGAAAAGCCCAGTGATACATATAAACCAGCAGTGCCCAAACTCATTTTTGTTGACTGACTGTGTCCAAGTCAAAGCACTTGGTGATCTTTAAAAACATACTTATCCTACAACTCCAACCCCCAGAGATTCTTATTTAGAAGGTTTGGGGTCTGATCTTGGAATCTGTGTTTTTAAAAATCTGATGCTACGTTGTATTTGGGAACAGATTGCCTCTAGCGTAACACCCTGATTTTATAGACAGTTAACTGAGATCCACAAAAGACAGAGGAAACATACATAGACACACAGCTAGCTAGTGACTCAACACATATATTCTCAGTCTCTTTCATCCTGATTTCATCACCATTCTTTAATTATGATATGAGACTGTAACAGTAACAACTCTGTCTACAACAGGTACACCTACTATGTACTCCGTTTGTACTGCCCCAGTGCTTCATTTTCTCTCATCCTCCTAAGAACACTTTTGGGATATGCCTTCTCCGCTTCCCAGAATAATCAGGCCTCAACAGTACCTTCTTATAGAACCAAGTGCCTTTAATGACATTTGTAAGTGTTTCCCAATGATAGTGTGAATGACTGAGTCAGGAGGCTGTTAATAATTTCCACTGGGAAACTGACTCTGGAGGGTTTCAGTGCCCATGATTTGGAGCAAGGAGATTACAGATGTACATGGGAGGGAGAAAGGCATCTTTAAAGGAGCTAAAGCTAATGGTTGTTCATAAGTCTTCTGCTTTGTTCTGGGGCTCCCAGAATTGATCATCGCTACTTTGTTATAATCAGAAGCTGAAACTTTCTTGCTTACTCTCAAGGGGGCAAATTCTCAGTGGTAAAATGATTTCCAAGTCCAATCAAAACAGCGCCCCCCCCCCCCCAAGAAAAAAATCTCTCAGTCTCAAAACTTAATAGATGTGTTATGGGCTCATATAAATGAAGCCTGAAACTCCCCAGAGTCCTGATCAGGCTTCTGGGAGGCACAGGATTCCCTGAGCTAGATTTTCTTAACAGGGAATCTGGAGAAAGGTTTTAGGATAGTTTTTGCTTTGTGAGTGTGAGTAAGGAAGTATGTGTGTGAGGGGGGAAGAGAGAACACGTGTTGCCTTTACGTGTGCCTGTGTGTGCGCCTGCCAACTGAGTGAATATTATCCCTGCTCTCAGGGACATACAAGGCTGCTTTATTGCAGGGGCAGGGGAGGAAGCAAGCAGGTCCACCCAGGATTTTAAAGCTTTGGGGGTTAGGCTACCTTCTCTTCACATGGCTGACTTCTCTCTGATGTCCTCAAGTAGCTCATTCAAGCTTTGTTTGATCTTCTCCAATTCTCAAGACAGTTTTTTAATTCCCTTTTAGTTAGTTATATTTTTTCTTATTATCAAAGGAATACATTTAACATAAACTTTATTTTTTAAGTTCACAGCAAAATTGAGCAGAAAATAGAGTTCCCAGATACCTCTGTATCCTCGCCCCCCAACAAAGCATAGCCTCCCCCATTATCAATATCCAGCACCAGAAGTACATTTGTTACAATGGATGGACCAACAGTGACACATTACCACCCAAAGTCCATAGTTTACATTAGTGTTCACACTTCCTGTTGGATGTAATTCATTTTTGTTGTAAAAACTTTGAAACATTTTAAAAGAACAGTAAGAAAACTGAAGAAAATTAAAAGGACCTATAATCCTACATCTAAATTTAACTATTGGTAACATTTTGGCTATATAATCTACTCATCTGTGTGTGTGTGTGTGTGTGCATGTATGAGTGTGTATATGTTCTTTTTTCCTTATCAAAATCATACTGAGAATACCATTTTGCCACTCTTTTCAACTAATACTAGACCTTGAAAACCTTTTGACGTTCTTAAATGGTCTAACAAATGATTTTTCATGACTGCATAGTTCCACATTGAATGTTTGATCATGTTTTTTCTAAGCACAAATTATTATAAACACTGATGGCGTGACCCTCCTCTGTGTACTTTTTTCCTCCCTTAGGACAGATTCCTAGGGGAGGAATTGTGATGTCAAAGGACACCACACTGTCAGACTCTCCTTACAACAAGCCAGGCCAGCCTTGGGAAAGGCTCCACTGATGTGCACCTCCACCTGCAAAGTATGAAACTGCCCCGTTATCTACAGACTTACCCAAACTAGATATTTAAATTTAAAAATCTAGTATAAAAGCAATTAAAATATGCTTTCTCGATTATAAATAAGGGAACAGATTATGTCTCTCTTCCTACATGTCCCCAAATATCCAGTCATTTAAATGAACCTGTTTAATGAGCACCTCTAACACTGTCCTAATTGTTGGGGCCATTAAATAGATGAATTAGTCATTCTCTAGCCTCAAGAATTTCATTCATTAGAGTGTAGATAGATAAGTATATAACTAAGTTGTGTGATGTGCTAAGTTCTTTGCATATGGGTGGTACCCAACAATTTCTTTTTTAGATGGTTGCCCAGATGAGGCTGTGGAATCGCAAAGGAGAGAGGTGTTAATTTTTCCTGAAGGTGGGGAGGAGAGACTTCCAAGTGGAGGTGACTTGCCATGCATTCATTCTTCAGATGTGTATGAGCACAGGGCCCTCTTCTAGGTACTGGAGACATGGTGGTGGTCGAGGCCAACAGAGCCTTTGGCCTGATGGGGCTTCTGTTGTAAGGGGCTGGGGCGGGGTGTGCGGTGGACAGGCAACAAACAAGGAAATAAAGAAACCAGCTTGCCATGTCAGGTAGTGACAGTGATGTGAAGCAAATTAGGCAAGTGAGGGGTAGTGGGGGCTGTGTAAGGTGAGGTGCTCTTGCAGCTGACTGAAAAGGTATGTAGGGTTTTGCCAGGTTGAGATGAGAAAAGCATCTGGGAAGGTGTAGGAGCCTGAACCAAGCCACAGGTGGCTGGTGTGGACCAGAGAGCGGTGGAGGCCCCGGCTGGGGTGGGGCAGGGGTGAGGATCAAAAGAAGTGGGCAGCAGGGGGAGACTGAGGTGGGAAGGCCAGGCCGTGAAGGATGTATAAAGAAGCCCTCCTTAGCGGACAGACTGACCGGCAAGGTTGGTTCCTATCTTCTCTCCTCTATTTCCCACAGAGCAGTTGGAGGACAAAGAAATTTAGTTTGATTACTAGCCCAGGGTGCCTCCCGGGATGGTATGATGAGGAAATATTTCATGTAGTTTTTCTGTATGCTCCATTGTGGCTTCTTTCCCCCTGGCACCAATCAGTAGCTCCAAAAGCCCAGCCAGTCTTTGGCATGTTTTGGACCTTCAGAAAAGCGAGGCAGAGTGAGATAAGTCACAGGGTGGTTAGATAAAATACAGGACGCCCAGTTAAATTTCTCAGATAAACATGCAGGTTTTTTTTTTTTTATTATTATAAGTACGTCCCAAATATTGCATGTGTAACTGTAAGTCAAATTTAATGGGACGTTCTGTATTTTCACTGCTAAACCTGGCTGGAAAGCCAGAACTGGATGTCCGTGTCATCTTGCAAGGGCTCTGAGAGAACGTTAGAGAAGAACCCTTGTTCTATTTTGGTTTTATTTCTCCCAGGACTGATTAAATTATTTGCTACATAGTTTCTTCCTTCGGAGAAGCCAGGGAGATGTTTGTTCATGAATATTCAACTAAAATAACAAGGAATCACTGCACTGAAGATGACTTCTGCAAGGGGGAATTGGAAGGGAAGGCCCTTGTCAAGGTCCTGCGCGGGGAGATGGTTGGGGGATGGGGTACAGACTGTATAGACCCCCCCTCGTTGGAATTTAGTGCTGTTGAAGGGGGATTGGCATAGTGACCATGTGTCCCCTTTGCCCAAGACAGTTCTGATTTACGGCTATTAATAGTGTAAATAGAATAGCGCCACCTTTAACCGTCAGAAGTATCCTGGTTTTAGGTGATAAAAAACATGGTCTCCCTCCCTCCAGACGCAAGAGGGAGGAGCTATGGGGATATATGTATACATATAACTGATTCACTTTGTTATAAAGCAGAAACTAACACACCATTGTAAAGCAGTTATACTCCAATAAAGATGTTTAAAAGAAAAAAAAAAGAAACAGTTTGAATTTTTCAGTTAATAAACATCCTCTGAACATGAAAAAAACAAAACAAAACAAAACAAAACAAAACATGGTCATTGCGTGAGATGGCCAGGGAATCCAGAGAATTTGGCCGTATGTGTGTAGGCTGGGGTAGTGCCATGGCCTCGTTGGGCCTCCCTTTCTTCACTGTGAATGAGGGGGCGTTGAGCAAAACTCTTAAGCTCTCTTCCTAGCTTCCAAACTCTATTTTTAAAGTATGTCTTTGGGCAAAGCTAACAGTAAGAGGATGTTTGTTCACCCTCAGTTTGAGAATGATGTGTATTCCAATTCTCTGTGTGTTGTGTTTGTTCAGACTAGCAGAGTTATATTAGTTTCCAAAAATCTTTGAAGGGTGAAACCTTAAAGCTATTATTTTGTCCTTGGGATATGAAGACCACATGGGCAATAGAGCCTGAAATAAATGTAGTGTTAGTTAACAATCACAAGTGACATTGGCTAATTTGGGCCCAATTGTATAAGCAACTTAAAAAAAAAAGGTAATTGCACAAGTGATAGCAGAGTATGGTGAAATATGCACTTTCTCACTCCTCTCTCAGATTCACAGTGCTCCCTCAAGCCAGACCTTCCAGACCTTACAAACATAGGCGTATTCATATTCATTTGTGTACCTATACATATGATTTTTAAAACTCAAAAAATATATTTTTAGTTTTTTAGCACATTGCTAATATTTCTCAGCTACTCCCCTTTCATTAATTATAGATCTACCTCATTCTTTTTTTTTTTTTTTAGCTGTATGGCATTTCATAGTATGAATGTACTAATATATCTGAAGAATATGTTATTGATAGACATTTAGGTTGTTTCCAATTATCTGCTGTAATAAATAATGCTGCAGTGAGTACCCTAATTTCTAGAAATGGAATCATTCATTTTAATAGTTGCTGCTAAATTTTTATTTTAAAAGACCCTTTTGATTTGCATGTCAAATTAAAGGCACTTTCCTGGAGCTTGAAGAGAAATTTTGCATGGAGGCCAGGATTCAAGGTGTTGGTTCTTTCTGAAGTTTAGCCCTACGTAGCCACCACCCCCAACCCCCTTTTCTGGGCAGTGATTCCTTGACCTGTGCAATTGGATCAAACCTAGACCAAATTAAATCTTACTTATGTAGAAACTTGGTCTCCATGACCTTGCGTTTATCTGGGGAGTGATTTACTGGTGTCGGCTGCAGTCCAGCTATGAATGACTCTGATGGGAGAACATACTTATCCCTCCATCTATAGAAGCTGAATTAGGCTTACTGGGATTAACTGAGACTGAAGGAGCTGTTCATCTACTTTAATTATCCTTCCAAGGGGAGCTTTTTCCCAGACTGGATTTTGGATCAGGAGAAGAATGGAGGCTGCAGGGAGTGATAGAACAGCTCAGTTAAAGATCTTACAGAAAAGGCACTCAGAAGGGAAGGGTGTAGCTTAATGTAGGTAGATAAAATTTTATGTTTACCATTTTGAAGGGAAAGGCCATTTAAAAAAAATGCATTTTGTAAACTTTGAGTAATTTGGCTCTCCAGTGAAATTATTTTTTCCAAGGAATCACATTAAAAGTCAGAAAGAAAGGAATGGTTTATCCTTACTCTGAAACAAACCAGTCTGTCCCATACTGAAACTTGCACCCATCAAGACAGAGTTAACAAAAGGATGAAGGCTAGGACAATTGAGGGAATTGGAGAGCTGAAGACAAAGGCTGGACAAAATGGCCATCGTGTCATTGTGTTCTCTGCTGCCCTCTAGTGGTCATGTGAGGGAGTTGGGCGTAAAAATGTCTCAAGGTCATCCTTACATAACTAGATTGTAGAAGAGAGAAAGGTGGCATTAGGTAGTCCTTAAGACTACTCATCTTGCCAACACCCTGACTAATGATGAGGGAACAAATGTTCCGGGACAGAAACCAGAGAACAGCCAAGTGTATACTGCAACGGGGCTACTTAATAGTAGAAAGGAAATATGGGAAACAGGACACTCTTACACTTAATTCAGTGTGACTTGTATATATACAGCATTGACTCTGTGCCAGATTTTGTGTGCAGCATTGAAGATATAGGGAGGAATTAAACATCACTCCTGTCCTTGGGGAGATCCCAGTATAGAGGGCAGGGCACATACACACAGCAAGTTAGACCAGGAACTGTGTTATAAGAGGTATTTGACAAGACATTTTTTCTTGATAGTAATTCTCAAGTTAGAATGAGATTACTCACTGAGCATTTTCGTTTGTTCCAAAAAGGGAAAACATTTTCTTATTCCGTATAGAGATGATGCTACAGGAAAGGAATAAAGTTTTCTTTCTTCTCTCTCTTTTGTAAAACACTGAATTTGGACTGCTGAGGTGGCACAACTATGACAGCTCAAAGTTTCAGTCTTGGTTTGAAGATGAAAGCCAAACTGTGTACATGAGCTCTTTATTCCTTTGCTAAATAAATTCCGCTCTGAACTACTGGAAATAAAGGACTCTACTGAGGGAGGCAGTAGAGTCAAAGAAGGCCACCGCCTCCCATCTGCGCAGAGCTGCACTTAACGCTCCTTAGGGAATCTTTTCTAGCCTCTTCCCCATCATCAGTCTTTAGGAACTCTCTTTATTTAGAGACATGTAGGCCTTGCTAAGTGCTAGATTTTGTGTGTAGCATTGAAGATACAGGAGGAATTAAACGTCACCCCTGCTCCAGTGTAGAGGGCAGGGTATAAACAAGCAGGAAGTTAGACCAGGAACAGTGTTGTAAGAAGCCTTTGACAAGACATCTCTCCCAGGTCCTTTGCTAGAGCTTTTGGATTGCATTTATTAAGAACTAATTTCCATTCTTTGCATTAACTAAGAAGCCAAAGAGGGCCCAAGGAAGAGGGTGAGATTAAAAGGGTAGGGTTTCACCTTTAGAATTTAGAGTAACAATAATATAAGATGTGTGGATTTAGGGAAGCTCCCCTTACCTTAATCTGGAATTTATTGGAAGACCAAGGACTATACCTATCATGGATATTTTGTTTCTATCTGGCTAGTATCCATTCCCCTGTTTTCCTCCATTCATATTGGATTTTATACGGGCAACCACCCCTCCTCACTCTCTTTCTCCATGGCTTTAGAGTTCAAACCTCTCCTGCATGTAAACCATGACTGGCCACTCAGAGTTTGACATCCTCAGTCTACTATAATAAGTTCAAGGAAGGGCACAAAACTTGGGCTGGACCAGTTAGGGCAAATGGGACTGCATCCCGGGACTTTTGTTGAAGCTATTGAGGGGAAGCATTCTTTCTCCTGTGTGGTAGTCAAGAGGATGGGATATAAGCCTGGAGCTGCTGACATCTTGCCACCGTGAAGGGAGAAGTTATCTAAGAGGTCAGCCATTCTAGAGGAGAGAAGAGAAATTGGTGCCAGGGTCTTAATGACATTGTTTGAACACCTGGATACAATCGTGTTTGAAGCCTCATGTATCCATGAACTTTGCAGTTATATGACCCAATCTCCCGCTTCGTGGCTCTTGCTCAAGTCCGTGGTTCTCAGACTTTGGTGTGTATCAAATCACTTGAGGAACTTGTTAAAATACAGATTGCTGTGCCCCACCTGAAAGTAGGTCTAGGGTAGGGACCGGAAACTTACACTGCAAATAATTTTCCAGGAGTTGCTGATGCTGCTGGTACAGGGACTGTACTTTGAGGACCGTTGGCTGATAAGCCGTTTTTGTTTCCTGCTGCTTATGACCAAAACTGTCCTGACTGATACCAGAAGATCTTTTCTAAATGGGAAAGAATCTTATTCTTAGAAGAATTAGTAGAATAAGATAAAATAACGTGTTTGGGAAGTTACCAGTAAGCACTTGAAAAATGACACGGCCATACCTCACGACTGCACAGGACCAATTTGAAATTTTCTTAAGGTGGTTTTCACACTGTTTTGACTTATGCCTGAGCCTTTTGTATGGCTAAAGGCAAGGCCAATGGAGTATATGACAAATGAGCAAAAACAGCAGGACGAATACGTGTTTTGTCAAACCTGTTTTGTCAATGCACTTAAAACCTGTGCATTGAGAAGATGCAGTTTTTTTTTCCTCCGCTGTGATCCAGTCTGTCAACAAAATGCTTTTCATGAGAAACATCAAAGCCATTTCATCTGCAAATTTCACTCTTTTGAATCCCTTAACCTACACTGTTAACAAAAATTCTGTCAAGTGCCTCAAACCATTGTATTAACAAATTTTGTTTTGTCAGTCATGATTTAGTCTGCTTGCAAATGCATTTTGTAATATTCTGCTCCATCCTTCAGGAAGAATACCTAAGTCAATGCCTCAATCTTAATATTGAAAGTAAGTGTAGAGGCAAAGTAAAAGTGGTGTCGAGCCTGTTCATCTGGCACATCTGTCGGATGTCCCTGTGCATTTTAAATAAATCCAGCTCATCTGAAGTCTTCCCTGAGTGATGCAAGCCACAGCGACGGTGGTGAAATTATACACTGCTGATCTTGTTCTCCAGTTTGGTTTCTCTTCTGCTAATCATAACCTTTCTGTTCTTACCTCTGAGACTTCTCACTGTGGCTGGTCCTCGTGGCTTTTACAAAAGCATCACCATTCACGATTTTCCCGCCTTGTAAATTCAGGAGGATGGCATGTAACTTGCAGTGTCTTCAGATTTCAGTGTATCTCCACTTCAGTTATCACACCATTAAAGTAAGGTATGGTCACTGCAGTTTTCCAGAGATGCTGTAAGAGCATCTGGGTATTTCTGCTCAAGAAGATTCAGTGGTGGGTAATCTCAAGCTTGAGATGTCTGTTGTCTGCCTAGCTTATTCCTGAATTCTTGGTGACGCCATGACAAGAAGGTTGAATTTCCTGATAATCTCTGACATGTTAAATTGCTGTGTTTTCTTATTTACTTCAAAACAAGTTAGTTATAAATTGACGCCACCAAGTCACATTATGGTGGTTGCCCTTATGGAGAATTTGCAGGTGCCAGTGTATCTTGTGGGAGATTGGACAACCTGTACTGTAGACAAGAATAAAGGATGTGCCTGGTTAAAAGCTGGGGGATCTGAGTTTGAGTTCCGATCCCACCTTATAGTAGCTGTTTGACCGTGAGCAGGTCACTGGACGTCTCTGGCCCCCCCGACTCTCCTTGCCTGTACAGTGGAGCTGATATAACTACTTGCCTTGCAGACCTTCTGAGCTCTAAGGAAGATCAAAGGAGATGAATGTATAAGTCTAAGAGTGATTGTCCAATGCTAGATAAATGTAAGGCTGCATTGGATGTGGTTTCAGAAATGCTTATTTCATTTTAGCTATCTTCAAGGAGGCAGTAGATTCCCCTCTGTGGTGTAAGCCAGTGGCAGAGTGGTGATGTAATTTGAGAACTCGCCTCAAATCTCTCCTGTGTTGACCTCCTGTATAGCCTGAAAACTCGCTCTTAGGTGGTCTTTGGAGTCTGGCATGCAAAGGAGAAGGGACCACATATAAAGTGTGTAGGCAAAGGTCGGTGTGCTTGTGTATACCATATTGTTTTCTTGTGTGAGCATCACTGGATACAGGGGTTGATCTGCTGCAGGAATGGTTGTGACCTGGAACCCAGAAGCTGCCCTTGAAGAGAAGGTAGGGAGGACACTAGGCAGGAGAAGACTCCCCCGGGTATCTGGGGGAAGTAGCAGGCCATCAATCAATTGCACAATTTTGCTTTCATCTAGTCCTTCACAAAGAAAGAATCATCTTATATCTGACACCCTTTGAATCCCAAACTACGCCTAGAAACAGTGGTCACTGAAGAAATGCTGTGGTGGCAAGTTTGGGTGGCTGTGA
This sequence comes from Phocoena phocoena, assembly GCF_963924675.1. Lineage (NCBI taxonomy): Eukaryota > Metazoa > Chordata > Mammalia > Artiodactyla > Phocoenidae > Phocoena > Phocoena phocoena. The sequence goes on along the minus strand of NC_089238.1, from coordinate 27,629,352 downwards.
CTTTTGCCAGAGGGACCCTGTGTCCAGCATTGTGACAAGTCCACTGATTTCTGCATATCCTCTTACATCCTTCTTGACCCCTCTAAGACTCCTTCACACTTCTCTTCTCCAGGCAAAACTACCCCAGTTCCTGCACTCACTCTTCCCAAACCATTCATCTCCATGGTCACCAAAATCCATGTTTCCTCACATGACAAATTATGTGTAGCTAATAATAGACTTCCTGGAGCTCTGGGCCCCAGATTTGCTATCTACAGCCAAGGGAATCGAGATTGAGTGCACAGTTAGGGAGAAACAAATCAATTATAATAAGTGACAAACAAGCAAACTCTCCTTTCTATTGGAAGCCTAAGGTAGTAGCGTGAGTTACACAGACAGGGGCTTTCTGGACTCATGGTTTCTGAGCAGTAGTTCTCAGGATGCACATTCACAGATGTTGGGAGGAAAGGGCCCTGGGCAGCCCAGAGGAGAGAGAAGAGTAGCGTGGTGGTCTCTGGCTGCAGGGTCTGCACATTCTGTGCACATAACCTTCACTTCTAGAAAATGAGATAGGCCCACAACATAAACTACTGTATTGGGTAGTATGATGAGAAAGGCTTTTTGATTGCAAATGTTGGAGAATGTAACCTAGACTGGCTTATAGAAAAAAAAAAAAAAATGAAACCCCCTTGGCTTGTATACCTTAACCATCTAGGAGTTATTTTACTTTAGGTGCAGCTGGTTACAAGAACTCAAGCCACCACAGATGTAATTTATTCTCCATTTCTTGGCTCAGCTTTCTTTTTGGAGAACTCATCCTCAGATGGGTTTCTTCTCGCGGATGCAAGATGCCTGCTTCTGGTTTTCAGGGTCACATCCTGCCAGCTTCAAATCTGGCATTAGAGGGTTAGAGTATTCTAAGCGTACCCAGAAAACTTTCCTGAGATTCACTCCGACTGGGGAGGCTTGCATCACATGCTCTCACCCCTGAAGCAGTGACTGCGTGAAGAGGGCTTGGGCCTTTCGTTGGCTTAGGCCTGGGTTGTATATCCTACTCATGGGGGTCTAGGAGGACGGAGGTAGGACAAGATGGGCCTTCAGCTAAAAATTGGGACTGATAGTGGAAAAGGAGGCTCTGTTAGTCACAGCTCAGTGGCAGAACACACGAATTGCTGTTTTATGAAGAAAGCAATTTGCAGAATATTCAGCATTTAGAAAATGGGAAGAGCTAGGAATGACTTGCAGAAGAGCAACAGAGAGCTGGTTCACATAAGGAATGGCTCCTGTTGCGCTCAGGAGGTGAAGAACTGAGGAGCTGCCCTACCAAGTGCTAGCTCTTAGTCTTACCACTTTCCTGTGATCCAAGCATTGGGAAGTTTGCCATCAGAACCACTGGCTTCAGAGCTATGCTACGTCTGTATCCACATCAGCAAAATGGTGCCCTGCATCCTGCCTCTTGACATCCACAAAGCTAGTGAGTCCCTTCCCTGGACTTCTGCTAACCTTGCTGTAGAAAAATCAAATATTGTTATGGCAACTCTCGCCAGAAGCAGCAGCAGCAGCATGGTTTCTGCCTCACTGCTGCCTTCCAGGTCTTGTGCGTCTGAGCGGCCAAACCCAAATGACATCCTGAACCTTGAGAAGTCTGAGAAGTAGAGTCTTTAGCTTTACAAAATCTGCAGCCACTAGAGAGAGTGTAAAATGGAAGTTGAACGGCCATCTCCAGCACTACATGGAGGGCCAGTTAGGAATGTCCGCTGCAGTTAAGATTTGAACAGTACCTAAGTCCCCTCACAGGCAGTTTCCATGCTGAAAGCTTCCCCCAGGTAGATCCATCTTGCTGAGACAAAGCTGCAGAGACCCACGGAAGGACAGGCACACCGCATCAGAGAGAGTCACTCACGAACTACCATGGATGCTCAGCAAAAGGTCTAAATGTGCACACCTAGCTGGGAGAAGAAACCCAGAGATACAAGCATGCAGAGACTGTCAAGTTCACATCATGTTTTGCCAGGGGGACAGCAGCAAACCAGAGAGCAGAGAGTGGGCTGAGGAGGAAGCAGCACTCCTGATGACTGCCTTGACTGTACATCCAGGGCTGTTTCGGCTCTGGTGAATCAAACCTGAGACTGTGGCTGTGTGTATTTAGGGTTAGTAATCCCTCATTTGGACAAAGCATATTACCAGTGTTATAATATCCAGTGTTTCTTGTACGCATACCGTGGGCCAGGCACCAGTCTAAGCCTTCACGGGTATAATCTCATTTAAGTCACACTGCAATCCTGTGTGATAGAAACCATTATTCATTCATTCATTCGACAAATACTTGTTAAATGCCAACAGTGTAGCAGGCACAGTCCCAGGTAGCGGGGGTACAGCTGTGAACAGAATAGACAAGGATCCCTGCCCTATGTTTCTTACTTCTTAATGGTAACTATTATTATCCCCATTTTACAGGGAGGGGGACTAGAGGTACAGATGAGTTGAGTCACTCAAGGTCATTTGGCCAGTGACTAGCGTGACCTGTGCTTGAAACCTGGCAGTCTGGCTCCAGAGCCCATGCCATCACCCTGCCGTATTTCTGCTTCCTCATGGCTGCTTTGAGAGAGAGTGACACGGCCTGGTCTTATCTCCATTTCACTGATGGTAAATTGAGGCTCAGAGGCTCTAAGTTGATGTGGCCAGGCTCACAGTAACGGCACGGAGCAGAGCTGGAGCCTGCCACTGGTGTGTAGAGTCACGGTTAAGTCTTTGCAGGGTAGCGTTCTGCCTCCAGGGCTTAGCATATGATATCACCGCCACCCTTCCCCGTCGTGCTGCTAGTAATGATGATGATGGTGTTGCTAAGGGCTGGCATTCGAGGGCTAACTGTGAACCAGGCTCTGAACTAATCACTTTACATGGTTATCTCATTTAATCTTCACTGCTCTGTGAAATATATAGTTATTATTCCCATTTTACAGGTGAGAAAAATGACTCCAAGAGTAGTTTCCCCAAGACCACACAGCTAGGAAATGGAGAGCCAGGGTTTAAGCCAGTTTTCCTGATCCAAAGCTATACAAAATTCCACTTGACTGGAGTGAACCTCTGTCTTTCCCTCATACTTGGACGAAAAGCTTTGGGGATTGGCAAAGAAAAATATGTTTCTGAATGCAAGAAGCATCTCTTGTTTTTACCTGTATTGTCACAAAATAGGTTCAGAATTGTGGTGAAGAATAATCATTTTGGCAAAGCCACTTTGGGTAAGTGTTCATTCCAGCACATGAGCCAAGATTAGGTGATACTAAAAATAAACAAACAGAAATTCATAATACAAATCATCTGCCTGCTTTTCTTTGGCACCACCCCTCTACTTCCCCTTACGATTCTGGTTGGAGCAGACTCTTGGTTTGGCTCACGTCTCCAATTATTTGCAGTCGTATTTCCAAAGGATGTATTTTTATTGGAGCAGTAATTTCTGTCATAAGTTAAATAATTGGCACTTTGCTTTTTGCATTAAAGGAAAGAAAATCCCTCTGTTACTTAAATTTAACAGTTTCATGTCAGTCTCAGGAGCTCTTCTAGTGGGACAACCTCTGGCCCCTCATCTTTCATAGAATCATATAATGTTAAGAACAGCGTTTCTCAGTTGGGGTGCCATTGACATTTTGGCTAGGTGATTGTTTGCTGTGGGGACTCTTCTGTGCATTGTAGGATGTATAACAGCATCTTTGGCCTCTTCCCATTAATGCCAGTACTGCCTGCCACCTCCCCTCCCTCCCCTCAGCTGTGACAATCAAAATGTCTGGAGACATTGCCAGGTATCTCTGCGGGGGTTGGGTGCAGGCAGGCAAAATCGTCCCTACTTGGGAACCAGTGGTTAAGGGCATAGGTTTAGGAGTCAAAACGACCTGCATTCTGAGTACCGTTTGGGCTTTGTGAACTTGGGGAGGTACCTGACTTCTTTGTAACTCAGTTGTACGTGGAAATGAAGATGGTGCCCACCTCATATACTTGTTGGTGGGATTAACTGAGATCATGTGAAAAATGTGTGTTGGTAGAGATTCCTATGCATTCCCTGAAAGCTTGTCCATCCTCTTCCTGGACACAAAGCCAGTCTACATTTCCCAGCCTCCCCTGCAGTTAGCTGAGGTCAGATGACTAAGTTCTAGCTAATGGAATATGAGCAAAAGTTATCTGTGCCAGGTCCATAAAAGCCTCCTAGAGGCGAACCTCCGTGATCTTTCCCTGTTTGTAAGGTCTCTGAGGCTGTATGGAATGAGGGGTCCATATGATGGAATCAACTTATGTCTCTATTTGGCTGCATGGAGCATAACCAAACTCTCTATGTTGCCACTACTGACTGCACTTTTCATGAGTGAAAAAATTAAGCTTTTATTATGTTAAGCCACTGAAACGGGGGAGTTTATCTGTTACAGCAGCTAGCATGATACTAACTGCTACATGTGCATAGCAGTACTTTTGGCATATAGCAGTCATCAATAGATGTGAGGTAATACTCTTACTATTAATAATTAATGAATCCTATCTTGGTTTTCTAAACCTGACAATTGGAGATCAGCTAGGGGAAGAAATGGGAACTGAGCTGATTGACATATGTCACAATGTTTCTCTTTAAGCCATGAAATTTGATGGATGAGTCAGCATCAGGTTATGTCAGACATTCAAGAACAATCTTGTCAGCATCTCAAAAACGAGCTGCCTTGGCTCTCCCAGAGCATGGATCTTTCCCATCTGTAAGTAAAATCTGTGATGCCCTCCCTTGAGGGCAAGCCCACATCTATGCTTAGATCCAAGTAAAGAGCATGATTTAAGGGGAAGGCCCTTTGGGTCCTCAAATTTCTTTTGTGTCAAACGCTAGAAGTTCATATTGCTGTAGAGAACTACAAATAATGTACATTGGACAAAGGAAAACTTAAAATAGGAGTTCACACTGGTAAAATGACAAGGAGAACCCTCAAGCCCACAGGGAGGACCTGGTGGCTCTATTCTTCTTTGTCCTTGCCTGTAATCCTGTGCCTTCCCTGATACTAAAGATGTTTACGACACTGGGCTTTGGAAAGACTGCAAATACTTCACATACTTTTTTTTTTTTCTATAACTGCTTTTTGCACACAGCTATGCTAAGCTGTATAATGGCCCCTCAAAAATGCCCACATCCTAATCCCTGGAACCTGTGAATATGTTACCTTCCGTGGTAAAGGGGACTTTGCAGATGTAATTAAGTTAAAGATCTTGAGATGAGGAGATAATTCTGGGTTACACAGATGGGCCCAATCACAAGAGTTCCTAGAGGAGGAAGGCAGGAGGAACAGAGTGAGTAGCAGCAGATGTGACAACAAAAGCAGAAGGTTGGAGTGCTCTGAGGAAGTGCCGCGAGCCAAGGAACACAAGTGGTCCTAGGAGCCGAAACAAGCAAGGCGACACGTTCTACTCTCAGGACCTTCCGAAGGAGCAGCCCTGCCAGCACCTTGACTTCAGCTCAGTGAGGCTTATTTTAAATTGCTGACTTCCAGACCTGTAAGACAATACGCTTGTTTTGCTTTAAGCACTTAGTTTGTGGCAATTTGTTACAGCAATGACAGGAAACTAATACACCAGCCAATTGTCACTTACAGGTTGAGGAGCTGGGGGGAAATTAATGATTCCCCTGCCCTGGAAGTGCTCATTGAGCTCACTGTCTGTTCATCAAAATGGACAATTAAAAAGCGATTGCAATTAATGCCATTTTCAGAGAAGATAAACTAATCCAGTTTTGAAGGGGAATCACTATATAGGTCAGATTCTTTCAGTTGTGACACAAAATCCAGCAAAAACTATCTTCAGTCAAAAAAAAGAGAATTTAATGGCTTCAGGCATGCTTAAAATGAACTCAAACAGTGTCACCACATCTCTCTCTCAGTCTTGCTATTATTCTTGCCTTACCACTTCCATCTCTTTGTACTGAGTTTCTCCCTGTTAGTCTCGCTTTCTTACTTCATATGGGAAGATGGCTGCCAGCAACTCTAGAAAAAAATAAGTCCAACTCATTGAGTAGGGAAAATGTTCTTCTGGAATTTACAGGACAACCGTGAGGAGTATTCTGATTGGCAGGTTTGGGTCACGTGCTAATCCCTGGACCAATCTTTGGGACCATGGGAATCACACAGTATGATTTGTTAATACTAGGGCACAGATGAACACCTGGTGACTGGGGGCAGCTCAAGGTAACTGGGTGCCCATCAGAGTCACATGGAGTACAGGATGAGTAATTTTTCAGGTGAAGTGGAGGACTTCTTTTCAGAAGAAGGAAAAAGCACGTTGGACAGATCAACGCCTGAGATGACCGTTAAAGTTGGGGAAGATTGTGTAAGGTTGATTATAACAAAAGTTTTAAGTGACTGGCTAAAGGGACCCACCTAAATCAGGATTGCATGATCACCATCATCCCCCCTTCCTTCCTTTTTTTTTTTTTTTTTTAAAGAGTGGCTGTATCCCCAGTTTCAATTTCTACTAAAAAAACCTACTGCTGAAAAGGTCAGAGCTATCTTGGCTCTCCATTTTGCCATTCACCCTGTTATATTTTGGGCTAAGAACTTCTAAGAATCAACTCCTGAGCATAGCTCTGGGGGCCCTCTTTGCAAAGACTAACTCAGATGGATGTAATTAATCATCGTAACTATTTAATTTTCTTACGGAGAATGTCAGTCTTTCCTACAGAAGCAGCACTCCTGAGTTCTGGCAGCATTTCATACCTAGAATTAGCTCTCTGCCCCTTTTGCCCTGGCCCTGATCTTTTCTGCACATTAATATAGCTTATTTGGTTCCTGCGGAGTTGACCATGAGAGCCATCAAGTGAATTTTCTTCCACTGTGGTGCTGGATTAGGATAATGCCAGTGAGAACCTGCTGATTATCTAAAAATGACTCGAAGAGTGTGTCTGACTCTATTAATCTTTCCTAATTTGTGCCAGCCTGTTACATTCAGATTCAAAGCTTTTCTCCTTGCCTTGATATTTAAATACTCCTGGTTAAGTTCACCCTCCAGTGTTTGTGTTTGAGCTGCTGTGGATGTGTGTGTGAGGTGGGGGGTTAGGTTAAGGGTCTACACCTTTGCTTCTACCCCTTTGGAAAGCGGACATGCTGAAATGGAAGTGGGCGGGGAATATGGAGCAGGTGCTGCTGGGAAGCTCTAGGCTTTCTGCTTATCACGCTCTAGCTATGCCTGGGCCGGGCCGTGGGAAAGGGTTTACCCACTGACTGGTGACCCTTGTCCAGTCCTTCCCCCATGCATGCTCCACACATCAGATCCAGGAGGCGGGGGGTGCTAATGGATGTTTTGAAGCAAAATGGGTTCCTTAGCGATAAACAGTTTGGGGGAAACAGCATACTAAATAAAGAGATATATTTCTTTTCTGCAGAACTTCTCAGAGCCTTGATTTTTGCTCTTCTGTGCTGGGGATCTCAAAAGAGAGGATAAAAACACGGAACGCTTCTCCAGCTTATTTGACGAGAGACTAGGTTTTCATGGCAGCTTTATTCACTAGCTTAAATGTATATTTGGTGCTTAACCCCCCCCCACCCCCCACAGGGCTGTCTGCTAGGCACAGCGTGTGCCATTTTGAGAAGAGCAGACTCAGTTCCACATCTCCCAAGGTTAATGTTCCAAGGAACCTTCTGGGAAATGTGACCCTGGCCCACTGTATTTGCCTTGGAATAATAGGTTTCTATGGGGTTTGTGTCCTAATCTTCTTGATCTCAAGAACTGGTTTATGGACTGAAATGAAGCAGTTTGAAAGAGGGAATGGCAGATATTGTTTAGTGCCACAGAACACAACCATTGGAGGGAAGAGCCCTCTCTTTTATGGTCATTCATATTCTTGTACGATTTTATAAGTGTACATTTGTGCTGGTTAGGGGCTTGAATAGCTATACTTGCCTCTTTAACTAGGTGTTAAGCTCCTTGAAAGTTGAGATCATGGCCTATTTTCTATTTTATTTCCCCTTCTCTATTTGCAAGTGACAGGAACACAACTTTAGATACTTTCTTGGCTTTTATAATCAAACAAGGACAGAGCAAAAGTAAAGTCGGCTTTGGGTATTACAGATCCTGGGAATCAAATACCCTGAAGACATTCTACCTTCATCTCTCTCTTTCTCTCGTACACATACACGTGTGTACACGTATAAACACGTGTGCACACATGCGTGCACGCGCATGCACACACTTTTCCCTCTCTTTGTGTGTCACTTCATTTCCTCTTCTGTAGTCATCTCCTCTGCCAGCTGGGGGATGTAGCCCTGTGACAGCCACAGAGACAGAGTCCTACATCTCCTGGACCACAGGATAAAGAGAAGTCTGGTCATCATCTCCAGTGAAAAAGCCCCAGAGCAGGGCTCTGATCAGGCTGTGTTTATGTGCCCATCACAGACCATTCCTGTGAGCATGGGATATACTGGGAGGATCCACTCTCCAGCTCTGTGGCCATGGACACGTGCTGTTTCATCAGAAGGGAAATACACAGTGGGCGGTTGAAACAGCACTCCCGTCAGTTTCACACCTCCGGGAGCATTGAGAAGCTTGGAGGCACTTAGTGAATTGTTGCTAGGTAAATGGAACAGTGAGACATGGAACAGTGAATAGTAGCAGGAAGTGGGATTATTTGTAATTAAAGAATATGTTTCTCCTTTTCTAACACAGTCTTGGAATATAGTAGATGCTTAGCAAAAATTTGTATAATGAGAGGTAGGGTCTCTGTTTTGGTTTAGTATGATATAAAGTTTTGTTGTATGTTTCATTTTCTTGGGAAGCCTCTGAACTTAAGATCTGTATAAACATTTGTATTTTTGGAATTCTTTTTAGTGAAGTTTGGCGAGCTTCTGACAAGTACCTGCCCCCAAATAGATTCCCTTTTTTCATCCCTAGTGCTGAAAATGCTTTCTGTTTCTCATTAGCCTCCTGTTTTTCTGGGTATTAGGTTCGTCACTTCTTGTCCTTATAAAGACAGTCGACCTTCACTTTATCACTCACTTTAATGAGGTTCCACACAGAGATACTGGTCTGTATGCACTCTCCTAATTGCAGCTCAAGAAACCTCATGCCATTTTATAGGCTGATGAAACACATGGGTGGGGAAGGCCCAGTGGTGGCTGAACAGTGACCTTGGGCTGGAGAATTAGAGCTGAGGGTCTCTGGACTGCTCCTCTCTCTCCCTGTCTCCTGAAATACAACTCCACACAATCTCAATCCTTTTTTTTTTCAAGGCAGGGGTATTATTTATTAATAATATTTTTGTCCGTGTCCACGGACAAAATCTGAATTAGCTGTTATAGACAACTCTCATTACTAGAAAACTTTTTATACTATACATCTTTCACAATTTTTAAGAATAATTTTGTTTGTAAAAGAAATACATTTTTATAAATTTTCAGTAATACAGAAAAGCATTAAGGAAGGTGGGAGTGATCTCTAGATTGGCCCTGTGTTGGGCAAGCTCCCTCTTGGTCTGAGAAAGTGACTGCTCCAGAAAAGTCTCCTGGACTAACAGGTATAGGTGTCACAGGGGGGCCGCTCCGTCCCGTGCAGCTAACCATGACCCTGGACTTGCTGCCAGGCATGGGCAGTTCTGCTCTGAATGAACTCAGAACAGAACCAGGAAGGCTCTCTTCCAGGGGCCTCAGGAAGGGGTGCCACCAGGTGTTGCCGGGACCTGCTGGAGGTGCCCTCACACCAGACAGCACAGGCCCTGTGCGTTATGACAGGGACTGTGCTTCTTCAGCCAGTGTCCCTCTGCTGCCCTCTGTCCCCAAACCCCTGGTTCCTCCCTCACTGCACACTGAGATGGCCTTGTGTGGGGATGAGACCATCCCCCTACCTTTTCCTTTATTTCTCCCACCCCCGACCCATAACCTCATATAGAGCTCAGACTCAGTAGTGCTGGAGGTTCTCCCTTTATGCACAAGTCTCATTATTTCACTAGGAGCTTCCAGAAGTTTCATCACAGCTAAACTCAGCAGCACTTCTGATTGTTAGGTTATTAAGATGAAGATTTAGTTTCACACTTGGTCTTCAAGAGAAAATTCTGCAGTACTAGATTCCTGCTCTGTGCCCATATTAGCCTCCCTTCTCTGGGACTGAACTGGGTTTCCCAGATACGCCTAGACTCCTAGTAAAGCTGTTACTTCACTGGTGGAAAAAAAAAATTAAAATTCGGGGTAAGATTACCTCAAATCCCACTAACCACAATGAACATATGATAAACATCATTTCAGACCAATCTCTGTGCATATGTATTGGGTTGGCCAAGAAGTTCGTTTGGGTTTTTCCTGTAACATCTAAAAAACCCAAATGAACTTTTTGGTCAAACCAAAACAAAAAGGTTCACAGAAATAATTTTAGAAAGACATTTTAATACAAGTTTTATGTTTAGTTTTACTTGGACTTAACTAACAAAGAAAAACTGAAAGGAATTAATATACTTTAATAAAAATATTTCTGTGACACAGAAGCTAATCATTCTTAAAAGAAGTCTCAAAATTTAAGACAGTGTGTTATAAAAATTGAGGCTGGAGTAATTTCTGTTACTTTTTAAAAAATAAATTTATTTATTTATTTTTGGCTGTGTTGGTGCGTGCGGGCTTTCTCTAGTTGCGGCGAGCGGGGGCTACTCTTCATTGCGGTGCACGGGCTTCTCATTGCGGTGGCTTCTCTTGTTGCGGAGCACGGGCTCTAGGCATGAGGGCTTCAGTAGTTGTGGTACTTGGGCTCAGCAGTTGTGGCTCATGGGCTCTAGAGCGCAGGCTCAGTAGTTGTGGCGAAAGGGGTTAGTTGCTCCGTGGCATGTGGGATCTTCCCGGACCAGGGCGCGAACCCGTGTCCTCTGTATTGGCAGGCGGATTCTTAACCACTGCGCTACCAGGGAAATCCTTTTAATTCATGGAAAACGTAACTTTTAATTCATAGAAAATTTCAAGCATATACAAAGTAAACAGAACGATATAATGAATCTCTATGTATTCATCATCTGGTTTCAACAATTATCATCATTCTATATTCTATCAATATCACCACCCAATGCCCACCACCTGCATTATTATTATTATTACACAATGTCAATTCTAACGGCTGTCTTATTAGGAAAAATGGGACTGAACACCTGTGTGTAGGGGGCTGTCTAAACATATGGCCTATGCCTCTAGCACAGAGGCTGTTCTGCCTGTCCTTTGCTTCTTTTCTAAACTGCAGAGAGGATTAGGCAGGGTCAGAGCAGAGAACAAAAATATGTCATCCTCATAATAGGTGATTGTTTGAGCATTCATTACATGCCAGGTATTGTATTAGTTCCTTTATAGTTAATAGCTCATTCAATCTTCAGTCATTTGAATGTTATTTTTCCTATTTTATGGTTGAAGAAACAGGTTCAGAAAAGTTAATGTTAAGTAACTTGCCTATGTTCACATAGTAAAGGTCGGGTCCAGATTTGAGTGAGGGCAGTTTGATTCCAGAGGACCTTCTCCCACACCCCACCCACCCCACCCTTGTGCCAAGTAAGTACACACTCTGTTTGCCTGTGAAGTGAAAAGAGAGGAGGCACTTATACTATGCCAATTAGTGTACTTGACATTACACTCGGGGTGCAGGAAGGCTGCAGCATCCTGAAATGTGAGGCTGGAAGACTCTTTCAGGTCCTGGCACGATGGGCTCAATTACAGAGGAAGAAACAGGCTGAGAGAAGAATGTGGCAGATCTGGTGTCTTGGCTCCTAGGACCCCACGCTTCTTCCTTATTCTAGGACCTTGTAGAACAGTGATATTCAGAGTGTGGCTCACTGGCTGTATGTATCAAAACCACCCTCCGAAATGGGAGAAGCTGTGCATTCTGTGCATCCCTGTCGCCAGACCCCCTGAATTGGAACCATTCCTACTTCTCGGTTAAGCTCCCTAGAGAAACTTTGTGCACTATAACATTTGTGAAACGTTGTTGTTGAGTTCTGGGGTCAGAATTTTGTGTTGCATGTAGCATTATACATGTAGAGGCAGCTGCGGTTTGGAGGAAAACAGGACTGAGTTTGAAGGTCGATGTGTCCAGTGTGGCTCATTTCCTTTTACAAGCCTTTGTTTCTTCATCTGCAAAATGAGCATCAGACATCTACTTATCTCATAGAAGTGACAACATATGTGAGATATACTTTGTGAATAGAAGAACAGCTTCGTGTAGAAGTTAGCAGTGGGCGTTGGAGCAGAGGAGGACCTTGTGTGGAATTTGTATAGATCCTGTGTCTACCCTGGGAGCCCGTGTGTAGGGATGAATCTCATGATCCATGTGTTTGCTTGTTATTCAGCTTTCTGGGGTGGAAGGAATCCCAAGGGCAGATGGGGACTTCGGGTGGTTGATAGAACTTAGGTGGTTGTGTTACCACCTAGCAGACTTCCTTTGCCTCTGGCCATCTCCACCATGTGTAGCTGTGGACTACCTCCTCCCTTTCACCTGCCTTGGACATCCTGTGTCCCCTTGCGTGCTGCTCAGCCATCTCCCTTACCATTTTGTCGTAGAAGTTTAGATCCCAGAAGGGCAGAGCTGGAGGAAGCTCTTGAAATGATCTAGAGATGAAAGTTTCTAATGTTTCCAGCATTTCTCAAAGCCTAGTACAGAAAATACTGGTGGTACTGCAATTTGTTAAGTGTGGTAATGGACAAATATTCTATTTTTCATTATAGTGATGCTGTAGTTATTTGAATGCATATTACAAAAGAACTTTAACTCTTTAAATTTATGGTAAGGATATAAAATTTCCTTTTAAATATGTTTGTTAACAAATATAATAGTGTAGGAGTTACACACAAACGTTGTTATAGAGGGAGAGGCTCTGCTCATCCCAGTTAGTGTCGACTTAAGTTAAATGAGATTAGGAAAGTAAACCAAATCCTTAAAAAATCCTCTCTAAGGTCAGCTAAAATACATTTTGGAGTAAAATCTCTGTCTTTTTCTTTTGATTATGTGTTTATTTATTGGTGATCCCTAGTGAGGGAAAAACCAAGACTTGTGGTACGAGCTGGGATTCTGCAGCAGTGGTATGAGGCAGGGAGAGGCAGGCAGTGAATTCACCCATCAAGGCTCCTCTCTACTGAGTCGGGAGGTCAGGATGGTGACCTCAGGGCCATCCGCACCATGTCTTCAAAGCCCCAGGCTGCTTTAGAGGAGTCTTAGGGGCCTCTGCGAGGCTGAGGTCTGGGTACGGGCAGCTGAGTTAGGTGAGCTCTGTCCCCATGCCCTCTCTGCATTTACATAGTTTTTACAAATCAGAGTGCCACATAGGTTTCCATTTCAATTTTTAAAAAAAGGGGATTGGTGAGGGATTCCTTAGCAAAAGCTGGAAAATTGCTGGTATAGTGGAAAGAGCATAGACTTTGGAGAAAGATGGGTCTGACAAATCCTCGCTTTGTCACACACCAGAAATGTGATCTGTGGTAAGTTAACTGACCTTTGTGAACCACAGTTTCTTCAGTGTTAAAGTTAAACACCCCTCCTTTTTGACCCACCTCCTAGAGAAAGGGAAATAAAACCAAAACTAAACAAATGGGACCTAATGAAACTTAAAAGCTTTTGTACAGCAAAGGAAACCATAAACAAGATGGAAAGACAACCCTCAGGATGGGAGAAAATATTTGCAAATGAAGCAACTGACAAAGGATTAATCTCCAAAAGTTACAAGTATCTCATGCAGCTCAGTATCAAAAACACAAACAACCCAATATAAAAATGGGCAGAAGACCTAAATAGACATTTCTCCAAAGAAGATATACAGGTTGCCAACAAACACATGAAAGGATGTTCAACATCACTAATCATTAGAGAAATGCAAATCAAAACTACAATGAGGTCACCTCACACCAGTCAGAATGGCCATCATCAAAAAATCTACAAACAGGGCTTCCCTGGTGGCGCAGTGGTTGGGAGTCCACCTGCCGACGCAGGGGACACGGGTTCGTGCCCCGGTCTGGGAAGATCCCACATGCTGTGGAGCGGCTGGGCCTGTGAGCCATGGCCGCTGAGCCTGCGCGTCCGGAGCCTGTGCTCCGCGACAAGAGAGGCCACAACAGTGAGAGGCCCGCGTACTGCAAACAAAACAAAGCAAAACAAAAAATCTACAAACAAATGCTGGAGAGGGTGTGGAGAAAAGGGAAGCCTCTTGCACTGTTGGTGGGAATGTAAACTGATACAGCCACTATGGAGAACAGTATGGAGGTTCCTTAAAAAACTACAAATAGAACTACCATATGACCCAGCAATCCCACTACTGGGCATATACCCTGAGAAAACCATAATTCAAAAAGAGTCATGTACCAAAATGTTCATTGCAGCTCTATTTACAATAGCTAGGACATGGAAGCAACCTAAGTGTCCATCAACAGATGAATGGGTAAAGCAGAAGTGGCACATATATACGATGGAATATTACTCAGCCATAAAAAGAAATGAAATTGAGTTATTTGTAGTGAGGTGGATGGACCTAGAGACTGTTATACAGAGTGAAGTCAGAAAGAGAAAAACAAATACCATATGCTAACACATATATGGAATCTAAAAATAAAAAGGTTCTAAAGAACCTAGGAGCAGGACAGGAATAAAGACGCAGACGTAGAGAATGGACTTGAGGATATGGGGAGGGGGAAGGGTAAGCTGGGACGAAGTGAGAAAGGGGCATAGACATATATACACTGCCAAATGTGAAATAGATAGCTAGTGGGAAGCAGCCACATAGCACAGGGAGATCAGCTCGGTGCTTTGTGTCCACCTAGAGGGGTGGGATAGGGAGGGTGTGAGGGAGATGCATGAGGGAGGGGATATGGGGATATATGTATACGTATAGCTGATTCACTTTGTTATACAGCAGGAACTAACACCATTGTAAAGCAGTTATACTCCAATAAAGATGTTAAAAACAAAGAGGAAACTCCTTCTTAGAGTTTATTATAAATATGAAATGAAACAACATATAGGAAAGCACTTAGCATCCTTCTTGGCATGTGGTAGATAATAGATAATTAGGAATTTTATTAATCATCATCATCATCGTAATAATAATTATGTCACCTCTCCCAAAGTTATTTGTATTTTAAGAGGGTGCAAAACTCTAAGCTGGAATACTAGACTCAATAAGGAACTTTGAGGCATCCACGAATAGGCTGTGTGCGTGCTAGGGTGGGTGGGTGAGATGGAGAGAGCCATGGGTGCACACCCAGGCAGTGGTCTAGGGCATGTGTATTAACACAAGGTACAGAAGTAGTTTATATGGTGGTCATCCTATTAACCAGTCCCCTAGAACGTGCTTTCTTCCCATAGGATGCCTCGTTGTGGAGAAGGGAAGATAAATTGATTTATTCTACTTATGGATCTAGGAGATTATTCATAATGGCCTTTTTTCTTTCTTTTCTTTTTTTTTTTTTTCCACATGAATTCTTGCAAGAGTCAGTACCCTGAGCCAGCAGTGCTGAGGAAATGCTCTCACTAATAATGGTTTATCTGAAACAACCTCCACCTCCACCCTTCCCACTCTGTCTTCCCATCCTTCAGTCCAAACACTTCATTCTGGCCCAATTAGAAACACACAATGACTGATGTTCAGGAAGTCTGTTTTGAACTTTAAGTTGCCTCTTCATATTTTTAAATCATTGCATTTAAGTCTAATTCAATACGATTCTTTATTTCCTTCAATTTAATCTGTGATCTGCTTTCGCCTACTTGTTGCTAGGACAACCAGTGCCTGTTCTGGCTTTCACTTGTTGTCCGGGCACAGGCTGTGTTAATTAACTCCCTGAAATTGTAGGCCAGGTAATCAATACCAAATGTATGGACTTGGCTGGAAAGTTTTAATTAAATTTACAGTAATTTTATTTGCAGCTTCTTCTGCAAGCTGCATGGTGGGCAATTGATTTTTATTTCAGATACAATGGTCTGCTTGCTAGCCAGGTCATCCCTTCTCCTAAGTGTCTTTCTCCATCAGATGAACCGCTGTTAAATGAGGAATAGCCAAGGCAGATTATTAGTCAAAAGAATTATAAAAAGAAACAAACCTTAAAATATCAGGAGGGTTGAGTTTTTGCCAGCTAAGTTACCCCCTGGCTGGGTGTGTTTGTATGGAATGAATTCAGAAGACAGACCGGTAGGATCATGTGGAAAACGTCCAATTATGATGGGTAGGACATACAAATACTGTGTGCTACAGGCACCTCTGTGCCACTTAAAAGAAAAAATGCAAACTGGCCTCCATCACCAGTATTCTTGGTAAAGACATGTCCTAACAGAATTGAGCTGTGTTCTGTTTAGGAGAACCTCTTCTCTATTCTTTAAGTGTAGTGGTTAACTGTTTGGGCTCCCAAGACAGGTAAACCTGGGATCAGCAATGTCATCAAGAAAAGTTTATCAGCTTTTCTTCCTATCTCAAGGAGAGGTGATCATACCCACCTTACAGCGTTATTGTTGGATTAAATGAAGTACACATGATGGGGTGTATTAGATCACGATGTTAAGACCATGAACTCTTGAATCAGACAGTCAAGGTTTGTATCCCAGCTCTATCACTTGCTCTTTGGATGATTTCAGGCAAAGTACTTACCCTTCTAGGCCCTCAAGCTCCTCACTTCAGAAATGAGGATATTGTCATCCTGTCTCATAGAATCATGCTGGGGATCCTGTGAAATATGCATGTAAAGCATGGACCTCAGTGCCTGGCACATACATTTGCTAGGGTTTTCTTGATGTTGAGATCTCAGCACCCTACTGGGGGTAGCCATATGGTGTCAGCCAAGCAGGTTCCTTGGGCGTAAGGACCAAACCTGTGTCAGATGCTTGAGAGTGATGGAAGTTTATTGCAAGGATCCGTGAAGATAACAGGGAGAGCTAGAATTTGTCCCACAGATAAGCATTAGTCACACTGATACTCTAGACTCTGTTTCTCCCCACATGGAGGCCTTCAGAAGTACCCCAGAGTCTGTAACTTCTTTAAGACTAGGAACCTGAGCTGAGTATCCTACCATTTTCTTTGTTTACCCTGCATTCCCACTTTTCCGCAGTGGGTAGTTTCCCTGCCATAAGTAATGGGAAGCTTTTACTGGACAAATTCCCTTCAACCACTTCAGAATCAGTTGAATTTTCTTCTGTTCAGATATGACCCTGCTGCAGTCCTCTGTGGTAGGGGCAAAGGCTGGCTGTGCTGCCCTTAACAAAGGAAACAGCCTAAAATGACTTAAACAGGAACAAAAGAAAATAAGATAGCAGAGTTCCCTGACCCAGTAGTGGCACTAAGACTCTTATACCATCCAGTGGAGGCAACTTTTATTTGTAGATAAACCTTTTATTGTTTCAAATACCTAGTAGAAATTTACTAGATATCATTGCATGAATGAAAGAGGTGGGAACAATTTAGGGAGGAAACGTGATTCTATATTGTTCCTTCAAAATGGTAGAGAGACAGCCAACCACTCACTCTGCTAATGTGTTTCCATAGCCATTTTCTAAGAATGGATTTAACTAAAGGCATTATTGGCCACAGGAGCTTGGAGTGGCTGTTGGGGAATAAGACTGAGATTTTCTTATGGTGAACACCTGACTAAAAATCCTTCCTCTCTGCCCACATCTTACATTCCAAGTAAACAGAAATTTAATGAGAATATATTCATTTCCCTTCAAAGGCAACAGCAGAATACTTTATTGGAAGAGCTTCAGCTAATGGGAAAAAAATGTGTCCCCTGGTGAAAATATAGTCGTCGTGTTGGAATTTCAGGATATTTCCCTTGGCAATAAAATTAATCTTTTTTTCATTGCTTAAGATGATTTCCTGATGGGAGACACTGTGTCTGTGGAGATATTTTTGCTAATTTATTTGAGTCCAGTTAGAGAATTGATTCTAATTCATTTTAGTTAGGGGATGGCTGACCCTTGACAACTACTTATTCTCTAGTTAAGTTTTCCCAATAAGCACCTCTTTTTCACTCACTCTTTCTTCACATTTATTGTGGTATCTAGACCCAGAAAAACACATTAGGCAGAAACTGAAATCTATGAAGAAGTCAGGATTGAGTGATGTGAGGCCCAGTTGCCCAACCTTTC
The DNA here is from genome assembly GCF_963924675.1 of Phocoena phocoena. Taxonomy (NCBI): domain Eukaryota; kingdom Metazoa; phylum Chordata; class Mammalia; order Artiodactyla; family Phocoenidae; genus Phocoena; species Phocoena phocoena. Next base: position 27,611,286 of record NC_089238.1, on the reverse strand, counting down.
CTGTAGAGATGAAGGAGTGCCATAGGTGAAGAGGTGGCCACGACCCCCAGTGTCAGAATCCCGCCCGGCGCAAACCTCAGGGGGCCTGGCTCAGGGCTGTGTAAGATTCCTGGAATCTTGGGGAGCTCAGAATTGCCTTAAAAGAACATTAACAAAGCTGAAAACCAAACAAAACTCATGTGACTTTTTGATCATTTGTCATTGCCCCTGAGCAGATTTTTTTTTCATCCACATGTATGATTTCACATAATTATTAATGTGGCTTGCCTTTTTTCTCTAACATTTCTTCTCTCTTTCCCAACTGCCAAAGCACCAGCATTGTGTGCATTCGCCAGGTTGCTCTGTCCTTAAGACCCAGATCGAGTTTGACAGACGACATACTCTGTGATCCCTCAAATTGCAGTGCTGATCTGGGAGAGTTTGATATGGGCTCAGTGCTCATTATCTCCACAAATAAGAGCAGAATAGATGCACAGATAGTAAAATAACACAGTAGATATATATACAATGATAACCACGTACAAGGTTCATATATAAACTCATTTAATTTTCATAGCAGCTCTCTGAGGAAAGTACTATTATTATCACTTTTTTATAAGAGGAAATTGGGGCAAAGTGAATTTAAGAAACTTGCCCCAAATCACACAGCTGGTAAGGGGAAGAGCCCATATTCAAACCTAGGAAGTCTGGCTTCAGAATATGGTCCTATTGTATTTTCAATATTCTTACTTGGCTCTTGAAAATATTTGGTGGTTCACTTCCCAGTGGGTTTCTCCTCCTAATTCCGCTTGGGTCATTCATCCATTTTTTAACTTATTCATTCAATTACTCACACATTTATCCGTTCAAAAAATACTTACTTAGCACCAAGTGTGTCTCACTCTATCCTAGATCCTGGCACTGAGGCTCTGAACAGGAGGGCCACAGGCCTGCTTGGGAGTGTACAGTCTAGCAGGGGAGCCAGACGAACGAGTAATCACAGGATTAACTGGCTGTTTAAAATTTCTAGTTGCATCTAATACCATTGCATTTAATATCTACTGATTGAAACAGTGGAAGGATGTGAACAGATTCATGGAGAGTGTATGAAAAGGGGCAAGAACTGGGCAGGAAGAAGAAGGGGAGGCTGTTGCAGGAGTCCGGGTGAGAGGGGCAAGGCAAGAGAGGTGTCTGGATTCGGATACATGGCGTGAGTTTTTTCCATTCAAGAATACTTGAAGCAAATATGCTAACAACCGACAATTCTGAGTAAATTTTAATATTTCGTTTATAAAAAGAAAGGAATAGGAAAAATGCGGAGTAGAACATTTCAGACTTACTTATTGTTTCTTGAAAGTGGAGTGGAGTTTCCAGTGCAAGGGTCTAATCTGACTTGGAATAAGATGTGTGGATTGACTCTCTAGTCTGGGAATAAGAGGCAGGCCACAGAGAGCCTTTAGTTTCAGCCTAATGGGGTGAGCATGTGAAACACTGACGCATCCCTTCAGATTCTGAAGGAGAAACAGCAGGTCCATTTGTGTCTGTGGTTTGTGGGTAGCATCTCTCCACCTCAGGGAGCAGGCGGAAGAGTCCACCTGTGAACCCAGATGAAGTCATAGAGAGTCCATTATATCAGGGCTACATTTCCCTGCCTTGTCAGAAGAGTGAGCATCTTAAGCATGTGTGTTCCATTGTCAGATGTGGTGTTTGATAAAGTAAAGGCCTTGGCTTCCTGATCTAAGCCCTGCAAGTGATGGGATATACAAACCTTGTCAGGGCCTCCTCCTTGCATAATGCTCATGTTAGCAGTAAATGATTGGAAATCACTCCTCTGCCCACTCAGACTTGGACCCTACCTGGAAGATGAAAAGGGGTGACCCAGAATCACCCAGTCTCAGAGATGGAGGGCCCTCTTAAAGGTCACCTGACCATTGTCTTCCAAATCTGACTGCTCATCCAAAGCAATTGAGAGCATTTGTTAAAAACAGATTAAAAAAAAATTAGAGATACTGATTTAGTGGGTTTGGGATGGGACACAAGAACCTTCGAGCTGATGATTCAAAACATGGATCTAGATTAGTGCTTCTCCCCTGGGGGAGCTTGTTAAAATGAAGGTTCTGTTTCAGTAGATCTGGGATAAGGCCCAAGATTCTGCATTGCTAATAATTACCCTAGTGATGTTGCTGGTCCAGGGATCATCCTTTAGTTGCAAGGACTTACAATAACCTTATAACCAGTGATATTCCTTTTCAGTCCTATTCAGTCTAGAATCCTTCTAGAGATATGGAGCTCTCAGCCACAAGGCAGTTCCTACCATTGAGAGAAGTTTCAATTATTAGCAAGATCTTTCTTTTATTGAGTCGAAATCTCTATGTTGATAACTTCTAGACGGTACTGTAGTGCAGTGGTTAAGTATGAGCTCTGGAGACAGATGACCTGATCTTGACTCTGACTTTTGCTAGCTTTGTGATTTTGATGAAATATATGGCCTTCTTGAATCTATAAAATAGGGTAATAATAGTACCTACCTCATAGGATTACTGTAAATTCATAATAGCATTAATCCATCGTCTGATCCGATAAGATTAGAGCAGTGCTTGGCATGGAGTAAGCACTTATAAGCATTTTCTTACTGGTGTAGCTACACTTCAAGCAGAATCAGTTTGACATCAATCCTATTTCATTTCCCAATCAGAGGCATTAACAGACCAGGTAGAAACCTATAAAATACTGCTAAGACAAAAGTTAGACTTCACTCTTTCTAACATTTCACTAACCTTTCCAAACTTCACACCCTGGTGGTGGGTATTACTGTAAGTCTATGTAGTTGGATCTGCCTCATATTACTTTGTGCAGGTAGGAATTAATAAAGCATTCAAAATGTGGAAGAGGACTTTTCTTCTAGGAACACAGTGATTTGAATATAAGCCATTGTGGTTTCATATTAAGCTTGGAAATTTGAATCCCCAGCCCCAAACAGTGGAAGAAGAGAGAATTGTTTTTTCTTTTCTTCTTCTTCTTTTTTTTTTTTTCCGGCATGCGGGCCTCTCACTGTTGTGGCCTCTCCCGTTGCGGCGCGCAGGCTCAGTGGCCATGGCTCACGGGCCCAGCCGCTCCGTGGCATGTGGGATCTTCCTGGACCGGGGCACAAACCCGTGTCCCCTGCATTGGCAGGCAGACTCTCAACCACTTCGCCACCAGGGAAGCCCCTTTCTTTTCTTCTTAAAAAATTACTAAATACTTTGGACATACAGAAATATTTATGAATACTATAACAAGGACCCATAAGCCTACCTCCCAGCTTAAGAAATAGAATATTAGTAGTTACTTAAAAAAAAATAAAATAAAATCTCCCTATGACCCTCCCCCTGGTTGTCATCCCTCTTTTTCAGAAGAGGCAACCACTATTCAGAATTTAGTATTTATCATGTTCACATATTTGGGTTATTCTTTAACTATAAACATATGTGTTCCTAAATAATGTAAAGTATTCTTTTGTGTGTTTAAAATGTTTATAGTATATATACTTGTGCAATACATAATTCTTTTTTCCCTCTAATATACATTTAAAACGTGTTCAGAAGTTCAGTTCACTTTTTGTTCAAGGCTGTGTAAGCTTCCTCCTTCTCCCGCTAGCCAGCTGTTTCTGTTGATGAATGGAATCAGAAGAGTAATGGACACAAGGAAGTGGGAAAAAGGGATTGGATGGGAGGCGAAATCTCAGTCAATATCTTAAAATAATATCTGCCATACTGATAGGGACAAGTAAGTTGGCACTGATGACTATATGATAGCTAATGATACCCACTTGAACTGAATAATGTCCCATCTGTCAAACTCTATTGCATATGCCTGTCATCTAGGGATCTTGTTAACGTGTAGATTCTGATACCACAGGTCTGGGGTGTGAGCTGAGATTCTGCATTCGTAGCAAGCTCCCAGGTGATGGAGGTGCTGCTGGTTCTGGGCCAGGCTTTGAGTAGCAAGGGTGTGTAGATGGGGCACACATTTGTCTTAGACCTGAGTTCGAATCTTGGCTCCCTTGTTTTCATTATCTCGGGGGAACTTGGGAAAATTCGTTTCCAGGGCTGCAGCTTTTATTCTTGGCTGCACGTAATATGTAAGTCCCCTGAGTTAAAAGTCCTATACCCACTCCGTATGACAGACTCTAGGTCCATCCACCTCACTACGAATAACTCAATTTCGTTTCTTTTATGGCTGAGTAATATTCCATTGTATACATGGGCCACATCTTCTTTATCCATTCATATACACTACCGAATGTAAAATAGTTGGCTCGTGGGAAGCAGCAGCATAGCACAGGGAGATCAGATCGGTGCTTTGCTATGACCTAGAGGGGTGGGATAGGGAGGATGGGAGGGGGGCTCAAGAGGGAGGGGATATGGGGACATGTGTATGCATATGACTGATTCGCTTTGTTGTGCAACAGAAACTAGCACGGTATTGTGAAGCAGTTATACTCCAATAAAGATCTATTAAGAAAACAAAAAGTCCTATACCCAGGTTGCACCCAGATCAATTAAATCAGATATATAGGGATGAGACGCAAGCGTCCGTAGTTTTAGAAACTGTTCAGATTTCAGTGTGCAGCCAAGGCTGAGAACCTTTGCTCCAGGGCAGAGATTCTCAAATTTTGGCACGCATCAGTATCACGCAGAGGGCTTGTTAAAACTGACTTCTGGGTCCCAGCCCCAGAGTTTCTGATTCTCGAGGTCTGGTGTTGGGCCTGATAATTTGCATTTATAACAAGTCCCTAGGTGAATCTGATGCTGCTGAGAGCTTAAGTTCTAAGAGCTTAAGTTCTCATCAGTAAAATGGGTCTAAATATTACCCATCTTTTGATCCGTTGGAGAATCAGTGAAATAATACACCTAGTGATGTTTGGCATGTAGTAGACAATCAAGAAATGGTGGTTTCCTTCTATTATTACTAATAGTAGTACTATGTCTATGTTTAAGTTAGGTGCCTATTTAATCATTAGTTAGTTTACCCATAATATTGGTTAGGGTATTCCAGCTTAACATCTTCCTACTTAAAGTGTCTTCCTACTTAAAGATCACTTCCGACTGTGGTTAAATTTGTGCTGGCACCTCTCAGAAGGATTTAACTCGTCCTCTGGTTACAGTGATGTTGTCAGAGACTAGCCTTGTTTAAGTTTTCCAGACCATCTGTATACATACCCAGTGGTTAACAAGTGACCCCTTGTACATAATCCCCCTTGTTGTGTCTGATAAATTCATCATGGTCCTTATCTAGATGGTTCTTTTTGTTTCAAGAAGAACCCCACAGGTCTTGCCTTCCTGGTGGTAGAACCAAGAGCCCCCAGGACCTCAGTCTGTATAAGACCTGGTGGTCTCCAGATGGGCTGGCAGATGGGAATGGAGGGGGTAGATGGGCCCCTCCCTAGGCTGATGCTCTGTTGTGAACACTTTTCCTCTACTGGTATATACTCTGGTGTATTCAGTAACTCCATTGTGATTTTTCTCCTTTTGAATATTGTATTTGCACACAACTCCTTCCCAGTAAGAATGGTTCCCAGGTGGTATTCTCTGGCCCGAAGGCTTCTACTTCATTATCATCTTTGTTAACCTGAGAATACCGCCCTTTGGGTTCGGCAAAGGAGCACATCATTCTCGCTAAACTGTGTCAAACAAGACTCCTTGCTGGGCTTTGGAGCTTCATTGGTGAACTGCAGCTACTGATCTTGCTTCCAGGATTGTGCGTAATGCAGACAATACAGTTTCTGGGTGCCTTCTCTGAAAACTGCCCAGATTTTGGACTTGAGCTTGATGCAAACTGCATTATAAACATGCCAGGCTTGTACTGACAGCACTGAAAGCACATTGGGATAAACATTTGTGTTTACTAAAAATGCCTCTAAAGAATTGGAAGTATTTAATCAAAAGATTTATCTGTGTGTTTCTGGGGGTATTTTAAAGCTTTCCATGACCCAAAAGCAATGGTTCCTGAGTGTCTCCTTTCTCAGTTTCTGTACGTTCTAACCTTAAGCTTCAAAAGGAAAATAAGAATGAAAAGGTTAATTCTTGTTTAAAATTGACATGTGTCCCTTCTGTGGGATAAAAGATTTTAATTGACAGGACGTTTAGGTAGAGTTCTGGGCTTCTATGTGACTATTTTGCTATCTCTTTTAGGTTTCTTAGCAAATCTGGGCTTGGGGATCCGGTCTGTTGCCTAAGAAAAGATAGTAATTATCACTAAGAAATTGCTGAGTTAATTAGTTCCGTCAGTAATTCAGAGGGCAATTGGAGCAAAGTTGAGACAGGTCTAGAGCCAAAGCCTTGTTGCTGTTTTGTGAGACAATCTGAAATAAATCTGTCTTCTGTCGATAACTCTGACTTGAGTAACATTCCACCTTTGGAGTTGAGTTTAGGCAGCAGGACCCAGTGAAAGCTCTGTGTTTATTAAGATCCACTAGCCATAGGACATTAAATTCTTCTATTGTAGAGTGGAACTGAAGCTGGAAGGAGGAAGTATCCATTAAGGAGAGATTAATGTTGTATGCCCATTTGAAAACTCAGTTTGTATCTTTGTGATGGTAACCAATGTTGTGACCACATTTTATAAATGGTCTTTTAATGGGGATGATATAGTGCTGATTAGAATATATACATCAGTGTTGATTTTTTAATATGTATATGGAAGGTGCTTTTGTAATAATAATAGTAATAGGAACAATAACCATGGTAATAATAATAGTGATTCTAATATATTGAGTATCTCCTATGTGCCAGGTGCTAGTATATGTGATCTGCGATTCTCACAATGACTCGTAAAGGTAGGGATTATTAACCACATTTTATAGATTAGGAGACTGAGGCACAGAGAAGTTAAATGATTTGCTCAAGGTCACATAGCTTATAAGTGGCAGAGCTGAGAACTTAACTCAAGACTATGGGGCTCCGAACCTGCCTTCCATTGAGGAGGCAAATGGTTCAAGGAGAAAGTGGTCCAGGGGGTAGGGCATTCAAAATGCCAGAGGTCATATTCTGCTTGTAGTAGGAACTGTGGTGTGAGTCTGACTTTTTGGCTCTAACCTTGTTCACCCAGGAGGACTCATCAGTAGTGTTCTCTGCACATGTGCAGGGGAAGAGCCCAAAGGCAAAGTTTGGATTTACTGAACATCTACTATAAATTGGGAAGTTGGATGAAGCACTGCACATATGTGAAATCCTTTAGTTATCATAAAAATTTTGGGAGGTAGGTTTCTTAGCCGTGTTTTACATATGTGGGGATTGAGGTCCAGAAAGAAAAAAATCTTGCTCAAAGTTATATGGCGTGTAAGCAGACAGAAAAATAATTTTTTGTCTTAAAAGTTTGTAAAATGCATGATATAAACCTTCCTGGGTTTTTCAACATGTATGCCCTATATTTGATACTGTGGCTAGATTCTGCAAATATAGGAGCATGTTGAGTTGCATTTTGGGTTAGTTGTTCTTTCTATCTACCTACCTACCTATCTATCTATATTTTAACATATAAAAATAGAGAAAAATATTCTTTATACTTTAATAAACATCCATCAGATCAACTTGAAATCTCCTATGTCCACTTCTACTATCACATTCTCTTTTCTTCCTTCCCAGTCCATTTCTTCTACTACATTGCTACATGTATACCACATTCACTAAAACACCTAGAATTTTTTTATACTTTTCAAATGTATATGAAAGGGACCGTATGGCATGTATTATTCTGCAACTTGCTTTTATCTTTTAAGATGAATGGGTATGATCTTGGACCATCCTTGAATTCCTAGCATAATGTATCACGTCCAAGTAAGTTTATGATTTTTAACAAATAAACTGCCAATTTCATTTTATTAATAATTTATTGGAACTTCTACTTAAGATTGGTCTATAATTTACTTTCCCTGATTGACGTTGCTTGCTTATGCATATGGTTTTAGTAGCTTATAAAAGTGAGCTAGTGGAGTTCCACTGTTGGAATGTCAATGTGATTAGTTCCATGAACCTGCTCTTCAGCAAAACATAACTGTGGAAATTTATTTTAAAAAAACAACCATTTAAAGTCTCCAGAAATTTTCCTAAGGGCATATAGTAAATAAAGAAATATTCCAGAAAGTCTACTAAAACTTGGTAAGAGCATTGGGAATCTGTGACATTTGAATCATGACCTGTTCCCTTCTTAGCTCAGTGTGATTGAAACCATACTCAAGGCAGATACAGCCAAGAACATAGGATTCCTTATCCCATAAGTTGTAAATTGAGATCTAAGCTATCTTCCTGGGAAGGGCAGGCTACTAGCATTTCCTGTCTTTCCCAGCTACAGTTTCAGAGGCTAAACTCTAGGTGAATGTGGTTGAAGGTTGGGGGCTCCCTTCTTTCACCCATTCACTACTAATAGGGTGGAGGCTCTACTTCAGTTGTGGAATGCTGGAAATCCTGGGTCCACTATCATCCTTACTCTAGCTAATCCATAGAGTGGAGGTTCTGTACCAGGAAGAACAAGCAAATAAGAATGTAGGATACTGCCCTACCTAGTATCCTGCTCTTAAAGCAAAGAGAGTTGTTATTCAGAGAGAAGCAGGCCTCTGTCCTTGTTTCCAGTTCTGGAGCTGGTGACTCAGAAATTTTGTCCAAGGGGAGAGGTAGGCCTTCATGACTGAGAACTTTAAAGCTCTACTCAAAGGAAATGACTTTATCTGAAACAGTGTGGGGGAAGTTCAAACCTGAACGTGCTCTCAAAGACAATGAAGGTCTTGGAGGTAAAAGCAACACGCGAAATACTAAGCCAGTTAATTTACCAAAGAGAATCAGGGAAAGCGATATCTAAGAGCTCTCCCTTGGTCAGAACAAACCTCAAACACTGGCCTCAAAAACTACCCATGCAGAGGGATCCGAATTTAATTGGAGCAGACTGTGGAACCATTTATGCTCCAGGCCATTGTCAAAAACAATATACAGCAACTATCTGTTGATTAATGGAGCCTAACAGCTGGGTGTGACCATGGAAAGATACGATCAAAGGGAGTCCTGCTCAAACCACTGTCATCCCAGGGTGATTGTGGGCATACCTAAAGCTGTGCCTCCAGAGGAACAACACCAAAGGTTACATACCATAGGGACAACGGTGGGGAATAGACTTAGAATAGTCCAGCCATTCACTGACAAAGTGAACAAACAACAACAAGAGTCCTCAGAGGTAGGGCACCAGTATCCAGAGTTGTTACAGTATATATCTAAAATGTTCTGTCACCCCACAGCACAAAAGATGAGACATGCAAAGATACGGGGAAATATGATACGTACACTGGAAAAAAAAAAACAGACAACAGAAACTGTGTGTGAAAGGAGCCAGACATTGGATTTAACACAAACCCTTCAAAGTAGCCATTCTAAACATATTCAAAGAACTAAAGGAAACCGTGATTAAAGAAGTAAAGTATGATGGCAATGTAGCATAAAATAGAGAATATTGATAGAAATTATAAAAAAGAACAAGATATTCTGTACAGTTGACCCTTGCACAACATGGGTACACTTATATGCACATTTTTTTCAATAAATACATACTATAGTACTACACGATATGTGGCTGGTTGAATCTGTGGCTGTGGCACCACAGATATGGGGGGGCAACTGTAAAGTTATACACTGATTTTTGACTGCATGGAGGGTCAGTGTCCCTAATCCCCTCATTGTTCAAGGATTAATTATAGTTTAAAAGTATAATAACGGAAATGAAAAACTCACTGATGGGCCCAATAGTAGACTTGAACTGGCAGAAGAAAGGATCAGTGAACGTGAACATAGATCAATAGAGATTATTCAATCTAAAGAACATAGAGGGGAAACAATGAAGAAAAATAATCAGAGCATCAAATGTGGGCTATCATTAAGCACACCAACATGTACATAGGGGTACCAGAGGAAAGGAGACAAAGGGTTGGAAAAATACTTGAAGAAATAATGGCTGAAAGTTTTCCCAGTCTGATGAAAAATTACACATCTAAGAAGCACAACACACTGTAAGTAGAGTAAATGCAAAGAGATCCATACAGAGACACATAATAGTATAAATGCTGAAAGTCAAATATCAAGAGAGAATATTGAAATCAGCAGAGAATAATGACTCATCATGTACAAGGGGACTCCAGTAAGACTAAAGTTGACTCCTCATCAGAGAGCACAAAGGCCAGAAGTCAGTGGGATGACATATTCAACAAGCTGTGATTAAAAAAACATACAAACTATCAATGATGAATTTTATATCCAGTAAAACTATTTTCAGGAATAAAGCCCTAGAGAAATGAGTATGAAAATATCTCAAAAAAATAGGGAAAAAATCATTAAAGCAATTAAATTGTTACATTGGAAAATATTCACTTCATGCAAAAGAAAGCAGTAAAAGAGAAAGAGAAAGGAGAAAGACATGAGACATACAGAAACAAAAAGTAAGATGGCAGACTGTATAAATACATTAAATACGAGTGGATTAAACAATCCAATCATGAAGCAAAGATTGTTAGAGTGGAGAAAGAAAAATAATATCCTATTATATGCTGTCTACAGGAGACACGCTTTAGATTCAGTGATACAAATAGATTGAAAGAAAAAGAATGGATAAAAAATGTATCATGCAAATAGCAACAATAAGAAAGCTAGAGTGACTACAATAGTTAAGATAAAATATTTTTAAAACAACGTTACTAGAGAAAATGAACATCTTATAATGGTAAAAGGGTCCGTCCTTTGGGAAGATGTAACAATTATAAACATACATGCCCTAAAAATAGAGCCCCATAAAAGCTGACAGAATGAAAGTCAGAAATAGATGTTTCAACAGTAATGTGAAATATGGATGTGGAAGCATCCATATCCTACTTGAAAGAATAGGTAAAACACCCATGTTGAAGATCCACAAGGATATGGAAGACAACCCACAAAATGGGAGAAAATACTTGCAAATCCCATGTATGATAAGGGACTTCTATTTAGACTATATACAGACTCCTACAACTCAATAGTAAAAAGACACATAACCTAATTGAAAAATGGGCAAAGGATCTGGATAGACATTTTTCCATAAAAGGTATAAAAATTGCCAGTAAGCACATGAAAATAAGCTTTGACATTATTAGCTGTGCGGAGATGCAAATTAAAGCCACAGTGAGATACCACTTCACACTTACTAGGATGGACATAATAAAAAAGACAGATAATAATAATTGCTGGCAAGAATGTGGAGAAATTGGAACCATCCTACACTGTTGGTAGGAATGCAAAATGGTGCAGCCACACTGGAAAACCATCTGGAAGTTCCTCAAAAAGTTAAACAGTGAGCACCATGTGGCCAGCAATTAAACTCCTGTTTATATTCAAGATAAATGAAAACATATGTTAACACAAAATGTACACTTACACAGAAATGCTTATAAGAAAATTATTTATAATAACCCCAAAGTAAAAACAGCCCAAATGTCCATTAACTAATGGTATATCCATACAATGCAGTATTATTTGACAATAAAAAGGAATAAAATGCTTATGCATGCTACAACATGGATGAATCTTAAAATACTGTGCTAAGTGAAAGTAGCCAGTTACAGAGGAGCACGTATTTTATGATTCCGTTTATATGAAATGTCCAGAATAGGCAGATCCATAGAAGCAGAAAATAGATACTGCTAAAGAGTATGGAGTTTTTTGGGGGGTGATGAAAGTATCCTAAAATTGATTGTGGTGAGATGGCTGCACAACTGTGAATAAATGAAATGCTGTTGAATCATATGCTTTAAATGAGTGAATTATATGGTATATGAATTATATTTTAATAAAGCTGTTAATAATAAATTAATGGAAAGAAAAAGAATGATTAAGGAAGCTTTACCTTCTTACTGCTAGTCTCTGAAACTATAAAACGGTAAAATGCAGGAATTATCTTTTTGTTGTTCATGAAAAAATTAGTGTAAAATGTCTGGGCATGGTGTCTTTATAAAGGAGAAATCTTTTTCCCATTAGATTAAAATTATTGATATTTAATTATGACTAGTTTGTTTAGATATCTTCTCAAGTTATTTTTGATTACCTTACCCCCCAAAATATTATATATTTCATCTAAGTTAAAAAATACTGTTATAAAGTGGATCATGGTATTTATTAGTTTTAGCATCTTTGTTACTAAATCTATTTTCCAAAAAAAGTAGTTGGGCCTTCTTGGAGAAATGCTGATTCCCAAGTTAAGGTCAGCAAAATATAAGATGAACCTAAAACGTCCTGTGATGTCCTAAAGAAAGGAAGTTCTGAAACATAATGTCATGTTGAAAATACACAGAAACTCATCCAAGAGCTCCAAATGGCCATATCTTGGATAATTAGATGAACAATATAAACAATAATAGATAGTATTGGGTGATAATCCGTAGAATAAAGCAAATACCCATGAGTCCATACTGATAGGAACAAATAATTGAATAATTGTTTAAATAAATAAGTGGAGAAAGGATAGCTTTTCCTTAAGGAGAATTTCAATTAATAAAGGTAGAATGAATTATGATATAGAGAATCATCGTTCTACAAACATCATAGTAACAATTGTTGCAGACAAAAGTCATCAATAGATGTTGAAATTAGTGGGAGAAATTATTATGCTAAGCAGCGTATCTGTATTGCCTCCATGTATTTCCCCGTAGGATATTCATTAATTACAAAGGGAAAAAGGTAACTTTACAGTGGAGAAACTATCTTAGCTCTCTTAACCCCGTGATTATAGTTAACATCTCCAGTATGAAACATACTGATATTATGTATTGCTGTTATGTTGCACTGTTAAGGACACAACATCACTTCTGTAGTTTTGTTGCCAAAAAATGCATAACCTGAGTTTAATTGTGAGAATGCATAAGGTAAACACCAATTAAGGAATATTCTACAGAATAACTCTTTAAAGTATCACAGTCTTAAAAGAGAAAGGACACTGTGGAACTGAGAATGGAAGTACTAAAGAGATAATGACAACTAAGTGCAGCATTATGAGTTTGAATTAGATTGTGGTCTAGATAAAGGTCTAGATAAAAGATAAACACTGTGTTAACATTGGAAAAGATATTAACATTTAAGGAAACTTGGATGAGGGTTATATCAGAACCCTGCATAATTTTTCAAATTTTAAAAACTTCTGAAATTATTATAAAATAAAAATTAAAAATATTTTAAAGTATTTAAAAATCTATTTTATCTGTTGTTTGGTAGTTTTTTATCCCTAATATTGTTGTGAGTGGCTTTTCTCTTTTCTTAATTAGTTTATAAGTTGTTTTAAAATTTGTATCCCGTCCCCAACAGATTCAGCTTTTTTGTTATTGGTTTCTATTCCTTTTGTTTGATTGTTCTTCTCTCATTTATTACTTACTACTAATTTTATTATTATTTATTCTGTTATTTATTAACTTTATTTTATTATTGTATTATTTTTAACTCATACGTCCTTTGAATTTATTTTTGGTTACCTTTCTAGCTTCATTTAGTGAATTCATTACTGTATTAGTTACATAGGACTGCTGTAATAAAGTACCACAAACTGGCTGGCTTAAAAGCATAGAAATTTATTATCTCACTGTTCTTGAGGCTAGAAGTTTAAGATCAAGGATCATGTTCTTTATGAAACCTCTAGGAAAAGACTAATTTTTCCAGCTTCTTCCAGCTTCTGCTAGCCCTGGCTGTTCCTTGGTCTGTGATAGCATCACTCCAATCTCTGCCTTCACATGGCCTTCTTCCTATATCTGTCTCTTATTCTCTGGTAAGGACACCAGTCATAATGGATTTAGGACCTACCCTACTCCAGTAAGACCACATCTTAACTTGATTACATCTTGCAAAGACCTTATTTCCAAATAAGGCCACATTTACAGGTACCAGGGATTAGGACTTGAACATATTCCTTGGGGAGGGGGTACAATTTAATTACATTTTTTCTTAGTTTTTGATACATGCATTTAAAAGCCATACTTCTGTCTCTAAGTAGTGTTTTAGCTGTATCCCACAATTTTAAAAATAAACTTTTGCAGATGTGCAATATGAATAAAGAAAAAAATGTACGAATAATAAGTACAATGCTCTATGAATATTCAGTAATTTAACATACCTGGGTAACAAGTACCCATAATACACATGAGTGTATTTCTTACACTCTAGAAGCCCCCTTTAACACCTTCTAGTCACTGCCCACTCAAGAATAGTTAGTATCCTGATTTCTAAAAGCATTGATTAGTTTGGCTTGTTATTTAACTTTAGGTAAATGGGATCATATGTCATGTTGTCTTATGCAACTGGCTTCTTCTGTTAAGCATTTTGCTTGTGAGATTCATTCATGTTTTACATGGTGTTGAAAATTATTCACTCCTGTTGTTGTCTAGGATTCCATTTTTTATCCATTCTCCTGTTGACAGGCATTTGGTTAGTTTCCAGTTTTTGGTTAATAGTTGCCGTAAATATTCTGTATATCTCTTTTAATGAACACGTGTATGCATTTCTGTTTTGTATTACCTGGGGGGAGAATTACTTGGTTACAGAGTTGTCAAATATTTAGTTTTAGTCAGTAGTCTCATGTAGTTTCCGAAGTTGTATCAATTAACTTTCTCACCAGCAGTGTAAAAGAATTTAAGTCAATTCTTGCCAACAGTTGTTATTTTCTGTCTTTTCCCTTTTAGGAATTCTGGGTGTGTGGTGTTATGTAATTTTGGTTTTAATTGTATTTTTATGATGAAATCAAATGTGTTTTCATAATTGTCATGACCATTTAAATACCATATTTTGTGAAGTGTCTGTTGAAGTGTTTTGCCCTTTTGTCTATTCTGTTGTTTTCTTTCTGATTTATAGTTCTTTATATATTCTATTTATAAGTCCATTGCTGGATATATGTGTTACATGTCTCCCGTAAGTGACTGATTTTTTTTTTTTTTTTTTTTTAGCTGTACCACGTGGCTTGCAGTATCTTAGTTCCCCGACCAGGGATTGAACTGGGGCCCCAGCAGTGAAAGTGCTGAGTCCTAATCACTGGACCGCTGGGGAATTCCTGGTAAGTTTTTTTTAAAAAATTTAATTAATTAATTATGGCTGTGTTGGGTCTTCGTTTCTGTGCGAGGGCTTTCTCTACTTGTGGCAAGCGGGGGCCACTCTTCATCGCAGTGCACGGGCCTCTCACTATCGCGGCCTCTCTTGTTGTGGAGCACAGGCTCCAGACGTGCAGGCTCAGTAATTGTGGCTCACGGGCCTAGTTGCTCTGCGGCATGTGGGATCTTCCCAGACCAGGGCTCGAACCCGTGTCCCCTGCATTGGCAGGCGGATTCTCAACCACTGCGCCACCGGGGAAGCCCCTCCTGTAAGTTTTTTATATATATTGTTTATAATTGTCATTTGTTCTAAATATTGTAGAATTACAATCTAATTTCCTTAACCCATGGTTTATTTAGGTGGGCATTTAGTTACATGTATGTATAATATGCATAATAATATGAGTATGTAATGTTCATAATATATATTACACATACATGAAACTAAAATGCTCACCCTAAATAGACCATGGGTTAAGGGAAATGCATTTTAACTATAGAATATGTTTATTCCTTGTTCCAAGAGTACTTGAAAAGTTTTTCTTTTTCCTCTCTAGATATATAGACAGATCTCTTTATAAATAAACAGAGGTGACCTTCTAAAGAGAATCACTTGAAGTGGGAACTATGTCACTAATAATAAATCTTACTCTGTTATTCATATCTCCTTTATCCTTGATTTTGGTAATTTTGATCTATTAGTTTATAAACAAAGTGTGTTTAAAATCTCCCACTGTATGAAATTAAACCCTCTTTTGCTTTATGTTTTTAAGCTGCATTTGTTTGATGCATATGATTTTAATACCTTCTTGGTTATTTCTCTTTATGCAATAGTTATTTCTTTATGGTTATCTTATTAGGCATATCCTTCTTTAGCTTTATTAGTATCGCTTGCTTTAAATGCTATTTTATTATAATAATAATGTCACTATACCAGATTTTGATGTTGTTTATAATTGTTTTTCTTTCACCATCTCTTTCTTCTTAACCTTCCAAAACATTTTCTCTTAAGTTCAATGTCCCTAAGCAGAAAACAGTTGGGTTTTCATTATTTATCCAATCTGACATTTCCTTGAATTAATATCATTGCACTTTAAAAAAAAAACAACTTATTTCTACTGTCTGTCTTTGGTTTTCAGTTGGCCATGCTTTTTCTTAGCTTTTTTTTTTTTTTTTTTCTTTTCATACTTCTTGTAGATTGGATAGGATTTTGTTTATTCCCTTTGATTTCCTCTCTTAGTTTGGGAGCTTTGATTTATGGTTTGTATCTCAGGTCTTTTGGTGATTATTCTTAAACTTATAAGACAATACTTAGATGCCTAACTTTCTTTCTGCTCTCTCTCTCTTCCTTTCTCTCCTTTTAGGTTTTACTTAGTCAAATAATTCAATGACATAGTTTCAAAAGTTAAATAGATTTATAAGGCTTATAATGAAAAGTAACACTTTTTTTTTTTTTTTTTTTTTTTTTTTTTTTTTTTTTTGCGGTACACGGGCCTCTCACTGTTGTGGCCTCTCCCGTTGCGGAGCACAGACTCCGGACGCACAGGCCCAGCGGCCATGGCTCACGGGCCCAGCCGCTCCGCGGCATGTGGGATCCTCCCGGACCGGGGCACGAACCCGCATCCCCTGCATCGGCAGGCAGACTCTCAACCACTGCGCCACCAGGGAAGCCCAAAAGTAACACTTTTGATATGGTCTTTTTAAAAATGTTAAATTCATTGTTTTGGACACTCCATAGACTCTTTTAGTAATCCAAAATTATTATTGCTAGTCAAAAAGAAACAATAATGCCCTTTCATTCTATGAAAAGGAAAATTAAAAACATAGTATGTGAGAGCCTTCAGACACTTTACTCTCATCACCCAAAAATATTTGGGCCTCTAAGACAGTGAAGGTGAAACCATAACTCTCTGGAGACTAAGTCTTAAAGGTAAACTTAGCACTGTGATCTAAGGAGAATGTTTGCATTACTTCGATGTGATAAGGAAATGCATGGCAGGAAGGGAAATCTTCTCAGTTGGATGGCCCAATACAGGCTCTGTCTTGGTTTCTGAGTATCTTCCAAAGTGAGTCACCAAAGGTAAATTTATTAAGTAGGCATGGTGCTGTACATTGTAGATCTGCCTAAAGTGTTAGTGTCTCGATAGCTTATTTCCTTAGTCCTTGAAACAAACAAAAAAATGATCATGAAGAATTAGTGGGTTTTAAGATTTGTGAAAACTGGATGAGAAACAGAAAAGTCAGACATATTCACTTAATTTTAAAAAATTAAATGGCTTTCTTAGAGGACTTCCTGAGTCGGCTAGTTAATGAATTTACACGAAGAATAAAGGAATATGTGTTAATACTTATTTTTATTCTCACTCAAACTGGCACATTACATCTTAGCTGATTGCATTGTCTCTAAATGGCTTGAGGTGGTAATATATGAACAGTCAATAATTTCTGAGCGTTTTCATCTTTACAATACACATCTAATGAGTTTATGTCTTCATTCTTAATTACTTCAACAATAGATATTATATGATCCCATGTGAAAAGACATATTTAATTAATATTGCCTCTTAAGGCTTTGCAAGGAAACATTTCTTTGATTTGTCATATAAATTTATAGGTTCCATCATGGATATCACTCATGCAATAAGTGCCTTGGGAAAAGACTGCTAAGCAAAGCCACTGAGCGATCTGGTGGCAACAGGAAGGGAGGCAACAGCTTTATTTTCAATGTAAGGCCCCAGGGTGGAACACAAAGCATAGACATAGATCATCTCAAGTGTTACCAGATTTATGACAGGTTCTCCTCTTAACCAACAGAATGAAGCAAGAGAGGTGGCAGTGAGACCAAATTCTCTTCTGGTGCATTGAGGGAAAAAAAAGAAAGAACACAGGAGACTGGGATCATCTCCTAAGATTTTGTTATTATCTTTTTTGACGTTTTAGAAACACTTTTTAAGGTTTTTTTTTTTTCCTTTTTTGGTTGCACACGTGGGATCTTAGTTCCTGGACCAGGGATCGAACCCACCCCCTCTGCAGTGGAAGCACAGAGTCTTAACCACTGGGCCGCCAGGAAAGTCCCTGTGTTTTATTACTGTGGGAAATTTAACAATTAGAAAATAGTTTAAAGTGTAGAGAAAAATCCTAGCACCCTGGCATAGTCACTGTTGTGGTATATATTTCCTTCCAGTCTTCTTCTTTTTTTAATATGGTTGAGTATCTTACATATATTTATATCTTCAATTTCACTTCACAGTCTTCAGAAATATCACTTTAATGCCTACAAACCATATTGTTTTGATATTGCTTAAAATGATTATTCATTTTCTTCACAATTTCCATTTTTTGACAAAGAGGTAGTGATAGTTCTGTGGGTACTCCTCAAATAGTTATTAGCTGACTAACATTTTCTGCATCTCCATCTCTCCATCTCTAAAATGGGATTCTGAGACACACCTCTTCTTTCTGTTGCTAAATCCATACACATATAAATATCCAAGATAGCCATTGACATTATGTTGAGGTAAAGAGCTTTTCATAAGAGATTCAGGATCCAGAAGGGTAGACCTGGGGTTAATCGTGGACTGAGTTTCATGCATTTTAATTACTGACAAACCCAAATTAGATTCTCAGATAAAATAGCATCAGGTATTAACAGGGACCAAGAGGTTAGAAGTTCCAGGGCCCTGCCAACTTTACCAGCCATCCATGCTATAATTGATTAAAGCATTACAGGGTGATGTTTTGCTAAGTGTGTCACAGCATCTCTTCTCATTAGGTGCTATATTGGCTTGCTGATGTAAAACATGCTGAAATAATTAGATTACTTGCAATCACAGGGAAAATAACGTCTGCCATGGATATGATGTCACAATATTTTAAAGGAAAAAATTCAAGATTACCTCTTTCACAGCCTGCAAATTTTCTGTCTCATTCTTATCCTTTGTTCACTCTCTAACTCCTTGCCACTTTGCTAACAGGCAGAAAAGAGTCAGATTTCTCTGGGGTGTCAACTGCACAATACTTGAATGCGTAGGTAGAGTGGAAGCTGATATGTTTCCCTGGAGGTCTTCAGGGATGGAATATCTATCTGGATATTTATATGGAATATCAGAGTGAGAAAACGTTTTCACGAATCTGTAGATTTTACAACATCACAGTGGGTGCTCTGGGGATCATAGAAGAAACCCTGAATTGGAGACTGTTAGTTTTAGGGTCCCATTTCCTGGCTATGTTGGTTGTCTAATGCCACCAAGCTTCGCTTTCTTCATCTGTAAAAATAAGGAAGTTGAATTATGAATTCAACAGCTTCTCCTTGCTTTAGTTTGCTGTCAGAAGAAATTTTCTCTCCTCAAGCTGTCTACAGAAAGAACAAAAGATCTTGTACGTTAAATCCAAGAGATAGAATCACAGCATAGGAAATTAAGAAAGCTTGGAAGCTGGTGGTGGGTGCATCTGAAAAGGTCTGGTGGTCATTGACTAGTGGGAGTGACTGGAAATTAAGTGACTTGCTTGTTGCTTACCTTTTCCCCTCAGAATGTGAGGTCCCTGAGAGATCGCCTGTCTCATTTTCAGCTAGCTGTCTTTATTGCCTAGAATAGTTCCTGTAACACAAAGGTGTCAGTAAGTATTTTTTAAGGGGCTGAATAATGAATAGGTTTGCTCAGTAGTAGAAATTTGTAATATGAGATGCAGGTCCATGCAATTACTATTCACAAAGAGGAAAGACATTCTTGGCAAAGTATCCTCACCTTTTAGTTGCCTCATGCCCAAGGATTGAGGTGGAGGTGGGTCTATGTGAAATCTAATGCTATTTTCTTAATTGATTGAGTGGCAACTGGATTGACTTTCAGGGATACAGTTCAGGTACTAAAAAGACTGGAAATACTAGATTGGTTCTACTCTTCATTTTGAGGTTGCTTACCTAAATAAGTCCTAAATCTTATCATTCACATATCTATCTATGGTAATGTGTAGATTCTGAAGCAGCAAAAATAATTTCCGATGGGATTCTCCAGGGTGTCCAGTCTGACTAGGGAGCAATTCCTTTTGGCCTAGGGGAATTGTTTGTCAGGTGTCTTCACCCCCCCCGCCCCGCTTCTTTATGGTACACTTGGGTAGGAAGTTACTGTGCACAGCCCACACTTAAGGAGTGAAGGCATGCTCCACCTCCTTGAGGACAGAGTAATTATTTGCAGTTCTTATGAATTTGAGAAATTTGTTGCTTCTCCCCTAATTTATTTGCTCAACTATTTATATCCATATGAGCTCATGGATATTTATATTATACTTTGAGTTATAATCCAATACTATTTTATTTATATTGCTGCCCAAGTTGTTCCACCATTGTCCATTGGGAGCTCTTTCAGTTGACTCCTTTGTCCCTTTGATATACCCACATCAATGTGGGTTTTTTGTTTTGTTATGCTTTTTAGTTTTTTAGCACATCCTTACTTTCTGCTATTACAAGATGCTCCAGGCTCATTTTGTATATCTCTTACCCAAGTCCAATAAATCAGTTAATTCTCCAAAGATGTGCAACCTTTAAAAGTCGACTTTTTCTTCCTTGAGAATATTTTGGTTCTTATTTTCAGATTTAGCTGTGCTCAGAAACTTTTATTGTTAACTTCTCCGTATGTCAGTCCAGAGGTGCAGGTATTAGAAGAAAGTTTTCAGGTTCTATTACTAAATAGGAGTTTAGAAATAGACTTGCAATTTCTCTTCTGAGGCTCCTATATCACCAGTGTCAAATGCTGTAGCTTGTTAACAAGAAAGCTACTACCCAGAGAGGTAGTAGAAATGCCAGTTAGAGTCAGATAACTTATTTATAAATGTACGAATTCATTTCACGTTTTATCATGGGGCAAAGCATGCCTTGCCCCTTTAACTGTCAAGATTACTGAGCTGGGCAGAACGAATGACATGTTCTCCAAATGACATTTCTGACTTCCACAGCTGCTTCCCTGCTCCCCAAAGGCTCCCACTTCTCCTGAATTCACAGGGGGTGGGCTTTTTTTTATTGCTTTTAAGGATTGTTTTCCGTGGAAAGAAGAAAAGATGAGTTTCCCTTGGTTAAGTAATAGGTGTGAAGAGAGCAGTTTATGCACATAAGAAGGATAATCTTAACCCTGGGCAAGTTCTTGAGTTGGTTTATTGAGTGATATTTTTAAGAAGTGGCAAAATATAACACACAGCCTTTTCCTAGTCATTCTAGGTCTCAGGCCTGTGAAGGAAGTCTTTCCCTTGGTAATGTGTAGAATCTGAAAGAGTAAAAGTAATTTCCGATGGGATTCTCCAGGGTGTCCAGTCTGACTAGGGAGCAATTTCTTTTGGCCTACAGGAAAGTAGTACATTCGGATTCGGGAAAAAGAGAGGCCACCTCTGGCGGCTGCCTCTTTCTTCTGGAGACTCATATTATTAGCATCCTCTTTTTCGGCTGCGACTGCATCTCAGTGGACTGGCCAGAGGAAATGTAAATCCAGCTCCTCCCCGACTCCAAAATCAGGCAGCAAGTGAATTACTCAACGTGAACTCAATTAACAACACCAATACCTGTCATAGAATCCTGAACAAGATGGACAATTTAGGGGCAGGATTTAGCTACATTTCAAAAATGTGGCAAGGTGAATTAGGAAAAGGGAGCAGGGAAGTTTTATTTCTGGTTTCTACTAAGATACCTGATTGATTTGTCAATAACCATCACAAGTTTTATAGATACTTGGAATAAACTTTAAATATGTGTGTATGTCAGTGTCCCTCCAAAATAAAAGAAAATTGTTCAGAATACCAGAAAGCTGTTGACGCAGATTGGTTGAGATCTGAAAGCTCCGAAATTCACTGTAGTGTCCTTTTTTTAAAAAAATTCTTTTGCCTGGATGAGTCATTTGACATAAACTCAAAAGTTCCTCTCCAGATACAGAATGAAATGCCATTACTATTGGAATTGCTAGTCACCCTTTGATATATTAAACCTCACTTGTTCAATCATATTTATTGCAAGCTGTGAAATAATTACTAGCTATAACCTTGGTTCAGGAGGGTTCAACTTTTCCTTTGAATAGCCCCTTCGTTATGTAGGGCTGTGCTTCCAAATTAACCATCCATCAGGGGAAATTTGTGTTGAGGCCAGCTTTCTGGACTTTGTGCCCTGGAGCCCAAATCTACAGGTCTCCTTCGGCTTCAGTTTGGGTAGGCAGATCAGGTGTGATGAGAGGTGGAGGGCTCTCACCATTCCCACTAAGTGATCTCATGGTTGATACAGAATGGGGACTCAAATTGCAGGGCTATTAAACTGAAAAGCCTCCTTTACACTTGCCCGTTTCCAGGTAGAGCTTGAAAGGTATCCACATTAAAGTTTACTACGTATGAAATGTACATAATGGCGCAAGGCAAAATGTGTGACAGTCTCCTGGCAGGATTCATCAATCATTCCAGACTTTTTTTCAGTAGGGATAAACAGCTCAGCAGGACTCAGTAAGGGTTTACATCCCAGGAATCTTGGTTTAGTAGAAATATATCCTCTGAGATATCTTTTATTAATAGCTCTTTGGGGAGAAAAGGTTGTAAGAAAATTCCCCCTTCTTGGACCATGGATTTATTACTAAAAGCCCATATCAAATCTCTTGATCCATTAAGTACTGTATGTTACTATACATCATAGGTGACTATCTTTGGAGAAACAGTGACACAGTGCATAAGACAGACAATACTTTGTGGATTGAAGCTTTGTGGATTCAGTACACTTTGTTGCTCCTCATTTTTTTTTTTTAACCAAGAGTGATCAGGAAATGGGATGTACCATGCAGTTAGATATTTGGTTAACTGTAAATATATATTTACTAATATATTTGCTAATATTTGAGCAATTTTCAAAGATTAAAGAACAATGAAATATTCACACTTTTAAAATATGCCAAATTTTCACCAGCTAAAATTTTCATTTTTAGCTAAAAGTAGCTAACATTTATTGAGTGCCCAGTATGTGCTAGACACCCTATTAACTGCTTTAGGTGCATTAGCTCACTGATTGTTCTTCATTTTTCTCTGAGGTAGGCGCACATATTGGCTTCAGTTTAATGAGTTGATAATTGAGGCTCAGGGAGGTTAAGTGTTTTGCCCAAGGTTTCACAGCTATTCAGTGATGGGGCTAGGATTTGAACCAAGGCAGGCTGCCTGTCCTCTAAACTGCCTGCCGAATAATGTAAACTGCTACTGTGGTCTAGGCTAACCTCTTCTAATATTCCAGATGTAGGCCAGCTTTAACACACCAGAATGGGAACTCTC
This sequence comes from Phocoena phocoena, assembly GCF_963924675.1. NCBI lineage: Eukaryota > Metazoa > Chordata > Mammalia > Artiodactyla > Phocoenidae > Phocoena > Phocoena phocoena. Next base: position 27,587,921 of record NC_089238.1, on the reverse strand, counting down.
TGAATCTCAAGATAGTCCTTTGTTATAAAAAAGCATTTTCCTTTATTATATAAAAATCTCAATTCTTTTAGCTTTTTTATCCACTGCTTCTGATTTTATCCCTAGTATATATCAAAGCACTTTAGGAACTGGAGAGTCTTGTTCGGGCATTGAGTGTTTTTATTTTAATTATTATTATATGAAAGGTGAATCCCGCTTCTGTGTGGTAGCCCTGCATGTATTTAAAGGCAACTGTTATGACCCTTCAGCCCCATCCAGCACTTTTTCAGGCTGAACATCATCAGTCGCTACAAGTATCTTTCATAGAAAATAATAATGATCATAATTATAATTCTGGAGGCTTGTGCCAAGCACTTAGATAAGTATGAATCTCCTGAGTCCTCATGGGAACCCTGTAATATTTTTCCATTTTATAGATGCAACAACTGAAGCTCAAATCAATTAGGTTACATATTCAGGCCTTGTAGATGGCAGATGAATTTCAAACCTGAGTCCATCGGACTCCAAAGCCTTTGCTCCTACCATGATGCTTTTGGTGGCAACCCTTCTAAGGCTTTTCTATTGTTGAGCTCCAGAATCCATTGTTAGGCATAGGACCAGGTAGCCACCCTGTGATCTCCTTTTCCTTCCTGATTATTGGTCCCAAAGCCCCAGTCGCCTCACTTCTCACCTGGATAACTACCCATATTTACTCTTTCTTTTGTGGGGGCTTCTGTCAAAGTGGCTGCAGAATGGATTCCAGTCGCCTAGCCCCTATTCCTTTTCTTTATCATTCCTTACAGGGGTTCCAATGGAAAATCAAAATGATGCAAAAATATCCTATGTGGGTAGCTTCTAGCCAGTTTTTCATCTGGGAATATGGTGACCAACTCATCCCAGTTTGCCTGGGACTTTTCCAGTTTCAGCACTGAAAGACCCACATCCCAGGACCTCTTCAGTCCTGGGCAAACCAGTATGTTTTTAGTCACCTTAACTGGGAGGGTAAATGGACAAGCTCTAAGCATAAAGGGTCTTTGGATGGGCTTGGGACAGGAGGGGAGTGTAACTGAACCTCCTAAAATTGAACACAAAATTTTGTATTGATTAGAGAGTCACAATCATGCCGCCAGTAAATGGCAGAGACAGCTTTCAAACCCATGCCAATGCTAAGTCCAAGTTAGACATAGTTGTGCCCTTACCAAACACTGGCCCTAGGGCGAGTTCTCCTAGAAAAGTGCAAGTGGCATGGGCCTAAATATCCTTGAGTTACTAAAATTTGTATGTAAGAAGAGATTCCCAGAATGTAGCATTTCAGGCATAGTCTGAATAATGTAAACTAAGACTTCTGAATCTGTTCTTCTAGATACTGTATCAATATACCCTTAAGATATAGTCATAGCTTTGGGGAGGCAGAGACATCATTCCTGACTCTAGATTTCATTTAACACCCAAGTTTTCTCATTTGAACTAACGTTAATCTGTGTTCCTGCCATTTGTATTTTTTTCTCCCTCTATTATTTTTGGGTGCCTGACAATACTCTTATAATTATTTCAGATTTCTGAATGTTAGTTTGTATTCTAGATTTTCCTGTGGTTAACATCTATCTATGCATGTAAGCTAAGTGCCTAGTGACGCCTCAAAAATAACAGTGTTACAGATAGAAAACAATTGCATGTTCACTGAAACTATAGATAATTGCCTGGTTTGGAAACTTCTTGCCTTTTGGAATATGACAACTGCAAATAAAACTTAATGTGAATACCTTAGAAGTTGTATTTTGCCATCAGGGAGTTGATTTCTTTCTTGCTACAGTAATAGTCGTTAAACTATCTGGTTATCTAACCTATTTCAACCAGAAAAAGAATAACAAGACAATATGAGCTCAAGTATACACACGTGAGTATCACTGAGAAAGATTTCTCACAAATAGTGTTTTATGTAGGTAAGAATTCAGTTAAACACTTTACATATGTTACCTTATTTGATCTTCACAACAAACCTATAGTGATCATTAACATTTACTGAGTGCTTACTATGAGTCAAGCACTGTTTTTAGTACCTAACTTGTATTATCTCATTTAATGATGGCAATATCCCTAGGAGGAAAAGTTGGGAATACTTTCTAAACCTGGCCAAAGGTGGCTTAAACTGGTGAAATTACTTATTGTTTGCTCTACAGGAAATCTCAAAGCAGGCCTTACCAGGGCTCAGTAACGTCCCAAAGGACTCAGTCTCCTTTGATACTTTCAATTCTGACAACTTCAGTGAGGCATCAGTGTATTGAAAGATGGCTGCAACAACCCCAAGCATCACATCTTCATAGAAAAACACCCAAAGCGGGAAACAAGAGAGGAAGTGGCAAAGGACCTCTTCTCTGTACTGTTCTTTAATTCTCAGGGAGGAAAATCCTTCCTAGATGACCCCAGAAGATTCCCTTTTTCAACTCATTACTTAGAATTAGGTCATACCATCATGCTCACCTTCCAGGGAAGCTGGCAAAGTGAATTTGAGGCAAAGAAAAATGAAGTTGCCTTGATTGGCTTAGAACAGTGGTTCTCAAACATTTTGGTCTCAGGACCTGTTTTCACTATTAAAAACAGAGAGCTTTTTTTTATATGAGTTATATCTATTGATATTTACCATATTAGAAATTAAAATTGATAAATGAAAAAGATTAAGGTGTTAACAATAACAAGAAACAAAATGCATATTAATATTAAAATATTTTTACTTAAAAATGTTTTCCAAAACATTAGCAAGAAGAGTGGTATTGCTTTATGTTTTTGTAAATATCTTTAATGTCTGGCTTAACAGAAGACACTTGGATTCTTCTAGCTCCTTCTATTCAATCTGTTGTGATAAGTTGCTTTAGTTGAAGTATATGAGGGAAATCCAGTCTCACACAGATATTTAGTTGGAAAAGTTAGGAAATTTTTAAAAACCCTTTTTAGATAAGCGCAGGTATTCTTTATTGACACTCCCCAAACTCACCAAGTGGAAGTATTTTTTTTTTTTTTTTTTTTTTTTTGCTGTACGCGGGCCTCTCACTGTTGTGGCCTCTCCCGTCGCAGAGCACAGGCTCCGGACGCGCAGGCTCAGTGGCCATGGCTCACGGGCCCAGCCGCTCCGCGGCATGTGGGATCCCCCCGGACCGGGGCACGAACCCGTGTCCCCCGCATCGGCAGGCGGACTCTCAATCACTGCGCCACCAGGGAAGCCCCAAGTGGAAGTATTTTAAGGTTCCTTGCAATGCGAAATCTGAAACCATATCAATAAACACTTTGAATTCTGTTTCATTAAAATTCATTGGTCTCTTTTGTAATTTGAAGGGACCTTTTACCCACCTTTTATGACTTTGTAACCTCATGCATTGGTCATTTGGAAAATATTGGTTTATTGAGTTATGCAGATTTTCCAAATGTTATATTTTATTAAACAATGTAAAAAATCATATTCATCAATATCACCATTGATATCATCACAAATCTTTACATGTTGGGAAGTTGTCAAATCTTTCCGTGGCATATACAGATTTTCCAAAATTCTGATTTTCACTTGAAAGCTCATTTTTCGTTATTGGCAGCAAGTACTATCAGTTGTTTTCCTTGAAGTGTGAGGTTTATATTGTCTGCCAAATACCTAAGTCTGGATAACCATGTTTTTTTAGTTGTTATTTTAAGTAAAAATGATGTTCCATGATAAAAAGTGGTTAGTTCAGCCTATAACTCAGAGCTTTGCACAGGTTGCCTTTCCTTGAGACATAGTCCTTCAGTATGCCCAGAAATGCTTCACGTGTGCTTCTCATTTCATCACACACAATTAAAAGATGTGTATTCAAAGGTCAGGATTTAATTGAATTACTTCTAATTCGTTAGTAATTTTACTCTTCCATCAAGGATTCTTTTAAGTGAAACTGGCTTTTTTTTTTTTTATGGTAGTATATGGCTACCATGCAGTTTGGTGCCCCTGCCTTAATTCATTCTAGAGTACCAGCAGTTTTACCCACCATTGCTTTCACCACAGTGAAAAAGGTAAATAATGTCTTAGTATTCTTATGAAAATATTTCTTTTTTTAAAATATTTTCTTGGCCGTGCCACACGGCATGTGGGATCTTAGCTCCCCGACCAGAGATCGAACCCGTGCCCCTTGCATTGGAAGTGCAGAGTCTTAACTACTGGACTACCAGGGAAGTCTGAAAATAGTTTATTTCTTGCAGACTCCCTGAAACGGTCTCAGGAACCCCAAGGGTCTGTGGACCACACTTTGAAAACTGCTGTTTTAGACCATTAATAATTCATCTCCTGAAGCTGGACAGATAGCTGAGCAAACAAAATCAAGGTTTTATTAGCAGTGAAGAGAGAAGAATGCCTGTTGTATAGACACCACTGCATGCAAGACAAGTCTGAGTTCTGAGACAGCAGGCTCAGGCCTGGGACTCGACTACAGGGTTGCCTGGCTCCTTAGCATTGGCTTTTAATCACTCTTTTTTTTAATCTGCCTCCCAGGAAGTATTGTTAATGCCCAGCCCGGAAAGCTAGTGTGATCCTGCTGTTCTTCAGTTCCTCCCCGCCCCTTTCATGGAATTCATGCCCTCCACTATGTCTGTAGGACATTTCTCCAACTTCTCCCCTTTAGCTTTAGCTACACCCAACTCATTCATTCTCTAGTTACATGCTACCCCTTGCTGTTCCCATTGTTCTCCAATCACAGAGCAGCACGTGCCTCCATCACTGCCTGCTGAAACCCCACCAAGACCATATACCACCTCCTTCATGAAGGCTTCCCGGTTCTTCCATCAAAATTAATCTGTCTTCTGTGACCTCATATTATTATAACGTTGACTGCACCTTGCTGTGTGTTACATAGATTTGTGTCCATGCCTGTTTCTCCTGCTAAATTTTGATTTCATTAAGCTTGGGGCCCACAGTTTTCTTCATCTTTATGTATTAGATTGTTTCTAGCACAGGTCATGGGCATCTCATGGATGTTCACAACTGTCGGTTGGGTGGAATTTCACCCACAAAATGTTCTGATAGAGCATGAGGCATACTACTGAATGCCTGAAACGATCTATCCCTTCATTGGCTAGACATAACAGAGGACAGTTAGGATTGGTTTTGATACATATTCACCACTAACTTGACATATTTTTAGTCTTCTGAGAGTTGCTTCATAATCAGATGTAAGTGGAGAAACGTAAATGCCACCTCTTTGATTTTATTTTTCTGTTTTCTTTAACATGTTTTATTTCCTTCATACCAATGTGCATGATGAAATGAGAGATCATTTTTGGATATGAATTCTTCCCTGACTCAAAGTCTTTGAGGTGGTTGATATGAAAATTGGTACAGGTGTGTGATTCTTACACTAATTTAAGCTACTTTATCAAACAATGCTCATGCAAATGAAAAACTCTGGATTAAATTTTTTCAAGTTACTAAAATAAAAGTGCATGAAAAATAAAACTCTTATCTAGACTATTCCTCCTAAAGGCTAGGTGATGAGCCTCAGTGAATAACTTGCAAACCTACAGTAGTATAGTTGGAAAACGGAGGTGACAGGGCTTGTTCCGCCATGACTCTGAAGAGCATTTATCAAATGTCCCCTTAAGGAGAACTTCTCACTCTGAGATGTTATACCAGGGACTCTGTAGAAGAAGGAAAAATCTGTGATTCAGGGAGTGGTAAACTTGTTTTTAGTCAGGTTTATTGAGTTATAATTTACATACAGTAAAAGTCATTCTTGTCAGGGTACAGTTCTATGAGTTTTGACAAACACTTATAGTTGTGTCACCACCACATTCAAGAAACAGAAGCAGCACTGCCATTCCCTCCGAATGCTCTCTCTTCCTCCTTTGTACTTAACCTCTTCTCCACCCCAGCCCTGCGTGCACACTTATCCTTGTTTTGCCTCTATAATTTTGCCTTTTCCAGAGTGTCATATAGATGAGATCATACAGTGCACAGATTTTTGTGTCTAGCTTCTGTCACCTAGCACAATGCATTTAAGTTCATCTATGTTGAAGGAGGTATTGGTACTTTTTCTTGCTGAGTAGTATGGCATTGTTTACTTATACCATAGTTTATTTTTGACCAACTGAAGGACATGTGTTTTTAGTTTTGGAGGATTATGAATAAAACCACTATAAACATTTGCGTACGTGTCTTTGCGTGAATATAAGTTTTTATTTCACTTGGGTGAATGCCAAGTCAATTTGGAGTGGGATTGTTGGGTCATATGGTATCTTTAGGTTATATGTATTTTTATAAGAAAAAAAATATATTCTTATAGAAAAAATATTTCCCCTGAGAAAATTATGACTATTCATGGTTATTGAGGTGAGCAGAGTCATGAATCACCTAAAACAATACATGATAACGTTATTGTTGTTTGGTTTGAATACACATTGTGTGGTATCTTTGCAGCAGATTCAACTTCCTAATTACATTTGCTCTGAGCTGATGTTTAAATGAGTCAGTGTTCCCTGGGCACACACCAGTGTTGCAACCAAGCAGAAGGCTGCAGGTCAGAGAGGGGACAACCAACTGAGGATATCAGTGTGGCCACAGATAATCCACAAAGTGGATAACAAGCATGCAGACAAGCAGTTGATGCCTACAATATTCTAATAGTTACATTGACAATTGCCCTATTTTGCTCGTGCAGGATATTGAGTTTTTATTCTCAGAGTGCAATATAAGTCAGGATCATCCCCATTCCTTAAAGTGAAAATATAAAATTTGATTTTCCCCAAAAGGCCTATCCCAACTTCCACCTCATCCAAGTCAATCGGCAACTGTCCATCGAGTGCCCACTCTCCTTTTCTCTACTCTTTGATGCTTGCCGGGGGAAGAGTTTCGCACGTGAAAAATAGTGTTTGTCCTTTGGAAGCCTTACTTAATTTGTTCAGGGAAATGAGGTTTGTATAAGAAGAAACAGTGATAATCAGATAATCTGTTACTGTGAGCTAAAGTGGACAAGAGGATGGGTGTTTTAGGAGCACAGAGAAAGGAAGACTCATGTGATAGGGCAGGACAGTTAGGAAAGGCACAACAGAAGGGATGCGTACTGGGAGGCAAGTCTATTACAATGATCTCCATGAAGATTGGGACCTCCTTGTCTCTGTTGTGTCCCCAGTGTGGGATATGGCCCTTGCATGAGCAGATATTTATCAAATACATGATAGGTACGAGGTTTTCTTTTGTGCCTCATATTTTATTATATTTAGTTTTTGCAAATTATAAGAGTGATACATGCTCATTGCAAAACCATCAAGCATTATGGACTTAAACAGGGAAAGCCTGTAATATAATTTGTGTCTTATCCTTGAGATAGCCCCTGGTAAGTTTGATGTTTATTTTGTAATTCTTCACATGCACACCTACGCTCACACACTCACAGCTGTACTATTTTGCTACTTGCTTTTATCACATATTCTTCTAGCTCAGCATAGAGTTTTATTTCGTTTTTTTTTTGTTTGTTTTTGTTTTTGTGGTACGCGGGCCTCTCACTGTCGTGGCCTCTCCCATTGCGGAGCACAGGCTCCGGACGCACAGGCTCAGCGGCCATGGCTCACGGGCCCAGCCGCTCCGCTGAATGTGGGATCTTCCTGGACCGGGACACGAACCCGTGTCCCCTGCATCGGCAGGTGGACTCTCAACCACTGCGCCACCAGGGAAGCCCTCTATTTCGTTTTTTTAAAGCCATGACACACGACATCCTCATTGTATAGATATACCCCAAATTTATTTTTTCAACCTCCTGTAGATGGGCTATTGGGCTTTTTAAACGGGGGGTTAGAAAGGTGGAGAGTGGTGAGAGAGGACTAGAAACACTGGTAATAGGGAGAAGTTAAGAAGAACTGTTCTTCTGGGAAGGGAAAAAAAGAAAAATGTGAGGGAAAAGTCATTAGTGAAAAATTTCACACCTATGATAGAAACCATAACTTTCTTAAAGATGAAATAAATTAGAATATGAAAAGCCAAATTATATCTGGAAGAAAATATAGGAGGATATTCTTATGATTTCAGAGGAGGAAAAGATTTCTTAAGACTCAAAAAGTGCTATAAATAAAGGAAAGGATAGATGAATTTGACTATATTAAATTTGTTTGCAGTTCTTCTCAGTAAGAGACACCATAAGGAATGAAGAATAAGCCACAAATTGGGAGAAGAATTTGCGTCATCTATAGCTGACAAAGGATTAGTATCTAAAATGTATTTGAAAACTGCTCTAATCATAAAAAGAAGCAAAGAAAAGGTAGAATAATGCACGAAAGCTAAAAAACAGATGTTTCATAAATATTTGAATAGCCTATAGACGTATGAAAAGATAATCTCATTAGTAAGCTAGGAAATGCAAAATAAAATATCACCATTTTGAAGACTTGCCCAATTGGTAAACATTTAAAATTCAAACAACCAGGTGACAGCAAGGACATGGGAGACTGGGAAATTTCATTCACCACTAGTAGAAGTATAAATTATTACCACAACCATGGAAAAGTGTTTGGTGGTGTGTTCATTGTATTATGCTGCATAACACATTACCGTAAAGTTTAACAGCTTAAAATAACATTTATCATTCACAGTTTCTCTGGGTCAGAAATCCTGGAATAGCCTTGCTGGGTTCTTTGTCTCAGGGTTTCACACAAGGCTGTAATCAAGGTTTTGGCCCAGGCTCTGGTCTCATCTCAAGGCTCGACTAGAGAAAGATTCACTTTGAAGCTCACTCATGTATTGATAGTTGTTGGCAAGATTCAGTTCCTTGTGTATTGCTGGACTAGGGGCCTTGGCTCCTTGCTGTCCTCTGGTTAGAGGCCTCTATCTGGTCCTTGCTACATGGATCTCTCTACAAGGCAGTTCACAACATGGCAGCTGGTTTCATCAGAGTGAGCAAGTGAGAAAGAGTGACAGAAGCCACAGTCTTTTTTAAAAGAGCTTTATTGAGTAATTCACATAATATTTGCCCATTTAAAGTATTCAGTTTAGTGGTTTTTATATTCGCACATTAGTGCAGCCAACACTACCATCTAATTTAAAAACGTTTTTATGACCTAAAAGGAATTTCATCATAAATACAGTCAATTGATCTTTGACAAAGGGGCAAAGGTAATACAATAGGGCAAAGAAAGCCTTTTCAACTAATGGTGCTGGAACAACTGGACATTCACATGCAGAAAAATAAATCTAGACAGACTATACACACTTCAAAAAATTAACTCAAAATGGATCATAGAGCTAGATGTAAAATGTGAAACTTATTATAAAACTCCTAGAAGATAATGTAGGAGAAAACCTAGGTAACCTTGGGTACAGTGATGACTTTGTAGATTCAACACCCAAGGCACAATCCATGAAAGAAATAATTGATAAGCTGGACTTCATTAAAATTAAAAACTTCTCTATGAAAGATAATATCAAGAGAAAGAGAAGACAAACCACAGGCTGGGAGAAAATATTTGCAAAAAAATCTGATGAAAAACTGTTATCCAAAATTTATAATGAACTGTTAAAGCTCAACAATAAGAAAACAAACAACCTGATTTAAAAAAAAATAGGCCAAAGATCTTAACACATACCTCACCAAAGAAGATATACAGATGGCAAATAAACATCTGAAAAGATGCTCCACATCATATGCATCAGGGAAATGCAAATTAAAACAATGAGGTAACGCTGCACCTTTTAAAATGGTCAAGATCCTGAGCATTGACAAAGCCAAATGCTGGTGAGAATAAGGACCAACAAGAACTCTCACTGATTGCTGGTGGGAATACACTTTTGGTGATTTCTTACAAAACTGAACATATTCTTACCATACGACCCAGTGATTTTGTTCCTTAGTATTTACCCAAAGGAGCTGAAAACACATCCACACAGAAACCTGCGCATGGATATTTATTCTCACTTTATTTATGATTGCCAAAACTTGGAAGCAACAAAGATGTCCTTCAGTAGGTGAATGGATAAATTAACTCTGGCACATCCAGACAATGGAATATTATTCATTACTAAAAAGTAATGAGCTATCAAGCCATAAAAAGACATGGAGGAGCCTTAAGTGCATGTTGTCAAGTGAAAGAATTCAGTCTGAAAAGGCTGCACACTGTGTGATTCCAACCAGATGACATTCTGGAAAAGGCAAAACTATGGAGGCAGTAAAAGGATCAATGGCTTCAGGGGTTGCGTGGAGGGCAGGGAGGGAGGCATGGAGCACAGGACTTTTAAGGTGGTGATAATACTCTGTATGATACTATAATGATGGGTATATGTCATTATACCTTTATCCAAACCATAGAATGTACAACACCAAGAGTAAACCATATGGACTCCGGGTGTTAATGATGTGTTAATGTAGGTTCATCAATTATGATAAGTGTACATCAAAGATATCACTCTGGTAGGGGTTGGTGATAATGGAGGAAGGTGTGCATGCATGAAGATGGGATAGATGGGAAATTTCTGAACCTTCTTAAACCTAAAACTATTCTAAAAAAAAAAAAGTCTTAAAAAAAAGAGATCCCATACTCATTAACAGTCACCACCCCTTCCTGCCCTCTACCACCCCCAGCCACAGGTAACGACACTAATATGCTTTCTGTTTCTGTGGATTTGCCTATTCTGGATATTTCACATAAATGGAATCACACAGTACATGGTCTTTGTGACTGGCTTATTTCACTTGATAATTTTTAGGGTTCACTCATGTTGTAGCATGTATCAGTACTTGATTTTTTTTTACTGCTTAGTAATATTCCATTGTATGGATATACTCCAATTTTTTTTCCATTCATCAGTTGGACACTTAGGTTTCCAGTTTTTCACTATTATGATTGATACTGTTATGCACATGTGTATACACGTTTCTGTGTGGACATAGTTTTTATTTCCCTTATGTATATACTTAGGAGTGGAATTTCTGGCTTGTATGGTAACACATTTAACTTTTTAAGGAACTCAAAACTGTTTTCCATACCAGCTGTACCATTTTTACATTCTTACCAGCAATACATGAAAGTTCCAATTTCTCCATGTCTTTATCAAAACTTATTATTACCTGTTATTATTATGTTATTACCTGTCGTTTTGATTATAGCTATCCTAGTGGGTATGAAATGGTGTATCATAGTGGTTTTGATTTGCAATTCCCTAATAACTAACAATATTAGTCCTTATTGGCTATTTGTAATCTTATTTGGAAAAAATATCTGTTTAGATATGTTGGCCATTTAAAAATTATGTTATTTATCTTTTAATTGTTGCATTATAGTAGTTTTTTATATGTTATAGATATATATTTCTTGTCAGATATGTTATTTGCAAATATTTTCTCCCATTTCGTGGGTTGTCTTTTCACTTTTCTCATGGTGTCCTTTCCTAAAAATTTTGTGTTTTTTTATTGAAGTATAGTCATTTAAAGTATTATATTAGTTTCAGGTGTTCAGCATACTGCTTCAATATTTTTACAGATTATAATCCATTTAAAGTTCTTACAAAATAATGGCTATAGTTCCCTGTGCTTTACAATATGTCCCTGTTGCTTATCTATTTTATACATAGTAGTTTGTATCTATTAATCCCATACCCTTATTTTGCCCCTCCCCTGTTCCCTCTCTCCGCTGGCAACCACTAGTTTGTTTTCTATGTCTGTGAGTCTGTTTTGTTATATACATTCGTTTTATTTTTTAGATTCCACATGTAAGGGATAATATACAGTATTTGTCTTTGTCTGACTTATTCCGCTAAGCATGATGCTTTCTAAGTCCAGCCACATTGTTGCAAATGGCAGAATTTCAGATGACATGGTACTTTATGTAGAAAACCCTAAAGTCTCCATCATAAAACTATTAGAACTAATAAATGAATTCAGTAAATTTGCAGGATACAAGTTTAATATATAGAAATCTGTTGCTTTTCTATACACAGATAATGAACTATCAGAAAGCAAAAGCAAAAAAAAAAAAAATCCTGTTTAAAATCTCATCAAAAAGAATAAAATACCTATGAATAAACTTAACCAAGGAGGTGAATGACCTATACTTTGAAAATTATGAAACACAGATGAAGGAAATTGAAGATATACAAAAAATGGAAAGATATCCTATGTTCTTGGGTTGGAAGAATTAATGTTGTTAAAATGGCCATACTACCCAAAGCAATCTACAGATTTAATGCAATCTCTATGAAAATACCCATGATATTTTCACTTAACTACTTCAAGTAATCCTAAAATTTATATAGAATCACAAAAGATCCCCAATTGCCAAAGCAATCTTGAGAAAAAAGAACAAAGCTGGAGGTATCAATGCTCCTTGACTTCAGACTAAACTACAAAGCTACAGTAATCAAAACAGTATGATACTGTCACAAAAACAGACACACAGATCAATGGAACAGACTAGAGAGCCCAGAAATAAACCCACACACCTATGGTCAATTAATCTACAACAAAGGAAGCAAGGATATACAATGGAGACAGTCTATTCAATAAGTGGTGCTGGGAAAACTGGACAGCTACATGTAAAAGAATGAGGTTAGAACATTTCCTCACATGATATACAAAAAGCAAACTAAAAATGGATTAAAGTCCTAAAAGTAAGACTTGAAACCATAAAACTCCTAAAAGGGAACATAGGCAGTACACTTTGACATAACTATATATATATATAGGATCTGTATCCTAAGGCAAAAGACATAAAAACAAAAATAAACAAATGGGATGTAATAAAACTTAAAAGTTTTTACACAGCAAAGAAAACCATCAACAAAACGAAAATACAACCTACTGAATGGGAGAAAATATTTGAAAATTATATGAGCAATAAAGGGTTAATATTCAAAAAACATGAAGAGCTCGTACAACTTAATATAAAAAAAATGTGATTTAAAAATGGGCAGAAATGTTTGCAGATGACATGATACTATACATAGAGAATCCTAAAGATGTTACCAGAAAACTACTAGAGCTAGTCAATGAATTTGGTAAAGTAGCAGGATTCAAAATTAATGCACAGAAATCTCTTGCATTCCTATACACCAATGAATAAAAATATGAAAGAGAAGTTAAGGAAACACTCACATTTACCATTGCAGCAAAAGAATAAAATACCTAGGAATAAACCTACCTAAGGAGACAAAAGACCTGTATGCAGAAAAGTATAAGATACTGATGAAAGAAATTAAAGCTGATGCAAACAGATGGAGAGATATGCCATGTTCTTGGATTGGAAGAATCAATATTGTAAAAATGACTATAGTACCCAAAGCAATCTATAGATTCAATGCAGTCCCTATCAAACTACCAAACTACTGGCATTTTTCACAGAACTAGAACAAAAAACTTCATAATTTGTATGGAAACACAAAAGACCCTGAAGAGCCAAAGCAATCTTGAGAAAGAAAAACGGAGCTGGAGGAATCAGACTCCCTGACTTCAGACTATACTACAAAGCTACAGTAATCAAGACAATATGGTACTGGCACAAAAACGGAAATACAGATCAATGGAACAGGATAGAAAACCTCAGAGATAAAGCCATGCACATATGGTCACCTTATGTTTGATAAAGGAGGCAAGAATATACAATGGAGAAAAGACAGCCTCTTCAATAAGTGGTGCTGGGAAAACTGGACAGCTACATGTAAAAGAATAAAATTAGAATACTCCCTAACACCATACACAGAAATAAACTCAAAATGGATTAAAGACCTAAATTTAAGGCCAGACACTATCAAACTCTTAGAGGAAATCATAGGCAGATCACTCTATGACATAAATCACAGCAAGATCCTTTTTGACCCACCTCCTAGAGAAATGGAAATAAAAACAAAAATAAACAAATGGGACCTAATGAAACTTAAAAGCTTTTGCACAGCAGAGGAAACCATAAACAAGATGAAAAGACAACCCTCAGAATGGGAGAAAATATTTGCAAATGAAGCAACTGACAAAGGATTAATCTCCAAAATATACAAGCAACTCATGCAGTTCAATATCAAAAAAACAAACAACCCAATCCAAAAATGGGCAGAAGACCTAAATAGACATTTTTCCAAAGAAGATATACAGATTGCCAACAAACACATGAAAGGATGCTCAACATCACTAATCATTAGAGAAATGCAAATCAAAACTACAATGAGGTATCACCTCACACGGGTCAGGATGGCCATCGTCAAAAAATCTACAAACAGTAAATGCTGGAGAGGGTGTGAAGGAAAGGGAAGCCTCTTGCACTGTTGGTGGGAATGTAAATTGATACAGCCACTATGGAGAACAGTATGGATGTTCCTTAAAAAACTAAAAATAGAACTGCCATATGACCCAGCAATCCCACTACTGGTCATATACCCTGAGAAAACCATAATTCAAAAAGAGTCACGTACCACAATGTTCATTACAGCACTATTAACAATAGCCAGGACATGGAAGCAACCTAAGTGTCCATCGACAGATGAATGGATAAAGAAGATGTGGCACGTATATACAATGGAATATTACTCAGCCATAAAAAGAAACAAAACTGAATTATTTGTAGTGAGGTGGATGGACCTAGAGTCTTCCATACAGAGTGAAGTAAGTCAGAAAGAGAAAAACAAATACCGTGTGCTAACACATATATATGGAATCTAAAAAAAAAAAAGTTCTGAAGAACCTAGGGGCAGGACAGGAATAAAAATGCAGACGTAGAGAATGGACTTGAGGACACGGAGATGGGGAAGGGTAGGCTGGGATGAAGTGACAGAGTGGCATGGACATATATACACTACCAAATGTAAAACAGATGGCTAGTGGGAAGCAGCCGCAAAGCGCAAGGAGATCAGCTTGGTGCTTTGTGACCACCTAGAGGGGTGGGATAAGGAGGGTGGGAGGGAGACACAAGAGGGAGGGGATATGGGGATATATGTATGCATATAGCTGATTCACTTTGTTATACAGCAGAAACTAACACAGCACTGTAAAGCAATTATACTCCACTAAAGAGATTAAAAAAAAAAAATCGGGGCTTCCCTGGTGGCACAGTGGTTGAGAGTCCTCCTGCCAATGCAGGAGACATGGGTTCGTGCCCCGGTCCGGGAAGATCCCGCATGCTGCGTAGCGGCTGGCCCCGTGAGCCACGGCCGCTGAGCCTGCGCTCCGCAATGGGAGAGGCCACAACAGTGAGAGGCCATAGTACCGCAAAAAAAAAAACAAAAAAAAACAAAGGCAGAAGACCTAATAGATATTTTTCCAAAGAAGCCATACAGATAGCCGACAGGCATATGAAAAGATGCTCAATCAACATCACTAATCATTAGATCAGATATCACCTCACACCTTTCAGAATGGCTATCATCAAAAAGTCTACAAATAACAAATGTTGCTGAGTATGTGGAGAAAAGGGAACCCTTGTACACTGTTGGTGAGAATGTAAATTGGTGTGGCCACTATGGAAAACAGTATGGAGTTTCCTCAAGAAAAATAAATAGAACTACCATATGATCCAGCAGTTCCACTCCTGGGTATTATATCTGGAAAAAAAGAAAAAACACCACTAATTCAAAATGATACATGTTCCCTAATGTTTATAGCAGCATTACTTACAATAGCCAAGATATGGAAGCAACCTGTGTCCATCAATAAATGAATGAGTAAAGTAGATGTTGTGTATGTATACAATGAAATATTACTCTGCTGTAAAGATTGATAGTGTCCTTTTATGCACACAAATTTTTAGGTGAAGTCCAATTTATCTGTTTTTATTTTGTAGCTTGTGCTTTTCATGTCATATTGAATAAAATTTCGCCTATCACAAAGTCATTTAGAAGCAGCCTACCACATGTAGTAAAGTTGAACCTGCACTTTCTCAATAAACCAGCTGTTTGTGTCCTCCAAAGTATGAATCCCGGAGAAATGCTTGCCTCAGTGCACATCAAGAATATTCAGAGCAGCATAATCCATAGTATTAAAAAATAGGAATGAAGCTTACATTCATCAACAGTAGAAAGGATGAATAAATTTTGCTACAGTCATTCAATGAGAATGAAAATGAATGAACTGTAGATACACACTTTAACATGGTATCTAAAATATTATACATTTGGTGAAAAAGCAAGAAAGCAGAATACATGCTGTTTTTATAAAGTTCATTTATAGAAAGTTCTACGTGAGGCGCAATTAAGCAGTATTTATTTAGGAGTAAATACATATATAGAAAAGCTATAAGAGGAGCACAGGATGAATGCAAAATCCAGGATGTTGGTTGCCTTTGGAAGAGAGAAAAGGGATATGATAAAAAGGAATGTACAGGAGGTTTCTAAGGCTCTGGTAATATATTATTTCTTATCAGGGTAATTGGTACATAGATCATTCTTTTATTATTTTTTTAACCCATACAGTTATTATACATCCCTATATTATCTTTCTTTGAACCATTTCTGTACACTCACGTCTTAATAAAAATTAACAATTTTCTGAAATAGATAATAAAACTTTTGAAATGCATAAGGCCTTATTGTCTAACTTCCTACTGAGCTGGAATCTTTTATTCCATAGATATTCCAGGTCTTAGTTGGGAACTTCTAGCAACAGAAATGGTGTCTAGACCCACCATTGTGGAAGCCAGTTTTACATTTCTTAAAAGGCTGACTCTTCTCAAGTCCACAGTATGTTGAACTGAAAACTCTGTCCTAGTGACTTTTGCCACTGGTAGTAGTGCTACTCAAATAAGTCATGTACAACTTTCTAATCTCTCAGTTAATTAGACCTACCCTCTAATTATCCAGAAATATCTACATGTGTTTTTCCTTTGACACTGAAGCCTTCCTTACCAAATTTCCTTGGTAAGCATGCTCAATTTCTTGAAATCCAGACCAAATAAGATATGGCTGGAGCCATTTTTGTCCTGGCTCTTTTTTTCCAAAGCCTCCTGGTTGCTTCTCAGAAAGCTCATTGTCTATTTGGGAGAAGTGAGCTGAACACAGGAAATGAATTTAACTGTCAAAGTCTGTGAACAGACAAAACATACTAAAAGAATTTAGAAGATGATTCTCAGCCGAATACTCAGTTTTGCTTAAAGAAAGGATAAAGCATTTTATTATTTGATTAGTTGTGTCACAGTTTAAAATTTTAATCTGACTTTGTACATTGAATAATAAGCCTGCGAACTAAGAGAAGTACACAATTACACTTGAATATAGCTTTGATTTTTACAAAGTAAGACTTGCCCCTTAGAATGCATGAAAGGTATTAACATAATCTAAGCATCAATATTAAGAAGAACATGATGGGCAAGAGATCTCTTATGTCAGCATTTAAAAATAGTGGGCCCCTCCTTTCCTCTGGGACAGGGATCTGCCCAGAATTTATTCATCATGTATGAATTGACATTTTTGGAACTCTGATGTGTTTCAGTTAAATCCCATGGAGAGGGATACCCAGGCTCTTTCTTCACCACTTACTAGCTGTTGTTCTGCTCCTTGGTTTCTCATTTGTAAATTGGTGATGAGAACTGTACCTACTTTGTAGGGTGGTAGTCAGGATGGGATGTGATGATGTTTTTGAAGAGCTTAGCCCTGGGCCTGGCACATGGTAAACTTTCAATGAATGTAAAGTTAGCTTTGCTGTGATTTCCCCCCTACGTTCAAGGATTTCACAGCCCAGGGTCTACAGTTCCACAGCACCAGGTGTCTTCTTGCGTATTCTTGGGGCTTTCTCTTTCTTCTTGAGGACGTCCCCCCTTGCAGACCACACTCAGATATTTGAGGTGGTCCCAGCATTCCTCCATCCTGGAAATTGAAAGGGGAACATTGACTCCCAAGAACCCTATTCAGTTTGCCTGGCAAAATAATAATAATAATAATAATTTGGAAAACTTGAAAACTGGGAGACTTCACTTAAAAATCTACAAATTCTAGTGTCTCTTTAAAAACTATACCCTCCACCAGCTCTGGGACTGTGCATCCTCAAGGCATCATTGGCTAGAGCTGAACAATGGCTTTCGTGACACAGAGCATGCTTTCTCCAGTTCCCCACCATCTCCAGCCTGGTCACTTCTCTCATATCCACACATTCGGTCCCTGTACTCAATGAGTTTGCAAACTTTCCTCTTCCTAACTGAAAAGGTCTTCCTCTATTGGGAACATGAGCTTGGGTTTTGCTTGTGGAAAGGGAATATTACCTGCTATTCCAGTAAACAAAGAATGTTGCCATCCATTCCATTTCTACAGGATCAAGTCATCAGCCACTGTGACTGCCTCCCCGGCTCCCTAAGGGGAATTCAGGATGGAGAAAAACAGGAAGGATTCTGTGCTTTGGATACTGGCTCTAGATAGTTAAGATGTGTATCTAGGGAATAATTTCAGTGAACCCAGGCTCTTGCATCTCCCCATACATAGAGAACTACTAAACTCATTAACTTGAGACATCTGTTTTTTATGATTAGCAGTAATCTTTTGATATTCGACATGTTTTGTTTCAGCAAAAAAAAAAAAAAAATCTTATATATCCTGGTTCCTCCCATAGCTCTTCGCAGCAGTTCCTCAGAGTTACCCGAGACGCTGTCTCCAGGGCTATAGTCCTCAGTAAGGTCCCCAAGTAAAAAACTTAATTCGAAACCTTTAGGTTATGTGCTTTTTTTCAGTTGATGACTATCATAGATTTTAGCTTTTGATTTTTTTTAGGTGATTTTGAATTTCTTCTCGCTTTTCAGAGAAACTTTGGTTTTTTTCTGCAGCAGGTTTCTTTTTGTACTCTCCGAGAACAGCTTGCTGGCTTGCAAAAAAGAAGAAGCAGGGCTCTTTGGGGAGCTGTCAGAAAGAGCAGGTGCAGCCCCAGCACGGTGCTCCTGACCCCCGCAAGTGGCATGTAACACTTTATTTGTAAAGAGAGGGACAGAGAACTTCTCTTCTCCCCATGTTTCGATTTGCATTTTATTAGGCATCCAGTAGGATGGTTTGCAAATCACGATCTTCACTGGAGGATCTCTCTATCAATCCCCAACCTACCCGAGGGCAAAACACAGGGATGCAAAAAACAGAATGGTTTTAAAAGGAATCATATATACACTACCAAACGTAAAATAGGTAGCTAGTGGGAAGCAGCCGCATGGCACAGGGAGATCAGCTCGGTGCTTTGTGACCACCTAGAGGGGTGGGATAGGGAGGGTGGGAGGGAGACGCAAGAGGGAGGGGATATGGGGATATATGTATATGTATAACTGATTCACTTTGTTATACAACAGAAACTAACGCACCATTGTAAAGCAATTATACTCCAATAAAGATGTTAAAAAAAATTTTAAAAAGAGGAATCGGAAGAATGCAGCTCACAACTGTGACATTTTATTCTTCTCCAAAAAGTGCCTTTTGTTTATGAGACTTCTGAGTGGCTTCTGCCCAGCTAAGTAGAGGTAGTACAAGGTTAAGGAGAGGAAGCCTGTTATAGGGGAGAGAGGCAGAGACTGAGGTTCTAGATTTACCACCTCCACTTGCTGGTTGTGTGTTCTGGCATAAACAACTTCATGCCTAAGCCTCAGTCTCCAAATAATTTCTTTCGTAGAGCTGGCCTGGATGCAGTGAAACAGTGCATGTAACTTCCCTGGCCATCTCCGCATGGCCCTCCTCCCCTTCATCTTTTTTTTTCTTATCCAGCGTTTCCCATATTAAGCACTAGGAAGTAAGCACTAGGAAGACTGTACCTTCCAAAGAAGAGCTTTGCTTTACTTCTTCACTCAGTTGTTACTATTATTTTAATCATTACAGAGAAATCTTGCTGTTGAAACAAAATAAAATATGATTTTTTCCTTCAGAATTTTATTTACTGGAAAGTGGGAAACTTTTGCATGAAATTAGGAATACCTTCAGCTGGGAACATGTCCTGGGGAATCTTTTGAAATATGGGAGAAAGACCAGATTGTGTTTGGTTTGGTTTATCTTAAATATACACTTTGGAAAGTAGGTGATCTATGTATGGTGTATGTGATACTTCCTTTGGTGTCAGAACAACTACCTGGCCATTCTACAGGTAGTTCAGCCTGTATTCAATATAATTTGGATTTAAAAAGTAAAGCTGTCAGCCATTACTGAGGAGATTGGGAGGTAGGATCGAAGTTTCTAGAATCAATGCTAACTTCTTGTCTTTTTTTAAAAGTATAATAGAAAGACTCCATAAAGAAGTCGAATTTTCATGGTTTTATTTTCATAGGTACATGGGGGTTGGATTTGCTCTAGTTCTTTTGTTTTTCCAGGATGTTGAGAAGGGACTGGGCTGTTCAGTTGCTCTCAGTCTTTCCCAGGCTAGATGCTAAGGTTAGATCTTGCAGGTCCCTGGAAGGTTGAAGTCAGTGATCACTCAGAGTCTCTTCCAAGCCTGTGGCTCAATGAGGTGCCACAAGATTCACTCTTTAGGTTGGCAAATTCCATATCTCTTGTCTCTACGCATTTCTTATACCTCTTACCATGGAGCAGAGACCATCTCCTTCCTCTATTACAATCCCTTAACACCGCTGAAGACATTTCACTGTAATTATCTGTTTATCTGTAATTATCAGTATGTGTTATCTGTGGATTTTCTGATGACAAATATCAGGTCTCATTCATCTTTTTATTCCTGACACTTAGCATAATGGGTATTTTGTTGGGGGGCAAACGTAATACTGTGTTGAATGAAAATTGAATGAATGAATATGGCCCCTGATGCAGTCAAAAGTGTGGCCCATCTTTTTCTTGGTCACATTTACATACCCTCAACATAGGAAAAAGTTTGGCTAAATAGGGAAAGGTTCTTGGGAGAAGAAAGACCCATCCATGTTCCAACTCTTTGATTCAACTTTGCCACTGGGGAGGGGATGGTGGGAGATGGAGGTTTTATTTTAACCATGGTCCTGGTAAGAAACAGTTCCCACCCCTTACTTATCCCATTCTTTCCCAGGGTAAAGGTTATGGTGGGAGGCTTTACTTTTACTACCAATATCACTGCAGAGATGCCCATGCTTCACCCTCTTTATCCTTGACACTGCAAGGAGGCTTGTCCACATGGAGTTGTATACATGTGGAAAAAGAATGAACAAGATCTCTGGTCCCAGGTCTAGTCAGTCCTCAGGCCGAGCTAACCAGCTATGGCAAAGGAGGTCCTCCCCAGAAGCTAGAAGTAAGCAAGATGGCAGAGTCTCTGAAGCAGTGCTTCTGGAGGGCACTCACTGGAATGAGACTGGGAACCTTATGGGCTACCCACTCAACTCCCACAGTGAATGTCCCTGGTGGGTCCTCCCATGAAATCATCTATATTTCTGTGGCCCTGATGTGCTAACCCTCTTCCTTTGGAACCCCACTAATCTCTCTTCTCTCATCTTTCTCTTTTGTCTCTCTCTTCAACACAGGGGACTCTTTTGTTGTTGGAGAATTTATGTAAGGATTATGCCTTTGGAAAACAAAAAAGGAATTCTGTGTTTTCTGCCTCTGTTTTCTTCCTGGTTTCACCTTTCCTGAGGCAATATACATGGAAATGGCCTAGCTGACTAAATGGGAATGGGGCTAGGTGATGGCCAAACATGAAAAACTGGTAGGACAAAAATGGAGTTACAGTTTGAAAAATACCATCTTACAAAATCTGTTATGCTGTGAATCCTAGAGTTCATCCTATAGGTGATGGGAAGCCATAGAGTTTTGAGCAGTGGAGCAATATGATCAAAGTTGACTTTTATGAATGGCACATCTGTTTGGAAGGCTTTTTTTTTATTAATTCATACTTTTTGTGTATCTACCCTGTTTCCACTATTGTACTAGGATTTATGGGGGGTATATGAAGTAAAAGGCACCACTCATTCTTCAAAGTGCTTTAAAAACATAGAGAATGGACTTGAGGACATGGGGTGGGAAGGGGAAGCGGGGCAAAGTGAGAGTAGCATCGACATATATACACTACCGAATGTAAAATAGTTAGCTAGTGGGAAGCAGCAGCATAGCACAGGGAGATCAGCTCGGTGCTTTGCCATGACCTAGAGACGTGGGATGGGGAGGGTGGGAGGGAGGCTCAAGAGGGAGGGGATGTGGGGACATTTGTATGCATATGGCTGATTCACTTTGGTGTACAGCAGCAACTAACACAGTATTGTAAAGCAATTATACTCCAATAAAGATCTATTAAAAAAAAAGACTTCAGGAAACAAAATATTTTATCCATAAATAATGGCAATTCAGTTAAGTATGTGTGTAAACCAGTACTCTGGGTAATACAGTATGAACTGTTAAGTATTATAGTGGTGGTTGGAAGAAAGAGCTAATGACTCGGGGAAGATTTTCTGGGGAGGTTTTATATGAATCGAGCCTCAAAGGATGGATGATAAGAAATTTGATTGACAAGAGGAGTGAAGGGAGAGTACAAAGTGGAGGGAGAAGTATGCTATGGTAGGTGCTTGGTAATTGCCTCTTTTAACATTCGTCTCCATTTCTATCTTCTCAACAGCCCCTGACTTTTGTTTGTGGACCCACATGGTTCTGGGGAAGTTCACTCCTACTTCTAGGAGTGGATCATGGGACCTGTATCAGTCATCATTCCATCCCCCCAACCCCGCAGCCCCAGGCCTTGGTGATTAGTCTCTCTTTCTCTGATTAGTACAATGTGCAGATGTGAGGTGCAGAACTGCTGTATGAGAGAAGCCATCTCTAGAAATATGCCAACATAGAGTGGTCAAGATAAAAATAGTGGAAGAGATCTCTGAATTAAACCATGCTACGGCCTACTTCAACTCCAAAATTCTCAGTTACATGATATAATAAATGCATCTCTGAATTGGCCTTTCTGTGCCTTATACTGAAACATATTAACTGAGAGAGCTGATTGAAGTATGCTGGTCTATGATGGGAAATAATGAGTCATTAGCTCCCCTTGGAGGAGAGGTTTGAGATTCTGGAAGGAGGGGATGACAAGGGTCTGACATTGGCTTGTTGAGGTGATACTGAATGCTAGACTGAGGCAGGTATTTGTGGACAGACATCAGTGCCCTTGCTTGATAATAGGGAAAGAATTGCTAAACGTTTTATTAAAACGAAGAATGATACTGGCCACTAAAACAGAGTCAGAAATCATATAATGAGCCTTGGGAAGTCTCTCATCTTAGTTTTCAGTTTCTCTTTTCCCCAGAAGGAAGACCCATTGGGGCCAATGAATACCTCCCCAAGCCTTTATT
This sequence comes from Phocoena phocoena, assembly GCF_963924675.1. Taxonomy (NCBI): domain Eukaryota; kingdom Metazoa; phylum Chordata; class Mammalia; order Artiodactyla; family Phocoenidae; genus Phocoena; species Phocoena phocoena. The sequence goes on along the minus strand of NC_089238.1, from coordinate 27,564,773 downwards.
TTGCCAGATATCATCTTTATACCAGGCTTCTAGAACTGCTCTCATAAAGTTTAAAATTTGGTATGTATAAGTTTATATGTTTCCTTGTAAAATGCATTTGCTATATTACCTCTGCTTGAAATAAAATGTGTTTTCAAAGTTATAAATAAGAAGTTTAGAAGAGAGCATATTTCTTGGTAGGAATTTATTCCCTGTGACATATTTTGGAGTTTGTTTTCCATTTTTTCTTTATCTCTGTTTCTTCAGAATGGTGTTTGTTTTTGCCATTAAGCAAGATTTGCAGCCAACCTCTCTGTACTATTTGTGTATTATTCTTTAATCAGATAAGAAAATCACTCTAAGCTTTATCTGGAAATTTCCATAGTAAGTATAGTTTTAAAAAATTCAAGTAACTCTATGGAAGGAACTAAACCTCAGTAGGTATGAACACTATTGTCCTTGGTGAATACAAACTGTGGGCAGATAATGGATGGTACATGGTTCACATGAAATTCCAAGCTAAAAGACTATGTACTATTTACATTTTCAGGTTATATTACTTAAAAATAAGGAGTATCTTGTACTTTGTGTTTTATTTCAAAACATACTGTTTCTTTCCACTGTACATCATTGGTTTTGGGGGGAACCAGTGTGGTTTGTAAGTACTTGCCACCACAGATGTTGCGTAAAAACACCTCTGCCTGCAGTACATTAGAGCAGTTCAGCTCTGGGTGCCCCATAAAGGTGCTGTTGACCTTGGGAGGACTTGGGCTGAAGATCTGAGCATTAAGTTTAGTTGACCAATTGCAGTTTAGTTTTCAGGGACAAAATCGAAGATCAAAGTTCAGTTTCCTGAGTCTTTCTGTTTTCTTGTTAATATAATTTCTTAATGTACTATCTGTGTAAGAAAACACGTTTATTTTTGTTGTTGTTTGTTTGTTTTTTAACGGGAGGAGGGAGGACCTAATGGGCCCAATGAACAGGGTTATCAATAAAAAGAAAATCTGATCAGGATGTACATATGGAAAGCTATTTCACCATTTATCCAATCATTTAGTCACTGATAACGACACACAATGAGGGCTTAGTTTGTTTCAAGAACTGAGCCACCTCTAGTAGAGCCCCAGAATCCTAAATTATCTAGCAATCAAATTCTCAATTAGACTAGAGCATGTGGATCCTCCCAAAGGGGGAAACATTAGAACCAGAAATCAACAGATGTTAGGTAAAATGATTCCACAGGGCATAACTTTTCCTTGTCTACAACATTATTTTCCAGCTGGTAGATCATGTAAAACAAATGTGTTAAAAAAACAAGCAAAAACTTTAATGGTGGGTGAGAGCCTTTCTCTTGTCCCTCCATATCATGCTAATTTTCCTTAACCTGATTTTTATTTGATTTAGCACAGCATTCCTCTAAGTATGTTTCATAGAATACTACTCCTGCCAAATGGAAAATCATAGTGTGGGAAGCTCTATGAATTTTTATAGACCCTTCTTGGAGGCATTATCTGCATACTAAAGGCTCTGAGAAGTCCTGCAGTAAAGAAACTTGTTTAAACTGGCCCAGATTTTTCCTAATTTACTTATCACAGAATAATTTTATGCCATTCATGGTAATGCCTTTTCCACTTTCCCTCTATAGGAGGGTCAACACTATTGAACATTGACAGACAGGCAGTATGCAGCATGGTGGCTCTGATGCCAAGACAGCTGACAGGGCACTAGGAGAGCAAGAATCTAATTTTTCCCAGCCCATGGCTTCTTCTGTGTCCCATGCTACCAGTTGAAGAGGCAAAGCAATGTGGATATGTAACTACATGATTCATTATCAATAATGACCCAGCCAGAGACAACAGGAAAGGCAACAAATTTGTAGTACATGAGAAGTTATCACACATATAAGATTTACCAATTTAGAAAAAGCAAGAACTTTCCTTGCTTTGTTCCCTTCCTCTGCTCTATCAAGCTTCTTGCGCAGTACCTCTTTTGGTCCATCAACAGTGCCATCCTAAATAGTGCCACATTAGGTTACTAGCAGGGACTCGCTTAGATCAACTTACTTCTAAGCTTGATTACATACACACACACTTTTTGTTCCTTATCATCTTTTAACCTGGTACTAAGAATAACAGAGCCACTATAACAGTATTCTAGTAACAGAATTATCATCTACAAGTGTTTATTATATACTTTTGTATAAACATCTTTTAACCTGGTACTAACAATAACAGAGCCACTATAAACAGTATTCTAGTAACAGAATTATCATCTACAAGTGTTCATTACATATTTCTATGTCCTTCTATGTCTAAGTCCTGAAAGGCACGAGTAAGTTCCTGCCCTAAAGCAATTAACAGTCTAGTTGAAGAGACAGACTGAAAAGGAAGTGACAGTCATTTGTTGGGATGTTTAGTATCCAATCAGGTGTTGCAGACTGAGTTAATGAGGAAAAGGCTTTCAAATGGAAGTGGTACCTCAACCAAAGCTAGCAATGAGGATGGGATTCATAACGACAGAATGTCAGAGCTGGTAAGCTTCCATAATCATCATTGTGGTGATGGCTTTTCCACTCTCCCTTTCTAGGAGGGTCCCTAGACACACAGTGCAAAAAGATCTTGACAATAAATCCTTCCATTTAAAAGGGGCATAGAGATCTGTTCTCTCTTCTCTCCAATGGTCATGGTGTAGTGGGAGAGGGAACACAGCAAATGTGAAGAGCTATGACAAGGAGAGGTAACAGATATTATGGGAGCACAGATGAGGGAACCCAGCTCAAGCTGGGAGTTAGGGCCTCAAAAAAGAAAGGAGGGGCTCAGTCTTGAAGGATGAGGAAAGCTCTATTGGCCTTCTTTGCACAGGGAACATCTGTGCAGAGGAAGAGAGGAATGAGAATTGTTGCCTTGCTAGGGGATCCAAATTAGAACATGGGATCATGGTAGGAGATTGGAACTGGAAGGTGGGCAGGGGCCAAGTGCCAAAGCCCTTTGTATGATGTGTTAAGGGGACTAACATTCATCGGTCAGGGGGGCAGAAGTGCCAGGGTCCAATTCTGTGCTGCCAGGTGCTGGTTATGTAACACTGGTCACCTCTCTTTGGGCCTCAGGTTTCTCATCTGTATGCAAAGAGGATTAGCCTCTAAGATATCTTCTAGTTTTAAGCTGTCTATGATCTTTGTGGCAGAGTGTTTAATAAATTATGGCCCTTCTCGCCTCACTCTTCTTGCTGGTCTGCTTTTGTCAGAATGCCCTTCATTGACCAGGGTTGGTTGACACTGCATTCATGGAGGGGAGTTTTCCCACTTCATCACATTACGAAAAGTCCACTGTTCCCTAGAGCCCTTGACCTTTGTGTTAGAGTAGAACAAAGAGCTGTTACAGTGTCAAACCACAGTGACTAGTATTCAGACCTTTTTCCTCCTCCATGCCGTGGAACATTTCATATTCATATGACTTTTCTGTTTTCATTGGACAAAATACGATGAATTTAATGAACTTTATTTAATTCCATTTTGTACAACTGGAAAGAATTCTGTCTCCTCTCCACTTTATGGGTTTGTACATATTACTAAATACTTGGGCTTTTAAAACACATTTTGTGGCTATTTGCTGTTTTATTATACCTTAACTTGGTATGAATATTCTTGAGAAATTAAAAAGTTGAGAAAGTAGAAAAATGTAATTAACATGTGTTTTCACCATCCAGAATTAAGTGCTATAAATATTTTTCCATATTGGCTTCAGGTTGAATTAAAATTTTTTTTCCTTTTATTTTAAAACTTATTTTTGTATACAGCAGGTTCTTATTAGTTATCCATTTTATACATATTAGTGTATATATGTCAATCCCAATCTCTCAATTCATCACACCACCACCACAACCCCCCCGCCACTTTCCCCCCTTGGTGTCCATTCGTTTGTTCTCTACACCTGTGTCTCAATTTCTGCCCTGCAAACCAGTTCATCTGTACCATTTTTCTAGGTTCCACATATATGCGTTAATATACGATATTTGTTTTTCTCTTTCTGATGTAACTTCACTCTGTATGACAGTCTCTAGACCCATCCACATCTCTACAAATGACCCAATTTCATTTCTTTTTATGGCTGAATAATATTCCATTGTATATATGTGCCACATCTTCTTTATCCATTCATCTGTCAGTGGACACTTAGGTTGCTTCCATGTCCTGGTTATTGTAAATAGAGCTGCCATGAACATTGTGGTACATGACTGTTTTTGAATTATGGTTTTCTCATGGTATATGCCCAGTAGTGGGATTGCTGGGTCATATCGTAATTCTATTTTTAGTTTTTTAAGGAACTTCCATACTGTTCTCCATAGTGGCTGTATCAATTTACATTCCCACCAACAGTGCAAGAGGGTTCCCTTTTCTCCACACCCTCTCCAGCATTTGTTGTTTGTAGATTTTCTGATGATGGCCATTCTGACCCGTGTGAGGTGATACCTCATTGTAGTTTTGATTTACATTTCTCTAATAATTAGTGACGTTGAGCAGCTTTTAATGTGCTTCTTGGCCATCTGTATGTCTTTGGAGAAATGTCTGTTTAGGTCTTCTGCCCATTTTTGGATTGGGTTGTTTGTTTTTTTGATATTGAGCTGCATGAGCTGTTTATATATGTTGGAGATTAATCCTTTGTCCGTTGATTCATTTGCAAATACTTTCTCCCATTCTGAGGATTGTCTTTTTGTCTTGATTGTAGTTTCCTTTGATGTGCAAAAGCTTTTAAGTTTCACTAGGTCCCATTTGTTTATTTTTGGTTTTATTTCCATTATTATAGGAGGTGAATCAAAAAAGATCTTGCTGTGATTTATGTCAGAGTGTTCTTCCTATGTTTTCCTCTAAGAGTTTTATAATGTCTGGTCTTACATTTAGGTCTCTAATCCATTTTGAGTTTATTTTTCTGTATGGTGTTAGGGAGTGTTTTAATTTCATTCTTTTACCTGTAGCTGTCCAGTTTTCCCAGCATCATTTATTGAAGAGACTGTCTTTTCTTCATTGTATATCCTTTCCTCCTTTGTCATAGTTTAGTTGACCACAGGTGCGTGGGTTTATTTCTGGGCTTTCTATCTTGTTCCATTGATCTATATTTCTCTTTTCGTGCCAGTACCATATTGTCTTGATTACTGTAGCTTTGTAGTATAGTCTGAAGTCAGGGAGTCTGATTCTTACAGCTCAGTTTTTCGTTCTCAAGATTGCTTTGGCTATTCGGGATCTTTTGTGTCTCCATACAGATTTTAAGATTTTTTGTTCTAGTTCTGGTAATTTGATAGGGATTGCACTGAATCTGTAGATTGCTTTGGGTGGTATAGTCATTTTCACAGTATTGATTCTTACAATCCAAGAACATGGTATATCTCTCCATCTGTTTGTATCATCTTTAATTTCTTTCATCAGTGTCTTACAGTTTTCTGCATACAGGTCTTTTGTCTCCCTAGGTAGGTTTATTCCTAGGTATTTTATTCTTTTTGTTGCAATGGTAAATAGGAGTGTTTCCTTAATTTCTCTTTCAGATTTTTCATCATTAGTGTATAGGAATGCAAGAGATTTCTGTGCATTAATTTTGTATCCTGCTACTTTACCAAATTCATTGATTAGCTCTAGTAGTTTTCTGGTGGCATCTTTAGGATTCTCTATGTATAGTATCATGTCATCTGCAAACAGTGACAGTTTTATTTCTTTTCCAATTTGTATTCCTTTTATTTCTTTTTCTTCTCTGATTGCCATGGCTAGGACTTCCAAAACTATGTTGAATAATAGTGGTGAGAGTGGACATCCTTGTCTTATTCCTGATCTTAGAGGAAATGCTTTCAGTTTTCACCATTGAGAATGATGTTTGCTGTGGGTTTGTTGTATATGGCCTTTATTATGTTGAGTTAGGTTCCCTCTTTGCCCACTTTCTGGAGAGGTTTTATCATAAATGGGTGTTGAACTTTGCCAAAAGCTTTTTCTGCATCTACTGAGATGATCATATGGTTTTTCTTCTTCAGTTTGTTAATATGGTGTATCACATTGATTGATTTGCGTGTATTGAAGAATCCTTGCATCCCTGGGATAAATCCCACTTGATCATGGTGTATGATCCTTTTAACGTGTTGTTGGATTCTGTTTGCTACTATTTTTTTGAGGATTTTTGCATCTGTATTCATCAGTGATATTGGTCTGTAATTTTTTTTTTTGTAGTATGTTTGTCTGGTTTTGGTATCAGGGTGATGGTGGCCTCATAGAATGAGTTTGGGAGTGTTCCTTCTTCTGCAATTTTTTGGAAGAGTTTGAGAAGGATGGGTGTTAGCTCTTCTCTAAATGTTTGTTAGAATTCACCTGTGGAGCCATCTGGTCCTGGACTTTTGTTTGTTGGAAGATTTTAATCACAGTTTCAATTTCATTACTTGTGATTGGTCTGTTCATATTTTCTATCTCTTCCTGGTTCAGCCTTGGCAGATTATACCTTTCTAAGAATTTGTCCATTTCTTCCAGGTTGTCCATTTTATTGGCATAGAGTTGCTTGTAGTAGTCTCTTAGGATGCTTTGTACTTCTGCGGTGTCTGTTGTATTTTCTCCTTTTTCATTTCTAATTTTATTGATTTGAGTCCTCTCCCTCCTTTACTTGATGAGTCTGGATATTGGTTTATCAATTTTGTTTATCTTCTCAAAGAGCCAGCTTTTAGGTTTATTGATCTTTGCTATTATTTTCTTTGTTTCTGTTTCATTTATGTCTGCTCTGATCTTTATGATTTCCTTCCTTCTACTAACTTTGGGGTTTGTTTGTTCCTCTTTCTCTAGTTCCTTTAGGTGTAAGGTTAGATTGTTTATTTAGGATGCTTGTTTCTTGACGTAGGATTATATTGCTGTAAACTTCCATCTTAGAACTGCTTTTGCTGCAGCCCATAGGTTTTGTATCGTCGTGTTCATTGTCATCTGTCTGTAGGTATTTTTTGACTTCCTCTTTGATTTCTTCAGTAACCTCTTGGTTATTTAGTAATGTATTGTTTAGCCTCCATGTGTTTCTGTTTTTTACATTTTTTTCCCTGTAATTGATTTCTAATCTCATAGCGTTGCTGTCAGAAAAGATGCTTGCTATGATTTCAGTTTTCTTAAATTTACTGAGGCTTGATTTGTGACCCAAGATGTGATTTATCCTGGAGAATGTTCTGTGCGCACTTGAGAAGAAAGTGTAATCTGCTGTTTTTGGATGGAATGTCCTATAAATATCAATTAAATCTGTCTGGTCTATTGTGTCATTTAAAGCTTGTGTTTCCTTATTAATTTTCTGCCTGGATGATATGTCCATTGATGTAAGTGAGGTGTTAAAGTCCCCCACTACTGTGTTACTATTGATTTCCTCTTTTATAGCTTTTAGCAGTTGCCTTATATATTGAGGTGCTCCTATGTTCAGTGCAAATATATTTATAATTGTTATATCTTCTTCTTGGATTGATCTCTTAATCATTATGTAGTGTCCTTCCTTGTCTCTTGTAGCATTCTTTATTTTAATGTCTATTTTATCTGATATGAGTATTGCTACTCCAGCTTTCTTTTGATATCCATTTGCATGGAATATCTTTTTCCATCCCCTCACTTTAAGTCTGTATGTGTCCCTAGGTCTGAAGTGGGTCTCTTGTAGACAGCATATATACGGGTCTTGTTTTTGTATCTATTCAGCGAGCCTCTGTCTTTTGGTTGGAACATTTAATCCATTCACGTTTAAGGTAATTATTGATATGTATGTTCCTATTACCATTTTCTTAATTGTTTTGGGTTTGTTTTTGTAGGTCCTTTTCTTCTCTTGTGTTTCCCACTTAGAGAAGTTCCTTTAACATTTGTTGTAGAGCTGGTCTGGTGGTGCTGAATTCTCTTAGCTTTTGCTTGTCTGTAAAGGTTTCGATTTCTCCATCGAGTCTGAATGAGATCCTTGCTGGGTAGAGTAATTTTGGTTGTAGGTTCTTCCCTTTTATCAGTTTAAATATGTCATGGCACTCCCTTCTGGCTTGTAGAGTTTCTGCTGAGAAATCAGCTGTTAACCTTATGGGAGTTCCCTTGTATGTTATTTGTCATTGTTCCCTTGCTGCTTTCAATAATTTTTCTTTGTCTTTAATTTTTGCCAATTTGATTACTATGTGTCTCCGCGTGTTTCTCCTTGGGTTTATCCTGTATGGGACTGTCTGTGCTTCCTGGACTTGGGTGGCTATTTCCTTTCCCATGTTAAGGAGGTTTTCGACTATAATCTCTTCAAATATTTTCTCGGGTCCTTTCTTTCTCTCTTCTCCTTCTGAGACCCCTATAATGTGAATGTTATTGCGTTAATGTTGCCCCAGAGGTCTCTTAGGCTGTCTTCATTTCTTTTCATTCTTTTTTCTTTATTCTGTTCCGCAGCAGTGAATTCCACCATCTGTCTTCCAGGTCACTTATCCGTTCTTCTGCCTCAGTTATTCTGCTATTGATTCCTTCTAGTTTATTTTTCATTTCTGTTATTGTATTGCTCATCTCTGTTTGTTTGTTCTATAATTCTTCTAGGTCTTTGTTAAACGTTTCTTGCATCTTCTCGATCTTTGCCTCCATTGTTTTTCTGAGGTCCTGGATCATCTTCACTATCATTATTCTGAATTCTTTTTCTGGAAGGTTGCCTATCACCACTTCATTTAGTTGCTTTTCTGGGGTTTTATCTTGTTCTTTCATCTGGTACATAGCCCTCTGCCTTTTCATCTTGTCTATCTTTCTGTGAATGTTGTTTTTGTTCCACAGGCTACAGGGTGTAGTTCTTCTTGCTTCTACTGTCTGCCTTCTGTGAATTTAAAACTTTTAATAAAATAATAAAATTATTTCTGATGAATGTAAAATTTCCTTTGATCACTACTGAAAATCTGTTCTCCAACTCCTTATCATGTGTTCCATCTCCAAATATGAAATTCATCCATTTAAAAGAAATGCATCGATTTTAACAATATTTATCCAAATTAAAAATATCCAATGGACATGTACAATAAAGTGTTTCATAAATTATATTAGTATTTTTTTGTGTTTTATTTTTTTAAATGTATACCAAAAATCAAATTTAGAATTAAATTCTATCAAGGGGTAACCAACTAAAAAAGGATTGAGATAATGAACTAAGGCCACCAAGGTAACAGGCAAAGGTGGGGGAATGGTCAAGTGGCCGTTGGATTGTTCTGCTGGATGTGGCTCCTGGCCCTGGGTTACTTCGAGTTGGCTGCTCCTATTCTAAATTGGATTTTGCCATGGTGCCATTTGTTTTTCCTTTATCTTCTATTCAAGGTCCAAATTGTCTTCTCATTTAGAGGGATACTGCTCAAAGGGTGAGATAGGGCTTTGCTTTCCTATGAAAATAAAGGGAAAGATTTTTTCTTGTTTCTGTCCTTGAAGAGCTAGGGGATTCAAGTGATCCCATTCAGGAGTTTGAATCTTGGGAAGGTGAGGCAAAGGCTCAGGGACAGTTGAGAAATTAATCATGGTTGGGTTTGCAAGAATAATAAGGGTCAGTGATTTTTCTAATTTATTTTCCACAGTATGTGGCAGGTATTCATTGTAAGTAATTTATATGTAATATCTCATTTAATCCTCATGATAACTTTATGTATTGAGTACTCTTATGTTATTCATTTTACATATGAAGAGGCTGAGGCTGAGATTTTAATTAACTTGTCTCAGTTTACTAGTAAGGCATGTTTCTAGATGAAACCCTAGGCATCTTAGCTTTAAAAACCCAAGCATGTTTAGCAAAAGTCCAGAAGCATCATATGAATCAATCTGTTCCTATTATGTAACCTAAGTCATATTTCCTTATGTCCAGTCTCTCTTGGTTTTTTCCTCAGAGTCAGAGCTGAGCCCTCTAGCTTCCCATTGATTTATATCGATCCTTTAATGAATATTTTTTCTCAAGTTAGCTGAAGTTAGATATAGTTGCTTAGAACTAAAAACCCTGTTTGTTCATAGGGTCTCCTTCCAAGTTCTTAATTGTATAACACTGATCCTTATTCACTTCCAAGAAACTGCTTAAAGTACCATATTAAAGACTGAGCTTGAAATTACAGGTTAGATTTACATTTGAACCTGCAAGTTACATGCAAGTTATTACATCTATTCTGTATACTCTCTTTGTGAGTGATGTCTAATTTTAAAAGAGAAGTTAATTGTATTTCCCTCTTATTTTGGTAAGGAACTTAATAAGTTGATGTGGTTGGTGGAATAATAACACTCTTAAGATATTTAGGTCTTAATCCCTGAAACTTGTGAATGTTAATTTATATGGCAAAAAGGACTTTGCATATGTGACTCATTTCGGGGTCTTGAGATGGGGAGATTATCCTGGATTATTTGGGTGGGCCCTACATATAATTGTAAGTGTCCTTATAAGAAAGAGGTAGAGGCAGATTTGACTTAAGAAGAGGAAAAGGCGATGTGATGACAGAAGCAGATTAGAGTGGTGCTTTAAAGAAAGAGGAAGGGGCCACAAACCAAAGAACCCAGGTATCCACTAGAATCTGAAAAGGCAAAGGAACAGATTCTCCCCTCAGAGTCTCCAGAAGGAACCAATTCTGTCAACACCTTGGTTTTGTCACTGTAAGACTCTTTTCAGACTTCTGACCTCCATAACTACAAGAAAATAAATTTGGGGTTTTTTAAACCACTAAGCTTCTAGTAATTTGTTACAGTGGTAATAGGAAACTAGGTGTTGAAGAAATGAGATCATTTTGTAGGTTTATGCTTGGTTTAGAAAACAGTACATTTTGACTCTATTATGTTTTCGGCCTGGGGAAGATCAATGGCAGCTCACACACGTGCATTGTAAAGTGTTCAGGTAGTTAGTGGGAAAATTGTGTCATGATTTCTGTTGTGAAGAAGGCAGAGCACTTTTATGGTCAATGGATTTTTTTAAGGTGGATGATATGAAATGGCCAGTTGGCACAAAATTGATTAATTGCAGAAGTTTGTATCCAGATTATCTTATGGTTTTCTTTTTCGTGAAGTATAATTAACTATGTTCCTGCCACCAGTTTTTCTAATGTTGGGAGTCATTCAGTGTTGCTAGGAGTGGTGGCAGGAATTTAGTTTGGCTGGAGCACCAATATAATATGACCTACATCTAAAGAAAAATCCTAGAAAAATTTCTGCCCAAAATAAACCTCCTTTTTTTGTTGTTCTAAGTGCCACTTACGTTTTAGAGAATGGAAGGGTAAATTAGTCACTGTGGCTAAGTCATTTGAAATATTACAAAGCTTGTAGAGTATAGTTCCTGTGAAAGCTACGTCCCTTGAAGATGCCATACTCCTGATAAGGTTTTAGAAATTTAATTGAAAAAATGTTATAAAGATTTTAAGTGACTATAGGATCCTTTGTTAGAATAAAACAGAGTCCTCTGATTCTTCTCAAAAGGATATGTGTGTGTGTTGAGGGTAGTGGGGTAGAGTGAATGAATAGAATTCCTTTGAATAATGTCTCGATATATTGCCACTGTTAATAAAATTATGGTTGGTGAGCCAAGCAGAATACATTTGAAATAAATAGCTTCTAAACCGATATTACAGAGATTTCCAATATCAACTTGTTTCTGTTTCACAGTGTGTAGATAATAGGAGGGAAGACACATATAAAGGTCATTGCTTATGTTGTAGTTATATGTCTTACAATGCCAGACTGATGTTTTTAAAAGAGTGGCTGAATACTTATACCATCCAGGATGGATATTCTCTCAGATGCTGACAAACACACATCTATCTAGATAATAGAACTGATTCTTTTTTTTTTTCATGTGTGTTTGTTCGCATAAATACAACACGTACAGCATTCATCTGTGACTCATGAATAAATCTTGAAGATGCATGAGAAGACACAGCATTCAAATTTGATTTTCAACTAAAAGTGAGAGGATAGGGGAGAGAGATCATTCCATGGGAAAGAATGCTATTTTATTAAATTCCTGTGGTTTCATCGGGGAAATAAAGTTGCACATTATGGAGCGTTTGCATGTCTTAGATTCAAATCGTGCTCATAAAAGCCAGAACATTTTGTGGTTTTTGCTGTTAGTGTTGCTCTTGTTACCATCATAGAATCTTGATCTTTGCTATCTAGCGTGATGGAAGGCCATTTTAATTTAGTTGATTTAATGAATGAATCCACGTTGAGCACCTAAGGTGTGCTTAAGTTCAGTTCCGGAGGATTAAAGAAAAGTGATGGTTCTTTTCCATAAAAAAACTAGAGCGTTAGAAACGTAGAGTGAGTAAAGTATAATTCTTAGTTAGGATCAGCAAAATGTGGCACACCTACTTACTACTTCCCTCTTCAGTGTTCATGGCAGACATTGCTAATCACTCAGGCCTCTCCTTTCTTTTGAACTTGGATGTAGCTTCTTCTCTCAGCATCACACTCCAAGAAGCCAGTACCAATGGATTGAAGATGACATTTTCAGTAAAACTTATTTGCTCTCCTTGTTCTCAAACTTCTCAGTTTGAGCTGCTATAACAAAAATACCATAGACAGGGTGGCTTAAACAACAAACACTTACTTCTTGGTTCTGGAGTCTGGAAATTCCAAGATCAAGGTGCCAGCAGATTCAATGTCTGGAGAGCACTCACTTCTTTTGTATCCTCACATGGCGTATCCTCAGTGGATAACAGATGCTAGACAGTATCCACTATCAGCGGTAGAAGTTCAAGGACTTCTGCCCACTGCATCTTGGTATTGGAGTCACCAAGGAGAAGGCAAACCAGGCAAGCACTGGATAGAACAATGCTTTACTCACACAGGGAAGAGACAGAGCAAGATCTGCTTCAGTTGTGGGCATCGGTCTTCCGTGGCCAGCAGGTCCCTCTCAGCAGCATTCAGTCTGCACACACTCCTCTTGTGCTGTAGCAGACAGACCTTGTTTCTTTCCCGAAGAGGACAGATATGGTAGTGGGGTTGGTCAGGTGCCGCATGACACACATGCTTAAACAGAACAAAGGAGTACACATTGAGTCTGAAACAGGGAAAGATATTCTCACATAAGGTGACAAGTCCAACACACGCTGTGAGGGCTCTTTATCTCTTGATAAGGAAGTGTTACAGGACCAAAGTCCATTCTTCTGTGGCTAAGTGGGGGTCAAAAGACTGCGTGCAAGAGATTGCCTTACCCAACAGACATTAATCCCATTATGTGGGCTCCACCCTCATGACCTAACTACCTCCTAAAGCCCCCACCTGCTAATACCATCCCATTGGAGCTTGGGGTTTCAGAATATGAATTTTGGGGGGCACAAATATTCAGTTTATAATAATGAGTAATCTAATCTCATCAAGTGAGCTTATTTATTTACATGAAAAATGAGAATAAAAATATCTACCCTCAAAGGAGCTAGTCAAATAGTGTAGGTAAAAGTTCTGAGGTATGGACAGGCCAAAGGTGGAGATGTTACCCTTCAAGTGGCTGGATGAGATTTATACATACGAGTTAAATAATATTAATATTATTGGTTGTGAATAATACTGTGATCACTAACAGCTTCTGGTAGGCCAGAAGTTAGTTTTGAAACCAGTGGGGGATTTTCTCTTTATTTTTTCATTCATTCATTCATTCATTATTTATTTATTTCCTTCAACAGTTCAACAAGGAGCATACCTACTGTAGGCCAGCATCTGTGCTTTTTGAGGACACTTCACACTAGTCCAAGGAGAAATGTCCATGATGCACACTGTTTTGTATCTCAGAATTGTCTGCAGCTCTGGGACCAATTAGCATTTAATTTCAATAAGTGAGACAAAAAGCTCTCCATGCTAACCCAGATTTTTACAGGCCTGAGCTCACCTGCCTCACAGATCTTCCTAGAAAGAACAGAAGAAGCTGGAAATACCATAGTGTTTGATGCCCAGATGGGGCATATGTGACTTTTCAGCACAGAAAATTCAACATCTCCTTGTTAAGCCATTGCAGCCTTCATGGGGAAAAAGAATTGTCATTCAGCAGATTGGAAATACTCCTCTGTAGCATTTTTTGGCACCTGCTAATTATGCAGATTTCTTGGTAAATGAGCATTTTGGAAATGACATGTTCAGAACCACAGTATATAGCAAATATATTAAGTATTTTTAAAAGATGCCCTGTGTGCTCGTGGAGCCTTTACTGAAAGACTCAAAACGGTACTGGGATTCCTTCTGCATAGGTGAACATGCTCATGTAGTTAGCTCTCACAACACAAATGGCAGTCACATTAAAAACACTCCTGTGAAATGATGAAGATATCATTTTCTGGTGGAAGTGGAGATGAGAGACAGGAGATTAAGAAAAGGAGGGAGAAAAAAGCACATGAAAAGGACATTCATTTAAAAATGACAAAAAATTCTGTTTACTCTCTTATCAAACAAGGATAATACAACCTGTTTTGCCTTACAGAATTGTTTTGAGGTATAAATTGGGTAAGAGACGATAATTCCTTGGAGAGTTAGAAAACATGAGGTGTGTTCTGTCTTCCCTTCCAGTTCTAGCTTAAAGTAAAGAAGATAATGTGTTTGTAGTCACAGAAAGCGCAGTTGTCTTCAAGTTACCAGGAACAGTGCTCAATGGATATAGCCAAAAGGGGTAAATAGATCCATGGCTGGTTGGAGGCAGTTAGTCTGGGGATGCTGCCCACCTCAAGTCTACCAGGCCACTTTGAGAGATGAGTGGGTCAGATTTTTGCCACACCTGTCAACCAGAGGTTTCTTTGTTGGGTTGCTTATGAAACTTCACTTTCGTGGACTCCATGCAAGATCCTGCACCTAATTTTGAATCCATAGGAGTTTTTCCAAAAAATTATTTATTTATTATTTTTTCTTCAGTTTTATTGGGATATAATTGACATACAGCACTGTATAAGTTTAAGGTGTACGGCATAGTAATTTGACTTAAATTTATCATGAAATGATTATCACAGTAAGTTTAGTGAGCATCTACACATCTCATATAGCTACAAAATTAAAGGACTAAAAAAATTTTTCTTGTGATGAGAACCCTTGGGATTTACTTTTAACAACTTTCATATAAAACATACAGCAGTGATAATTATATTTATCATGTTGTACATTACATCCCTAGTAATTATTTATCTTATAACTGGAAGTTTGTACCTTTTGACTACCTTCATCCAAATTTCCCTCCCTCAAGCCCCTGCCACTGGTAACCACAAATCTTACCTCTTTTTCCATTTTTTATTTTTTTAAGTATAATTGACCTACAGCACTGTGTTATTTCCTGTTACACGACAAGCAATTCGGTGTTTCCATACATTTCATAATGAATTCAAAATGAGTAATACCCCATTATATATATATATATATATATATATATATATACACACACACACATATATATGATAATGTATATCACATATATATGATATATATGATAATATATATACACATATATATAATATATATCACATCTTTATCCATTCATCTATTGATGGATACTTAGGTTGCTTCCATATTTTGGCTATTATGAATAAGTTTGCTATGAACATAGGGGTGTATATATCTTTTCTAATTAGTGGTTTCATTTTTTTTTGGATAAATACCCAGGAGTGGAATTAGTGGATCATATGGTAGTTCTTTTTTTACTTTTTTGAGGAATCTCCATACTGTTTTCCATAGTGACCACACCAATTTACATTCCCACCAGCAGTGCACAAGGGTTCCCTTTTTTCCACATCCTCACCAATACTTGATATTTGTTGTGTTTTTGAGAATAGCCATTCTGATGGTAGCTCATTGTGGTTTTGATTTGCATTTCTTTTATGATTAGTGATGTTGAGCATCTTTTCATGTATCTGTTGACCACGTATATGCGTTCTTTGGGAAAATGTTTATTCAGATCCTCTGCCCATTTTTTAATTGGGTTGTTTGTTAATTCTGATGTTGAATTGTATGAGTCCTTTGAATATTTTGGTTATTAGACCCTTATCAGATACATCATTTGCAAGTATCTTCTCCCATTCTGTAGATGGTCTTTTCACTTTGTTGGTAGTTTCCTTAGCTGTGCCAAAGCTTTTTAGTTTGATGTAGCTCTATTTGTTTATTTTTGCTTTTGTTTCCCTTGCCTGAGGAAACATATCCAAGAAAATATTACTAAGACTGATGTCAGAGAGCTTACTGCCTATGTTTTCTTCAAGAAGTTTTATGCTTTCAGGTCTTACATTTAGTCTTTCGTCTAGTTTGAATTTATTTTTGTGCAGTCCAGTGTGACTCTTTTGTATGCAGCTGTCCAGTTTTCCTAACACCATTTATTGAAGAGGCTGTCTTTCCCCCATTGTATATTCTGGCCTCCTTTGTCATAGATTAATTGCTCATATAAGTATGGATTCATTCTGGGCTTTCTATTCTGTACCATTGATCTATTGTCTTTTTTTTTGTGCCAGTACCTTACTATTTTGATTACTGTAGCTTTGCAGTATAGTTTGAAATCAGGGCGTGTGATACCTCCAGCTTTGTTCTTCTTCCTCAAGATTGTTTTAGCTATTCAGGGTCATTTGTGTTTTCCATACAAATTTTAGAATAATTTGTTGTAGTTCTGTGAAAAATGCCATTTGTATTTTAATAGGGATTGCATTAAATCTCCCTCACCTCTGTCACCTCACCTCCCTCACCTCCCTCACCTCACCACCCTCACCTCCCTCACCTCACCTCACCTCCCTCACATCACCTCACCTCCCTCAGCTCTCTGTCACCTCCCACACCTCACCTCACCTCCCTCACCTCCCTCCCTAGATTGCCTTGGGTAGCATGATCATTTTAACAATGTTAATTCTTCCAGTTCATGAACACTTTCCATCTGTGTCATCTTCAATTTCTTTGATCATTGTCTTACAGTTTTCCAAATACAGGTCTTTTACCTCCTTAGTTAGATTTCTTTCTAGGTATTTTATTGTTTGGTGTGATTAGAAATGGTATTTAAAAAAAAATTCTCTTTCTGATGGGTTATTGTCAGTGTATAGAAGTGCAACATACTTCTGTGTATTAATTTTGTATCCTGAACTTTACCAAATACATTGATAAGTTCTAGTAGTTTTTTGGTGGTGTCTTTAGGATTTTCTATGAATAATATCATCTCATCTGCAAACAGTGACAGTTTTACTTACTTCTTCCTTTCCAAACTGGATTCCTTTTATCTCTTTTTCTTGTCTGATTGCTGTGGCTAGGACTACCAATACCATGTTGAATAAAAGTGCGGATAATGGACATCCTTATTTTGTTCCTGATCTTAGAGGAAATGCTTTCAGCTTTTAACCATTGAGTATGATGTTAGCTGTGGGCTTGTCGTATATGGCTTTTATTATGTTGATGTATGTTGCTTCTATACACACTTTGTTGAAAATTTTTATCATAAATGGGTGTTGAATTTTGTCAGAAGATTTTTCTGCATCTGTTGTGATAATCATATCATTTTTATTTTTCAAATTGTCAGCATGGTATATCACATTGATTGATTCGCATATATTGAACCATCCTTACATTCCTGATATAAATCTCATTTAGTCATGGTGTATGATTTTTTTAATGTATTGTTGAATTAGGCTTGCTGATATTTTGTTGAGAAATTTTGCATCTATGTTTATCAGTGATATTGGCCTGTAATTTGTGTGTGTGTATGTGTGTGTGTATATGTGTGTATGTGTGTGTGTGTCTGGTTTTGGTATCAGGGTGATGCTGGCCTCATAGAATGAGTTCAGAAGTGTTCCTTTCTCTGCAGTTTTTTGGAATAGTTTGGAATACTTATGAAACTTATACTTTAGGAATTCTCACTTTCATGGGCTCCATCCAAAGTCCTGCACCTAATTTTGAATCCATAGTTCATTTGTTTTTTTTAAATTTTCTTGGCCATGCTGTGTGGCATGTGGGATCTTAGTTCCCTGACCAGGGATCGAACCCACACTCCTTGCTTTGGAAGCATGGAATCTTAACCACTGGATCACTAGGGAAGTCTTGAATCCATAGTTTTTAATTCATTTTCTTTTAAAAGATTTTCCAAATTGTATAAACTTTAGGCCCCACAACACTGACTTCTACCCCTGCTCATAACTCATGCATAGCACACTTTTTGGGAAGTTCCAACCTATAGTTTGTTCATACTGGGCTCTGTATTAGAAGTTCACTCAGTAGCCACTAGGGGTGTCATGGACTAAAGGTGATGAGCTTCTCTATACATTAAAGTTTGGCCCTTTGTCATTTAAAATAAATAAATGCATACATACTTACATTAACTAGTTTGTATGTATAACTGAGCACTAAGCATACCTATATATAATTCTAAAACATCAAAATAATAATCCCTTTGGATCAAGGGTTAGAGAAATAGAGTAATCATATATACAATTTGTGTAATAATAATAATAATGCATTAATTTTCAGTGCCCACTGAATAAGTCTGCTGCTTTCTACCCCTAATTAAAATAATAAATCCTGTACTTGAACTCTTCCTTACAGAGGTGATGGGAATTGAAAACAGTCTTAGGACCTATGACCTTTGTAAAGTGTTCAAGGCTTAGAGGTCTCTCTGACATCTTAGGGATCTAGATGTACCACAGCCCTCACTTGTGGGTGCCACTTGATAGGATATGGTAAGGAACTCCACAGTTTCAAGCATGACTTCTCTCTTTTTATTCAGTTGTTCTCAAGGTAATTTTACTTTATAAAGAATACAAAGCGAGTAGAACTTGTCTTTGGTGTTATCCCACTTATCTCTAGGACCCCTCAACTCTCTAACATATCCTTTGTTCAGTTTTCTTTCAATGATTCATGGGATTGCAGAGTTAGAGAGGAACTTAGAGTTATTGTTGGTAACCCTTAACGGATTCTTAAATAATCTCTATAGCATCCTTGACAAGTAAAAGGCCATTTGGTACTCGGACACAGCCAATAATGGAAAATCTACTGCCTGTATCACCTGCCTCCATCCATTTAACTTTGCCCTGATTGTGAGAATGATTTTTCTGACACTTGGCTCAAATCATTTTCCCTTTCTGTGTGTTCAAACAGCCTACCTCTTTGTTCACTGGCCTTATGGCAATTCTCTCCTTATTTTGCTAGCATTTCTACCAAGGTGCTAACTGATGATTTAAGCTTTTCTTCTATAAGGACTATTCTATCCACAGGAAATTTTAGAAAAAGTAGTTTATTAAATCTTGTAAGATCCCCAAAGGATAATTAATGATGATGAAATTCCAAGCTCTGGCTTATAGGGAGGATCCTGTTCCTTACCCATCAATCACATCTTGAAGGATGCTACCTCACTCCTTTGTCTCACAGTAGCACAATAGGAAGCCCTATAGGGACCCCTGGAGTGTCCATGAGGTGTGGAGGAGCAAATACTGGACTAGAATTGACAAACTTTCCTATGAGTAGGACCTGGATAAGACACAGCTTCCCTGATAGTACCCTATATTCTCATCTGTAGAAGGAAGAGGTTCGTTTCAATCGCGAAGGTGCCCTCAAGCAGCAAGGTAGATTTAGGGTGCCATATTATCTAACAGTGCACTAATTTAGATTGATGATTACAGAATTCCAGTCATACAAATAGAACACTGATTTTGTACGTTTGGATTAATCTTTGAAAACCATATGCTGTAGTACAGTGACTTGGAAAGTTGTGTTTCTTTAAAATCATGTCATCTCTTGGCAGATACTAATTTTCATTTCTGGTAAGTGCTTGCTAAACCATTTCAATCCATGTTGGCATTGGATTATTAAGTATCACAATAGATCTGTCAGAGAGTTGTATGTGAATAGAATGCATATGAATTATAGTAGTTTACTTCTAAGCAGTCTATAATATGCTCAGATAGCACTTAGAAGTCTTTTTTTTGCACCTTAACTGTGTTAAAGTGGTAAAGATTAGAAACTAATTTTGTATACATCATAATACCAATATTTGTAATTAATTTGATTTACAGTACACTAAATAATAAACCAGGTTAAAATTTTAACAAGTTATGTGGATAGTCATTAATGTGTTCCTTTTCTATTTCCTTATTCATTTTTAGAAGTAAATTAAATGAGTTTTGATGTTTTTAAAAGCACATTAAAGGTATGTGCAGCCAGATAAAGCCCAGTGAATATGGTTATTTAGCAGCAATGCAGATGGTTCTTATAGCTTCTCCTCAGCCCACTGTGATACTCTGTATTTCAAGAGATGAGAAGAACTCTGAAAACAATTAAACTCTGTGAATTGAATTCATCCATTAGGACAGAGACAGTCCCTGGGAGCCATGAATTGTGATGTAAAGGGAGGTTAGTGAAGGTGCATCTTGGGTCTTGTTCTATCCAGGAGGATACAAAGCAATGATGATGTATAAATTCATACGTTAGTGGACAGAGCCAAATTTGAGATGACATATTTGAGTCATACTAGTGACACTATATGGCACTTATAGAGTAATACAAAGGACACTCTAGAGTCCTTACTCCATTTCTAGAATACAGACATTTCCCCCATCCTCCCACCAATTGATCCTGACAACTCCATAATTATTGATTTGTTCCCTGGTGTTATAGAAGGATCCAGGTTATATATATCATAGTACCTAGTGAGGTGCTGGATTCATTTTAGGTGCTACACAATTAATTGTTGAATGAATTGTTAAGTTAATTAAGTAATTCTGTGGTGCTGTGATTATGATGTTCTAGGTAAAACCAGAATCATAGTTCTCTACAATGACTTACTTCCTATTGCTTTGCCTTAATTCATGTTTGTTCTCGTACAGACATGGACCACCTGTCTTGCATTCCTACTTAACCAAATCACAACCATTCCTTGTGGTTCAGCTCAGAGGCTTCCTTTCTATTCTAGGCTTTTTGGTTGCTCCAGAGGGAAGAATTTTTTCCTTTCTTAACCCTTGTAGCAACTTTCTGACTGTTTGTCATATGTAATGTTGTGGCATATAGCTGATCATAGCATATGTCAGTATTTTCAGTACTGAATTCAACAATGGCTTGTGAAGAATAGTAAACAATATGTAATGGAAACTAAATTTCTGGTTCTTGCAAATATCCTGTTATAAAAATATAAAACAACCTGCACATATTTGGAAGAAAATCAACTAGTATTAGGACTATTACTAAGGAAGGCTGCTCAAGTGCCAGACAAGTTTTCCCTAGACTCCAGAACATTTCCCATAACATGAGAATGTGTTATTTTTTATTTGAGTATGCAAATAGGCAGCACTTAGGGGCGGTGTGGTCAGATATTACCCTGTAGGGCCTGCAGATGAGTTGAGGAGAATCTAAGTAGAGAAAAAACAAGGAGGGGTTTTGATTTTATAATGAGTATGTAAGAACTTCTCGGGTACCTGCTTCTGTGTCGTGAGCCATGTGAGCTGTTTCATGTTGCTTGGCCCACACCCTCTCTCTCCCTTTGCCTCACTGTGACTTATACTTATGTGACTGCAAAATGGGAGTGCTTGTCATCTGGCTGAGCTTGTAGGATCTGACAGGCAATCGCTGTGAACAACTATTGCTTGTGACTACCAACACAAAGGCAGGCCTGCTGAGGAGCTCTGAATCTTATATGATTTATTATGTGCGTACAAATAATAACGAAAACAACAAAGGGCAATATAATGATGGCCCTTTATTGCATGCTTATTATTTTTCAGAGTTCCAGCAGATAAAGCCTCACTTTAAGAAAAATACTTGTAGACATGAGGAAGCTGAGGTTCTCAAAACTAATTTGTGGCAGAGTCAGGAGCTGTCCTTAGATCTGTCCTAGATCCATCCTTAGATCTTTTTTTTCTTTTCTTTTCTTTCTTTGTGCTACGCGGGCCTCTCACCGTTGTGGCCTCTCCCATTGCAGAGCACAGGCTCTGGACGCGCAGGCTCAGCGGCCATGGCTCACGGGCCCAGCCGCTCCGCGCCATGTGGCATCTTCCCGGACCGGGGCACAAACCCATGTCCCCTGCATCAGCAGGCAGACTCTTAACCACTGCGCCACCAGGGAAGCCCCATCCTTAGATCTTGATCTGTCCCACTCCAAGGCCTCTTCACCTCCACACTAACTTACCTGACTAGGTAAAGAATTCTTATGGGGACAGGATTCTATTTTATGCATCTTGATGGCTGAACACTGGCACATGCTATAGTTGATTAAAATAATAGCTGAAGGAGTGCCCTTCTTCCCCCACCCCTTTTATTGTAAAACATTTTTAAAAAGAAAAATATAAGGATTAATGTAAGGAATATCAATCTAAAAAATAGTAGTTCTCAAAGAAGGGTGATTTTGCCCCCAGGGAACAATTTGGCAATGTCTAGAGACATTTTTGGTGGTCACGATGGGGCGTGGTGGCACTGGCATCTAGTATGTAGAGGCCAGGGATGCTAAACATCCGGCTATGCATAGGAAAATCCTCCACAACAAAAAATTATCTGTTCCAAAATGTCAATGGTGCAATGGTTGAAAAAATAAATAAATGGTTTAATAAGCCAGGCATTTTTGAAGCCCTTTAATATCTGTCCTTGATTACTTCTTTCTTTAGAAGTAGATGTCCCTAGGCATTCTTTTATCTATCTACTATAATATATTTACTACTAATGTAAGTGTCTATAAGTAATGCAATGGATTGTTTTAATATCATACAGCAATTTGATGTTTTTCACTTAAAGCTATCTTTTGAGATTTATCCACTTTAAATTTAAACATAGTTTATTAATTTAAACAGCAGAATAGCGTTCTATGAATATGCCACAATTTATCCATTCACCTTTGAATATTATTTTAAATACAGTGATTCGATTAATATCCTTGTACATGTACCTGTACAGCAGAGTTCCTCTAAGGTTTATACAGAGAAGTCAAATTTCTGGATTGTATCAATATGCATTTCCAGAAACAGTGAAGATGAGTTTCCATTTCCTCACATCTTCTCCAGAGTGTGATATCGTCAACTGTAATTTTTGTGAGATATTCCTTCTTTTACCTTGTAAAGTCTGCTGGGAGTCCTTAATACTTAATGTTAAAGGATTTTCAGATTTCTTTAACATTTTATGTAGACAGTCATATGTCCCATTTCTATTGCCTTCTATTTATGTTTAGAAGAAAAGTAAATGAATTAATGTAAGTGCCTTTTTTAATAGGCTATATTGACTCTTATCCAATTGCCAACTAAATATTCATTATTGAGATTGAATGTCCAAGTTCAAATAAAACATCCAGGGGTTACCATGAACTCTTCCTTTACCCTTGACCACACCTAGGCATCCCAACCTAAACCTTTTGAATTCATTCTCTTCTCTTTATCCTCACTGCTAGTCCCTTAGTCTGGGTCTTCATCACTTTTTATGGAATTTCAGGAGCAAATCCTCCTCGCCCCCAGTACTCCTCTTCTCCAATCTGTTTCCCGTTCACAGTGCACAATAATCTTTCTAAAACTCAAAACTCTTCTTCTTTAAACCCTTTACTGGCTCTTCCCAAGAAAGTTCACCTTAGCATGGTCTGACACCTGCTTGCTACTCTAGCCTTGCTAACTAGTCCCTCCACAATCTATTCTACATTCCAGTCAAATGGAACTGCCAGCACTCCCTGTAAAGCCAAGCTTCCCATGTCTCTGCCCTTATACATGCTACTCTCAGTGCTGTGATGTTGTCAGTAAGCTCTTTGCCCAGCTACTCTTGTTCATCCTCCAGGTTTCTGAGTAGATGTCATTAGGATGACATTAGAAGATACTAGGATGTCTTCCCTCGCCCTTCCTTCACCCCAGGCAGGGTGAAAGTCCCTCTTTGTACTGTCCTGACAGTATGTTATACTACACTGATCACGTTGCATTGTTGTTACCTCTTTCCATATCTAGTTTTTTCTTACTAGGACTTCAACTCCTTGAGGACAAGTCTGTCTCTAATTTGTCTTTATTTCTCTGATCCCCAGAACAGAAGAAGTGTTCATTAAAATGGATGGGGAGTAATGGTAAAAGCCTTCTTAACTTTGAATAGTTCACATCCCTCTAAGTCATGAACCCAAACAAGAGTGGACCCTGGGTTCAAAGAGCTGACTCCCTCTTTGAAATCTCATGTGAGAGGTCAAAAGATCTCCTCTACAAGAACCAACCTTCTCCAAATGTTCTACGTATTTTAGATTCACCGTATTGTGGAGTGTGTTTCTCCTAAGGTATTTCCATTAGTTTTTAAAGTCCACATGCATCTTAAAGGAAATGTAAACCACATGTTTGACATTCATTTACACTTAACTAGTTATTTTTTTCTATAAAAAAGAAAAATGTAAATCGATGTTCAGATGCCTTTGGGGCTTTTTAATAAATACAACTTTCAAGTCATTTTTCTTTCCATGGAATTATTACAAAGGAAAATGCCTTTGAACAATGGAGGGTTATGACTCAGTCCCAAACTCTAGGTAAGTGGTATTTTAGTAGGTTCCAAACTTGGTTATAGCCCTTATCTCAGAGCCCTGAACCACAAATTCCCAGTTATATTTGCTCTCTTCAGCTGTCAGAGGTAGAAACAGAGGGTACTGACCTTTTATTTTTCTTTGCGTCTTTAAAGTTAATTTGTCCAAGGAAAGCGTTCTGTACTTAGAACATTTGGGTTCTAGCCTTGACTCATGCTAGATTCAGGGGTGATATCCATATTCTACCTGCTTCATAACACTGGTGGGAGCATCGAGTGACGTGAATGTGAAAGTAAAGTAGATACAGTAAAAACCACTACTCATAGTCTGTTAGTGGGAGGATGAATTGATGCAGCCTTTTTAGAGGGATGTTTGGCAATGTCTATAGGAATTTTAAGCAGTGCAGAGGATCCTTGACTAAATATATCTGACTGCTGTATATTTACCCTATGGATATACTCACAGAACAATGTCAAAATATATGCTTAAGAATATTCATTGTACTAAAGTTTTTCATTAGAAAAAATTATGTAATCTAAATTAACTTTTTGGGAGCTAGTTAAATAAGTTAATGGAATACTAAATGATTGTTTAAAAAATATATTTATATATATAAACATACATATATGGAAAGAGCACCAAGATATAAAACATGAAAATAAAAGCTAAGGTACGCCAGTGTATATTGGATTGTCTCATGAATGAAGAACAATATGAAGGAGGAAACAAACAAAGCAAAAAACTGGAGGAGGAAATATATGTATTTCACAAGTCACTAGAGAATACTTCTTATTGGTAGGATATATAAGAAAATTTACAAGTAGTTACCGTTGGGGAAATCTTTTAATTTTCATCTTAGGCTACTACTACACTTGTATTTTCATGTCATGTACATGTGTAGGTAATGGGCTTGTGGTACATTTTTGCTTTTTCTTTCATGTTCTTTTGTACACACACACACACACAGACATATACACATTCACACACACAAGAATATTTAAATAATTTTTAAAGAAAAACAGAAGTATACAGTCCCTTAGCCGAGCACAATCTTCAGAGCAGACAGATTTGGGTGTGAATCCTAGCTCAGCCCCCCATTCTAGTTATGTTACCTTGGGAAAATTACTTGAAGTCTCTAAACCTCAGTTTTACTACCTTTTGGGGGGAATAAACTACCTTTGAAATTGGGGGACAATAACCTACCTTTCAAGCCTATTAAGAGTTACATTTTATAGTAAATAATGCATAAAGCTGAATATAATTTGCAAAATCGTAAACCCTCGTTAAGTTAGGTTTATAGTTATTGTTTTTGTTATTATTATTATCACTATAAGATAGCCAACACCTTTAAACCTCTTTCTCCATTAAGAAGACTAGTTCAAGGCAATGGCGTCCTCAGCCTTGATTCAGGGCTAGTTTTAGGAAAAATAAATGCAAGACTGGGCTTCCAATAAGGTCTAGCTGTTATAACCAAAAGGCTTAGACTGTTGCGGGTGGATAAACCAAGTATGTTGGAGCAGCAGATTTCATTTGAAACAAGCTCATGTGTGGCCCTTGGAATTCCCGGCTGAGACATGGCTTCTTAACCAGCTCACAGTATTTAGCTTTCCCATTTTCATAAGAAGCTCCAGTTTCAGGTTCAGACTCTAGAATCCCTGGTCTCTGGCTTAGTGTCCTTCAGTGGATCCATGGTTTAGGGCATCCCTGGAACAGACTTTTCTAGAATTTGAAAAAGTTACAAAGTATATTGCTGACCCAAAACCATTTCTTGATTCTGAAAAGAAATTGTTCCTGGAAGTGCTTCAGGGGAAAGATTTGGAGGAGCAACTTTCCATTTTGACTTGAATTGCAAACTCACATTAAAAAACATTAAGGATAATAAACTGGAAATTCAATTACCAGGCTTGAAGCCAGAACACCGCACACTCGATTTGGATTTGCATCTTAACTTATAGCTTGTTCTTGCCAATATTACTTAGAATTCAGACCTTTGCTCATGGTATAAAAACACTTAGTGCACGGATGATTTCTCACCAAGTGCTTTTTGATGGACCTGCCCAAATGTCGATTTGGGTATGAGTTTAAATTAGGAGGAAACTTAAAACATTTCTCACTTTAATTTTTATATTTTTATTATTGCACATTGGGAATCCACAGAATTACATGACAGGGGTTTCAAATTTCCATACAATGTTGTGTCTCCTCTTGGATACCAATCAAGGTTTCTATTTGGCTTACAATCGAATTTGTTTACAAGACACTGTGTTGAGATGTTGGACACCTGCCCTTGTGAAGATGATTCCTAATATAGGGGTTGGGGAAAAATGAGGGGATATGTTATAGCCTTGCCAAAGAAAGCAGCTATAATGCTATGAATTTTTGGCTTGCCTTGATTTTTAAAAAATAATTCAGGTGTCCAGATGAGGGCTTCCATGAATCTGGATAAATGACCCTCAAGATGGATCTGTCCAATTCCCTTGAGAAGAGTGGCATGACTTAGCCATGAAGGGCATAGGCAGTACCAAGTATGTTGTTCACATTCCCTAGGTGTGAATCCATGCTCCATCATTTATCAACCGTGTGACTATGGACAAGTTACTTAAACTTTCTGTGCCTCAGTTCTCTCATCTGTAAAACTGGGATGAAGATGACAGTACCTATCTTTTAGGATTGTGTAATGATAGAGAGTTAATGCATGTAAAGCTCTTAGAATAGTGCTTGGCAATAGTAAACAATAAATATAATTTTTATTATTATGAGGTGTGATTCATCAAGGACTTACAGGAATAGTGGATCATTATGCTTGGTGTAGAGAACAGTGGTTTCTCTTTGGTTGCCTCCCAGGATTTTGGCTTCTGTCTATAGCAGTGAATCCCAATCTTGGATGCACACTGTTATCACCCGGTGTCAAAGTATAATTTTTAAAAGTTGAAAGCTTGACTCTCATGTAAATATAGAACACTTGCCCAAAATTTATTTGATTCATTAATGAGAGAACCAGCAGGATAAGTTCAAACAGAATTAAAAAGGCCAAATAGCTGTTGAGTCAAGGTTGAGAACAACTGATCTTAAAAGTTTCCCTCGTTTCCTGACTATTTTATGCAGTGTCAAGAACACGCTGTGTGTTCAATATTATGTATTTTGTTATAAAGTTAATAAATCAGATTAAACGAGCACGGACCAGTTTGGAATGGCTGGTGTTGGAATGGGCATGGGTATCTGGCCAGCCATCAGTAGAGATGGAAGCTTCCCCAAGGGATGGCCACTCCATTCTCAGTTTCAGGAAGACAGCAAAGAATTCTCCAGTTAACATTCCTTCACGTCTGGTGCACTGTTCACACAGCTGTACCCAGTTTACAGGTCTCTTGGATGTCAGTAAACTACCTCCTTGTTCCTACCTGTTCTAGGCAAATCCTTTTTATCAAATCCATGTATTTTTTTTTCTTTCGGTCACTGGCAAGTCTTCTTATCATGAGATAAAAGTAATTCTTTTTGGCTTTTATTTTACTCTCACAGCCTCAGTGGCTGTTTAAACAACTCAGTTGTTTTCAACTCCAGGATTTCCATCTCTTCTCTTCAAGTTGGTACTTCCAGTGTGATGTTACTGCTGGTAGCAAGTAAGGTGGATGACTTAATGAGGTGGCCTTCTCAGCTACCATTTCCTCATTGTGATCTATTTTAAGGAGCCACCAGTCTTTGGTTTTGTTTATTTCATTCTTCCCACCCTCCGTGCTTCTGTTTGGGCATTCTGTAATGGGGATAAAAATGACCTTCAGTACTGTCACCAAAATTTTTTGGGGGGAGGAAGGCTGCTTGATGTAGAAAAATAATGTCAATCAGTGCTAGAATTCAAGATGAGACTGAGAATACAGGAGTTGGCTGGGACTTATGCAAAATAAGATAATGGCTGAACTTCTCTACCTGAGACAAAGCAAGATATTTGTTTCTGTTCCTGAGAGGGAAGAAGATAGACAGGAAGGAGCAGAGAACAGACAAGGTGATGGTAAAAGGCTGGGCAGCTATATGAGGTGAAGGGCCAGTGTAAAGCCTCTGGTGACAGGGAGCCTGCAAGGATGTTTAAGAACAGGCTGGCTTTGTTTGCAGCTCTTTACATTGCTGCGATATGAGCCCCACCTTTTTGCAAACCTGTTTCCCAAGTCTTCAGGAAAGTCTCTTTCACACGTGTGTGTCTAGGGCAAATATGTGTACAAATGTCAATTATAAAAAAATAGCATGGAATTTTATGATTGGATCAAGGTAACAGAGTCAACATACATAGCCAAAGCCAGAAGGAAACTGTGATTATGGAAATCTTGGAGAGGACTTCGAACATACTAAGGTTCTAAAATGGGGTTCAAGGTAATATCATGTGTCCCACAAGTAAGGTTATAGCAATTCACTCTTTCTACAACAATTTAATGGAGGGATGAAGAATGAATGGATCTCTGTACTGCACAGGATCTCAGAATCACTCAGACGTGCCTCATCCGGGGGCTGACAATCTAGTCATAAAGATTTGAGATATGTACAAAGAGCTAGACCTTAGCACCAGGGAGAATCTAAGTGTCTTAAAAGTGTAGACATAAGAATGTTAGTTCAAAGTAAAACAGGATCTGATCTGATTAGGGAAACTATCACAGGCCTCATGGAAGCGAAGGTGTCTAAGGTAAACTGAGAAATGGATAGAATTTAGATACGGAGAGGACGGAATTATAATAATAATTACTGCCATTTATTAGACAACGAAGATATACCCATGCAACCACTGCTCCCATCAAGATACACAATGTGTTTATTACCTTAGAAAGTTTCCTGGTGCCTCTGTCCAAGCAACGACCTGTGACTCTTCACTGCAGGCAACCTCTGATCTGATTTCTCTCACCAGAAGTGAGGTTTGCACATTGTGCTAAGTGCACGCTTGCATTATCTCAGTTGATCCTCACAAAAGTCTTTTGACGTAGGAGACTGTCACCACTGTACACATGAGGGAACCGCTCAGTTTATTAAGTAATTTGCTCCAAATCGCACAGCTAGAAAATGACACAGCTAGAACTTGAACCCAAGGATAATTCGAAAGCCCAAACTCTCAGCCAGTATACAGAGGGAATAACATAATCAAGAAGAGGGCAACTGTAGGAGACGTATATGGTCAATAGTGATAGTTTGACTGTGGTTTAGGTTGTATGAGGGAAAGAATAGGGAAGTATAGCTAGAACTCTGTGGTTTTTTATGGATCTCGTTTCTACCCAGTAAAGGGTTGTGTATAATCCTCCAATAGTCTAGTAATTCTGACCCTTGAACCTGCGGGTTTAAATTACCTTCTAGATGATTTTTACATGTCAAAGAGTGTCCTCTTTATGAGGCAGAGAATAACTCCCAGTTGGCTCTGTGAAATATTAAGTGTTGACTTCATAGTATTTGCTGTTATTTATACATATGCATGTACACATTTGTACAGAAATAAATACACATTGTACACATGGGCATCTGTGCTGAAGTACGCAGCCAAGTGTCAGCACATTATCAGATTTAAATTAGCTGCCTATTAATAGCCCTGGTTTTCCAGTTTCTAAAATGAAAGATCCCAGAACAGCTGGACTGAAATCTGAAGCAGAATGGCAGAATACAACCCTGTAGGCAGTCGTAGTCTGTCTGTAACTGCTAAATAAAGTTTGTAGCTTTATAGATTTGTGGAGACGCCTATAAAAGAGCCCTTGAAATGCTAAGTGGTTTTTGAAAACAGCATAATTCCCAACCAGTGAAAGGGACTGGTTATGCCTTATCAGTCATGGGATCTTGAAGACCTCTCTGACATCCCATTAAAATGTGAAAACAGAGCTGAATCCAGGATCAGACAGGGTCCACGTTGGCCACATGGTTTAGTTGAAAGGGCAACGTGAAGGCCTCCACATACCCACCACAATTTCTCTCCCATCAGTTTATCATTTCTGGGATCCCACCATTAAATGTTTGGACTTTTCAAGTGCAGTGACTTTCACAATCCAGTCCAATATCTTTTCTAGACTTGGCTCCTGCTTTCTGCTCCGTTCCTTCCTGTACCCCTTAGTATCGTGTGCTTCTCCCTCACTGCTCGCTGAACATGCGATGCCCCGTGCTTTGCTCTGCTGCTTAGTTCATGCTGTTTGCTCAACCCATGCGTCCTTCCTTCCTCTACCTGGAAAAATGCCACTCACTCTTCAAAGATCATCTCAAACAACCTCTTCCATTCCCATCCAGGCAGAATGAATCATGTCCTCCCTGCTGTTCCTACAGCACTTTGTTCTTGATCTATGGTGAAAAGTATCACATCCTTGAGTGAGCTCTACCTCCTTGTGTCCTTAAAGTGTGATCCTGGGACCAGCATTGGTTTCACCTGGAAGCTTGTTAGAAAATCAGGACATCAGACTCTGTCCCAGATATACTGTATCAGAAACTCATTTTAACAATATCCTGAGGTGGATTCATATATACATTAATGTTTGAGAATGGTGGCCTAGAGGACAGAGAACATGGCTTAGTGAGCCTGCCCCGTAAGTTTAGAATTCATTTTGTCTGGTCTGTTGATTGTGTTTGTATTGTTTTATCTGGCAATTTAACTATTGAACATCTTGCTAACTTTTCAACTGGATTGTAAACTCTCAGAGCAGAAGGAAGAATCTTGTGCTTGTTTTTCTACTCTCACTTTCACATTGGCACTTAATAAGTATTTATTGATGATTGTCCAGTGTCTGCCTTGCAAGCAGGCAGAGGCTTGGTGGGTGCTTGATAAATATCTGATTTACAATAGGCCCAAAGGGGATTTAGCAAAAATCCCAAAGGGGAAGGCATTTGAATGGGGATTGTAATCTTGACTCAGCCATTAGCTTTGTTGATGCTGAGCCAGTCACTTACCCTCTCTGAGCCCCAGCATTCACTTCATCTGCCAAGCATAGTCACTGGGTGACAGTCTCCCATGGAGTCTGGATCTGCAAGCTTATGATCCTTCAAGTACATGAAGAGAGATTTGAATTTAATTTTAGGGAAAATTCTGTACTCTGCTTTCCTGGAAATAGTGTTTGAAAATTAAAGTCAATATTTTGGAATAATTTAGAGGAGAGTTGCCCCCAAGGTCATTACACAAATTCTCCTTTTTTCTTTTTTTGAGTTTGTTTAAAAAGAGAATTATTTAATGATTTTTCTCTAGTCTCCTATATTAGTTATAACTGACAAATAATGTTAGGGTTTCT
Organism: Phocoena phocoena; assembly: GCF_963924675.1. Taxonomy (NCBI): domain Eukaryota; kingdom Metazoa; phylum Chordata; class Mammalia; order Artiodactyla; family Phocoenidae; genus Phocoena; species Phocoena phocoena. The sequence goes on along the minus strand of NC_089238.1, from coordinate 27,533,194 downwards.
GCTCTTTCAGTTGTTAGTGTTTTCAAAGCTTTTTATTATAATCCCTTTCTGGTTAGAAGAACAAAAATTTTCTCCTTTAGTAGTCAAGAAATGTCCTAGAACCCGAGTAAATATTTAAAAAGGCATCTGATACCTACAGTAATACTTTTTCAAATGTCTGTTTGATGAGGGTCCACACAAATGGCAGGTGTTCCCACAGAGTGTCTGTGAGAGACACAAAGTCTTCTTTTTTTTTTTTTTGCGGTACGCAAGCATGTGGGATCTTCTTGGACTGGGGCACGAACCCGTGTCCCCTGCATCGGCAGGCGGACTCTCAATCACTGCGCCACCAGGGAAGCCCCAAAGTCTTCTTGAGAGAGAGTTTCAGGTCTGATATTCTGTGATCTGTAAAATGGTAATAGTAACATGTTTCCCTCTACCATTGTTCATTCTGAACTTGGATAAATCTGAGGAGATGTAGCCTTAGTAATTTTAAAAGTAGCTGCTAGAAATATAATTAGACAATAACCATAACAACAAAAGAATTTAAACATGCGTCAGACTCAAAAGCATTACTAATACTAGGTTAGTAAATAGTACTTCATGCTTAAGAGTATGGTTCTTCCAAGCTGCTCAGAGCATTTCAGATTGATTACTGGAAATGTTAATATCATCATTTTATGGTTAGGGGAACAGCAGTCCAGAGTGGGGCTAGCTGACCAAAATCCCAATATCCTAGTCAGAGCTGGGCATTGGAGCTCGACCTCATGCTCCCCAGTATGGCCTTTTCCCCACCAACAGATATGCAGAATGTTCATTTTGATCTCCAGCATGGCTGATAAAAGCTCTCTTCCCTCTGAAATATGCGTATATTTACTGGATTGCTGTGTATTTATGTGTCCCATACAAGAAATGTGATTTCCTGAAACCTGCAGATAAACAATGGTAATTGGAAATGGACAGTGTGCTTTGGCAGATTTGAAATACCGTTAATACTTAATATAAGTCCAAATGCTTCCCGTGATAAGCAACCTTCACTTACCTGAAATCGAGGCCCATGATTAACTGGCAGTTGGCTAGTATTAATTATGAGGCACGTCCTGTAATCTGTCTGCTGATGGGACCCCAGGCAGGTCTGAGGACAGCCTAGGTCTGCAGCATGGTTGAGTTTGGAAACACAGGCCAGAGCCTAATGTTCTTCCTCCTCAGCCACATCTGCTTCCTCGTTCCTGGCAGCCCCAACTGCATGTATTTCAAACTCCATTTCCATCTCAATGAGTTTATGTCCAATGTGATTGTACCTTCCCCTGGCAGGGCCCATCCACCAACCTTGCTCTTTTATCTCCCCCTCAGCCTCTTACATCAGAGGACTTGTAGCTGCTTATGATCTGCTGAACATTAATATTCACTAACTTGCTCCAGGGAGCTATGCTTCACTGAGTGCATTTTCACCTGAAAGGAGATGTTTATTATAAACATTTGGTTAATATTCTGTACATTTGAAAGTATTTTATCAGCATCAGTGTAGGACCAAAAGTCATTTAAATTCAGTGGGAACTGATTATGCGCCAGGAATTGGTCCTTTCCAAAAGAGTGTGTTTTTCCCCCTGCTATAATGTATACATTATAAAACTCACTTACACGGTTGATGGGAACACTTTGTGGACAAACCAGGAGGCCTGCATTTCATCTGACTGAGTATTCATCAGCTCTGACGCTAGTGTTAAATGGAAGAAAATATACAATATTGCTTTAAAAACTGTCTAAATATAATTATCAACATCTTTGGAGTGATAATAATTATCATAACAAGAGCTCATCAGAGGAAACACACAGTTTGATGAGGATCCTCTGTTCCTGAGTCCTGCCCCCTTGCAGAGGGAGGATGTAATTCTTTTTTTTTTTTTCCTTCCTAAAGAACCCTAGCTCTCTGAACTCTTCTTCTGGCCCCTCTACAATTTTTCTTTCCATGTGTCTCTGTGAAACTCATTATCCCAAAGAGTTGTTAGGAAGACAATATAAGCAGCTCCAAGAAAGGCTGAAACAGATGAATGGAAAATGCATTCCTAGATGTTACTGAGGTTTGTTTGAATCACACTCCAAACTTTTGGATAAAGTCTTCACAAAAGCAAACTATTGTTACTTTCTACTTGAGGCACTTGTTGGATACTGATTTTTCTTTAAATGTTTTTCTGTTGTGAAATATAACTTACCAAGGAGTGAAGTGTGTGTGTGTGTGTGTGTGTATACATAAAACAATAAAATTCTATGTGGCCCCCATCCCGGTTAAGCACACGTTATGTGCTTTCCTGACAACAACACTCCGTACCCCATAGAGTTAACTGTGTCTTCAAGTTTAGCCTGAGTTTGTTCATTTTCAACGCTATACAGCATTCTGAGGATAAATGGATTTACTTATCCATTCTAGTACCGACAGACATTTGGGAAATTTCCATTTAGTACTCTTGCGAGCGATGTTGCTATGAGCATTCTCATTGGAGAGAGATACGTATACACTTGTATCTCTGAAACACATACTGTAGAGTATGATTGTTGGGTCATAATAGTTGCAATTCTTCAATTTTACTGGGGAATGCCTAGCTGTTTTCCAAAGTGGTGTTACCATTTTACACAGTTTACATTCCTACCGGCAACATAAGAGAGCTCTGGATGCCCCACATCTTCATCAATACTTGGTAATGCCAGACTTAAATTTGAGCTAATCTGGTGGGTGGGTGGTGGTATTTTACTATAGTTTTAATTTGTATTTCTCTGATTATGAATAAGATTAAGCATGCCTTTGACTTTTTAGTTGGCTGTTTGGAATTCTTTTGTGAAGCATCTTTTCAAGTCCTTTGCCCATTTGTTTAGTGGATTGTCTGTCTTTTCCTGATTGATTTGATGCCATGATAAATGAAAGCCCTATCATGATGTCTATTTAGAAAGTACCCAGCACCATGATCTGGTGCTTTGACATAATTTAATCATTATAAAGACAATAAATCAGTGTAGGTTGCCTAGGTTGGGACCATATCTCTTAGTGTCAAAAGTCCTTTTTTTTTAATAGTTGGGCTGTTCTGGCTGCTTCAAGAGTCACTTTGATGGCTGCAGCAGGGAGTTAATAATGTGTACCATGGAGTTCCAGGAAGAAATAAATTCCTCTATCAGTGAATAGCCAATCTACTCGTGGAACCCTGGAAGAATACCAAAAAGTGATCTCTTGGACATTCAGGACACTCATTAGTGTCCTGACAGCGGACATAGTCAGTCCTAACTGGCAACATAATCACATACATGATTGTTGCATTGAGTCAGAAAATGAAACATGAAGTTCTTTAAGGAGAAAGAGTTTGGGCAAGAATGTGACCAACTTACCCTCTGAGATTTTGCTTCAAAGGCTCCAGACACCTTCTAACTCTTAAGTTAGAAGGACTTATCACTTATATAAATCACTTCACCTATATAAATCTTCACCTATATAAATCACTTCTCAATTCTACCTGTGGTCCCAGAATTCACACATTCCTTCTGCATGTCTTGAGGTTCAGCTCCCTAAGAGGGCATTGGTCACTCCAGTTGCCCCCCCTCAAGAATATGTCCCCTTGTCGACTATAAATCTTTCTAGATAACCTCATAGGCCTTTTTTCAACGTATAAGTACTTTATTTGGGTCAGGTGCTGATCAAACTGCTAGGGTAGTGGTTTGTGTGTAAGAATCCCTTGCAAATGTGTTTGCTTAGAGAGCATGGCAGTGGCATATATTTAGGGTCAGAACAGAGGCTCATAAGACAACTCAGTGCTACCTGGAATCTTGGGATAGGTGAGACTGCATGGCCCCCCTCTGCTCATTTGTCCTTTTATAATGGAATCAGTTGACTTGAAGCTGAACATACGGCAAGCTGCCATCACAACATAGAAACCATTCCCTCTGCCATGGCAACAGAAGACTCAATGCACACTTAGGGCTTGGACTTACTCAATAAATGCACAACATCTAGGAGGGTTTCTTCTTTTCCTCTCCTCTTTTCTTTTCTTCCTCCCTCCCTCTCTTTCTTCCTTTCTCTTTCTCTCTCTCTCTCGCATTTGGAAAAGCAGCAGGGAATTAAGACTTTTTCTTCAAACATACCTCTCACATCTTTCTGTGGAGGTGCTTGGAATTTCCCACATACCTTGTTCTACTTCATTTCTGCAGCAGCTTCTTAATGGGAACACATTTCATTGCCAGATTTCATCCCTGAATGCATTGGATCCAATTCAGTTTCCTCCCAAAGATCTTTGAAATTGATTCACCAATGTATTGTTCACAAGTTTAACCCCTAAGCACTGCAATTGGAAGAACTATACTAATGCATCTGATATCTATAGACTAAATTTGACTCAATAGTGATGAGAATATGAGGCATGCATTCTGTCTAGTATTGTAAGGATAAGTGACTTAGTTTTGGTCTAGTGTTCATCTTGGTGGTTTATTCTCTCCTTTCTCAGCCCTGGAGGGTAATTGCATCTTATTGCCTATATCAAAGCAGTTCCATCACATAAATGGTTGGAGGGGGAAGAAAAGAAAAAGGATATTTTCTGTGAAAAAGCATTGCCAGGGGCTGTTTCTTCAGACTTCACATAACCGTATTCCAAGAAAACCCAAGCCAAAGAGTCAGAAGAAGCAATAACTGGGATTAGGAGGCATGAAAAGTTTGGTTTTTGCTTCTGCTTCTGTCCTACTTTTGCTGTCTCTAGACCCTCAAATGGAGCAGGGTTGAACAGACTGCAGTTCGAAGGACCTTTCTGCATGAAATCCATGTTCCCTTCACTCTCAGCAGTGCGCTTTCTCTGTGTTGTGCTCACCCATTAGCATTTTAATTTAGCTTCATATGGCACTCTTCTGCAGATGGATTTGCTTTCTTGCTTTTGTTTATTGTATGAGTGACAAACATGAGGGCATTTTCATGATGTGAAAAAATGCCGTGAAGTTGTGAAAATGAGGTGACTTCTCCTTGCCAAGCCCCAAGGAATGTTAAAGCAGAGATGGCTCTGACAAAGAACTGCAAATGTTCCCAGTAGTAAAATGTTCAGAAGCCTTGATCTAATCAAAATGAGAAGTTTTGGCAAAGGCCTATACACTCAGACATGACCTGCACTTCTCTCTGATAAATGGGATGTGGCTCGTCTGACTCTTCAGGAAGTCACTCAATTCTTTCTTTAATGGGGACACGTCCTTCTTTATGTGGATTTGGAACAGTACTTGGAAATCAGACATGTACTGCTTTGTGGACATAGTGGTGAGTTGGTAGGCTGTTCACTCTTATGAAACTATTTTCAGACCTTGAGGGGCTTCAATTTTATGAATCCATCACTCCTTGAGATCTGTAAATTCTTACATCTACCTGGTACTCCCTAAGGACCCATTTATGGATTGAGTCTGAAACTAAACAACTTCTTCATTGGAGGTTTTTAAATAGGAAAATGAAAGTTTTAGGGATGGGAAACCTAAGAAACTGTCTTTAAAGAGTTGTCTCTTCTGTCTACACCGGATGTTCCTAAGCACTTGCCGTTTTGTTGAGACTTCTTAGGGTAAAGTATACAGTTTAAGGCAGGGATGGCCAAAACCTGGTCAACATTAATCCAGAGTTCATGACAGACATCACTAATCAAGCACAGAACTCTTTCCTGCTGAACCAAGAAAAATTGTTTCAGAGTCCTTCCCAGTACAACACTACAAGCCGACTCTACCATAGAGATCAGAGTTGATCAGAATTGCAATGCAAGATGAAACTGACCTAAGCTCCCTGGTCTGCGCTCAGCCAGTGATGTGATTCCTCTTCTTAGGGTGAGTGGCCAGATACAGCAGACAGCCTTCATCTGGAAGCTATGAATATTCAACTCTTCCTACAACTACCCCCTCCATCTGCCTCTGGTGAAGCCTTGTGAGTACAGGAGGGGCTCTTTTGGCAAGTAGACGTAGTTCCTTCTTCTTTTTTTTGCGGTACGCGGGCCTCTCACTGTTGTGGCCTCTCCTGTTGCGGAGCACGGGCTCTGGACGCGCAGGCTCAGCGGCCATGGCTCACGGGCCCAGCTGCTCCGTAGCATGTGGGATCTTCCCGGACCGGGGCGTGAACCTGTGTCCCCTGAATCGGCAGGCGGACTCTCAACCACCGCGCCATCAGGGAAGCCCCCGTAGTTCCTTCTTTGTCCTCGTTCCAGGCCACCTCGCCCCTATGTCTTTTTGCCTTCTCCCTACATTCATGAGGGATTTGGCATGTTTTCTCATGGTGTATCATCTAACTTCAGACTGAGTCCTGGTTCCACCCACAGGTATGGCAGGCAGAATTCTGAGACAGCCACCAAGATTTCTGCTCCCTGGTGTTCACACCGTTTACTCTCATGATTAGGCTACATGGCATGGCAAAGGTGAAGTGATTTAGCAAATGTAATAAAGATCTCAAATCAGTTGATTTTGAGTTAGTGTAAAGGGAGATCATCTTGGGTGGGTCTGATCTAATCAGGTGAGTTCTTGAAAGGTGGGTTCTTTGTGAAGGAAGAAATAGAAAATCTCCTGTTGGTCTTGAGGAATTACATAGCCATGTTGTAAACTGCCTATGGAGCAGGCCGTGTGGCAAGACCCTGAGAGCAGCCTCTAGCTGCTAAGAGCACTCCTCGGCCAATAGCCAGCAAGAACATGGGGACCTCCCTCATACAGCATCAAGAAAATACTTTCTTCCAGACACCTAAAGGGGCTTGGAAATGGACATTTCTCTGATTGAACCTTCAGATGAGGAAGTAGATGGCCAACATCTTGTTTTCAGCCTTGTGAGGACCCAGCTGAAACATGTTGGCCTCCTGACCCGTGGAACCTGCAAGATAATAAATTTAACTGTGTTAAGCTGCTAAAGTTGTGCTAATTTGTTACACAGTAGGAGAGAACTAATCTACCAGGCCGGATGTAAATCAGGGTACAGGATTATCCACTTGACCCTTTCTGCTGCCTTTTAAAATCAGCACAGACTTCATTTTGTTTGAAAATGAGTGCAGTATGACAACAGTAACAATAAAACAGTGGTGATATCAGGAGAATTAAAGAAATTTTAAAACCTTATATGTCACAGTAGTTATTTCTAGTTTGTATAAAAACATAAAGAGGCAGAATTAGCCTTTGCTCACTTCCTCACTTCCAATGTCAGACCCTGTATCTGTACAATGAAGTGGGCAGTGTCCCTGCCTTAGGAAACATCCAGTAATAATGTCTGGTGAGGCCTAGCTTAGAAGAAACCTCAATACTTACCTTACCACTTACCAAGCCCACCTTCAAAAATTCTACTATTTGCACACCTTAAAACTATTTACCCTTCCTTTCATTTTAATCCCTGTACCTTTTTCTGTATGGATACCTCATCCCCCTCATGAAGGGAGGCTGCTGTCCTCAAGATGTTCGGTAGGAAACAAACATTATTAATCAGTTACATTTTGAAAAGTTCCAGACAAGAGTCTATGTTCTCAGTATGCCATTGCTCACGGCAGGCAAATTCACCACAAAAAACTATTTATCATAGCATTTCTTTGCAATGAATAGAATGGATCCCCTCCCTCATTTGGAATAATAGTAATATGATAATTTTACTTCATAAGGATTTTGTGAAGATTAAATGAGGAAATACATGAGAAGTTCTTAGTACCATAAGGTACATAGCACATGCTTAATAAATGTTAGCCATTATTATAGTTACTATTAAAATCTATTATGTGCCCAGCAATTTGCAGGACTTTAAGTGATGAAGGAAAAATCCTTCTGTGCCACCTGCCTGTGTCACAACAGAGACTCTTAGATCAAACATCACAGTGGCTCCTGATCATTCAGGAGTGGGTAGGGATTTGGGAGCCAGAGTGTAAACTGGGCGACCTGAGCTTGCTGAAAGCAGACAACCAAGCTCCATCAGTGAAGAGAAGCTTAATCCAGAAAGGTAGAGTACAAGGTTGAGATCGAGGTGGGGGGTAGTTGAGAAAAATCTCTATTTTGGGCTTTTTGTTGACTGATGGTAGGAAAGAGAATTGAGTGGATGGTTATAGAATTTCTGAATCAAAGTCGTGTGTAATCTGGAAGTTGCAGTTGATTATGAAGATACTGGGATATGAGTTCTGGGTACCTAAAGAGTATGCCGAATCAGTATTGTTCCTGTCAGTTTTTCTATTTCTGGGCCCTCAGAAGAATTTAATTAAATCATTAAGTTGTCAGTTTTGTATATATACATGTGCATGTGCGCATATATGTGCACGGTGTATCACTCAATAGAGGCAGCGTAGCTGACCATAGGACCTTAATGTATGTTTCTCTGTCCTTGCTGTCTGTCCCAATTATAGCTAAGCTCAACAATGGCTTCTTTATAAACCTAGGGAGTTTCAGGTTTTCTGCTGTTTGGCCTGTATGATCTTTGTGTTTTACATTTATAGCCCTTTAAAAAATGTCATTCTTTTCCCAGGGTTCTTCTGATCATTGGGTCAGAAGGATCTGAGTTCTTGTCATCAGTTGTCCTTCAGCCATGCTGGCACTAGAAGTATAAGAATATCATAATTCCAGAGTGATATAAAGATCTTTCCAAGGAAAATGAGATACCCAGAGGCTGTAAAGGAAAATTCTGAAGGATTTGACCACATTAAAATGAAAAGCCTCAGTTCAGCAAAACACCAGAAACAAATTCAAAAGATAAAATACACACCGGAGAAACCCATTCTCTCCATACATCTTGCAGTTCACAAAGAGCAACTGTTGCCCAACTTGAAAACTGAACAAAATGATAGGAAAATGGGCAATGTATGCTAAGAGGCAACTAGACAAGAAGAAATAGGAGTGCACAGTCAACCAGCAAAAGTCTGTTCCATCTTAATAAAGAGTGAAGTTGAAAGCTTAGTTAAGATGAAAATTTATTGAAAATTAAAATGACACTTCTGCCATAGATAAAAATATTGTTGGCAAGGAAGTAGGTCATTAGGTAGCCTCCCTTGGGCATCCAGGAGGAGGGGGGTGGGCATCCAGGAAGAATAGTAAACAGCAGTGTCAGCTTAAGCAGTGCCTGAGTTTGTGGTCCACAGTCTGAGCAGGGGCCCAGGAAGGTGAAGGCTCCCCCTGTGTCATGGGCCCCACCTTTAAACTAAGTTCAAACAAAGAATGACACATTTTGGTGACACACCTCAAATATGGGGAGTTCTTTCACAGTATTCCAGTGTTTATTTGGTTAAAATTTTCCTTTGTGCCTTTTCCTGCCTAGAATTTTTTTTTTTAAATGCCTACTAAGGCTTTTTTTTTTTTTTTTTTTCACCGTACGCGGGCCTCTCACTGCTGTGGCCTCTCCCCTTGCGGAGCACAGGCTCCGGACGCGCAGGCTCAGCGGCCATGGCTCACGGGCCCAGCCGCTCCGCGGCACACGGGATCCTCCCAGACCGGGGCACGAACTCGAATCCCCTGCATCGGCAGGCGGACTCTCAACCACTGCGCCACCAGGGAAGCCCTAGAATTTTTTTTAATCCTTGAAGTTCATTACCAGACCGTCTTAGTGTTTTCCCAGGATATGGACAGTCCTTTCTAGCCTCAATTAGGCCTTTCTTTCCTTTAATTCAGCAATGTTTTTCTTTTATTATGCCTAATTCTCTTTTTCTATCCTCCCGTCCTACTCTAGAGGCTACCAGTTACTTATATGTTAGATCTCTTTGTTATTGTGCCATGGATCTCTTTTTTATTATACCGTGTCTGTAATCACTTTTTTTGGTGTTTTTTCTTTCTTTCTTTTTTTTTTTGTTTTTGCGGTATGTGGGCCTCTCACTGTTGTGGCGTCTCCCGTTGCGGAGCACAGGCTCCGGACGCGCAGGCTCAGCGGCCATGGCTCACGGGCCCAGCCGCTCCGCGGCACACGGGATCCTCCCAGACCGGGGCACGAACTCGAATCCCCTGCATCGGCAGGCGGACTCTCAACCACTGCGCCACCAGGGAAGCCCTAGAATTTTTTTTAATCCTTGAAGTTCATTACCAGACCGTCTTAGTGTTTTCCCAGGATATGGACAGTCCTTTCTAGCCTCAATTAGGCCTTTCTTTCCTTTAATTCAGCAATGTTTTTCTTTTATTATGCCTAATTCTCTTTTTCTATCCTCCCGTCCTACTCTAGAGGCTACCAGTTACTTATATGTTAGATCTCTTTGTTATTGTGCCATGGATCTCTTTTTTATTATACCGTGTCTGTAATCACTTTTTTTGGTGTTTTTTCTTTCTTTCTTTTTTTTTTTTGTTTTTGCGGTATGTGGGCCTCTCACTGTTGTGGCGTCTCCCGTTGCGGAGCACAGGCTCCGGACGCGCAGGCTCAGCGGCCATGGCTCACGGGCCCAGCCGCTCCGCGGCACACGGGATCCTCCCAGACCGGGGCACGAACTCGAATCCCCTGCATCGGCAGGCGGACTCTCAACCACTGCGCCACCAGGGAAGCCCTAGAATTTTTTTTAATCCTTGAAGTTCATTACCAGACCGTCTTAGTGTTTTCCCAGGATATGGACAGTCCTTTCTAGCCTCAATTAGGCCTTTCTTTCCTTTAATTCAGCAATGTTTTTCTTTTATTATGCCTAATTCTCTTTTTCTATCCTCCCGTCCTACTCTAGAGGCTACCAGTTACTTATATGTTAGATCTCTTTGTTATTGTGCCATGGATCTCTTTTTTATTATACCGTGTCTGTAATCACTTTTTTTGGTGTTTTTTCTTTCTTTCTTTTTTTTTTTTGTTTTTGCGGTATGTGGGCCTCTCACTGTTGTGGCGTCTCCCGTTGCGGAGCACAGGCTCCGGACGCGCAGACTCAGCGGCCATGGCTCACGGGCCCAGCTGCTCCGCGGCATGTGGGATCTTCCCGGACTGGGGCACGAACCCGGGACCCCTGCATCGGCAGGCGGACTCTCAACCACTGCGCCACCAGGGAAGCCCTGTAATCACTTTTTATTTTGTGTCAGGGATTTTTGTCCCCCAGACAAATTTGACATTTGGCAATTGTCAAATGCTAGAGACAAGCTACTGGCATCTAATGGGTGGAGGCCAGGGATGCTGCTAAACATTCTACAATGCACAGGACAGCCGCTGTCACAACAAAGAATTATCCGGTCCAAAATTTCAATAATGAGGTTGAGAAATGCCCCATGAGGGTCAAGGCTGGATCCTGATAGGTCTGTAATTTCAAATCAATTCAAATGATCGTGGAAAAAACCCAGAACTTACACAGAAGCAATATGTAAATTTTCTCCTGTAGATAATATTTTTGATACTAATGCTAATGTTGGGAGCCTTTGGGAGCATGTATATGAATATTTGAAGCTAAAAAACAGAGAGATGTCCTTTACATCTAGCTCATAATTTTAAATAATAGATACTATAATAAACCTTGATTAAACCTTCGTTATTTAACATGCTAAGGGATTGTACTATTTGTATGGATTACATTTCCTAGTTAATGGCTCAGAATACTTTTGTTTAAACCTTTGTTTTTCAAAAAAGATGGGATTTTCTGCTTGAGATTCTTGCAGTTGAACTTATCAAGCAAGAGGAAAGCTCAGAAATTCCATATAAAAACTCTGAAATCCCATATAAATTTAGGAGGAGAGAATTCTGATTATTAAGATAATTTCTCCTAGATATAAGATTAGACTGAAATGATACTGAACACAATATGTATTCTAAAAGTGATTTTTAAAAAAGTTTAAATCTAGCCATATGGAGTTCCAGTTGGTTATTCAACATCTGAAATTTTCATTGAATGCTTCAAATACATGTGTGCATTGCTCTTATCAGGATGGAGAAATTCCATGAGACTAATGAACTGATCCAGACTCACTTTATCTCTTTTTTTCCATAGATAAACATATTTGAGTGTCTGCTGTTCTAATTGTTTGCAAATTCATTTGCATTGTTTCCATCAATATTTCATAGAACTTACAAAATTAATTACTTGATCTCTGTAATAATAACCCTCCTGTCTCCTCCTTTTCTGTATTAAGGCTAATTTAAAGGGAGGCATTTAATTCAATAGAGTCTCATTGTTTACTCAAATTACACATGCATGATGAGATCTCAGTAGGCAAAGAGGCTGAATGCCACCTTTGAGACTCATTCAGTACCTGGGGGCAAAAATATGATAGTCTAACCACGTAGTCATTAAGACTTCCCAGATTATAGCCTTTGGATGGTCAGACCTATAGTTTCCAGGGCTCTTCTCAATTCTAAAATGCTAAAAAGCAGTTTCAGAGAAGGACGGGAAAAAACTTCAAGAGGCAGAAGTCCCCACTGTCATCACTACAGTGGGTTGTATAGGTTTTGTAATTTCCAAAACTCAGTGATACTTTACACTTGATAAAATCATGTGATATCTTCAGTTTATTTTCCTTTTCTATGGCAATTCCTTGATATTCCCCTAATATCCTCTCCACAAAGGGTTGAAATAAAACATTAAGAAAACTAACACATACTATCATCTATGTGGACCAAGTTTTGGATGCCATTTTTATTTCTTTCTCTCTCCCCTTCTTTCTGCTCAGCAGTAATGTGGGATTGACCACAACAATCTTAAATGAGATTTTAAAAAATTTAACAATTACTTAGTTTTCATTTGTGGTTGTTTAATCCAGAGGTTACTCAACCCATGGTCTCTTTGGAAGATGCAGCACTTTTTACTTAAGGTAACTAGACCACACCACTTTGCTTACATCTAACCATGTTCCAGAAAGAGTTTAAGTTGGCTTACAGAGATGCAAAATTAAAATCATGCCGTGTTCGTGTTTTACTGCACTATGCAATGCCTAGGGCGGTCAAAATAGCAGCTAGTGTGAAGAATCTTTTGGCCGTTATTGGATACTCTTTGTAGGTGAAGGCTGTGATCAATAAGCAATTTGTTCAGTGTCTTCTGTGGGCTCAGCATTGTGTTGGACACTGTGGAAGATGAAGAAAACATTACCTAATGGTTATAGAAAACAATACCTAGGACCATTTCCTAGGAAAGCAGTAGATAGGAACATTTCCCTTATCCAGAAAATTTATCTAGAAAACAGTCAGGAGACAGAAATTAAAGCTTTGCTCAGCCCAGATAATGAGATGGTACCTTTATCCCTAACTGGAGCCCTGTTCACTCATATTTTGCTTACGGATCTAACAAATATGATTCTCTGATTTCCAAGCTTGTAGCACTTTGGGAGCAGTGAATTGGAAGGTGGTAGATTTCTACTGCAGGTGTGTGGATGGCTGAAAGCCTCTGTAAGTAAGAGAGGAGAGATTTGATAAAAGAAGCCTCTAGAGTATGAGGGCATTAAGTACAGGGACACCTAGTAATAAGGCACAATGCAATAATGCATGGCAAAGGTGTAATGCGTCTTTGTATGTATTACATCTAGTTGGTATATATTACACGTAGTAATGTAATTCATGGCAAAGATGCTTAAAAAGACAGGTATACAAGATATACCATAAATGCACTTCTGGTCAAATTTTTTACACTTTTTTTTCAAAAAAGCTTGGGCCTACAGAAGAATGCCATCAATTATCAGGAAAACTGCTACTGTGTTGGATTTATTTTCTGGAGAGCTGAGATTTTAGCATTGCTGATGAGGCTGGACTAATAGTAAACAGCAAGTGACAGGATGTCATTAAATACTGGGTCGTCTGCCATTTCTTTTGATAGATACCAAGGGAAAGTAACTGAATGTAAGCTTTAAGAGTGAAAGAATGGTTAAGATTGTGCTAGGTCTTGAATTTGGACTAGAATTCGGATAGATGCTGTGGTTTTGCACTGATTAAATATGAAATCAATTTTTTAAACTATTTTATTTTGGAGTACAGTCGATTAACAATGTTGTGATAGTTTCAGGTGTACAGCAAAGTGATTCAATTATACATATACATGTATCTATTCTTTTTCAAATTATTTTCCCAATTAGGTTGTTATAGAATACTAGCAGTGTGTACATGTCAATCTCAAACTCCCTAACTATCCCTCCCCACCCTTCCCCCCACTGGTAACCATAGGTTGGTCCTCTATGTCTGCGAGTCTGTTTCTGTTTTGTAAATAAGTTCATTTGTATCATTCTTTTCAGATTCTACATATAAGCAATATCATTCAGAATGAAATCAAGTTTTAAAAATCTTTTTTATTCCCACTTTTTCTCTGGAAAGTAGTCCAAGGAGATGGGCCACTTTGGGGTAGAGATTATAAAAGGAGCAGGTAGTGGTACCAAAGCAAAACCTTCATCTTCACCATTTTCTTAGTGCCTCCTTCCATCTCTCTGACTGTCTTCCTTCCTCCAGTCACCTTTAGTCAAGGTATTCTGTTCCAGAGGGAAGGGAAGGCAGAGCAAGGCGGTAGGAGCCATGTCCTAGGTTCAAATTCTAGAGTCTTACTAGCTGGGGTCTTACTATCTTGAGCAAGATGTTGTACCTGAGCTCCTAGAGATGACACCAGTACTCACAAAATCACAGTGATGAGTCAGCAGGACAACACAGGTGACAAGTGTTTTCCCAAACATCAAAATTCTATGAGAAATGTTTTAAATGTTAAAACATTGAGTGATAACGATTCTTTGGGATTCCTATTTTCTCTTCACAAATCTAGGACCTCGGGGGCCTGATTATGGGAACAGACTGATCTTTAGGACTTTAAATAACTCAGTAGCAATGGTTTAAATCTCAGCACGAAGCGCAAGTACTTGAAAAACCTTCTTTCCAGCATTTGCTCTAAGAAAGTATCTAAAAACGGGTATTATTTGGTGGATCGAGTGAACTGTGCCAGGAAATTATAAAAATGTAGATGGCAGGACTGAGAGGGAATAGTAATGACTCCAAGTCAGTCTGTCTGGAGGCTTGTGGAGAGGATGATAATGACCGATGACTGCCCATTCGAGCCATTATGGCCTGTTAGCCTCAAGTGCACAGGCTGGAAATCCTTATCAATCAAATGAGGGGGGTGGTGTGGCCACTTATACGACAAGCCATTCGCATCCAAACCAGCTTGGCTACCAGTCCATTTACCCAAAGCAAGGCCTGCTGTGTCTCACTCAGAACTGTACTCTGCTCGGGTTTTGCTCCTAATGAGAAAGAGCTCGTGTTCTAATTGGTTTGAGAGTGAATCCCACTCCATGTCCCCTGGGGAAATCTGCAAATGCCCAGGGCTCAGCTTGTCCTCTCTCATCACCATCTAGCCTCATCCCGTTGAACCCCTCCTTACCACTGGAGCCAGAACAGTCTATTTAAAATGCAAATCTAGCCACTACTCCTCTTCTTTTGTTCTCTAAGCCCTCTAGAATGAATCCTAAATTCCTTAGCATGGACAGTAAAGCCCTGTGTGATCTGGTCCCCTGGTCAGTGACACAACTTTACCTTCTGCCAGTCTCCAACTAGAAATTTATGCTCTAATAATGCCAGAGTATGTGAAATCCATGTATCCCTTGACCCTTACTATGCTACTATGTTATACCTCCATGCCTTTGCACTGTTCTTTGTTGGAACACTCTTCTATACTCTTCTTACCTGGTTATTCTTTCTCGCCTTTAAAACTTAACACAAACATCTTTTCTAACAGCCTTCCTTGTAACTCCAAGAGATGGGTACAAGGAGGGTTGTGCTCTGTGCTTACATCAAACTTCGTGCATGCCTCTCTACTTATGATGGTACATTGAAATATCTGTTTATGTGCTGTTTCCCCATTAGAATATGAGCTTTTTCAAAAACAAGGACTGCATTTTGTTTATCGCTAAGGCACAAGCACTTAGCAAGAGACCTGGCAGTCTACACAGTGTGTGTCAAATTGAATCGTTAGTTGCATCTTGGGAGCATTCCTACAATGAAGTCCATCTGTTGGCCTGTGAATGGAGATCTACCTTGATACTGGACAAAGAGGAGAACTGAGGCACTTACCAGCAGATATGGATAAGCTAGTTGTTGTCTACATTTTCCACTGAGTGAGTATCCCTATGTTTCAAAAGTCGTTTTAACATCTTCTCTGTTCCTTGAATCATAATAGACATTATGGCAGAGCACCTGCCCCCAGCGGTTTGTTTCCTAGGGGCACAAAGCTAAATATAAGTGCTGCAAGAAAAGTCACAGCCTTGCGGTTTCAGCGAAGAGGCAGACTGCGTGCTCCTCGGAGAGTCAGACTTCATAGGGTCGGGACACATGAAATAGCCTTGGAAATGGCCAAGATTTTTAAAAGAGATTAGGAAGAGATTGAAGCGGGAGGGGAAAGATGATGCTTTTTGCCAGAAGAAACATCAGTGGCAAAGAGATGGAAAAGCCCTGAGTATATTTGGGAAACGAGAGTATACCTGATGGTTCTCAATTTGAACCTAATGTGACTCTTTTTCCACCACTTACCCCCATCTCCGTGCTCCAGCCACCCCAACTCCTTTCTCTAGCCCAGTGGCTCACAAACTCAAGTGAGTGTCAGAATTGTCTGGCTGGCTTATAAAACACAGATTGTTGGACCCCATTCCAGCTACTGAATTTCTGATTCAGTAAGTCAGATGATACTGATGCTGTGGTCTGCGGCCATGTTTGAAAACCACTGCAAAACTTTCCTGTGGACACCACCATGGCCAGGACCT
Source organism: Phocoena phocoena (assembly GCF_963924675.1). NCBI lineage: Eukaryota > Metazoa > Chordata > Mammalia > Artiodactyla > Phocoenidae > Phocoena > Phocoena phocoena. Next base: position 27,516,619 of record NC_089238.1, on the reverse strand, counting down.
GAAGACATTGCTTCTCCCTCCCACCCCTGCCACAGTAGGAGATGGACCTCAGAACTGGAGCCTTGGGTCCGTTTGGACTCTGAAGGAACAACTAACTGCCCCTTGAAATCACAGCCAACCACCTATTGGCAAGGCAGCTACCACCATTTAAGTTGTTGAACCAGGCAGTGTTTTCCCATCATCCTGGCAAATGAAAGACTAATTTGAGCCATCTGGTTCTGTAACACCCTCCTACACCACGGCTTAAAAGCAGCCGAACATATTTTCTCTTACGTTTTGTCAATAAAATATTGCTCCTGAGGCCGTTGGCTTGTCAGGTTTGCAGCCCATAAAGCAAAGATGGAGCGGTTAGTGGTGGCACCAGCAAGAAGAGGGCCATGGGGGCAGCTCCTCAGCGTTTTCCTGCTGATGCTCTGTGCACCCTTCTTCTCAGGGCAGGTTCTCTAAACGGATGCATTAAAATATTTTTTTAAAGTGGAACCAAAATGTGTCCAGACCTTTCCTGGCCACTCTGCCCTTTCTGTCCTGTTGATTTTGCTTTGCCTTATGACAGTGAAGAATCAATGTCTAGCATTTCCAACAGCCAGGTGTAGAGTATGTACACATTTATTAAGATTAATTAAAAAGTAACAAATTCTAAAGTAATAATATTAACAACCAGTAGAAAAAGTGCAGACATTTTGACAGTATTTTTGAATTTCATTAAAAGATGGTAGTGACAAAAACCCCAGAGACTATTTCTACTTTACTAAAGAAATAGGTCACAGATTCAATTACAGTCACTGAAGCATGGACTCAATCTATCATGGCAAATTAAGTACGTTTTAGCAACCTACTTTCCTTTAAAAATTTTATAGACACTTTCAGTGGAAGAAGAAAGACTATAGAAAAAGAAACTGCAAAACCAAGTCCCACCCTCACTCCCCCCTCAGCTTTGAGTAAGCATTTGGCTTATTTGCTTTGGGTATAAGACAGAAAATCATTAAAAAATACTCAGCTCGTTCACAATTATTACTCTTCACTTGTTCATGGTTTAATGATGCAGATTTGGAATTGGGAGTGGGAAATGGCTCCAAATTAGAATCGCTAGTCTTCAAAGGGGGGGGGGGGGCTTTGTTCTACAGGCTGAGCCCCACCTCCTTCTTTTAAAAGACGACTATTTGTACTTTATAGCTTTTATGAAATTTTTGCCTCAGACTGTCAGAGCAGACACTCTGTGTTCATTTCTGGAAAGATAAATAAATAAATAAAAAGTGCTCATTCAGCCTGTGGATGTGGTTTAGCCAGGTGCACATATTGGGACAATGAAACATCCTTTTGCCCATAGCAAAATTGATTGTATGTTGACAACTGGGATTTATGAAGAGCCCCTTGTAACAAAGCAGCAGGGGCCATCTTTAAGACACTGCAGCAGCAACAGCAAGTGTAGAGCAGGAGAGGGTGAGACCCTCATGTTTCCCCTTTGACAAGTAAGAACCCGGGGCCGGGACACTCACAGAGTCTTAGGAATCTGTTGTTTGGCCTGGCCAGGAAGCTTCAGAAGCCTCTTAGGTCTTGTTCCCCCAAAGGCAGGGCCACCAAGGCACCCACTCAGTTCAGTGCTGGTGTTGCTTATCCTCCTTGCATTTGCTTACAGAAGGAGTGACAGAGACGCTTCAGAGACGCTTCGTGCAACTCTGAAATGTCTTGCTGCTGCCCAATTAAACAAGAGCCTCTCCTCAGCGAGGCAGGAGACTAAACTCACTGTAAAGGCCCAGAGAACCTCATTTCTAATTTTGACAGCAAAATTGCAACTTCCTTAGGAAGTAGATTTAACGGTACCTGGTCAGGTGAAGATCGCACATAGTCAATATCACCCTTCCAAATATTGCAAACCCATAAGTTTCCACAGCCTGCTTGCTGCCAACAGGTCTTACAGAACGAGTTCCTTCAAACTAGAGTTTTAAGATAAATGTGGGCTGAGTGTCTACCCTGTGTGCTGTGAAACTTGAATCTGTATGATTTCTGCTGGAAAAGGAGAGTGATGAGTTGGAGAGTGGTCATAATTGTTGGGATGGTTCATTCAATTACATTTTCTTTTCCTAGCTTAAATAATAGGACAAAAAAGGGTATGTTTTCAGAAAAAACATCCATCTGTGGTGGACCATTGCCAAAACAATGTAGTAAAGTGGATTTGGGACTGGAAGACCTGTACCTTTCAGCTTCCTGTGAGTAGCCTTGGTCAAGTCTTTAGAACTTATTGAGTCATAGTTTTATTAAATGCAAACGTGGAAATTCTCTATTTTCCTTGTATTCTTTAATAGGATTCTCATTAGATCCTAAAATTTTCATGTTTATATAGCACTTATTTACAGAGCATGTCTCATAAATCGTTACATTTAAGCCTTACGCTAACACTTTGAGATAGATATTATCTTCCCCAATTTACAAGTAATGAAATAGAGGCCAAGAATTTCCCAAGGCCACCAGATGGATTAAGTGGCAAGTACTTAAGGCTCCCAAGTTTAGCAGTACTTCTAATAGACCTTAAGTGCATTGATTTAGATAAATGATATAGGGGAACATGCTTAGGAGATTAAAGTGTGTCATGTAAATGGTATATTGTATTATTATTTAGAGATTCTCTCTTTGATATTATATAAAGAGAAAGGTAGACAGAAACAACAAGCTTTAGTTACAGGAGTCACTCACTTACCACTCATTAGCAGTGAAGTTGGTTCCAAAACAGTAACTGCATCCCTGTATCTAGTGTTGACTTAGGAGAGGCATCACACTATTGATTCCTTTGATCATTTACCCTGCTTTCCTTTGTTGGTTTTCACTTCAGGGTGACACATAGCTGACCTATTAAACAGTCATATTTGTCCACATGGAAATTAATTAACTGGTAATTGTCTCCAGCATATAACAGTGAATTAAAGCTCAGGAAGTAGAAGGAAGATCTCTGGAAAGTAGACTAGCCAGTGTTTCTTGGTTGAGTTCTTCCCTTGCCTCCAAGTCTCATTCTGCCTTCCTCTCCACTTGCTCCCTGAGAAGCTTAACCACCTCTTGATGAACTTGGCATAATAACCATGCACAGCTGGACTGCAGTATGGCTTGAGAAGAAGTACACTCACAGCCTCTGATGCTAGATGAGCTTCAGTTTGTTCAGACCACTTGCTGTGTCAGTCTGACTCCAGGCATCAGTGTGAAAAATGGGAAATTTAGTTACCTATATAGATAGTAATAGCAACAGTCATACCTTGAAATTTTGTAATATTTTTCAAGTTACTATGCACATTGACACATGTGTCAGGCAATTCTTACAATTTGGTGAGATAGACAGGATTCTGATTCTTATTATACACTGAGCAAACCTGAGACTTGGGAATTTTTTACCTGCCCTCTCCTACAGCTGGTAAGGGGCAGGCTGATGTCTTGACTAACCTGGCCTCTTTGTGTGGGCACTCATATTTTGCCTTCCCAGGACTGCCTTTCTGGCAATAGACCCCCTTTTATTTTGGGAACTCCGACATAGGGTTGGGCATCTGACCCAAATTAGGCCAATCTTTCCCGACAGTTTTTCAAATTAGAAATGGGAAATAGAGGCAAGAAGTTTCCAGTAAAGGAAACTTGGACAGGCATGATTTTTTACGGTGTTGAGAAAGCTGGGTTGAGGGGAAAGAATGAAGCTGACAGAGAAGCAAGTTTCTTTACGCCTCAGTTATGTCATCTGTAAATTGAGGGATAATAATAGAGCTGCTTCCTGTGGTTATGTAGAGGTTGAAGAAGTCAGTATAGAAAAAGTGCTTAGAATGATGCTTTGGGCATAATGTATGCTACATAAGTATAAGCTATTTATTATTATTCAATGAATTTCTAGTTTTAAGCAGGGGTAAGTGAGAGAATCTTGGCAGCAGTGAAGTCACTAGTTCTAACTGTTCCTAAGACTGCATACCTTGGGAAAATGGTATTTCAAGAAATTCTCTCTTTTTTCCCTAAGTTTTTTCTGTTGAAGAAGCCCTCATATTTCGAAATGAATAAAGTGTCAAAAAAGTGACTGAAGTTTTCATGTTTGTCTTTGCTCAGTAGCTGCTTATCTGACTCATCCAAACAGTTGTGGGCATTATTATATGTGATACAGAGAATTGAATAAGGTTGCTATTTAGTTAAGCAGATCATATATATATATATTTATTTAATAAATAAATTAATTAATTTTAGCTGTGTCAGGTCTTAGTTGTGGCACGCAGGATCTTTCATTGCGGTGTGGGCTTCTCTCTAGTTGTGGTGCATGGGCTCCAGAGTGCACGGGCTCTCTAGTTGTGGTGCGTGGTCTCAGTAGTTGTGGCGCGTGGGCTTAGTTGCCCTGCGGCATGTGGGATCTTAGTTCCCCGACCAGGGATCTAACCTGCGTCCTCTGCATTGGAAGCAGATGATATATATTTAAGATCTCACTGTAGAAATTGGATCACATACAGATAAGTGTTCCCTCCACCCCTACCAAATCATTATCATTCAAAACCATGAGGATCATTAGTTCTAACCTGGCATAAGCAAGATAATTACATTCCTGAACAGATTTTAGTGAGATCTTATTTCTCTGTTTTTGAAATCAAGCTTCCAGATCCTTAATGTCATAGCAGTATTTTTGATTGGTTTAGAACCCAGAGTGTGGAGCCAGATTGCTAGGTTAAAAACGTCACCTCTGGCATATATTCTCTAGGTAACCTTGGCAAGTTTCTTTATGCCTCAGTTATATCATCTGTAAAATGGGAGATAGTAGTAGTAGTAGTAAAATGGGAGATAATAGTAGAGCTGCTTCCTATGGTTATATAGAGGCTAAAGAAGTCAGTTCTAAAAAGTGCTTAGAATAGTGCTTTGGGCATAATAAATGCTACATAAATATAAGCTACTTATTATTATTATTCAATGAACATTTCTTTTTAGTACTTTTCATATGTGAAGAACTCACCGTAATTATTATAAATTAAGTTAAAATTGTGCTTTCAAATGTCGAGTAAAAGCATAACCTGTAAATAGAAGGACATTTCAACATACGTCTCAGGAGTTAAATAAAAGATACTGAAAAACATAATTAGTGGATAATTTTAAGTGATTCTGTGTAAAGAACATTTTATTTATTTATTTAAATTATTTTTTAAAATAAACTTATTTATTTATAATTTTGACTGCATTGGGTCTTCATTGCTGCATGCGAGCTTTCTCTAGTTGTGGTGAGCAGGGGCTACTCTTTGTTGCGGTGCATGGGCTTCTCATTGCGGTGGCTTCTCTGGTTGCGGAGCACAGGCTGTAGGCACACAGACTTCAGTAGTTGTGGCACGCAGGCTCAGTAGCTGTGGTACGCAGGCTCAGTAGCTGTGGTGCACGGGCTTAGTTGCTCCACGGCATGTGGGATCTTCCCAGACCACAGCTCGAACCCATGCCCCCTGCATTGGCAGGCAGATTCTTAACCTCTGCACCACTAGGGAAGTCCCATAAAGAACATTTATGATGCTACTGATTAACGAATGTTAGAGGGAGAGAAATTTAGATGAGAAATACCTGAAAATTCCATATTTAAGGTAAGGATATTTTAAAGGGCTAGGAATTAAGTATATGATCACAAATTTGGAGACAATTTCTTTTTAGTATGAGCTATGTTGAGAAGAAGGGCTAACTAGTTGGAGATGTGGACTAAAAACCAAGCAAAATGTCTGTAGAAAAAGAGTGGTTCTATTTCATATTAAATATGAAAACTCTTCTCTTTTGATTATACACTGCTGTCACAGAATACTAGTGGCAGAGTTCATTAGAGGAACTGAAATGATAAGAATGACATCCTAACTCTCATGCAGCTAACTAAAGATTTTCATGCCTGAAAAAAAGAAAGGGGAGGGCTTCCCTGGTGGCGCAGTGGTTGAGAGTCCGCCTGCCGATGCAGGGGACGCGGGTTCGTGCCCCGGTCCGGGAAGATCTCACATGCCGCGGAGTGGCTGGGTCCGTGAGCCATGGCCGCTGAGCCTGCGCGTCCGGAGCCTGTGCTCCGCAACGGGAGAGGCCGAGAGGCCACAACAGTGAGAGGCCCGCGTACCGCAAAAAAAAAAAAAAAAAAAAAAGAAAGGGGAAATTTTTCATATTGTTCCCTTTTTAAAACCCAGAAGCATTGTGAGTACACAAGTTATTTCTTATAGAACTTCAGATATTAAGAAAAGAACCAAAGTAGATTATTTTTACATCAGAAAAAAATGAAAGACTAAGTTAGTGATTACTATAGAGAGATAAAGTGAGAGAAAATGTGCCTGTGTACCAGGAATTCTATATCTTGTAAGTCTTGCTCCTTGCATAATTCTTTTGTTGATGTCCAACTCTTTTTTTTTTTTTTTTTTTTTTTTTTGTCTTTAGGGGAGCTTAACTTTTCTCTTTAACATCTTTATTGAAGTATAATTGCTTTACAATGGTGTGTTAGTTTCTACTTTATAACAAAGTGAATCAGCTATACATATACATATATCCCCATATCTCCTCCCTCTTGCGTCTCCCTCCCACCCTCCATATCCCACACCTCTGGGTGGTCACAAAGCACAGAGCTGATCTCCCTGTGCTATGTGGCTGCTTCGCACTAGCTATCTATTTTACGTTTGGTAGTGTATATATGTCCATGCCACTCTCTCACTTTGTCCCAGCTTACCCTTCCCCCTCCCTGTGCCCTCAAGTCCATTCTCTACATCTGCTTCTTTATTCCTGTTCTGCCCCTAGGTTCTTCAGAACCAATTTTTTTTTTTTGATTCCATATATATGTGTTAGCATACAGTATTTGATTTTCTCTTTCTGACTTACTTCACTCTGTATGACAGACTTTAGGTCCATCCACCTCACTACAAATAACTCAATTTCTTTTCTTTTTATGGCTGAGTAATATTCCATTGTATATATTTGCCACATCTTCTTTATCCATTCATCTGTCGATGGATACTTAGGTTGCTTCCATGTCCTGGCTATTGTAAATAGAGCTGCAGTGAACATTGTGGTACATGACCCTTTTTGAATTATGGTTTTCTCAGGGTATATGCCCAGTAGTGGGATTGCTGGATCATATGGTCGTTCTGTTTTTAGTTTTTTAAGGAACTTCCATACTGTTCTCCATAGTGGCTGTATCAATTTACATTCCCACCAACAGTGCAAGAGGGTTCCCTTTTCTCCACACCCTCTCCAGCATTTATTGTTTGTAGACTTTTTGGTGATGGCCATTCTGACTGGTGTGAGATGATACCTCACTGTAGTTTTGATTTGCATTTCTCTAATGATTAGTGCTGTTGAGCATCCTTTCATGTGTTTGTTGGCAATCTGTATGTCTTCTTTGGAGAAATATCTATTTAGGTCTTCTGCCCATTTTTGGGTTGGGTTGTTTGTTTTTTTGATATTGAGCTGCATGAACTGCTTGTAAATTTTGGAGATTAATCCTTTGTCAGTTGCTTCATTGGCACATATTTTCTCCCATTCTGAGGGTTGTCTTTTCGTCTTGTTTATGTTTTCCTTTGCTGTGAAAAAGCATTTAAGTTTCATTAGATCCCCTTTGTTTATTTTTATTTCCATTTCCCTAGGAGGTGGGTCAAAAAGGATCTTGCTGTGATTTATGTCATAGAGTGTTCTGCCTATATTTTCCTCTAAGAGTTTGATAGTGTCTGGCCTTACATTTAGGTCCTTAATCCATTTGAAGTTTATTTTTGTGTGTGGTGTTAGGGAGTGTTCTAATTTCATTGTTTTACGTGTAGCTGTCCAGTTTTCCCAGCACCACTTATTGAAGAGGCTGTCTTTTCTCCATTGTATATTCTTGCCTCCTTTATCAAAGATAAGGTGACCATATGTGCGTGGGTTTATCTCTGGGCTTTCTATCCTGTTCCATTGATCTATATTTTTGTTTTTGTGCCAGTACCATACTGTCTTGATTACTGTAGCTTTGTAGTATAGTCTGAAGTCTGGGAGCCTAATTCCTCCAGTTCTGTTTTTCTTTCTCAAGATTGCTTTGGCTATTCGGGGTCCTTTGTGTTTCCATACAAATTGTGAAATTTTTTGTTCTAGTTCTGTGAAAAATGCCATTGGTAGTTTGATAGGGATTGCACTGAGTCTGGAGATTGCTTTGGGTAATATAGTCATTTTCACAATGTTGATTCTTCCAATCCAAGAACATGGTATATCTCTCCCTCTGTTTTGCATTATCTTTAATTTCTTTCATCAGTGTCTTATAGTTTTCTGCATATAGGTCTGTCTTCTTAGGTATGTTTATTCCTAGGTATTTTTTTCTTTTTGTTGCAGTGGTAAATGGGAGTGTTTCCTTAATTTCTCTTTCACAGTTTTTCATCATTAGTGTATAGGAATGCAAGAGATTTCTGTGCATTAATTTTGTATCCTTCTACTTTACCAAATTGATTAGCTCTAGTAGTTTTCTGGTAGCATCTGTAGGATTCTCTATGTATAGTATCACATCATCTACCAACAGTGACAGCTTTACTTCTTCTTTTCCCATTTGTATTCCTTTTATTTCTTTTTCTTCTCTGATTGCTGTGGCTAAAACTTCCAAAACTATGTTGAATAATAGTAGTGAGAGTGGACAACCTTGTCTTGTTCCTGATCTTAGAGGAAATATGTTCTACTCCTATAGTGAGAGTAGTTCATTGTAATTTCTATAAAACAGTATGCTTTATACAGGAAAACAATGAATGCTTGGGCCATGAGCTGATACTCAACTAGCCACATCCAAGAAAATGTTTCTAATTCTTGTGCAGTCACTATCCCTAAGGCAGAGCTACTTGACGATATCTGTTGGATATCTACAAATGACATCCCAGAGGAAATCTGAGAATATTCTGAGGGTATACTTTCAAATTTAGCTCCATTAAGCAATGGCAGGCATTGCATTTCAGAACTTTTAGCTTTTTTTCTACAAAGTGTAGCAACATTTAAGATATTTATTTGTTAATTATTAGTAGATGTCTATGCAAGTGGGGCTAATTAGCCAGTCATGAAAACAGACATATAGACCCATATATACTGTTTAGTGTGTACCAGAAGTTCACTGTGTACTATGTGGAGTGTATTTGGTGAACTTCTGAGTGATTGGAGATTGATGGACTGGAGCTAATGGGATGTTGGTACAAATGAGAAACATGTAGTTAACTGTCACCTATTTTGGGAAGTTCAATATAGAACTGGCTTTACGTTTGAGAACATCTTTTAGAACCTGTGGCAGACATTTTTTCATAGCAACTTAGATAACTATAAATAAAATTTCCAGCAATATAATTCTTACATTTGTGTAGCATTCATGTTAACAAAGCCTTTTATGCTCATTTTTGCCTTTAATTCTTGTAGAACACTGTGAGATTGGTAATTCTCACTACCCCAAACACATGTACTAATGAGGAGACTATGGCTTGGAGAAATAAATGGTTTGGTAGACAGACTCTGTTCTGAAGTTGAATTAGATAGCCCTGCTCTTTGTAGATGTTTATATAAGGGACACAGCAAGTTTTCTACCCATGTAGATTTTCTGTTCTTTCATTTTTTCCTACCTGTAGCCTCTTAATACTTACCTGCTCTTGAATTCTGAATATTCCAGGGTTACTGAGCAATATCCTGCTTTCTAGGTACCAGGTATCTCTCATATAATGTCTATGAATTTGTTTTTTAAGTTTTCTGAAGCTAATACCTAAAGCTTTCTTCAGGACATTTTGTAATAGATTTTCTTGTAATTATGCAGCAATCAAGATAGACCTAGAACTCTCACAAAGTTTTTTATTTGTTCAAAGAGGCAATGCTTTATAATTTATTAAATTACAGAAAAAGTAGATAAATTCTATGATTTGGCATAATCTGTTTCTTCCTTTTGGCTTTCCTTTTGGACAATGTACCACTCACTCATTCTTAGCAATGAGAGTTTAGGTGAGATTGATGCTATTCCCAGCTTCAGTGTAGTGATTCTGATTGGATTAAGTCAGTAAGCCACACAGATCTTCCTAGCTGAGATTGGTTCAGAGATGGACTCAGTCTGAGCCAATAAGAGGGTCAATCACAGGTCAGGAACTTTAAAAACTGACACTGGTTTCTTCTGAAAATGTGGTTCAATGGGACCGTAGGAGATCTGGACCTGCTTAGATAATTTTGTTACCACAAGAAGGTAGTCTAGAACCACTGAAGTTATGGGATGAAGCTGGCAGATGAACCTAAGACCTCAAGGACTGGGCCCATGAGCACATCCTTTGAGCAACTAGGACTTCTGGACTTTTCTAATGTGTGAGCCAATTATTTTTCTTTATTATTTAAGCCAGCGTGGCTGGGTTTCCTAGCTTATACAATGTGTAGTTGGCCCTCAAACCAAGGGTATGCTAGCTCCTTTTAAGTCTTTTCTCCCCTTTCTCTCTTTCCACCACTCCCATCCATGGAGAATGAGAACTGGATTCCAAAGACCTGATTTCATGCTTACCTTTAGTACTTACCTACTGTGCATATTGAATAAGACAATAACCCATATTGTATATTGGTGAAACAGTGACGATAAAAACAATATTTAACCTACAGGATTATCGGGAGGGTCAAATGAGGTGATGAAGGTCAAAACACCACACAAATATTAATTATCTTTCTGAACAGTGCTAATTTAATCTAAACCTTGTTTTTGAGCCCATTTCTCCCAGATTCTTTCCAGGGATAGATTTATAATGATAGGTAGAAGCAAGAAGGATTATGTGCAAATAGGTCATAGGTAGAAAAGTAAAACTCTAGTTTTTAGTGTCATAATTATTTTATGTAGGCCCTGGCTTAATGCATTATGGAATATTTCACTGAGTGAAATCATTGCAGACTTTAAGCAGCAAGCTATTAAGAGACAGAATTTGTACATTGTGATGGATCATATTAAAATAATTTAGTTCAAAGTAAGCATCATTATATTTGATTTGGAAATTTCTCCTAATGTGAAGAAATGGTAAATTTGCTGCCGGAGATACATGCAACTCCCTGGGGCTGGAATGCTAGGAGTTCTGGAAGCTGGGCAGTGTCATTTCTACCTCACTAAGGAGTGAGCATGTACCCTAGACTCTCCCCTCTTGCCTAACTGTTGTCTGCCTCAGGCCTGATCTTTTCAGGAAATGTTATACAGTTGCATAAACAAGTTCAAAACGGACTCCATTTTTCTGGTCTCCCCGAATCAAACTTATAAACATGGAAAAAGCATTCACTAGCGCTTCCTGCTCTATAGCTGAATTCATTTCGATTGCCCCATCTTGTGGAAGAAAGAAAAACAGCCAGATTTTTTTTTTCCACCTTTGGGCATAAGCCCTAGAGGAACAAATTCAGCCCATCTGTTTCTCTCTATCTCTGTCTTTCATCTCTTCTTTTGCACATAATATATTTCAAACAATTTATTCTGAAGAAAGGCCAGTATTCCTCATATATTTGCAACCTGACCTTCTTTCCTTACTGATAGGACCAGTGCATGTTGATTATACTCAAAAGTGCTAGACAGAAGTCTGTTGCTGCTTGGAGGATTTAAGCCCTGCTACCAGAATTTAGGCCCAAGTCAGACTGCATTTCTGCAGGTCTCTTAGCTTGCTGAATTCTCATGCTTCTGGGCACATAGTGACCATCACCTTTCCAGCTACCTGAGATACTCTCCCCTACTTCCATCCTACCTTTTATGCATTCGTTTGTGCATGGAAGTCTGTTCAGAGGAAGAATGGATGAAATCAATTCATTTATTTGTTTGTTCACCACTTCAGTTATTTATTCACTCATTCACCCATTTAACTTTTTTTTTTTTTTTTTTTTTTCCGCCGTACGCGGGCCTCTCACTCTTGTGGCCTCTCCCATTGTGGAGCACAGGCTCCAGATGCGCAGGCTCAGTGGCCATGGCTCACGGGCCCAGCCACTCCGCGGCATGTGGGATCTTCCCGGACCGGGGCACGAATCCGTGTCCCCTGCATTGGCAGGCGGACTCTCAACCACTGTGCCACCAGGGAAGCCCCCTAACATTTTTTTATTGAGGACCTTCTATATATCAAGCACTATATGGGTACTAGGAAACACTAATGGGCAAAACAGCCCATCTCTACTCTGATGGAGTTTACACCTTAGTTGAAGTTGACTATATAGACATTAATCGTATAATCAGACAAATATATATTTGCAAATTCTGATAAGCCTATGAAAGGAAGTTAAAGCGTACTCTGAGACCATAAAAGAAGAGACCTGACCCGTGGGACTTGACCTTTCCTGATGAAGGGACATTTGAGCTGAGATCTGAAGAAATGGGAGCTAAGGGCGTGGCAAGAATATTCTAAGCAGAGCCTTTGAGTCCTGAGGGAACATAGTGCTTGGAATAGAGAGATCAGTGGCTGGAATAAAGAGAAAAGAGGAGAGAGGTTCCTGATGAGGCTGCAGAACCCGGCAGGGGCCAGATTATGTCAGGCCTTGAGGACACACTAGGAGTTTGACTGTCTGACCACGTGGCTTGCAAACATGACGCACTGTCCATTAATCAAACAGACTGACTTGGTCTCACCTTCCTCCGCTCTCACTCACAATGCCGTGACAAAGGAGTCAGACCAGTACTTACTGGATGTCTCTATCTGGTTCTGGGCCAGAAGAGTGCTGTGGGTTCCACCATCCATCCTGTGCTCATTCACTCCAGCCCTTTCCACACAGCTGGGTCGTTAGAAGGTGCTGTGGAATTTCTCAAGTTACAGTTTGCAGTGGACCTCTAAGATTTATCCAGCACCTAAGGGTGTTTGTGTTCATGCATATAAATGACTGTTATTCTGTCTCTAAGTGACAGAGACCAGCTTGCCTCCTCAAACACTCAACCTGAAAGTTGCACAACACTGACATCTGGTGCTTGTGTGCGGTTTGAGATTGTATAAGGTCAGAAGGAGGCTCCCAAGACTAGTCCACACTGCAAATGTAGCAAATGCAAATGGAGCAAGACTTAAATGTTTAAAAACGTGGGCAGGTGTGTATGTGCAAACGCGTGCATGTGCGCGCAAACACACACAGCCTTTCTACAGTCTTTGGTTTTGAATTTCTTCTGATTTTCCAATAATATGCATGATAGAAGGCTAACTTCAATATGGCATTTTCTTATTGTCAGTATTTTCCAATTTGGACATGTGGCTCATATGATGGAAGGTGAGGTTCTACCTGGGTTTGGGAGAAAAACAACCGACAAAAAAGTAAATCAGTGTTTACTCAGCATCTCTTAATACAAAGCATAGAATTAAGTGAAAAAGTCAGTCTCATAAAAACAATTTAATAATGGTGATTTTCTGGATGATAAATAATATTTGCATAATAATTTATAAGCTCTAAAGCATTTTAGCATATATTTCCACATTCCCTCAGTCATTCAGCCATTTATTCATTCATCTATGAACTATTTATTGAGTGTTTACTCTGTGTGAGTGATTGGTGTAAGCTGCGAGAAATCTCTTGGTCCTGGCAGGGCAATTAAGAGAGAGGATTGTGTCGTTCTTAACCCAGTATGCTTTGGATTCAGACTTAGCTGCTCTAAACATCTGAGTCCTTCCTTGTGTGTTAAATGGCCAGTGATAATAGCAGTGCCTAGCTTATTGAAATGTTGTGAAGATTAAAGAAAAAATGTAAATGTAAAACATTTACCACAGTGTTTAGTACAAGTTACCAAAGAACCATATAAAATAATTATTTTATTGCAATTTTCAGTTTAAGAAACAAGATTTTCAGCAATGCGAAAGTTAACAAAATGATGGAAAACAAAAAATAGGTATGCAGTTCCTGAGTTTATCAGTCTGGGAAGATACAAGGATTAATGGAAATGAGTAGGTTGAAAGGTGAGAAAAAAGGCCCGGCCCTGTTGTCAAGGAATTTCAGTGTCTATGAGTTTTCACTTCATTCTGTAGGGAGATTTGAAGGAAATTCTGTTCTCAGAGTAATGCTTTTGGAATAGAGGTTATGGGGTTGAATGATGAAAAGGGTCAGAGATGGAAAGGAGAACCATTAGGTATGAAGCTTTTCTAAGGGGCCTGGTCTGAATTAATTGGACCTTGAAGCACACCAGAGGTAATGGTGAGAATGTAAAGGAAGAGGTCGATGAAAAATATCGTAAAGGATGAATGTAGGTGAGACGTCTGTTCACTGTTTATTGGCCTTTTCGTAGGAGAGCTGCATTGTCACCTATTGTAATCCCATTCCTTGGAAATACAGAAGAGAACAGTCCATTTCTTTTACTGATTTGCTGTTTGTATTTTGTGGAGATCAAATTCTCCTCCAGAAGATTCAGTGTATCCCAGCAACTTATTTATGCAGTGAGCACTTAATCAGAAAGTTCCCTGTCAGAGTACTGCCTGTGGCCACCAGAACTTTCAGACATTTTTCTTTCTGAGAGATGGAACCAAGAGGGACATTGCAAATATGATATGGCTGGTCTTATGTCTGAATGCTCTGGATTTAGACCTCCCAAGAGAGTCTCTAAAAGATGCTTCTAGAAAATGAAGAGACTTGGGTCTTTAATGAAGTGAAAGTAAAGAGAATGCTAACTAAGAGATGGACACTATTAACTCGTTTAGTAAATATATGTAAAATTTTATGACCTATAGCAAATACACATGCTTTTCTCGTGACAGAAACATTTGTCAATATTGATCGTGTGACGATAAAGAAAACAGATTCCAAAATATAGGGATCTTAAGGAAACTCAAACCCAGGTTTACAAATAATTTAGAAAAGTATGTAGCTCTGTGGATATTTCAATTATTAAACAAGAAAGATTTAAAAAATTGAAATGAATTAAATAATTAACTTAAGAAACTAAAGATAACATCAAAACAATCCAAATAAAGGTATGAGATAATTAATGATGATGAAAACTGAGTTTAATGGATTAGAAAACAAAATGCAATTTATAAACCAAAAACCTCTTCTTTGACGAGTCATAGTGACCCCCTTTCCCTTGAAAGTCTAGTGGAGAAGGCACTAGAAGAGAGAGAAAAACTTTGTTTTACCTAAAACAGAAATATAACTATAGATGTTAAAAGTTTAGAAGAACTAGAAGGAATATTCTGTGAACCTTATGCCAATAAATTTCAAGTCATAGATCAAGTGGATAGCTTCCTAAGAACACGAATTATTCATAGTGGCTCAACAAAGGTAAATAGCCATACTACTTCAATAATCATAAAAGAAATATAAAGATTTGTCTAAGAGCCACCATTTTAAAAGAAGATATCAGAATTGTGAACAACTCTTAGGATAACTTTGGTGAAATGGACCAATTCCTTGAAAAGCACACTACCAAAACTCATACACGGAGAAGTAGATAAAATGAATAGGCCTATATCTACTAAAGAAATTGAATCAATAAGTAATAACCTTCCAGAAAAGAGAACACCGGGCTCAGAAGTGCTCACTGGTGAATTCAAACAAATATTTAAGGAAAAATGATAAAAAAATCTGTTCCAGAAAATAGAAACAGGGAATACTTCCTAACGCATTCTATGAAACCAGCATTACCCTAATACAAAACCAGACAACGACATTACAAGAAAAGAAAACTATAGATCAATATGTTTCACAAACATAGACATAAAAATCCTTAACAAAATATTAGCAAATCAAATCCAACATTGTATAAAATGTACATACAACCAAGTGGGATTTATTTCAGTTATTCAAGATTGGTTCAGCATTTAAAAATCAATGAATATAATCCATCATGTCAACAAGCTAAAGAAGAAAAATCATATGATCATACCAATAGATGCAGAAAAAGAAATTGACAGACCTGTCCACTCTTGATTTAAAAACAAAACAAAACAAACAAACAGAAACTCAGCAAACTAGGAATAGAGGGAAACCTCTTCAACTTGAGAAAGAACATCTACAAAAACCCAACAGCTAACATCATATTTAATGGTGAGAAACTACATGTTTCCTGCTAAGATCAGGAACAAGGCAATGATGTCCACTCTCAGCACTCTTATTCAATATAGTACTGGAAGTCCTAGAAAATGCAATGAGACAAGAAAATGAAATAAAAATGTATACAAAAAAAATGTATACAGATTGAGAAGGAAGAATTAAAACTGTCTTTGTTCACAGGTGGTATGATTGTCTATGTAGAAAATTCCAAAGAATGAACAAAAGAAAACCTCCTGGAACTAGTAAGCAAATACAGCAAGGCTTCAGGATACAAAGTTACTCTACCAAAGTCAATTGCTTTCTTATATACCAGCAATGAACATTTGGGATTTGAAAATAAAAACACAAAACCATTTATATTAATGGGACAGAGAGAGACAGAGAGGGAGGGAGATGGAGAGGGAGAGAGAATATACAAGATATACATAAGGAAAACAACAAAACTCTGATGAAAGTAATTAACAAAGATCTAAATAAATGGAGAGATATTTCATGTACACAGACAGGAAGGCTCAATATTGTCAAGATGTCAGTTCTTCCAAAATTGATCTAAGATTCAGTGCAATCCCAATCAAAATTCCAGCAAGTTATTTTGTGGATATCAACAAACAGATTCTAAAATCAATATGGAAAGGCAAAACTCAGAATACCCAACACAATATTGAAGGAGAAGAACAAAATTGGAAGACTTCACTACTTGACTTCAAGACTTCCTCTAAAGCTACAGGAATCAAGACAGTGAGATACTGATGAAAAAATAGACAAATACATCAATAGAACAGATTAGACTGCCCAGAAATAGACCCACACCACTATATTCAGCTGATCTTTGACAAAGGAGCAAAGGCAACTTAATGGAGAAAGGATAGTATTTTCAAGAAAGGCATCCACATGCAAAAACATGAATCTAGACACAGACCTTACACTGTTCACAAAAAAAAGTTAGTTCAAAGTAGATCATAGACCTGAATGTAAACTGCAAAACTATTAGACATCTAGAGGATAACATAGGAGAGAATCTAGGTAATCTTGGGTATGGCAATGACTGTTTTTAGTTACAACACAAAAATCACATTCCATGAAAGAGAAAGAAAAAGGCAAGTTAGACTTCATTAAAATTAAAAAGTTCTGCTCTATGAAAGACATGGTTAAGAAAGTAAAAGGTAAATCACAGAGGGGAGAAGATATTTGCAAAACATATCTGATAAGGGACTGGTATCCAAAATATACAAACAGCTCTTAAAACTCAACAATAAGAAAACATCCCAGTTAAAAAATGGACAAAATATCTGAACAGACGCCTCACCAAAGACGATGTACAAATGGCAAATATGCATAGAAGAAGATGCTGAACATCACATTTCACCACATAAGTGCAAATTAAAACAATGAGATACCACTTCACACCTATTAGAATGGCTAAAATCCAAAATACTGAAAGTACCAAATACTGGCAAGGATGTGGAGCAAGAGGAACTCTCATTCATTCCTGGGGGGGTGCAAAATGGTACAGCCACTTTAGAAGTCAGTTTGGCAGTTTCTTATAGAACTAAACATACTCTTGCCATATGATTGCACTACTTGGAATTTACTCAAATGAACTGAAAATTTATGTCCACACAAATGTTTGTACAGCTTTATTCATAATTGTCAAAACTTGGAAGCACCCAAGATGTCCTTCGATATGTGAATGAATAAACAAATGGTGGCAAGCATATATAGTGCAATATTATTCAATAGTAAAAAGAGATGAGCTATCAAGCCACACAAAGACATGCAGGAACCTTAAGTACATATTGCTAAATGAAAGAGGTCGGTCTGCAAAGGTTATATACTATATGATTCCAACTATATGACATTCTGGAAAAGGCAAAACTATGGAGACAGTTAAAAGATCAGTGTTTGCCAGGGGCTTAGGGGAAGGGAGGGAGGATGAATAGGTGAAGCACAGGGAATTTTTAGCACAGTGAAATTATTCTGTATGACACTGAAATGGTGGATACATATCATTATTCCTTTACAAAAGCCATCCAATGTGCAACACAAATAGTGAAACCTAATACAAACTATGGACTTTAGTTAATAATAATGTATCAACATTGGCTTAGAAATTATAACAGGTGTACTACACTAATGCATTATGTTCATTATAGGGGAAACTCTGGGCGGGTGGGGTTCGGAGTGAGGGGGCCTATGTACTTTCTGCTCAGTTTTTCTAGAAACGTAAAACTGCTCTAACAAAATTAATTTTTTAAAGTTATAGGATAAAAAATAAATAAAAGATACCAGGGGTAAATGATTTTATAGGGCACTCTT
Organism: Phocoena phocoena; assembly: GCF_963924675.1. NCBI lineage: Eukaryota > Metazoa > Chordata > Mammalia > Artiodactyla > Phocoenidae > Phocoena > Phocoena phocoena. Next base: position 27,498,376 of record NC_089238.1, on the reverse strand, counting down.
TTTAAATTTGGGGGGACAGCTAACATTTAAATTATCCAAATAATGCTAGAATTTGGGGGAAAAAAGGGCATATCTTCCTAATTCTTCTGAAAAAATAGCAAAATCAAATAAAATTTATACTGAAAAACTGTAACCCAATCACATAAATGATGATGCAAACATCTAATGCAATATTAGCAAAGAGAATACAGTCATGTAGTAAAATAAAAAAATTATAGTGTTGTAGATTTTATTCTAAAAGTTCCACAAAGGATCAATATTTAGGGACCATACTGAGGAGAATTCCATGTCAAATCTGTTTAGGAAATACCCTCTTGGCAAGTCACCACGTGCACTGACACATCAAGAATTCTGAAATCCTACAGAAAAGAAAACTGTTTTTGGTTTAAAACACTTTTTTTTTTCAAAACTATTTGATAAAAGGACACTCTGTTACTCGTATATATCACCCATTAACATCCATAGTAATGGCATACCACAGAATACACCACACCGCTCAACACAGAGATACCTCTCTCCTTCAACTTGCGTAAGGACTGTGGTAGATAGATTAATGGTCCCAAGATGCCCATGTCCTAATCCCTGCAACCTGTAAATATAATATGTTACCTTCCACAGCAAAGGGGAATTAAGGTTGCAGGTGGAATTAAGATTGCTAATCACTGACTTTCAGATAAGATAATTATCCTGGATTATCTGGAAGGGTGAAATGTCATCACGAGGGGCCTTACAAATGGAAAAGGAGGAAGAGAGAATCAGAGAAAGAGGTGTCAAGATGGAAGCATGTCAGAGTGCTATGATGTGAGAAGCCGTTGACCTGCCCTTGCTAGCTTTGCAGATGGAGGAAGAGGCTAAGGCTGTGAGCGAATGAATGTGGGCAAGCTCTAGAAGATGGAAAATACAAGGAAATGGATTCTTCCCTGCAACCTCCAGAAAGGAAAGCAGCCGTGCTGACACCTTGATTTTAGCCCAGTGAGACCTGTGTTGGACTTCAGAATTGTAAAATAATAAATTTGTGTTGCTTTAGCCACCAAATATATAGTAATTTGTTACAGCAGAAATAGGAAACTAATATAGAGACTGTCTTAACACCTCTTTTAAGACCCCATTACTTATTTTTGGTCTTTTAATTTACAGTTGATCCTATGAAATAACCATAGTGAAGGGAGGTGAGTTGGAATTAGTACAGTCAAAATTTTAGAATATTTTAAGAGTATATTTGTAATGTTTTTTGTTTTTTTATTTTTCCTGTGGTTGTGGTATAGTAGAAAGAAAACAGTATTTGTAGTTTTAATGCTTGTGTGATTTGGGGAAAACTTTTTTCAGGCTCTATTTGCACTTCCATAATTATATCATGGAGCTATTGTGAAGACTTAATAAGCTTCAGTGTTGCAAAGAACTTGAAAGCAGGACTATAGAGTAATCTGGTGGGTTTGAAGCCTGGCTGTGGTCCTTGCTGCCTGTGTTACCTTGAATTTCCCTCCTGCTTACCCTGCCTGCCTTCCCTACTCTCTCCATTCTTTCTTCCCTTCCTTTTTCATGCAAACTTTGCACAGCTAACACACTGGTATGTGTCAGACTCCAATCAATACATTATAAAATCTCCAGTAGTGAAATGTCTTTCTCTTAACCTTGTCCTACATCTGCCCAGTTCCCCTGCCAGACCCTCTATGCACCCATTCATAACAACTGTTCTTAGTTTCCTATATATTTTCCAGACCTATTCTATGAAATTTGAGGCAATATAGATAGGTATTTTCCCATTTTACTTAAAAGGTGGAATTTTATATACATTGTACTGCATTTTTCTTTTTTCCCTCAAAGATTTTTATTTTTTAATAAATTTATTTATTTATTTTTTGGCTGCATTGGGTCTTCATTGTTGCACCTGGGCTTTCTCTAGCTGCGGTGAGCAGGGGTTACACTTTGTTGTGGTGCACGAGCTTCTCATTGCAGTGGCTTCCCTTGTTGTGGAGCATGGGCTTTAGGCACCCGGGCTTCAGTAGTTGTGGCATGTGGGCTTTAGTAGTTGTGGCTCACAGGCTCTAGAGCATAGGCTCAGTAGTTGTGGCACACAGGCTTAGTTGCTCTGCGGCATGTGAGATCTTTCTGGACCAGGGCTTGAACCTGTGTCCCCTGCATTGGCAGATGGATTCTTAACCACTGCACCACCAGGGAAGTCCTCAAAGATTTTTATCTTGAATACCTTTCCCCATCTGCACACAGAAGACTCCTTTATTTTTCCCAGCTGTATAGTATTCCTATATGGGTGAGCTATAATTTATTTAACCTACTTATGAACACAAGACTGTTTTCAGTCTTTTCTATTACAAACAGTACTGAGGTGAATGGTCTTGTACATAAATACTTTTACACATTTGCAAATATATCAGTAGGGAAAAAATCCCAGAAGTGGCATTGTTGACTCAAAGGGTTTAAACACTTGTAATTGATAGATATGAGCAAGTTTCTGACCTTCCCTTAGCTCCAGTTTCCTCGTCTATAAAGTAGGGATAATGATAAACATGCCTCATGGAGGGGGACCTTCAAGATGGCGGACCTTCAAGATGTGGAGATCACCACTCTCCCCACAAATACATCAAAAATACATCTACACATGGAACAGCTCCTACAGAACACCTACAGAACGCTGACAGAAGACCTCAGACTTCCCAAAAGGCAAGAAACTCCCCATGTATCTGGGTAGGGCCAAAGAAAAAAGAAAAAACAGACACAGAAGAATAGGGGCGGGACCTGCACCTCTGAGAGGGAGCTGTGAAGGAGGAAAGGTTTCCACATGCTAGGAAGCCCCTTCACCAGTGGAGACAGGGGGTAGCAGGGAGAAACTTCAGAGCCACCAAGGAGAGTGCTGCAACAGGGGTGCAGAGGGCAAAGCAGAGAGATTCCTGCACAGAGGATCGATGCCGAGCGGCACTCACCGGCCCGAGAGGCTTGTCTGCTCACCTGCTGGGGCGGGCAGGTCTGGGAGCTGAGGCTCGTGCTTCGGTCGGATTCAGGGAGAGGACTGGAGTTGGCAGTGTGAACACAGCCTGAAGGGGGCTAGTGCGTCACAGCTAGCCAGGAGGGAGTCCGGGAAAAAGTCTGGACCTGCCTAAGAGGCAAGAGATCATTATTTCGGGATGTGTGAGGAGAGGGGATTCAGAGCACTGCCTAAACGAGCTCCAGAGACAGGCGTCAGTCGCAGCTATCAGCGTGGACCCCAGAGACAGGCATGAGACGCTAAGGCTGCTGCTGCCGCCACCAAGAAGCCTGTGTGCAAGCACAGGTCACTATCCACACCTCCCCTCCCGGGAGCCTGTGCAGCCCGCCACTGCCAGGGTCCTGTGGTCCAGGGACAACTTCCCCGGGAGAACGCACAGAGTGCCTCAGGCTGGTGCAACGTCATGCTGGCCTCTGTTGCCACAAGCTCACCCCGCATTCCGTACGCCTCCCTCCCCCAAGCCTAATTGAGCCAGAGCCCGCTAATCAGCTGCTCCTTTAACCCCGTCCTGTCTGGGCAGGAACAGATGCCAGAGGGCGACCTACATGCAGAGGCAGGGCCAAATCCAAAGCTGAACCCCGGGAGTTGTGTGAACAAAGAAGAGAAAGGGAAATCTCTCCCAGCAGCCTCAGGAGCAGTGGATTAAATCTTCACAATCAACTTTATATACCCAGCATCTGTGGAATACCTGAATAGACAACGAATCATCCCAATATTGAGGAGATGGACTTTGGGAGTAACTGTAGACTTGGGGTTTGCTTTCTGCATCTAATTTGTTTCTGGCTTTATGTTTATCTTAGTTTAGTAGTTAGAGCTTATTATCCTTGGTAGATTTGTTTATTGATTTGGTGGTTCTCTTCCTTTATATATATATATATGTTTTATTTTCCTTTTCCTCTTTTTGTGAGTGTGTATGTGTATGCTTCTTTGTGTGATTCTGGCTGTATAGCTTTGCTTTTACCATTTCTCCTAGGGTTCTGTCTGGCTGTTTTGTTTTGTTTTCTTTCGTATAGTCTTTAGCGCTTGTTAACATTGGTGCATTGGTGGATTTCTTTATTGGTTTGGTTGCTCTCTTCTTTCTTTCTTATTACTTCAAAAATTTTTTTAATAAGTTTTTAAATTTTTTATTTTATTTATTTATTTTCTCTTTCTTGCTTTTCTTCAGAGCTGTGTGGCTGACAGGGTCTTCGTGCTACAGCTGGGTGTCAGGCCTGAGCCTCTTAGGTAGGAGAGCTGAGTTCAGGACATTGGTCCACTGGAGACCTCCCGGCCCCACATAATATCAAACAACGAGAACTCTCCCAGAGATCTCCATCTCAATGCTAAGACCCAGCTCCACTCAATGACCAGCAAGCTACAGTGCTAGACACCCTATGCCAAACAATTAGCAAAACAGGAACACAACCCCACCCATTAGCAGAGAGGCTGCCTAAAATAATAATAAGGTCACAGACACCCCAAAACACACCACTGGACGCGGTCCTGCCCACCAGGAAAACAAGATCCAGCCTCATCCACCAAAATACAGACACCAGTCCCCTCCACCAGGAAGCCTACACAACCCACTGAACCAACCTTGGCCACTGGGGACAGACACCAAAAACAACGGGAACTATGAACCTGCATCCTGCAGAAAGCAGACCCCAAACACAGTAAGTTAAGCAAAATGAGAAGACAGAGGAACACACAGCAGATAAAGGAGCAAGGTAAAAACCCACCAGACCAAACAAATGAAGAGGAAATAAGCAGTCTACTGGAAAAAGGATTCAGAATAATGATAGTGAAGATGACCCAAAATCTTGGAAACAGAATGGAGAAAATACAAGAAACGTTTAACAAGGACCTATAAGAACTAAAGAGCAAACAAACAATGATGACCAACACAGTAAATGAAATTTAAAATTCTCTAGAAGGAATCAATAGCAGAATAACTGAGGCAGAAGAATGGATACGTGACCTGGAAGAGAAAATAGTGGAAATAACTACCTAAGAGCAGAATAAAGAAAAAAGAAGGAAAAGAATTGAGGACAGTCTCAGAGACCTCTGGGGCAACATTAAATGCACCAACATTCGAATTATAGGGGTCCCAGAAGAAGAAGAGAAAAAGAAAGGGACTGAGAAAATATTTGAAGAGATTATAGTTGAAAACTTCCCTAATATGGGAAAGGAAATAATCAAGTCCAGGAAGTGCAGAGAGTCCCATACAGGATAAATCCAAACAGAAACATGCCAAGACACATATTAATCAAACTATCAAAAATTAAATACAAAGAAAAAATATTAAAAGCAGCAAGGGAAAAGTAACATACAAGGGGAACCTCATAAGGTTAACAGCTGGTTTCTCGGCAGAAACTTTACAAGCCAGAAGGGTGTGGCAGGACATATTTAAAGTGATGAAAGGGAAAAACCTACAAACAAGATTACTCTATCCAGCAAGGATCTCATTCAGATTCCGTGGAGAAATTAAAACCTTTACAGACAAACAAAAGCTAAGAGAAATCAGCACCACCAAACCAGCTTTACAAGAAATGTTAAAGGAACTTTTCTAGGCAGGAGACACAAGAGAAGGAAAAGACCTACAATAGCAAACCCAAAACAGTTATGAAAATGTTAATAGGAACATACATATCAATAATTACCTTAAATGTAAATGGATTAAATGCTCCAACCAAAACACATAGACTGGCTATATGGATACAAAAACAAGACCCATACATATGCTGTCTACAAGAGACCCACTTCAGACCTAGGGACACATACAGACTGAAAGTGAGGGGATGGAATAAGATATTCCATGTAAATGGAAATCAAAAGAAATCTGGAGTAGCAATTCTTATATCAGACAAAATAGACTTTAAAATAAAGATTAGTACAAGAGACAAAGAAGGACACTACATAATGATCAAGGGATGAATCCAAGAAGAGGAAATAACAATTGTAAATATTTATGCACCCAACATAGGAGCGCCTCAATACATAAGGCAAATACTAACAGCCATAAAAGGGGAAATCGACAGTAACACATTCATAGTAGGGGACTTTAACACCCCACTTTCACCAATGGACAGATCATCCTAAATGAAAATAAATAAGGAAACACAAGCTTTAAATGATACATTAAGCAAGATGGACTTAATTGATATTTATAGGACATTGCATCCAAAAACAACAGAATATACTTTCTTCTCAGGTGCTCATGGGACATTCTCCAGGATAGATCATATCTTGGGTCACAGATCAAGCCTTGGTAAATTTAAGAAAATCGAAATCGTATCAAGTATCTTTTCCGACCACAATGCTGTGAGACTAGATATCAATTACAGGAAAAAATCTGTAAAAAATACAAAAACATGGAGGCTAAACACTACACTACTAAACAACCAAGAGATCACTGAAGAAATCAAAGAGGAAATCAAAAAATACCTAGAAACAAATGACAGTGAAAGCACGATGACCCAAAATCTATGGGATACAGCAAAAGCACTTCTGAGAGGGAAGTTTATAACAATACAATCCTACCTTAAGAAACAGGAAACATCTCAAATAAACAACCTAACCTTGCACCTAAAGCAATTAGAGAAAGAAGAACAAAAATCCTCAAAGTTAGCAGAAGGAAAGAAATCATAAAGACCAGATCAGAAATAAATGAAAAAGAAATGAAGGAAACGATAGCAAAGATCAATAAAACTAAAAGCTGGTTCTTTGAGAAGAGAAACAAAATTGATAAACCATTAGCCAGACTCATCAATTTCAGAATTTCAAATGAAAAAGGAGAAGTAACAACTGACACTGCAGAAATACAAAAAATCATGAGAGATTGCTACAAGCAACTCTATGCCAATAACATGGACAACCTGGAAGAAATGGACAAATTCTTAGAAATGCGCATCCTTCCGAGACTGAACCAGGAAGAAATAGAAAATATGAACAGACCAGTCACAAGCACTGAAATTGAAACTGTGATTAAAAATCTTCCAACAAACAAAAGCCCAGGACCAGTTGGTTTCACAGGCGAATTTCATCAAACATTTAGAGAAGAGCTAACACCTATCCTTCTCAAACTCTTCCAAAATATAGCAGAGAGAGGAACACTCCCAAACTCATTCTACGAGGCCACCATCACCGTGATACCAAAACCAGACAAGGATGTCACAAAGAAAGAAAACTACAGGCCAATATCACTGATGAACATAGATGCAAAAATCCTCAACAAAATACTAGCATACAGAATCCAACAGCACATTAAAAGGATCATACCGCATGATGAAGTGGGGTGTATCCTAGGAATATAAGGATTCTTCAATATGCGCAAATCAATCAACGTGATACACCATATTAACAAATTGAAGGAGAAAAACCATATCATCATCTCAATTGATGCAGAGAAAGCTTTCAAGAAAATTCAACACCCATTTATTATAAAAACCCTGCAGAAAGTAGGCATAGAGGGAACTTTCCTCAACATAATAAAGGCCATATATGACAACCCACAGCCAACATCGTCCTCAATGGTGAAAAACTGAAACCGTTTCCACTACAATCAGGAACAAGACAAGGTTGCCCACTCTCACCACTCTTATTCAACATAGTTTTGGAAGTTTTAGCACAACAATCAGAGAATAAAGAGAAATAGAAGGAATCCAAATCAGAAAAGAAGAAGTAAAGCTGTCACTGTTGGCAGATGACATGATACTATACACAGAGCGTCCTAAAGATGCTACCAGAAAACTACTAGAGTTAATCAATGAATTTGGTAAAGTAGCAGGATACAATATTAATGCACAGAAATCTCTAGCATTCCTGTACACTAATGCTGAAAAATCTGAAAGTGAAATTAAGAAAACACTCCCATTTACCATTGCAACAAAAAGAATAAAATATCTATGAATAAACCTACCTAAGGAGACAAAAGACCTGTATGCAGAAAATTATAAGACACTGATGAAAGAAATTAAAGATGATGCAAATAGATGGAGAGATATACCATGTTCTTGGACTGGAAGAATCAACATTGTGAAAATGACTCTACTACCCAAAGCAATCTACAGATTCAATGCAATCCCTATCAAACTACCACTGGCATTTTTCACAGAACTAGAACAAAAAATTTCACGATTTGTATGGAAATTTCACAATTTGTATGGAAACGCAAAAGACCCCGAATAGACCCCGAATAGCCAAAGCAATCTTGAGAAAGAAAAACGGAGCTGGAGGAATGAGGCTCTCTGACTTCAGACTATACTACAAAGCTACAGTAATCAAGACAGTATGGTACTGGCACAAAAACAGAAATATAGATCAATGGAACAGGATAGCAAGTCCAGAGATAAACCCACGCATATATGGTTACCTTATCTTTGATAAAGGAGGCAAGAATATACAGTGGAGAAAAGACAGCCTGTTCAGTAAGTGGTGCTGAGAAAGCTGGACAGGTACATGTAAAAGTATGAAATTAGAATACTCCCTAACACCATACACAAAAATAAACTCAAAATGGATTAAAGACCTAAATGTAAGGCCAGACACTCTCAAACCCTTAGAGGAAATCATAGGCGGAACACTCTATGACATAAATCAAAGCAAGATCCTTTTTGACCCACCTCCTAGAGAAATAGAAATAAAACCGAAAATTAACAAATGAGACCTAATGAAGCTTAAAAGCTTTTGCACAGCAAAGGAAACCATAAACAAGACCAAAAGACAGTCCTCAGAATGGGAGAAAATATTTGGAAATGAAGCAACTGACAAAGGATTAATCTCCAAAATTTACAAGCAGCTCATGCAGCTCAATATGAAAAAAACAAACAACCCAATCCAAGAATGGGCAGAAGGCCTAAATAGACATTTCTCCAAAGAAGATATACAGGTTGCCAACAGACACATGAAAGAATGCTTAACATCATTAATCTTTACAGAAGTGCAAATCAAAACTACAATGAGATATCATCTCACACCAGTCAGAACGACCATCTTCAAAAAATCTACAAACAATAAATGCTCCAGAGGGTTTGGAGAAAAGGGAACCTTCTTGCAGTGTTGGTGGGAATGTAAGTTGCTACAGCCACTATGGAGAACATAGTGGCTTAAAAAACTAAAAATAGAACTGCCATATGACCCAGCAATCCCACTACTGGGTATATACCCTGAGAAAACCATAATTCAAAAAGCGTCATGTACCAAAATGTTCATTACAGCGCTGTTTACAATAGTCAGGACATGGAAGCAACTGAAATGTCCATCAACAGATGAATGGATAAAGAAGATGTGGCACGTATATACTATGGAATATTACTCAGCCATAAAAAGAATTGAAATTGAGTTATTTGTAGTGAGGTGGATGGACCTACAGACTGTCATATAGAGTGAAGTAAGTCAGAAAGAGAAAAACAAATACTGTAGCACACATGCTAGCACACGTATATGGAATCTAAAAAAACACACCAATGGTTCTGAAGAACCTAGGGGCAGGACAGGAATAAAGATGCAGACATAGAGAATGGACTTGAGGACACGGGGAGGGAGAAGGGTAAGCTGGGATGAAGTGAGAGTAGCATGGACATATATACACTACCAAATATAAAATAGATAGCTAGTGGGAAGCAGCCGAATAGCACAGGGAGATCAGCTGGGTGTTTTGTGATCACCTAGAGGGCTGGGATAGGGAGGGTGGGAGGGAGGGAGATGCAAGAGGGAGGAGATATGGGAACATATGTATACGTATAGCTGGTTCACTTTGTTATACAGCAGAAACTAACACACCATTGTCAAGCAATTATACTCCAATAAAGATGTTAAAAAAATAAATTAAAAAAAACATGCCTCATGGAGTTGTTTGTGAGTATTAAATGATGTACAATTGTGAGTATTAAATGATGTACAAGTGTAAAACACTTGGCATTAAACAAATTTTATCATCAATTATTAGTACTGTTAGATGACACAGTATTATACATTGCAAAGTGCCAGTCATGGCAATTTAAATATTGACTATTAATATTGTTTTGAAATTCCATAAATGCTAACTTGGAGATAGTAAATACAACAAGACAAAGAATTTACCTAATGAACAGGTTGGCGTTCTTTGCAGTCAGCATTTTTACTTACGTATTCATTATGCTAATAACTTGCTTAAAATTTATTTTCTCTTATATATGTTAAACACTTTCCCAATTATCCAAATTATGACAAATTGAATAATAGTGGACTGCTCTAATGGCAAGTCACTCCTACACTATTAACATAACTAAAGCATATTTGGCCAAAACAGCCCAGATTGAAAGTTTTCCAAAGGTGAAATGAGAAAGGATGTACCCCAGTATGGTTTTGGGTGATTTTCATAGTCATTAGACTGGTCAGCAGGTATGTGCCTAATCCTAAAGAAAATGGATATTTCTAGTGGGAAAACATCCCAACTCAGAGAATTCAATTCTTTTGTTATTAAGCTTTCCATAAAATAATTCGAAAGTTGCTAAAAGTTATGTAAGTTGCATACTTCATACATTTTTATATATTATATAATAAGTGTCTATTGTATACCCATCATTTTTATATTTGCTCAAAGGTTAATACTTGTCCTAATTCTATTCACTCGCAGAGTAATTTTAGAGGCCACCAGCCGGATAAAAATCACACACACAAAAATAGTAAACCTTCAGCTGTAATTAGCATCTTACAAAACTTTCAATTTGGAGTCTATTTGAATGTCACAAAAAGAAGTTATGTGGCATTTTGAAATAATGTACTAGACCAAGATTTAGGAGGTTTCTTTGATATTCAGCTTTGATTACTATTATATTGGTAGGGTTCGATGGCATCTCATGGGACCCAAGGGCAAGAATTACAGTTGATTTTTATGAGGATCTGCAAATGGAATTTCTTAATTAGTAGCTCAATTTCTACAGGTTTGATGGTCCCTGTTCTCTCTTTTCTAGCCTGATCAGCTATCTTTCAATATGATGGGTTTTAACTAGATGATTTTGAAGCAGTTGCCACTCCAAAAGGGTATCTTCCTAACTACCTGCAGATTCTTCTAGTTTCAAGAAAGATCTAAAACCTTACAATGGAGAGAATATCAGCTAGACGGTAGTCAGCAGTCCACCGTGATCTTGGTATGTAAGAAAAAATCATGTAATTACTTTGACCTTTAGTCTTGTCCTGCCACATTGAAGGGTTACTTATTTCTGAAATCTATCTCAAATATGCCTCTTCTCTCCATCCCTGTGACTGGAGCCTTAGATTTACCTTGCACATTGCAGTTACAGCCTAGTTTCTCTCTGAAGAGCTCACTGCTGGAACGATGTGGTCAACAGACTGGGAGAAGGAAGATTCAAAGGAGTTTGCATTTTTTATCTGAAGAGTAATCTTATTATGACAGCTTGAATATGGATCTGTAGTGTAGAAAGAAGACAGTAGGTAGTGAGACAGATTTACTTTTCTACGTGTAGAAGTCACAGATGTTATGTAAAACCTAAATTGAGCTGTCTAAGGCTTAACAAGGAGGTCTCCCTACAGGTATAGATTAGAAATCATCAGAGTGTAGGTGGTAGTAAGTCCATGGGAGTGAATGAAATACCCAGGGAGAATATTTACTAAAAGGTGAAATCCAAGCAAGTAACTTGATGGCTGTCTTGTACAATGTTCCTCCCCAAAACAGAGTTTGGGACTGTGGTTTCCATGCATTTAATTTATTTTGGCAAGTATTCTCAGGGGGCAGGAGCAAGGCACTGTTAGAGTAGGAGGAAAGGAGGAAAAGCTGATTATAGGTGGTTATCAATCTGTTCATTACTGTGGGCATCTGGGCCCGGGTTGCTCAGAAGAATGCACCTTAGAGGGGAAGTTTATCTTTCTATCATCTTTGTTATAATCTGCCTCTAAGGCTTGATTATTTCTCTCTTCACATATCATCTTTGAAGGTCTGTCTCTGGATATCTCAATTCTAGCCCAGGGGTGATTGTAACAATTTTGGGGACCATGGGCATCCTTGTGCAAGACTGTGGTAACTCATTTCCTGCTCAGCACCTCAGCCAAACTGCTGCAAAGCTCTAAGTGCTGATAGGATTGCTGCATTGTCCTCCAGAGATAGGCCAGCCATTGGGTACCTGAGTTGGGTTGCCAGATTTAACAAATTAAAATACAGGTGATATTTGAAACATACTTATACTAAAGAATTACTAGTTGTTTTTCTGAAATCAACTTAACTGGGCATCCTGTATTTATCTGGCAGTTTTACTCTTCAAGATTGGCACATAACCTTGTTTACCCCTATCTCATCACTGATGGGAAAATAGAGTGACTGTGTTTTTGGATTGCAGGAGCAGTGCAACCAAGCAATGAATATTCTATGCGCTATAGACTGAATATTTGTGTCCCTCAAAATTCATATGTTGAAACATAATCCCCAATGTGACGGTATTTGGAAGTGGGGTCTTTGGGAGGTGTAGGTAAGGAAGGTAGAGTCCTAATGAATGGGATTAGACCCAGAGAGCTCTCTCACTCCTGCCCTGTGAGGATACAACAACAAGACAGCTATCCATGAATCAGTAAGCTTGTCTCATCAGGCACAGAATCTGTCAGCTCCTTGATCTTGGACTTTTCAAAAGCCTCTAGAACCGTGAGAAATAAATTTCTGTCATTTGTAAGCCACCCAATCTGTGATATTTTGTTATAGAAGCCTGAACAGATTAAGACGTCTGTGCCTTGGGATGTGAGAAGCATGGCATGGTTTCTTATTCTCTCAGATGAATGTGATTCTCTCCAGGCAGTACAGGCCAGACGAATCTGACAGTGAGAAATAGTGAGCACTGTGTGCTCTGGTGTGCTTTCTCCCTTAGCTTGAGTTGTATTTTGCTTGGGTTGGTGATGTAAGTTACACTGGACATGTCCTCCCCTTTATCAGCCTCATATTCATAATGTAGTGAAATCATATCTCACCAAGGATTAGGTTCAAAAACAGTGCAACTTCACACCCAATAGGATGGCTACTATTTTAAAAACAGAAAATAACAAGTGTTGTGAGGACGTGGAGATACTGGAAACCTTGTGCATTGCTGATGGGAATGTGAAATGATACAGCTGCTGTGGAAAAAAGTATGGATGTTCCTCAAAAAATTAAACAGAACTACCATAAGATCTAACAATTCCATTTGTGGGTATATGCCCCAAAGAATTGAAAGCAGGGATTCAAACAGATATTTGTACACCATTGTTTATAGCAGCATTATTCACAATAGTCAGAAAGATGGAAACAACCCAAATGTTCATTGACAGATGGATAAAATGTGATATATGCATACAATGGAATATTATTCAGCCTTTAAAAAGGAGTGGAATTCTGTCGCATGCCACAACATGGATAATCCTTGAGGACATTATTCTAAGTGAAATAATTCAGATACAAAAGGACAAATACTGTATGAGGCCACTTATATAAGTAAAATAATGAAATTCATAGAGACAGAAAGTAGAATGATGATTGCCAGGGTCTGGGAGTTGGATCTCAGATGGCAAAAGAAGAATACGAAGTTAGTATTTAATGTGAACAGAATTTCACTTTAGAAAGATGAAAACATTCTGGAGATGGATGGTAGTGATGGTTGCACAACAATGTAAAAGTACTTACTGCCACTGAACTGTCCACCTAAAAATGAAGGTGGTAAATTTTATGTATACTTTACCACATGAAAATGATGGTTCAAAAAAAAATGATGGTTCATAAGGTGAGAATTGATCAGAGTCAAATTTTAGAAACTGTTTAAAGCCAGAATGTCTTGAACCACCTGATATTATTATTTTAAAAATTTATTTATTTTTGGCTGCGTTGGGTCTTCATTGCTGTGCGCGGCTTTCTCTAGTTGCAGCGAGCGGGGGCTACTTTTCGGTGCGGTGCATGGGCTTCTCATTGTGGTGGCTTCTCTTGTTGTGGAGCATGGGCTCTGGGCATGTGGGCTTCAGTAGTTGTGGCGCACGGGCTCAGTAGTTGTGGCTCGTGGGCTCTAGAGCGCAGGCTCAGTAGCTGTGGCGCACGGGCTTAGTCGTTCCGTGACATGTCGGATCTTCCCGGATCAGGGCTTGAACCCGTGTCCCCTGCATTGGCAGGCAGATTCTTAACCACTGCGCCACCAGAGAAGCCCCCTGATATTATTTTTTAAACCCTGTAGAAGAGGGGTCCCCAACCCCTGGGCCGTGGACTGGCACTGGTCCTCGGCCTGTTAGGAACCAAGCCGCACAGCAGGAGGTGAGCAGCGGGGAAGCAAGCTTCATCTGCCGCTCCCCATCGCTCGCATTGCCGCCTGAACCATCCCTCCTGCACCCACACCACAGTCCATGGAAAAATTGTCTTCCACGAAACCGGTCCCTGGTGTCAAAAAGGTTGGAGACCACTGCTGTAGAAGGTGTCTCACCGGAGACTTCCGGTGCAGCCGTTTTTCCTCTAGTGTCAGACCAGGCTGTTGAGCACAGGTGAAGTAACTGGCCATGTTGTACCAAAAGCATTATCTTCAAGCATCAGAATCCCAGGCAACATGGTGCGATGCTTACACTGTGAGGGACCTAGAGGGACTGAGACCCAGTGAGGGAATGAGAGAGCTTTGTCTTTCATCTCATACTCACTCCAGGCAACATTCTTTGAGTATAATTCTGGGCTGAATGGTTGGAGCATTGAGATGTTTTCTTATTCTCTATTTCCCTTTCTTGGATATGTATAGTTGAATTCATGCAAGTAAAATGAATATTTGGTGCAACTTCATTGGAATAACTATTATTTCTCAACATTTTACTCTGTGCCAGGCATTGTTCTAAGTGCTTTACTTGGAATACTTCATTTACTTTTCACAGTCAAACCATGAGAAAGGTCAATTTGCCGAGCTGCTGCAGCCTCTGTAAGGACATGCAGTATTAACTTCATTCCCAACCCCTAACTGTGAAAGATGTGACCACTGACGAGGTTATCTCTGCTGGTTAATTGAGCTAGGAGGATTAGAGGTAACGGTTGATGGGAGGGTCTGGCGTAGTAGGGCATGTTGATTGAGGGCTAGTGGCTGGTAGCCAGGTTGGGTCATTTATAAATAGGGGCTGGTGGGTGAGAGAGAGGAGACCAAGAAGCAGAGATGAGAGAGACCAACATGAGAGATGGAAGGAGATACATCTGTTACTGAGAATTTTCAAATTGCCATGAAACCTGACTGCACTTACAGCCTACAGCCTGTGTGTTCCAGGTGGTTTCCTTGCATATGTTCCATTTTTCTTTTATTTGTGGTAGCTTGAGAGGTTTTCTTTCTTTCCAGCCTTGATTAGAGCCCAAGCCCATATTATTGGAACTCCAGTTGCATTCATAAATGGTTCATACACATTATGAGGAGAAAGATTGCTTTGTCTGATGGGAATGGCCAAGAGCTGGGGATCAGGGGATGTATTCTAGTTCCAGTACTGCCATTAACTTGTGTGACCTTGGGCAAAGTATTTACCCTTTCTAAACCACAGTTTCCTGATCTATAAAATAAGGATAACATTGCTTGCCATGTCAATTTCATAGAAGGAGGATACATGAAAGTCATATATGTTCAAAGCATTTTAAAAGGTTACAAAGCAATATATAAATGCAAATAAAGATTATTACATTTGGCCAAAATAAAAATATGTTCATCTTGTAACTTTTTATACTAGTGAAACTTCGGAGAGTTCATCAGACACTTGAATTTGAGTTAAAGTTCTCAGAAATGTTCTGATGGGAATGGAACCAAGAGATCACATGTAGTTTTCTAAATTTTTGTGCCCTTGTGCCTTATCTCTCCAACTACATTTTAAGTTTATGGATATTTGTTTCTTCAGGACCAAGCACAATGTAGATGCTTGTGAATATGTGATGAGTGGGTATCTGACTAAAAGGAAAGATGGATGGATGTTCTAGGAGACTTTACCTTCTATGGAAATCCAGGATGAGTTTACAGTTCTCTCTAATTACTTCTCTTCTAAGAAGACAATAGGAAAAAATAGTTTGTGAGTAGGCATACACGAGTGCAACACATTTCATAGATGGTTTTACACAGGAGCAATGCACATGCAATCAGTCTCATTGATCTTTCCAACTGGGTGAGAGGCTATTTTAAAGTCAGGGTTCATATATTCACTAGTGTATTTAGAATGCCCTGTATAATATTGTTCACTAGAAAAATTTTCTCATCTTCTTGGACAGAATGTGTTCACCGTGTCGAGATTTCAGTATTTGGAAATTTATCAACTTAGTGTTCTATTAGTCAAAGAAACAGAAATCTAATTTTAAAATATCCTAAACCCCCCAAATGCCCCTTGATGAAGATGGGTAACCTGTGCAGGTGTGAACTTCCTGTCAGTGGAGATGTTTGAGCTGTGCCTGAATGACCATCTCTTAGGGGTAATTTCAGGCCAATAATTTTGGAGGGAGCAGAAAATGGTCTTGTTTCCTACCGATGGTCCTTTCCAACTTGGATTCTGGAATCAGATCGCGTATGCTGGAGACTTACTATTGATATGTGTCTCTATAATACCTATTGAGAATAATGCCCAAACTTCAAGGAGTTTATATTCTAAGACAGGAGTGAGCAAACTATGGCCACAGACCAAATGTGGCCTATCACCTGATTTTGCAAATACTGTTTTATTAGAATACAGCCATGCCCATTCCTTTATTTATTTTTCTGTGGTTGCTTTTGTACTACAACAGCATTGTCGATTAGTTACTACAGAGACCATTTGGCCTACAAAGCCTAAAATATTTACTATTTGGCCCTTTACAGAAAAAGTGTACCAGTCTCCATGAGCAGTAGACTGCAAAGTACAACACATGCTTCTCAGAGAGTGCGTCCTTACCTATTGAGATATATAAGGTATGTTAGAACTTCTATATATATATTATCTTATTTTTAACTTCTGACGTTAATTACTAAGTCTAGGTTCCTCATCCCTAGAGTGAGGATATTAGTAAAACCCACTTCATTGGGTTGTTGTGAGGGTTAAAAGTGATGATGCGTGTGAAACAGTGCACACAACTTGAATCTGAACTCCTAACCAATACACTGTGCACTAGAAGAAAATAGAGGGGAGTGAACTAGATGAGGGTTTGGAAAGTAAAGGAAGGCTTGTTGTAAGAGGTGTGACTGGAGTTGTGTTTTTGAAGAGAGAATGAGGACTGGAGAGGTCATGGGGATACTCAGTTACAGGGAGGTTGGCTAAGCTAACCTCTAATCTTCCTAGCAAGAGTCCTACCCCCTCTCCCACACACCTCCGCCATATTTTGAAAGTCCAGAGAGATTTTTTTGCCTGCAAGTTATTCACTTGATCCAGAGAAGTAAGTGCCTCTGTAATTTCAATCTGTGCCTTCTATCACTAAGATAAACTAGTAATGATTTGCCAATAAGATGCAATTACAGTGCCTGCTGAGGTCAATATTCAATCAGTGGTTCCATTCTGAGTGCTGCTTTGATCAGTTGGTCAAAAATTTCCTTTCTTTAGATGCTTTGTAAACCACGATTGATCAAGAGGTTTAGGGGTTTAAGACTGGGATGTGACTTCATTTTTAATCCAACTTTTGAGCAGCACTTCAAACTGGTCAGATGTGACAGGGTCTCCCTTGGGAGGCTCGAGCCCACCCAGAGACCGGACTTGACACTTCTTTGCGTTGCTCATAACCATCTCCTCCCGTCCCCCAAATAACAGTCAAACTCTGTAAAGTATCATAAATGAAGTAGATCATTCTGAAGGTTTTGTGGCGAGATCAGGAAGTCACATTGCTTACTCCATACCAAAAACTTAATGCATATTTTTCATTAAACATTTTTTTCAGTTCTTTCCTAGTGCCTGATTCCCATTTTTCTCCTCCCTCACATAGCCTCTTAGCCTTTTCTCTATCAACTACAACAACCTAGGTTTTCCCCTCACTTCGGAAATATCACTAAAATTAATGAAGCCCCTCTAGATAACCAAACAAGGCCACTGGTTGTTCCTCAAACACACCCCTTGGGAGTACCAGCCTAGATCACCACACCAGGAGATCTTTGGCTGATTTATAGCAATAAAGAGGGACTTGCCTGAGAATAAATCAAAATGAAATTGAGAAATTTCATCCCAGAGGCCCTGGGATGTTTCATGTAACCTGAAACATGTTTCATGTAACCCTGATTCTTCTTTTTTTCTGGGACTTCTCAGACGAACTAACAGGTATTCCATCTGTTAGTCAAACAGTCAATCATGGAACTCTGTTGAAGGCCATTTCAGAGGAGTGGGTTCTAAAACATATGCCTCAGGAAAAGCTGCTCCAGCCAGTGTCAGACTCTTTCTCCCTCCCACCCCCAACTCTAGAGACTCTTGCTTAGCTCTTGTAAGAGGCGGGATTTAAATATTGCTGTTGTTCTCCTTTGGGTGCCCAAGCTATTAATTAACTTTTCGCTGTAAAGAAATGGGAATTGCCAAGTGTCCTTTGTGCTTGTGATCTGGTGTTCTTTTGTCAGAAAGCGCTGAGGCCCATTGTTCTAGTCCCTCTTGTGTTGACATTGTATTTTTCATGACAAATCTTATTTATTGTCTTCCATCCAGATTCTGGATTCTGTGGGGGGCTTTCTGGAGGTTGCCTTTCAGAAGAGGAGCAGAGCAGAGTGGCTCTGCTGACGGTGCACTTGAACGAGGCTGCTAAAAGTGACCAGCTCTGCCTCTTCTTAGTCTTACGTGTTTCAGGTGGATTTTCCAGTGCCCATGCTAACTAAGGATAGAGGAGAGACTGTTCACTGCTTGTATATGAATTTTCTCGCCATGGGAAAAAAAAGAGCTGGGAGATGGATCACTGGGTGTTTACCTAGCACAGAGATGTAGTCAGCATTCATCTATCTTCCATTCAGTTTCCCTTCAGAGAGACATTACAGTTGAGCTCCATTCTTCTAACTGCAGGTATCCCCAGTGACAGCTTTGCAAGTGGCCTTAACAGCTTGTCAGGAAACTAATCAATGCAGCTTTTCACAAAGGAAACTACTCGATCAATATCACCAAGCAAACCCAGACCTCACAACAGATCACATAAGCGTTTTCATGATCAATAGAAGTTACACACAAAATAAATTATTGGCGATATTTCAACGAACATAACGTTAAGTGCTTCTTGCAGATAGCTCTTTCTCTGGGAGCCACAGTAATATGCCAAAAGTGAGAGAAGAGACAGTGTATATGTTGTTAGCCCCTTAAAAATATGTTCTCAACACGGGACATTAGCTTAGGAGATGTGACTCTGGTTTTGAAGGAAAAATTGGTTTAAATATTTGACATCCTAATTTTTTCCACCAAGTGTATTGTAAATTTTTGAAGGGATGGGTTTATTTTGGTATCTCAGTACCATGAGCATGATCATATGACAGGCATGTCAGTACATTTTTGCTGAGTCAATCATCATTCTCTCTACCTATCCAGGACCCAGTGCTAATACCAGGAAGTCATCCCTGTCATTTCTACATTTCTACCTTCTGACTTTTTCCCTAGACTCCTTGGGGAAGTTTCAACTTTAAATGTTGTGAGATCTTCTGACAAATAGTCTAGAAATGTGGGCAGGAGATGCTGAAATACCTGGAAAAAACCTAAGGCACAGCCATACTACAGTAATACATCAAGACATTATCCAACTTTTCTCTTCCTGGTGTTTTAAGTCTGTATCACTTACCGCCTTGTAACAAACGGCTCCACAGCTTAGTGGCTTAAAGTAACTACTGTTTTATTTACTTACGATTTTGTGGGTAAGCAATTTGGGTTGGGCTCAGCATTGGGCTTTTCTGCTGGTCTTGCCTGAGGTTACTCATGTGTCTTCAGGGATTTGGGGGCTCAACTGGGGCTGAATCGTCCAGGACAGCCTCTCACCATGTCAGGCAGTTGGTGCTGGCCGTCAGCTGAGCTGCTCTCTTTAGGAAAGGTTGCCTTGACTTCTTTGCATCATGGTACTGCATTCCAAGAGGATGAAAGTGAAAGCTGCAAGGACTTTTGAGGCCTAGGCTTGAGAGTCACACAATATCACTTCCTTTATATTCTGTTGGTCAAGACTCAGGATGAGACTCAGGGTCAACCCAGATTCAAAAGGAGGGGAAATAGACTCCACATCTTTATGGAAGGAGCAGCAAAGTCATACTGCAAAGGGTCAGAGTAAAAGGATGGAAAGGATTACTGAAGCCATTTTCACAAAAAGTATCTACCGCAGTTTCCCTCTATCTGCCCCTGCCCCCCAACTGCCCAGATGCACATCACCTCATTCAAGAGGCTTTCTCTGCTCAAAGGGCTGCAGCAGAGAAGGGATGAAAGCGTGGAAAGCAAGGGGAAAAAATGAGTCTTTCTCAGATTTTCATGTTCTAAAGGACTAGGCACAGGGTAAAGGGGAGGCAAGGCATAGACAAGATGTTGGGAAGAAACATCTTGAGTCAGTTTCTTCAGAGACTAGATAGAATTTCACTGGGCTGGGCTTGGGGGTCAGGGTCAGGGAGGATGTGGAGAGGAGGATTCCGATAACTATGGGAGGGACCTGAAACAGGCTTGCATAGATGGTTATTCCCCAATGTCATGGGAGAAACAAAATAAATCCCACAGTGTCAAGCATGTCTCAGAAGTAACTGGAGAGCCACCCAACCTGAAGGAGCCATGGATCAAAAGGAAAATGGAGACCTATGTGAAACAGTGGCCAAAGATGAGAAGGGAGGTGGTGTCCCAGAAGGTTATCAGCTCCGACAGAAAACTCAGAGGATCTTGCTCTCAGTACTGTGAAACTACTTACTTACACCCAATCCCAGAACCTTCCCTGGGGGAAGAGGAAGAGCCAAGTTGTTTGAGATTACATTCCTACTACCTTAGTGGGACAGGGACTTGATATTTACATGTCTTGGTTAATTCATGATCAGATCTCTTGAAGCTGTGCAATTGAAGGGTCTTATCAACAGGAGGCCAGTGGAATTCTGGGTAAACAGCACCAGGGAGAGCTCCTTTTTGGGGGTACCTCTTGGTCTACAAGAACTGAGGATGTATGGTATGTTTATTCTATTCCATTTAATTGAAAATGGATGAGATTTTCCCAGAACCCAAACACAAATTTGCCCTATACATGATGATGAGGCATATAGTGTTTATCTTATGACATCTGATCCATCATTCCGGGTTCAAAATGTTCTCTCCACACCCATGTTCTTACATTGAATAAATATTTTTGAGCACTTACTATGTGCCAGGTGCTTTGGAAGCCACAAGGAAGAGCAAAAAGACACTTGGTCCTTGCCTTTTCGGAGTTTAGAAGGTTCAAGAAGGGCTCATCAGTGTAACCTTTACAGGTTCCATTACAGGAAAAGACCACATAGTCCTAAATGCATATGAACAACTCCTGGGAGAGATGCACCACAGAGGCATCTGAAGGGAGTTACTAGAACCAACTTGACATTAACCTTCCCTGGAATAAACCAGATCAAACTGGTTCACCTATCTGTAACCCAAAATATTTCCTATCTGTAGCCAAAAAAGAAAACAATTAATTACCACCACTTACCATGGGTCAAACACTGTGCTATAGGATTTACTTATATTATATCCCTTAATCTCCTCAACACATCTGACTGTCCAGTGTCTCCCAATTCTGTGCCCCATCTTCATGGGTCCACTTGGAAATTACCCAATGTAGCGAACATTATCTCCCTTTCATCTTAAACAAACAACATTTTGACAGTTCTGTTAGCTTTCATTCAAAACCTTATTATCTTCTAGGAGTGATGAGAGCTGATCTGGTAAACTAAGGCAGTGTGACAATGGGTAATTATGATCCGATGATGAAAACAATTAGGCTTCCATACTTTGTAGGAATTAAGCCATGCATACCATTAAAAATAACCCAAGAACAGAAGCAGGAATACCAACAGAGCTTTGGGAACTCAGTATTGATTCATCAGTATATTTTTGATGATCCGTGTTTAACCCCACTCCAAGCATAATGAAAACTTTATAAGTTTCCTTCCTTTTTTAACTTTCAGAGAACCTGGCAGCCAGCTGAAGAGAAAGAATGCACTGATGTTGTGAATGAGCACACAGCCCTCTCTCATTGATCATTTCTCCTCTGAGTGTCCTTTGAGAGAAATACATATATAATTCTAGGGGCAAAAATCTTTTCTCTGATAATGAACAATCTGTAGTTATATCCTGGAAAAGCCCAGTCAGACTCAAAGATTGGTTAGATGTCAGATAAGAGCTTGGAGGGCAACTTGGAATTTCTCGGGGATATAAAATAACCCTTAGATTTCAACCAAAACAAAACAGACAGTAAAAAAAAAAAGTTTTTTTAAGCCCATTAATCTGTTTGCTTGTCATCAGAAAAGCACCCTTTGAAAGTTTACAATATTTTGATTTTTCAAATAGTGAATCAAGGCTAGAAGTCCTCAAAAGTTCTGGCTTAAAGATTTTCCTGCCATTAACCTGGGGGTAGGCACCTTCAGGGAATGCTCTTCGCTACTGAAGTTCTTTTGGCTTTTATTTCTGTTGGCATTGAATAGCTAAAAGCAGTCAAGGGCTATCTCTGGGGCTGACAATGAGAAAGCAATGCTCTCATGAGGTTTTAGTTTCTCCTGAAATATTCTTAAATACTTTAAAAGGTCTCAACAACTGACTACTTGTAGGACATTAAGTACCTTGAAAAATTGATAAGCAAAAAATTGATATGATGAGCTCCTACCTGCATATCATATGGAGTGATCTGTTCCAAAATCAGTCAAGCCTGGGTCTGTTGATTGGGTGAGTGGCCAGAATCAATGCTATTGCTGAGTCCCAGCTGGCACAAGGCTCTGGAGTGACACATGCGGGGGTTCTAATCCCAACTGCACCTCTTTCCAGATGCTTGTCCTGGGACAGATCACATACCCTGTCTGATCTAGAGTTCTTGTCTGAAAAAGTGAGAACGATAATGGTTCTTACCTAACAGGTTTGTTGTGGGGATAAAAATGACTTCTGTGGCACTTAACACTGTGTTGTACACACAGAAAGTGCCTAATAAATGATATATGTTACAATGAAACCCTGTGAGCTGCTGGGTTCCATTAAGCTGAGGCTGTGTCTATACAACCAGGGATTTTTATCCCTGTGGAGGAGGGGTTATGTAGATAGAAGCTCAGCAGGGGAGGTGAATGAACTTGGATGGGAAAAAATAACATCTCTGCTAACTTCTACCTGAAATCTTCAATCATGAATGTATATAAGAAACCACAATAATATTAATGGCACCTGTAATTTTTTCACCAACAGAAATCCCTGGTATTTTCATATTATATTACAGTTGTCACAGGGATCTTGAAATAGTGTTTATGCACAACAGTGTTTCAAAATTATAGTAGTTATTAGATCTGCCAGTAGATCTTGTTTGTTAATGTCATTGGCCCACATGTTATGAGTGGGCAGACTCACTCTGGTAAAAGGTGGAAAGGAAATGCAGTCTTCCTCTTGCACATCCTGTCTGCACAGAGCAAGAACATCTGGGAAGAGCCGGCTTCTGAGTCAGGACTGGCCTCCCTATCTCTCTCTTTTTTTTTTTTTGCGGTACGTGGGCCTCTCACTGCTGTGGGCTCTCCCGTTGCGGAGCAAGGCTCCGGACGCGCAGGCTCAGCGGCCACGGCTCACGGGCCCAGCCGCTCCGCGGCATGTGGATCTTCCCGGACCGGGGCATGAACCCGCGTCCCCTGCATCGGCAGGCGGACTCTCAACCACTGCGCCACCAGGGAAGCCCCCCTATCTCTCTTTTTGTTTCCTTCCTCTGACTACAGGCCACCTCAGTTTCAAGGAGAAAATGTGAAGCAAGAGCTCTCATTTAGTTTTCTGTCTTGAGCAACAATTGCCCAATCTTGCTTTGAACTCTACATGGAAGAGTTGAAGCAGAGCCTGTAATCCCAACTAGCTACGGTTCCTTGTATTTAGAGTGCTTTGGTTGGAACTCCATAGGGAAAGAGGAGTGGAGTGTCTTATCTAGGTCTCGAACTTCTACAGCTCCCCATCAATATCCCTGTTAGATAATCCCTCTAGTAAGATATTAACATTTAATGAGCACTTACTATGTCCCAAGGACTGCACTAAGTTCTTCACATATATGATCTCATCTAATTCTCATAATCATCTGAGATATGGCTATCAATACGCTGATTATACAGATGACAGAATTAGGGTTTATACAGCTTCAATAGCTTGCTCAAGATTACCCAGCAAGTACACAGGGAAGTGGGATTCAACACAGGCTCCTCTGTCTCTGAGTTGTGTGTTGTTTCTACTACTTCCCTCAAAGCCAAGTAGAAAAAGCAGATTTTACTTTCCTGTTTGGTTTCTTAATAAGCTGTCTGATACTTTTGTCATAAAATACCATGGGGAAGAAAACTCCTCCAGCTCTACAAAAATGACATGGAAACTTTTTTTTCTAGATGTTTTTCCTTGGGCGAGGGCAAGGCAGTTCTTTTTTTGAAGCACATTCTTGCTTTGCTTCAATGATGAAATACTTAGAATTGTTTTAAAAATGCCTGCTCTCTCAGATGGGGTTAAACTTTTTTCTTGCTGGTGAATGAATGTCGGAATAAGTCCTTTGCTGAAAACCATTCCTGGGCACTATAAACTTTTTACTGAAACCCTGCTTTGGGCTCCTCTTTTATTAGGACCCATTTTAGTAAGTGACCCCATCCTTCATCCAGTTGGATAAGCCAGCAATCTGGGGGCCTCCCCGTCTCTCAACACCCATAGTCAGTCATTACCAACTTCTCATCAATTTTAACCTTCTAAAGAGATCTCAGCTATATACACTGCTTCCCACCTCTGTCACCACCACCACCCTAGCAAAACTATGATGATCTCTTGCCTGGACTATGAAACAGACTCACAACTGGTCTACCATTTCTACTCCTCTATGATGTGGCTTCTTTCCCATCTTTTCTCCATATAAAGTCAGTTTTGTTTGTTTGTTTCAGATCCTTCAGTGATTTCCCTTTGCTCTTAGGATGACATCAAATCTCCTTAACATGAGTTACAAAACTCTTAACTATTTGACCCCTAAATATCTCTCCATCTTGCTTCACACAATACTTTCCCTTACTCTCTCATTGTCAGTTACACTGACCTTCTTTATCAGTCAGGATATGGTAGATTAAGCTGCTGCAACAAACAACCCCTAAATCTCAGCGTCTTAAAAGTGCAAAGGCTAATTTATTGTTCATACTATGCGTTCAACATGTATCAGCAATGGTGGGGTTGTGGGCGCATGGGTGGTGGTGCACTGATTGGGAAAAGAAGGCATGGCAAATTACATACTGGCCCTTGAGGCTTCCACCCAGGAATGACACACACTTGTATGCTCACACTCCATTGGCAAGAGAAAGTCATGTGTCCACGCCTACCTTCAGAGAGGCAGGGAAGCCCAATCCCAGCATGTTCCCAGGATGACAACCCAAATCAGCACCAGGGCATCCTACTTGCGTCCTTCCTCCACAGGCCTTTGAACATTCTCATTCCTCTGCCTAGAACACCTTTTCGTCCATTTTTTGGAGTAATTCCTGTTTATCCTTCAGTTCTAAGTTCAAACTTTGGAAAACCTTCCCTGACTGGGTCAAAGACTGTGCTCCACCCACCCACCCCATTGAGTCTAGATGTCTGTTACCCATTTCCCAGAGGCATGGTATGCCCCGTGGTCAGGGAAATATGCCAACCACCACCTCCATAATTCTGTCTACTGGAATCCAGGTCCTTAGAATGCAAACCCAATTTCCTCAGCTCCCTGAGAAGAAGGAAGGTGTACAGGTGTTCCTCGTCCCTCTGTATCCACTGGGGATTTGTTCCAGGATCCCCACAGATATTAAATCCACAGTTGCTCAAATCCCTTATGTGCAATGACATAGTATTTGCCTATAGCCTGTGTGCATCCTCTTGTATACTTTAAATCATCTCTAGATTACTTACAATACCTAATATAATGTAAGTGCTTTGTAATTAGTTGTAAATACAATGTAGATGCTACATAAATAGTTGATGGGTATGGGCAAATTCAAGTTTTGCTTTTTGGAACTTTCTGGAATTTTTTGGGAATTTTTCTGGATTTATTTTTATCTGCAGTTGGTTGAATCCTAGGATGTGGAACCTGCAGATATGGAGGACCAGCGGTATAATAGGTTTTGGCCAAGCAGAAATGCTCTGGACAAAGGGCTGGATCAGGTGGATGTGGTGTGTGGAAGGAGAATGCCTTTGAACATGAGATTTACTCATTTTCTCCCCAAGGAGGAAAGGGCACTGATAGGTAGTTCATTAGAGGCCCTTTGAGCCCTGAGAATTACACAGATGAGGGAGAATTGTGCCTTGTGGTAACTGAGCATCCTTTGCCCAAATGGGAAGTGACTGAACCAGAGCTTGGTAAGATGAGTGAAAAGTGGAAGTGGGTCCCGAGGCCTCTTGGAGATCCAGATAGAACAGGGAAGTCGTAGGGAGGCTAGGCTCCCTCTCTTAAGCCTCATCCTCTTGATGTTATCCTTCCAAAGTGCCCTTTGTTCCTTCAATTTTCTATCTCTGTAAGAATACAGGCTTCTCTGACCCCCCACCCAGCCTGGAAATCCAATGCAGATGGGTCATTTCTGCAGGAATAAGGACAAGAGGGAGTGAGAGAAGGGGTGTGTGGTTTGGGGCTGGAGAGTAGTCTCCAACTCATACTGCACCCCCCAGCCCCCCCGCCCCCCCAGGGAGTCTGATTCTGTGTCTCATTCTCGGCACCAGAATGGACCCATAGGTTAGAGAGGGTGAGGCAGCATCTATATCCTGGTTGCTGGATCATTAATAGATGTGGTGCCTCTTCTGAAGCAAAATATTGCAGGCTTTGTTGCGGTTAACCTCGTACCTGATCTGGAATCCAGGGCCGTTGTCTCTGGACATACGCTCTAGGACATGTATTCTGTTTCCATCTTTATTGCTCTCTGCTTAATATTTATCAGCTTAGCATCCGTCCTCCCATCCTCCCCTTCCATATTCATTCCTTTAATCAATTAACACTTGTTTTATGCATGTGTGTCAGATACTGTGCTCTGTGTTTTAGGGGATACAGAGAGAAGTGACTCAACCAGATGGATTCAGGGTCTGTCTGCATAGTGATTGTGAACGGTCTGTGTAAGAGCTTTCATCCCTCATGGAGAAGGCATTAAATTATTCTTATTCTGCCACCCATAGTACCAAGCTTGATGACTGAGTCTGATCTGCCCTATAATCAGCCTAACCTGGAAGGAAGGGCACAGTGACTGTAGGAAAATCACCCACTTCCCTCTCCTACCCCCATTCCAGCAGAGGAATGCCCCTTTCCCAGAATGCCTCTGGGCCTCATTTCTGCTTTGCTGTGCCCAAGTTTTAGCTGAAGACATTCCCCTCTGGAAAGAGCTGGGCCTTTTGTTTCAGGAAATTATAGCAGAATAGGAGAATAGAGAGATATCAGCTCCCTATGAGGGCAGGGATTAAGTGATCAGTTTCTATGACTCAAGCAACAACTTCAGCTAGGACATGGTTAAATGGAACCGCATACACATGTTCTTTCTTCGTTGTGATTGGACAATGCCAATTTGAAGTATAATCTTTCAGTTAGGTCATCCAGAATCTGGTACAGAACTGGGAGAACAACATGCCATTTTAAAAATAATTAATTAATTAATTTACTTTTTGGGTGCATTGGGTCTTCGTTTCTGTGCAAGGGCTTTCTCTAGTTGCGGCGAGAGGGGACCACTCTTCATCGCGGTGCGCGGGCCTCTCACTGTCGTGGTCTCTCTTGTTGCAGAGCACAGGCTCCAGACGCGCAGGCTCAGTAGTCTGTGGGTCACGGGCCTAGTTGCTCCACGGTATGTGGAATCTTCCCAGACCAGGGCTCGGACCTATGTCCCCTGCATTGGCGGCAGATTCTCAACCACTGCGCCACCGTGGAAGCCCAAGAACAACATGCTTTGAGACTGCAAAATGATTTCATAGCCATACTATGAAGAGTTTCTCTATAGGCCTGTGAGATAGGCAGGGCTAGAGGCCATCATCTTACTTTACACATGAGGAACCAACACTTGAGGAAGAATAATATCTGAACACTTCCTGTGTGTCTGGTCCTATGCTAAACACTTCCCATGCACCAACCTCACTGGACACCTAAAACAGCCTCAAACTGCTAGTTTAAAGGTAAGTAAAATAAGGGCCAGAGAGGATAAGCCATTTTCCCCAAGTCACAGGTAAGAGAATGGTACAGCCAAGTTTCAAACCCAAGACTTCTAGACCTCAGGTTTATACTCTTAAAGACCCTGAGCTATATATTATCTTAAGGGCACACAGCCACCAGTGGTGGGCCTGGGAGGGGAGCCCAGGTGCTTGACACCCAGTCTAGTATTTTTCCAATGCTTCAGTTTTCCAGTATGGTCTCCACCCACTTGAATTCCAACTTAGCAGATTGGAATCTAGAGAAGATGTGCTGGCTACTGCTCCAATGGGGCTGTGTGGTGGGCATGGACTCCCAGTTACCCCTTGTCACCCTAGAAGGGAACTGTTGCTGGCAAAAGCCTTAAATCCATGGGGTAAGAGCTTTTTAATTCATTTGAATGCTTTGAATGCCCTGAGCTCATCTAGATTGGAATACCTGGAATAAGGAGATTCATTTGGCAAAGGTAAAAAACTTAAAAGCGTAGGTTCATCTGTAACCAGAGAGAGTTAGCTAGTAGAGACTGGTGGGTTCCTTTCCTGCATACTGGACAGGAAGAGCCACAAATACTGAGGACTTGCAAAGTAGATAGGTAGGTATTCTTATCTCTACCTAAAAGTTAAAGAAACAGATTCAGAGAGGGCAGCTAGTATGCCCCAGGTCACACAGCTGATAAGGCCAGCTGAGCTTTGAACTCCGATCTGTGTGGCTCCCAGGATCCAGTCCCCATTAGGCACCCTCAGCCGGACTGCTTACCAGAGTCAGAACAGGAGCCTCAAAATGGGGGTCACAATTGTGAGCAAGCAGGAAGAGAGGAAAGGCAGGGCAGATATGGGATGGAATTCAGGCCAACTCTAGCTAGTTAATGCCTACCAGGGTCTCTGATTGTTTTTCACCTTAACCCAGAAATACAAAGTAATACCTGGGAGAGAGGCACAGTCTTCTCTCTGGCAGGACAGGCCAACATATAGAGTTCCTTCTTTGTCAATGAGACATTTCACATTCCACTTCTTTCTTGAAATTTACAGGTTGAAAATTTACATTTTCTTGAAATTTGCCCTACCTACGGATTTAAACAGATAATAAGCATTTACATATTTATAAAATTTTTTACTGGTGCCATGTGGAATCTCCAATTCTGTCTGCTGATTGCCAGAGTGCCTCCTCTCTACTAGAGGATCAATAATAATAATGATGAAAGGCCTAAAAACGCATAAGCATTTTCTGTTCCCAGCTTCTATTTTACGAATAAAACATTGATGCTCTTTTTAAGTTGGCCATCACTCATCTGGTAGGTTTTGCAGACAATAACAGTTCATTACTAATATCTAGTGGGGAAGATGTATGATGCTGTAAATATTTAAAATCAAATTTGAAAAAGAAGACAGAGATGAATGCATGGGATGGGGTGGGGGTATGAGCATGGTGCTCAGGGCTATGTTTTCACAGGAACTTCCACTCTGGCCCTGCCATTGTTTTCCCTTCCAAGACCTATGAAAGGGGACTTAGCCATGGGCGGAACCCAGCTGGGTCCAAAATGGCAGGCATGAAATTTAATGGGTGATTTATCCTGTGGTCCTTCTAAAAGTCTCCCCCTAGACAAGGATTTAGCTACAAGTTACATTTGGGGAGGATGATTCCAGGAAGAATCATGGTGAGAGAGTGAGGACACATGACAGGGAAGGGGAAAAGGCCAATCAAAATCATGTTAAAGGGGGAGTTTTCTGTGGATCAATAGGCTCAATCCCACTGGGGACCCTCTGAGAAACCTCTTTGAGGGGACCCTCGGGGGTCCACCAGCTCTTTCTCCTCATTGATTAGAGTGGTGTTCCCAAGAAGGCCCTTTGGGATCTGTAGGTGGCAGGTGTGTTTGGAAACTGTCTGTGTGTCAGCTCCTGGGTAGGTCCCTGGGAATGGGCAGGCCCCTGACAGCTCAGCTGCATTGGCTGGGAGTGGAGCCCAGTGTTTGCTGAGGTAGAAGGGACAGCTAATAAAGAGAGTCCAGCTAGGGAAACTGAGGCCCAGAAGGAACAACCAGAGTGAACACAAGCCACAGTGGCACCCTGTGATGGAACTCAGCCAGAGGAGAAATGATCATTGGAGAAGCTGCCCATGGCTGTTGGGAGGCAGCCCAGAAAAGCCCTTGACAATACCACTTTTTCTATCCCATTGCTCTCAGGCACATTTAGAGGGATCTGACCCTTGCTGGGACTGACTGGCCAATGCCCTCCCTTTGAGCCTTCCCTCTCAGATCTGTCCCTTCCATTCTGCCTTTTAAATACTCCCCTGAATATGTTTTATTTCTTCGAATCCCTGTTTTCTACCCAAAGAACTAACCTGTACTCCAATGTTAATAACTGAGATTGAATTTTAAAAATATCTGTTTTTCAATGAGGGATTCCTTGAGTTAAAATGTTTTAGCCAGGGGCTTCCCTGGTGGCGCAGTGGTTGAGAGTCTGCCTGCTGATGCAGGGAACGGGTTCGTGCCCCAGTCCGGAAAGATCCCACATGCCGCGGAGCGGCTAGGCCTGTGAGCCATGGCCGCTGAGCCTGCGCGTCCGGAGCCTGTGCTCCTCAACGGGAGAGACCACAACAGTGAGAGGCCCGCGTACCGCAAAACAAAACAAAAAAAACATTTTAGCCAAAGTATTTCTAAGCTCTCCTCCAGCTCTGATTCATATGCATTGATAAAATTGTGACATGTCAGATCAGGGAGGACCTCAGGCCCATCTAATTCAATGTCCTCAGTTCACAGAGTTCCAAACCAGGGCTCAGAGATGAGAAGAGACTTCCTTAAGGTCATGACTCTATGACATTGTGACAGGCTGGTAAAAGCAGTATGTCATATATCCTTCAAAGATCTCAGAGCTGGGATAGAACCTGGGAGAAATCAGCTGTGATCTGGGGAACACAGGAGGTGGGGGAAAGCTGACAGAACAGGGTCTGAGTGCACATTTTCAGCACATCGGCTTTTTCAGGAATGTGCTTAGGATCCAGTGTAAAACTTTTACCAGACCCTCTGGAAAGGGTAGAAGAAAGTTATTTAACTTTTATAATATTGAATATATAACATAATATATTATATATATATATAATATATATAATAACTGGGAAGGTTATTTAACTTCTGCACATGTACTTGTGTTAATTCAGCCTAAAGTTGTAGTTTTGTGTTTGTTTTTAGCAATATCATAGTAACACATTTTACCTTAAACTCAATGGGAAACTTTCGGCTTTTTCTATTTGTTTTGCTATCAATTACTAACTACCCCCTCCTCCATTCTGTACTTGGGTAATCTGTATCTGGGCTCTGAGAACAAGAGTTTCATTTTTGGCAAGCCTAACCACCTGTGTTATTTGCTGGTTGGATTATTGTATAATAACGTATTTACTATGTGTAATGATGATTGAGGAATAGGCTTTGTTATGACATTACATAATCTGTGAAATAAACAGGCTTAGTAGAAGAGTTACTTTAGCCGAAGAGAGTTCTCCTGAACACACTATTTTTATTGTAATAGAGGATTCTGCATATACAGGTGATGGGGGTGGAGTGAATGAGAACCAGTATTTCTACTGTCTTGATGGGAATCAGGTAGCCATGTGCTTGGTTAAAAGGTCTCAGTGGAGGGCTTCATACCAGGTAAGTGACTGTTGAGCAGAGGTCCAAAAATATGACATGGGGAATTCTAGACCTAGAGATACTCCATGGAGAGAGGGTTCAGGTAGAGAACCTGAAATGCTGCATGTTAACTTCGTCTCTTGGAGGGTATAAGCATATTAAAGGTATTGAGAAATCTTGCAATGGAGAAACACAAATAACTTCAGTTAATCATGGTTTCCCAAGCCTTATTTGACCACCGAAACCTTTTCTTTTACAGAAAACTCCAACTACATTTAGTAAAGCCTGCTTTATACAGACCATGTCTCTCTCTGCTTCAGTTTTCTCATGCGAAGTTTACCAGCTTCTGAGTTTGCTCTTTACAAGAGGCTCTACTTGGAGGTCATATTTAAACTTGCAAATATTTACTAACCTTGCAAATATTTAATATTACTAACCTGGCCCATTTCAAGTCATGGGTTGTAAGAATTGAGACCAATCCAGTGAAATGACAAATAAAGGATATCTTTTCTTGAGATTCCAACACCTGACTGTTTCCTATGTAGAAACAAAGCATTTGCCCAAGGATTTATTATTGGATTAATAAGAAAGGGAAAGTGGACCTTGTTTTTCTTCTTCCAAGTGGAGATTTTTCTGTTATTATTGACTCTGGATTAAAGCCCCAAGTATTTGCTGAGCTCAGTCTATACACTCAGGATTATCCTATGGATATGGAAGGAAAATGATGAACCATCATTATTTCCAAGGCACTTAACAGTCCAACAAAACAATACCGATGAAGGAAAGGGTAAATGCCCCAAACGATGTTGCTCAGAATACGGCACTTGCAGGAATTAAGCAAAAGAAGAAATCAGTGGGTTGGAGTAGATGTAGGGAAGATTTCATGGAGTTAGTGGGACTTAAATATGGCTGGGAAGACTGGGAAGAATTTTTAAAAGATAAGAAGATAAATGGAATTCCAGGCAATAAAACACTCAACTCTTGACAAGAGACTCTGGGAAAATTCCTTTTCCTAGGGCCTGGGCTACTCCGGGAAAATGTCACTGTGTAATGAGAGTGTCTTTGTTCATTGAAAGTAGTTGAGACCTGTAAGCTTTAAATATAAAGCTGGTTGATGCAACAGGATTATATGTCAGGAATTTGAATTAAGATAGCAACATGTAAATTCAATATTTACTGTTTGAAAAGTAAGAAGGTAATTGGCTTTTATTCTTCTGTATTTTTTATAAGGACTGGTGAGTTACTTGAATAGGGACAACTCAGTCCCGGAATGTGTAACTATTTTTAACAGTAGTTGGGACAACACTCAGCTTACTTAATAATCTGATAGCCTGCTCTCTGGGGCAGTAGGACAACAGGGCAGGGGGTCATTCCTAATTGCCAAGATTTTATGGTAGATGTGCTTTTCCTCGCCCTGCCTAAGCAGAAAAGCAGGCCCCAGTCTCCTTGGGACCCTGTGGGCTCTTGGGCCGTCTCTGTTCCAATTTCTTTATAATCAACACGAGCAGCTTCTTGTTTAAAGTGCTGGAGAACTATAACATGAACTTTCCTCTCAACAGAGACATGCCCCTCATTCCACACTAGAGATTGGGAAGCTAGCAGATGGTTATTGGGCGGGTGGGGGCGGGGTGTGATAATTCTTTTCTTTATTTTTTAAATTTTTATACAATTTTTAAAGGTTACACTCCATTTTTAGTTATTACAATATATTGGCTATATCCCAGTGTTGTACAATGCATCCTTATAGCCTGTCTTACACCCAATAATTTGTACTACCCACTCCCCCATCTCTATATTGCCCTCCACCACTGGTAGTTTGTTCTCTATATTTATGAGTCTGCTTCTTTTTTTTATGTTCACTAGATTGTTGTATTTTTTAGACTCCACGTATAAGTGATATCATGCAGTATTTGTCTTTCTCTGTCTGACTTATTTCACTTAGCATAATGTCTTCCAAATGGCAAAATTTCATTGTTTTTTATGGCTGAGTAGTATCACATTGTATATGTATGTGTGCGTCTGTGTGTGTGTGTGTGTGTGTGTGTGTGTGTGTGTGTGTGTATACACACACACACACACAGACGCACACATATACATATATCACATCTTCTTTATCCATACATCTGTTGATGGACACTTAGGTTGCTTCTGTATCTTGGTGCTTGGCAGTTGTAAATAATGCTGCTATGAACATTGGGGTGCATGTATCTTTTCAAATTAGTGTTTTTGTTTTTTTCAGATATATACCCAGGAGTGGAATTGTTGGGTCATATGGTAGTTCTATTTTTAGTTTTCTGAGAAACTTCCATACTCTTTTCCACAGTAGCTGCACCAATTTACATTCCCACCAACAGTGTAGGAGGGTTCCCTTTTCTCCACATACTTGCCAACATTTGTTATTTGTGGTCTTTTCAATGATAGCCATTCTGACAGGTGTAAGGTGATATCTCATTGTGGTTTTGATTTGCATTTCCCTGGTGATTAGTGATGTTGAGCATCTTTTCATGTGCCTGTTTGCCATCTGCATTTCCTTTTGGGAAAAATGTCTACTCAGTTCTTCTGCTCAGCTTTTTTTTTTTTTTGCGGTACGTGAGCCTCTTACTTTTGTGGCCTCTCCCGTTGCGGAGCACAGGCTCCGGACGCGCAGGCTCAGCGGCCATGGCTCACGGGCCCAGCCGCTCCGCGGCATGTGGGATCTTCCCGGACCGGGGCACGAACTCGTGTCCCCTGCATCGGCAGGTGGACTCCCAACCACTGTGCCACCAGGGAAGCCCTCTGCTCAGCTTTTAATTGGGTTGTTTGGTTTTTTGATGTTGAGTTTTATGAGCTGTTTATACATGTTGGATAGTAATCCTTTATCAGTCATATCATTTGCAAATATTTTCTTCCACATAGTTTCTTTTCATTTGGTTGATGCTTTCCTTTGCTGCGCTATCTAAGGAGGCAAAAGACCTGTGCTCAGAAAACTATAAGATGCTGATGAAAGAAATTGAGGATGACACAAATAGATGGAGAGTTATACCATGTTCTTTGATTGGAAGAATCAATATCGTCAGAATGACCATACTACCCAAGGCAATCTACAGATTCAATGAAATCCCTATCAAAATACCAATGGCATTTTTCACAGCACTAGAAAAAAATAATTTTAAAATTTGTATGGAAACACAAAAGACCCCGAATAGCCAAAACAATGTTGAGAAGGAAGAACAGAGTGGAAGGAATCATGCTCCTTGACTTCAGACTATATGATAAAGCTACAGTAATCAAAACAGTATGGTACTGGCACAAAAACAGACGCATAGATCAATGGAACAGGATAGAGAGCCCAGAAAGAAACCTACACACTTATGGTTAATTAATCTATGCCTAAAGAAGCAAGAATATACAATGGAGAAAAGACAGTCTCTTCAATAAGTGGTGCTGGAAAAACCAGACAGCTACATGTAAAAGAATGAAATTAGAACATTCTCTAGCACCATATACAAAAATAAACTAAAAAATGGATTAAAGACCTAAATGTAAGACCAAATACTATAAAACTCCTAAAGGAAAACATAGGCAGAACACTCTGACATAAATCACAGCAATATTTTTTTGGATCCCTCTCCTAAAGTAAAGTAAATAAAAGCAAAAATAAACACATTGGACCTAATTAAACTTAAAAGCAGACGGTTTTAAAGTGTGCTCACATTTCACCTATATTTGTTTGCTTGTGTCTAGGTAAAATCCTGCTCATTTAAAAAGAAAAAAATTCTGCTTCTCAACTTCACCCCTGAATCTAGAAGATTAAGGTTAGTGTTAGAGAAAGAAATGAATTATCTCCAAGTCCCCATTCACTAGGTGTCTTCCCTCCATCCTCTCTTCTCTGCTCCTTGGACCAAAATTTGGCAAGAGAAAATGAGCAAACCAAGATTGGTAGGTATAATCAAAGACTGATCCATGGTCCAGTGAATCACTGTTGCATGGGTGAGCTCTCCAGAATGCCAAGAATCACCTGCCAGTTTGTAGTCACCATCCACCCACACAGGACCATCTACACTTGAGATTATTTTCAGCATAGTCAGAAGAGTGGGATGAGGACCAGAAATAAGGTATAGAAAACCACCGACACAATGCCTAGAATACAGTTGGAGTTCCTTAAATGATTCATCTTCTTCTTGCTATTATTATTATTAGAATCCTGGAAATTGTGTTGACCCACCTGAGAACAGTGCTGGCTCCAGAATGACAACCTCCATTAATTTCATAATACAAAATAAAATATCAGAATGATGTAATTTGAGAACAAACTGTAGTCCTTTAGTATTATGCAGCAGTTAAGAAACGATGAGGTAGGTGTGTGTGCATTAATGAGAAGTGAATTTAAAAAGGCAAGTTGTAGAACAACATGAATAATGTGATCACATTTTTGCTTTTAAAAACCAAAGTCCCATATTATACATACTTCCCATTTAATGAGTTATTACTGTTTATCTAGCACTGCGCTAAGTGCTTTTAAAACCCTTATCTCCTTTCAAGCTCACAATTGTGGAAGAGTGGTATTGTTATCAATGCCATTTTGCTAATGCAGAAATTGAGGCTTAGGGAGGTGAAATAACTTTCCCAGTGGACACATCCAAGTGGTCTGATTCCAGAGTCTGTTCTCGTAAAGTCATTATGAAATTTAACTGTTCATGATTAGAAAAGGTAGACTGGAGGGATAAACTAGACTGTCGTCAGTGATTACATATGGGGAGTAAAAATGTGGAGAGGGGCAAGGCAAGTTTGGGACATTTACATTTTATTATAAATTCATATATTGTGACAAATATATATCTATTTTATTGTTAAAAAGATTTTTTTTGCACAAAAGGACAAACATTGTATGATTTCATTTATATAAAATATCTAGAATAGGTAAATTCATAGAGCCTGAAAGTAGATTAGAGACGACCAGAGGCTAGAGAGAGGGAGACATAGAGTTATTGCTTAATGGGTACAGAGTTTCTGTTTGGAGGTGATGTAAACTTTTGGATATAGATAGTAGTGGTGGTTGTACAGCATTGCAAATATAATTAATGCCACTGAACTGTACACTTAAAAATGGTTAAAATGGGGCTTCCCTGGTGGCGCAGTGGTTGAGAGTCTGCCTGCCGATGCAGGGGACACGGGTTCGTGCCCCAGTCCGGGAAGATCCCACATGCTGCGGAGCGGCTGGGCCCGTGAGCCATGGCTGCTGAGCCTGCGCGTCCGGAGTATGTGCTCCGCAACGGGAGAGGCCACAACAGTGAGAGGCCCGCATACCACAAAAAAAAAAAAAGAAAAGAAAAAGAGGTTAAAATGGTAAATTTTATGTTATGTGTATTTCACCACAATTTTTAAAAAAAGAAGAAAAAGAGTTCTTTGAATTTAAGTCATTTGGTTTTTGGAAAACTCACTCTATTACCCTTATTTTTCTCATCTTGCCTGTACTGTACTGTGTCTCGCAGAGGTGTGGTATCCCCCAATGGCTCACAGTGAGATATAACTGCAGCCTTACTGGTTAGACAGGTGTTTGCATCACTGTCTGTGAGTTGGGGAGAGTGCCTACAAGCACCAGCTCTTTTGCTTTCCTGTGCTGCCTGAAGATATATAACTGTGATCAGCTCAGTGTCAGGCAAAGAGACCCCTTTGCCTTGTTAGGGTACCTGGAAATGCTCTATAAGGTCTGAGAGAGACCCAGCACAGTAATGGGAAGCATCTTAACATTCTGCATTTGCAAAAGATGAGGTTGGGTTGGACTCCAGAGGTTTTATTTACATGAACTAGGCTTCCGAATGGAGGATTAGAGAACTAGGCAATTACTCATCTATCCATCCATCCATTCACCCACTGCACCATCTGTGCATCCATTGTTAAGTCCATTCTGCTAACAGAACTTTAAGCTAGACCCTTGGCCAAATCCTGAGTATTAAGAGTCACATTTCTCATAATACACTGTCAATCAGCATAGTGTTATATCAAAGAAATGAGAATAGGCATTGAGGATCATGGCTTCTTCTCCTATAATTTTTACTCACTTGCTGTGTGACTTTGGGCAAATTTCTTCTCTTTTCTGAGCCTTCAAATGATTTAGAATTTGCCCTTCAGTTCTCAAATTTGCAGATTCTGCTCATGTAGTTAGTATCAGGCTGTCCACAAACATTTTCTGATACGTTTGCTAGTCTGACTGTGAGCAAGACATACATAAATTGAAAGGATGTGTTTTTATGCTTTTGCATCGATAGAAACTGGTAAGAGCTGTTGTTATTATGCCAGTCAGCACTTGAGTGCTTAATGTTGGTAACGATGATAATAACAGGGAAAGTATGAGCACTTGCACGTATAGAAGGAATATGTGATTATGATTTATAGAACTGAGCTAAAGAATAGTTGTTCAACTGTGGAAAGATTTTATAAACACCAAATGTAAAAGCATGTTCAGCTTTCCTATAGACGGCATGAAAGAATGCTCAGTAACAGGTAAATGTGCTTTCTGGTGGCATGTGTGTGTCTTTAACAAATATTGACCTGTGCTTTACTGTTGTATTTCAAAACGTGAGTAAATCAAAATAAGGTGTGTTTTATGGGATTCTCTTGTTTTATTATGTGTCATTTAATTTTTAATACCTAAGTGACACCTGATATATTACCTAATCAAAAGAGGAGAATCATACATTGCATATAATCAGTTATTTTTGCCATATCACTGAAATTAGACTAACAGATGAGGAAAATAAATAAGATGAACTTTAAAAATGAAAATGCTTAGCCTTTGGAATTTTAGTTGACAGCTTTTGAAAATTAAATTATAAGTCAAGTCCTGATAGGTTTGATATCTTCTTTGCAGCTTTGCCAATGATGTATTGCAGCTTTAATGGAATATCATTTATCATCTGATAATAACAAATGTAGTATTTCTGAGCTTGTCATCTCTTCTGTGATGACAAATAGTCCAACTTGTAGCGGTGATAATGGAATTTTATAATGATCTGTCCTAAACTGACTCAACTGCAGTCTGAGCTATTTTTCTTAAATCTCATAATGCCTATTACATGTAGATTACAACAGTCAGTGTTTCCCATCTAAGCGCGGGAGCCGACCAGTGAATCCAGATTTTAGGCAAACAGCCCAAAAGTATCAAATAATATTGTTTATCAAAATTATCCCTCTTAGGCTAATAAGAAAGCTTGTCAGAAACTGTCGGAAATGAGAAACTATAAAACCTAGAGGATAAAAAAAGGTGCTGAAAACTCTGTTTATCTCTTAAACAGTAGGTAGCATATTTAGTTTGCAGTTCTACCCCTCCAATCCATCATTTCGTAGAGATTTATTTAATGAAGGCCTAGTGCTGAGAACACGAGTTGGAGAGCCCAGGCGCCCTTCCTCTTTATCTTGAAGCAGGATTTATTTTACGTCTTAACTCTTGGCTTGTCTGATATCATAGCCTTAGTTGAT
This sequence comes from Phocoena phocoena, assembly GCF_963924675.1. Classification (NCBI taxonomy): domain Eukaryota; kingdom Metazoa; phylum Chordata; class Mammalia; order Artiodactyla; family Phocoenidae; genus Phocoena; species Phocoena phocoena. Next base: position 27,459,103 of record NC_089238.1, on the reverse strand, counting down.
AACATAGTTGCACCTGTACATTCTGTAGTCAAAATCTCTTGCCCTCTTGCTTCTCTTCTAAAACTTCCAATCAGCCTGAGACATTGCAGAAAGCCTAGGTATGAAGGATATGAGCTTCTTAAAATATTCCGTCGATATGTGGATGTGACTATAGCAGCCATGATGCTCTGAAGGCCACCTCACAGAAAGAGACATTAGCAATATAATCAGGGGAGGCATCTCAGTGGACACTGGAGGGTGCAACATTTCTCATTGCAGATCTGATTTTTACCCTTGTCTGAGAAGATCTGATTTTCTGTCTGTGGTCACAGCAGACCAGCATATGGCAAAGGGACAGGCCCATGTGGAAGTCTCAGTTTTGACACTGAGGGAGCTGACTGGAGTAAAGGGCAGAGAGCACTGTTGGTGGCACAGACTGATATGCAGATCAATGCCTAACAGGTGTAAGTGTTCACCTGGTGGGGACAGACGAAGGCAAGGTGAGGTGTGTATTTCAGATGGACTCTGATGACAGGGCCAGTGGGGACATTTCATAGCTACTCAGTCTTTGACCACGTGTTTCAGTGTCATCATGGATGCAGTCTTTCTTTTTCTTCTTCAGTGGAGTTTCACTCCAGCTCCAACTAAAGTATCTGATTCATTCCATGTTCTGGACTTTCTGCAGTATTTCTTTGTGGTGTGAGTGGGACTATGATGGGGCCCATTGTCTCTACAGCTGCAGAGGGACTGGCCCTCATGCTGCTGTAAAGCCCATGTTCCTTACCTTTCTTGGTTTTTTTCACTTCCTTTTGCTTTTCCTTTTCCCATTCTCTCTTTTCCTCTCTCTTCCCTTCTCTTTTTCTTTCTTTTCTCTCTCTGCTCTTTTTCTCCCTTCCATTTTCTTTACACAAAGAATCACAAAGTAGGAAGCCTGTAGGGGCATGTAAATAAGATAATGGGGTAAAGGAGGGGAATTAGTAACTGTCTGTCTCATTTAAAGAACATCCCAAGTCCAGTTAATTGTTGCCAGGTGGAAAGAGCAGCCACAGATGGCTGTATCGAAAAGCTTTGCAAGAGAAGCTGGAAATTTGGTTTTTCTATTAAGACTATATTTTGAAATATTGAAAACTACTTCAATGTAAAATAAATTATTATGGGGGCTGAAAAAAATGGAATTCAGGACAAGGGTCACCTCTGTGTGAGCTATGGTTTAGAGACTCTGCTTGGGTGACCTTTTCTACTCCATTAACATCAAGCACCTATTACTCAGAAACCAGTCTCCCCAAGTATGTGGGATCAGCTTCCTACTCTCTCGTCTTGTATCTATATTTCCCAGTGTCTGCCAAATGCTTCACAGAAATTTGAAGAATATTTAGATAGAGAGTCTTCATTTAAATGGAGGGCTTACTTCTGAAAGAGTGGGAAGTAAGATCAAGTAGATGGGGGGGGGGTTAGGGAACTTGCATGACAAGAAGGGAATTTCAACTTGTTAACCAGTTGGGAGCCATTGTAGATCCATGAGTAGGAAAGTGACACAAGAGGGACAATTTAGGAAGGTGAGTCTAGGACTGTATATGGGATAAAAAAAGGAAAAAAAAAAACAGGGAGAAATGAAGTATGAGCAATGAGGAACTGGATCACAACTTCAGCACTAAGGATGGAGATGTGGATGTGAAATGAGAGAACTTCAGAAGACAGAGATGACTGGATTTGACACATTTAACACGGAGAGTTAAAAATCTGGCAGAGACTGATGATAAATCTTGTGGAAATGCAGCAGCTGGGCAATGGAGCCCTCTGGTAGGAGAGAGAAAATGATGTCCTGACTGGGTTGACAACTTTTCCCTTCATCTGGATTGTTCCTGGAGTGTTTGGTGTTGATCTGAGTCAGTTATACTGTAGGCCTTAGCAAGGCAGGAAACACCATTATATCCAATATTTTAATTGTGGGGAAACTCCTCAGAGCCAGGAACTGTTGTAGGGGCAGAGACTCAGAGATGAGCAAGGTAAGATCCCTGCCCACGAGAAGCTGGGAGCCCATAAAGAAGATGAATGGTGTAGATTTCAGCGGAGAGAGAACTGGAGTAAAATAAGAAGATGGTCGGTGACCTTGGGGGAGTTATGCAACTTTACTTCATTTTCTTTATCTGTTAAATGGGCATAAGCCCTTCCCTCCCTAACCCATTGAGTTGCTGTGCTACAGTGACCAACTGTCCTGTTTTGCACAGGACTAAAGGGTTTCCCGGGTCACAAGACGTTCAGTGCCAGAACTGGGACAGTCCTTGGCAAACCAGGACCTTGGTCACCTTACATAAGGCATGACATTGTAACACATGTGGAAGTCCTTTAGAAAATACGAAGACCTACAAAAATAGGAGGTAGTGCAGCTTGCTAGGAATGCCTTCTAGATGTGCTGGAGCAGGATGGGAAAATTCAAATCTGAAAACAGGTGATTAAAATCCAGTCACAGAGGGCTTCCCTGGTGGTGCAGTGGTTGAGAGTCCGCCTGCCGATGCAGGGGACACGGGTTTGTGCCCCGGTCCGGGAAGATCCCACATGCCGTGGAGCGGCTGGGCCCGTGAGCCATGGCCGCTGAGCCTGCGCGTCCGGAGCCTGTGCTCCACAACGGGAGAGGCCACAACAGTGAGAGGCCTGCGTACCGCAAAAAAAAAAAAAAAAAAAAAATCCAGTCAAAGAGGGTGGCTTTTCCAATGATATCTCTCATCAATATATGTAATTTTACCTTTTTCTCTAAATTTCAAATAATAGGGTGCTTGGTATTTGATTAGTACTCCTGAGTTTTGCCTGAAAGGTATTTATGAAGAACTAGGTCAATTATAAAGCCTTGCCACTTTTTCCAAAAATGTACAGGGTAAATAAAGACAATATCTTCAATCAAAGGTGAAGATTTTTCCTGGAAAACAATCAATTTTCCAGATAAACCAGAGTAAGATAAAAACTTTCAGTGTCTGTGGTTTTTTAATTTGCTTTATGATGACTTTGAAGTCCTATTGCTATGGCCTTTGTGTTTAAGAAATTGTGAACTTGTCAGCAAAATCTACAGAAGGGGTGAAAGAAAAAAGAAAAGAAGAAACTTAGAAATCTTGGGCAGTGACATCATAGTTATATTTTAAAGGAAGTTGTGATCTTAAGAATTAATGAATGAACAATCTCTATATTCTTCTGATGATAAAACCAAGATGTTACCATCAAGAGGGAGGTTGAAGCCCACAGCATTGTCTCTTATACCCAGCAGTGGTGACACAGTGTAGAAGTATAACATGGCAGCCTTGGATAACATGAAATATTTGGAGAGCTTCCTAATTAAGCCCACAGCCAAGATCACTATCTGTATTTTATCAAAGAGGAGATAACACTTCAGTAATCACCTGGAAAGAAAAGGAAGATGTTTTGAGTTCCATTACCACTGAGATCTCTCCAAAGAATCTTGTGGTGAATTCTGGCTTTTCCACTTATAATCACCCAGTTGTGACTGGCTTAGACATAGCAGATTCTATCCCCAAAACATCCAGCCCAGCTTCTGTTTGACAGGCCTTCTAAAACTATTCTATCCATAAATTTGTATGGAGAATGTGTATTAGATTAGGTGCAGTGGGAGATGGCACAAAAAATATAGCCTGGATATTGTCCCAGGAGCTTGCTATCTAAGTGGAAAATAGATCTGTACCTGTGGGAAATTAAGTAATCTGAGGTTAAGTGCCAGATAATCTGTACAGGCAAATAAGTGCTATAGTAGTTCAGGGAGTGGGGGGCACGGAAGGCTTGCAAGATGGGTAGGATCTGAAAAGAGGAGCTCTAGATAGTCTCTTGGCCAGGGAGAAGCCACGTGCTTGCCTTTCCCCCCTCTTAAAGCAAGGGAGGGACAGCTCAGATCTCTCTCTCTTTCTCTCTCAGGTGCAGCCCTAGCTGTGAATCAAGACTTTAATTCAGATTGTCACAGGCTGGGAATGACATCCCTCACTTGGTAACTTACGAACCAGTATCATGATTTTGGCATCCCTGTAACCTTGTTCTATAATTTACTTAACATTTCTTTTAAAATGGATAAGTTGACACATCTTTTTCTTTATCTCTTGATGTAGTTTTGGGTACCCACTAGAAACCCCAGAGTTAATATGAAGATTATTTTAAAGTGATGACGTTTGAGATTAAACAGATGCAGAAAGAAGCCTTCTTGGAGCTTCCCTTATCTGACCAAAAGCAGCAACTTCTGGCACATAAATCTGCCATAAAAACCATCTTTGGGGTGGATCCACTCCCAAAACGGAGAATACAAATACAACCTACCCCAGATCTCTTCTCTGCGTGAGTTTTATGGCCCTAAAGGAGACAGACCGCTCATACCTATAAAGACAAACATTGTCAGAAACTTTTTTCCTTTTTATCGAGATATAACGGTGCTTAACGTTATATTGTTTTCAAGTGTATAACATAATGATTATATGTATGTATGTGTATATATATGTATACACATACATATATTGCAAGATGATTTCCACAGTAAGTCTAGTTAACATCCATCACCATATATAGTTACACATTTTTTTCTTGTGATGAGAATTTTCAATACCTACTCTCTTAGCAGCTTTAAAATATACAATATAGTGTTGTTAACTGTAGTGCCCATGCTATACATCACATCCCCATGACATTTATTTTATAGCTGGAAGTTTGTACTCTGTAATCCTCTTCCCCCATGTTCACCACCCTCACCTCCACCCCCCTGCCCCCGCCTCTGACAACCACCAATCTGTTCTCTGTATGAATGAGCTCATTTTTTGTTTCTTTGGTTTTTGTCTTTTGTTTTGATTTTAGATTCCATATCTAAATGAGATCATACAATATTTGTCTTTGTCTGACGTATTTTACTTAGCATAATGCCCTCTGGGTCCAGCCATATTGTCACAAACGGCAAAAGTTATGGCTGAATAATATTTCATTATATATATCATGTGTGGTGTATATGTATATATATCACATTTTCTTTATCCATTCATCCATTGATGAACACTTAGGTTGCTTCCATATCTTAGCTATTGTAAGTAATGCTGCAGTAAACATGGGGGTGTATGTATCTTTATGGGTTAGTGTTTTTGTTTTCTTTGGATAAATACCCAGAAATGGAATTCCTGGATCATATGGTAGTACTATTTTTAAGCCCATACAAACTTTCTTATATCTTGTTTGTTTTCCTAAAAACCCATTTCTTTCCTAAAGAAACCTGTCTGTTCTTCCCATAGGAGCCTTTTCTTTCTGCTTCCTATCCCCTACTAAGTTAGGTATAAATCTCCAAATTTTAACCACCTCTTTGAGTTATTCATCACTGAGCACTTCTGTGTGTATACATGTTTCATGTGTAAATTAACTTTTTTCTCCTTTTTTTTTTTTTTTGGATTTCCACGTTTCTGAATTCTATTTTATTTTTTTTAAACATCTTTATTAGAGTATAATTGCTTTACAGTGGTGTGTTAGTTTCTGCTTTATAACAAAGTGATTCAGTTATACATATACATATGTCTCCATATGTCTTCCCTCTTGCATCTCCCTCCCTATCCCACCCCTCTAGGTGGTCACAAAGCACCGAGCTGATCTCCCTGTGCTATGTGGCTGCTTCCCCCTAACTATCTATTTGACGTTTGGTAGTGCATATATGTCCATGCCACTCTCTTATTTTGTCCCAGCTTACCCTTCCCCCTCCCTGTATCCTCAAGTCCATTCTCTAGTAGGTCTGTGTCTTTATTCCCATCTTGCCCCTATGTTCTTCATGACCATATTTTTTTTTTAGATTCCACATATATATGTTAGCATACAGGATTTGTTTTTCTCTTTCTGACTTACTTCACTCTGTATGACAGACTCTAGGTCCATCCACCTCAGTACAAATAACTCAATTTCATTTCTTTTTATGGTTAATATTCCATTGTATATATGTGCCACATCTTCTTTATCCATTCATGTGTTGATGGACACTTGGGTTGCTTCCATGTCCTGCCTATTGTAAACAGAGCTGCAATGAACATTTTGATACATGACTCTTTTTGAATTATGGTTTTCTCAGGGTATATGCCCAGTAGTGGGATTGCTGGATCATATGGTAGTTCTTTTTTTAGTTTTTTAAGGAATTGTTCTCCATAGTGGCTGTATCAAATTCCCACCAACAGTGCAAGAGGGTTCCCTTTTCTCCATACCCTCTCGAGCATTTATTGTTTGTAGATTTTTTGACGATGGTCATTCTGACCGGTGTGAGACGATACCTCTTGTAGTTTTGATTTGCATTTCTCTAATGATTAATGATGTTGAGCATTCTTTCATGTGTTTGTTGGCAATCTGTATATCTTCTTTGGAGAAATGTCTATTTAGGTCTTCTGCCCATTTTTGGGTTGGGTTGTTTGTTTTTTTGATATTGAACTGCATGAACTGCTTGTAAATTTTGGAGATTAATCCTTTGTCAGTTGCTTCATTTGCAAATATTTTCTCCCATTCTGAGGGCTGTCTTTTCATCTTGTTTATGGTTTCCTTTGCTGTGCAAAGGCTTTTAAGTTTCATTAGGTCCCATTTGTTTATTTTTGTTTTTATTTCCATTTCCCTAGGGGGTGGGTCAAAAAGGATCTTGCTGTGATTTATGTCATAGAGTGTTCTGCCTATGCTTTCCTCTCAGAGTTCAATAGTTTCTGGCCTTACATTTAGGTCTTTAATCCATTTTGAGTTCATTTTTGTGCATGATGTTAGGGAGTATTCTAATTTCCTTCTTTTACATGTAGCTGTCCAGTTTTCCCAGCACCACTTATTGAAGAGGCTGTCTTTTCTCCATTGTATATTCTTGCCTCCTTTTGAGGTGACCATATGTGCGTGGGTTTATCTCTGGGCTTTCTATCCTGTTCCATTGATCTGTATTTCTGTTTTTGTGCCAGTACCATACTGTCTTGATTACTGTAGCTTTGTAGCATAGTCTGAAGTCAGGGAGCCTGATTCCTCCAGCTCCGTTTTTCTTTCTCAAGCTATTTGGGGTCTTTTGTGTTTCCATACAAATTGTGAAATTTTTTGTTCTAGTTCTGTGATTTTTTTCTCCTATTAGTCTGTCTTTTATCAGTTTAATTCACAAGCCTCTAGAATAAGAAACTAAGAGGGTAGAGGAAAAGTTGTTTCTCCTCCCCAACGTAGTAATTTTCCTCCCTGATAGTTACTTTTTTCTTCTTTTTCCCTAAATGCGAATTGAAGTATGTAACAATTAAAATAAAACACATGATACTTTGGCAAACAGTGTGCTGGAAGGTCATCATATGAGGGAAAAGGATAATAAATAACCCTCTAGCTATAGAGTGTTTGGTAGCATAATCTCAATGACGTTCACAACAGTCTAGGGCAAATTCCCTAGTCAGGGAGGCAGGGATCACATGTAGTAATATGTATATATTCACTGCCCCCTCCCCCTGGCCCCCGCTCCTCGGCCTTCTGAGAAGAGGTCTCTTAGCTTGCCCAGTGCCTGACCCTTCTTGTGATGTTTGTGGTTATAGGTAAGGCAGAGAACTGAAGAAGTAAGCCAGTCTGGGTTCTTTTACTAGATACTGTGTATGGGGTGGGAAGAGAGAAATGTAAGAGGAAGGGAGGGAGGGAGGGAGAGAAGAACAGAGGTAAGGAAGGAGGAGGGGCAATGAGAGAAGTGGAGAGGAGAGTAGCGGGGAGGAGAAGGGCGGAGATAGAGGTGAGTTTTGAGAGAGTTGGGATTTTGGAGGGAGAAAGATGAGATTGAGGGCAGTTGCTCTTTTGTGAGAGATTGTGAAAGAACTTTGTAAGTTTTATAAATATATGAATGTAATTCTTTGTTATCTCTTAATGAGACTTCAGTAAAGAATGAAGTTGCCTTTCAGTATATTTATGCGGTTAGACTGATACTTTTTAAAAACCTGATATCATGTTCAGACTGACCATGAGGCAACTTAACTTGAATTGATAAAGGAGACGTGGTGTATATGTATACAGTGGAATATTATTCAGCCATAAAAAGGCTGGAAATCTTGCCATTTGCGACAACATGGATGGACTTCGAGGGCATTATGCTAAGTGAAATAAGTCAATCAGAAAAAAGTAAGTACCTGATGATCTCACTTATATGTGGAATTACACACACACACACACAACTGAGCTCATGGATATAAAGAACGGATTGGTGGTTGCCTAGTGTGGAGAATGGGCAAAATGGGTGAAGGGGGTCAAAGGTACAGATTTCCAGTTATAACACGAATAAGTCATGGGATGTAATGTACATCATCTTGACTATAGATAATAATACTGTATTGCATATTTGAAAGTAGCTAGCAGAGTGGATCTTGAAAGTTCTCATCAAGAGAAAAAAAAATTTGTATGGCGATAGATGTTAACTGGACTTACTGTTGTGATCATTTTGCAATATATACAAATATAGAATCACTACATTGAACACCTGAAATGAATATAACCTTATGTCAGTTATACCTCAGTTTTAAAAAAGCAAAAGCAAAAAGAAGAAAGAGACAAAGCTGCATTCTAGTTCTGACTGCATCATTTATTAGCTGTCTGACTTGAGGAAGTTACTGAAATTCTCTGAGCTCAGTTTCCTCCTCTGTAAAATGGGGCTAATGATAGCACCTCTTGGGGTGTTAGGGGAATTAAATGAAGGGAGTCACGTAAAGGTGCTTATCACAGCAGCTGTCACATAATAAGCGCTCAATAAATACAGTTAAGCGTGGGTGCACCGTCCTCCCCTCCCCCACTATCCCATTGGTCTATTATTGTTTTTGCTGCTGTTAACTTTGTCCCTCCCTCCTTTTCCCACCACTCCCATCTGACTTGGGCTTCCTAAACGATGAGAATCTGCTCCTTCTTCATCAGACTGGTAACTTAAAGGGCAGGCAGTCCACCCTGCTCGAGGGCAGAGTCTGCTTTGTGTGGCCTCGGTGCTCTCCCTCACCACCCAGGGCTAGCCTCTGGCACAGCAGGACCTCCCATCAGCCTGCCTTTGCAGGAAATCATTGGTCCCCCAGACTGGCCAGGGGTTAGTGTCCCTTCCTGACCAGCCCTGGTATCGTCATATTACCATGATCCAACGCCTGCCAGCAGATACCCTGGCTCCTGGCAGACTCCTGTCCTTCACTGCTCAGAGCCCTGCCTTGCCCCTGACCCCAGCAGGCAGCCAGAGCAGGGCCAGAGGTGCCCTTTTGGCCTCTGAGTGCTGTTTTGCTGTTATCAGAGAGTAGACATTAGGAGTAGAAGGGAGTATTTCGGCCTCCTGTTCATACCCAGGACACGCAGTGAACTTCTTTCCCCTGAGTGCCAACGCTGCTCTAAGATGCCGGGAGAGGCTCAGAGGAAGACCTCTCTAACCTGTTCCCACAGCCCTAAAATCCTTAGAGATGAGCAAGCAGGCCTTTGCCCTAGCCTTGCCTTTAGGGGCCCAATTATTTTGGGATGCCGTGTTGGAAATTTTCTAAGTACCCCACCTGTGCCTGGGACTCTTCTGGCAGGGTAGCAGAGCCAGGTGGGGATTCACATGGGCCCAGTCCGGGTTCCTCTGTTTCGGGGCACTGTCTGACCCTCTATTTGCTGAGCTCCACATGTGGGGTCAATCAGATGTCCTTGCTACTAGGAAGGTGGCCTGGAAGCTGATTGCTCCCACCGCTGGCACAGTATTTGTTTTCATAGGATCGTGTGAGATCCTGCATCCAGAATGATGCTGACATCCTGATTTTGAATGACTCACATCAGGTATATGACAGATCTGGGCTACCGACAGTCCACGGCAGACCTGTGGGCTTAGCCACACATGTAGGCCATGTACACATTCTCTACTATCCGTGTTCCCACTGCAGTGCCCCCTCAGGTCCATAGCCCCTGAAGGTGGCAGCCCCAAACCTGACACCCAAGTTGGTCACTCCATCCCTTCCACAGGCTTCCCATTAAGTATCGGGGTAGCCACACCTATCTCCTCCGCCTCCTCCCATGTCTTCTTTTGCTTCAGATGGATGTGGCAAAGTCATGCCCTTCCAGGTCATTCTCAAGCGACGCCAGACGAGATGGAACACTTTTGTTTGCATTTCTTAAGAATAAGCTATGTCACAGGGAATGAGTGAGAGAATGTAGGTGCTGGGACATCAGATGGAGAATTAAACCAGAAACTGAGGCATTGGAGCCAAATGTGGACCATTTTAGTAACATATATTCCAAATCTTTCCATTTTTGTATGTATGATAGATTGCTTAGGTATTATAACTATTAGATTATGTATTTTAAACTATGACTAAAACTTTTATGAATATGTTTTCATTAACTATTATAACTTAGGGTTCCCCTAGACATTGGTCCTTCAAATATCATCTTTATTATTCTTGCTATGTCTGTAAACCCCTGTGTTATTGTGAGTGTGAGTCTTTTAATTTTGCTTCCTGAATGCTAATTCCTATCTTTAAAATACCAAAGTTGATTATGAAAAGTAATAATAAAAAAAGATACACGTTTATGTAATTGAAAACATGGGTTGGTTAATAACTATATTCAAAGTGGTTTTAAATCAAATTCCTATTTAGGCCTTAGCTTTGACCTAAGCAATAATATCTACAAGTTCATGGGTTTGGTGCACATTGCCTCCAGATCGTAACTTTGATGCGTGTTTTGTAATGCATTAAAAATAAGTATATCATTTAAACTTTAAAAAGTGTAGTTATCTGACATCTGAAATCATCTTGAGTGGCATTACGGGTATATTTACCATACCTAGAAAACACTGTTTCAGTTGTCCCTGTGGATGATTCTGCTCTTCAGAGAGATGATATCTGTCCTTTTTTCAAGTTTGTGCACATAGGAGAATGTGCTAGTGATGGTCGGGGTGGGAAGGACCAAGAGCTTAAGAAACTTGAGCTGTATTTCTAGCTCTGGCACAAAATGTCTTTGTGACGTTGGCAAAGTCCCTTCCCCTCTCTGGGCCTCAGTTTCTTCATCTGCTTAGTGAAGAGGGGATAGGGCCCTCCAAGCCCTTCCATCTGTGACCCTCTAGATTGCTTGATTCCTCTGCAGTTAAGTCAAGTGTGTTTAAGTAAGCAAGCCACCTCCTGCTTGCCTCATTCGGCCTCTTATCTTAATAAGTAATGAGTGTGCCAAGGGCTGACAATGACTTATTTTGAAAATAGTTATAATGCATGGCTGGCAGAGGACCTGTTGGGCATTGACAAATTACACAAACAGAGATGATGAGAAGTGCATCAAATATTAATGGCCCAGGGCCCAGACGGTAATGGAGAACTTACCTGTATCTTACATAGGCCTACTCATGTTCGGCTGAAGGGAACATTTCTTTTCAGCCTCTTCAGGCAAGTATAGCGCTGGCTCTCAGGAAAATGGAGAAGAAGCCAAAGTTGGTTTTTCAGACCCTTAACTGTGGTTTAATATATTCCTAGAGGCTACTTGAGAGTCAAACTCTTTTATGTATACCCTGTTATTCCTTATGTAAATGTCATAAATTGGGTTTCTGTTCCTGGATGCTGATTCCTATTTTAAAAGTACAAAATTAACTAGGAAAAGTATTGAAAATGAATAATAAGATTACAAGATTACATACTTAAAAACATGTACTGAGAACGTATCCCTAATATTTTAATCTAAAAGCAAGAATGCTTCGTTCGTATTGGGGGATTATTCAACATAGGCATCTTCTTAAACATTAGTACGATAAAATTTAAACCTTTTTTCCAGTAAATATTTAAACTGGTCTTTTCACTCCAAGTGCCTTTGAACTGAGTTTAAATTCAAAGTCATGGTGTCCAAAATATTCACAAAATATTTGATTTGAAGGGGCTGGAATTCTCCATGGTACATTTTTCATCAGTATCTCTTGCTCTTCTCCATCAGTAAGATCTTGATAGGTCTTTACTATGAGCAAATAGCCATATTCTAGCCCAGGTAGGATTATCAGGTTTGCGAATAAAAATACAGGATAAGACAGGAATAGAGGCGCAGACATACTGGAGAACGGACTTGAGGATATGGGGAGGGGGAAGGGTGAGTTTTGACAGGGCGAGAGAGAGTCATGGACATATACACACTAACAAATGTAGTAAGGTAGATAGCTAGGGGGAAGCAGCCGCAAGGCACAGGGATTTTAGCTCGGGGCTTTGGGACAGCCTGGAGGGGTGGGATGGGGAGAGTGGGAGGGAGGGAGACGCAAGAGGGAAGACACATGGGAGCATATGTATATGTATAGCTGATTCACTTTGTTATAAAGCAGAAACTAACACACCATTGTAAAGCAATTATACCCCAATAAAGATGTTAAAAAAAAAAAATACAGAATTCCCAGTTAATGTTGAATCTCAGATGAACAAAGAATATGTTTTAGTATGCATGTTCCAAGTAATATTTGAGACATACTAAAAATCATTTGTCATTTGTCTGACATAAAAATTTAACTGGGCATCCTGTATTTTATCTGGCTACCCTAAACCAAAGGGTTGGCAAACTTCTTCTAGAAAGGGCCAGTTAGTAAATATTTTAGGCTTTGTGGGCCTATCAAACTACTTAACTCTCACAGCCACAGAAAATAATTGTGTAAATGAATGGGCATGGCTGTGTTTCAATAAAATTGTATTTATGGACACTAAAATCTAAATTTTGTCAAATTTTCATGTATCATGAAATATTGTTATCTTTTTTATTTTTTTCTCAATCGTTTAAAAATGTAAAAGCCACTGTGGCCTTGCAGGCTGTACAAAAACTCTCAGCAGGCCAGATTTGGCCTACGAGCCTAATTTACCACCCCCTGTAAAATCCTTAAAGATGCAGCTACTGTCTTAGTTTGGGCTGCTATAACAAAGTACCATAGACTGGGTGGCTTATTAACAGCAGATATTTATCTCTTACTATTCTGGAGGCTGGAAACCTAAGATCACAAGTGCCAACTTGGTCAGGTTCTGAAAGAGCTCTCTTCCCAGTTTGCAGTTGCTCATCTTCTTGCTGTGTCCTCACATGATGGAAAGAGGGCGGCTAACTAGCTCTCTGGCCTCTTCTTATAAAGAGACAAATCACATTCATGAGGGCTCCATTCTCATGACCTAATTACCTCCCAAATGCCCCACCTCCAAATACCATCACATTGGGATTAGGGTTTCAAAATAATGAATATTGGGGGCACACAAATATTTGATCCATTGCAGCCACCATCTAAGTTTTTCAGGTCATCACTGACTTCATGGTTAAAGTTGCTCAAAATGGATTGAAGACCTAAATGCAAGACCTGAAACTATAAAACTGCTAAAAGAGCACATAGGCAAAACACTCTTTGACATAAATAGTAGCAGTATGTTTTTGGATCTGTCTCCTAAGGCAAAAGAAATAAAAGCAAAAATAAGCAAATGGGACCTAACAAAACATAAAAGCATTTGCACAGAAAAGGAAATCATTGACAAAATTAAAAGACAACCTACTGAATGGGAGAAAATATTTGCAAGTGAAATGACAGAAAAGGGTTAATGTCCAAAACATATAAACAGCTCATACAACTCAATATATATATTAAAAAAAAACAATTATAAATGGGCCCGAGATCTGAATAGACGTTTATCTAAAGAAGACATACAGATGGCTAATGGGTACATGAAAAGATGCTCAACATCACTAATTATTATAGAATTACAAATCAAAACAATGAGCTATCACCTCACACCTGTCAGAATGGCTATCATCAAAAAGTCTACAAATAAGAAATGTTGGCAAGGATGTGGAGAAAGGGGAACCTTTGTACACTGTTGGTGGCTATGTAGAGGTGCAGCCATTTTGGAAAATAGTATGGAGTTTCCTCAAAAAAACTAAAAATAAAACTACAATATGATTCAGCAATTCCACTCTTGGGTGTATATCCAGAAAAAAATGAAAACACTATTTTGAAAAGATATATGCACCCTAATAGTCATAGCAGCATTATTTACAATAGCCAAGCTATGGAAGCAACTCAGGTGTCCCTTAACAGACAAATGGATAAGATGTGAGATGTGAGATCTATATCTATGTCTGTCTATCTATCATTTATCTATCTATCTATAATGGAATATTGCTCAACTGTAGAAAAGAATGAAGTTCTGCCATTTTCAGCAATGTGGATGGACCTAGAGAATATTATGCTCAGTGAAATAAGTCACACAGAGAAAGACAAATACTACGTGATTTTAATTATATATGAAATCTAAAAAATAAAACGAATATATACAGCAAAATAGACACAGGGTCACAGATATAGAAAGCAAACTAGTGGTTACCAGTGGGGAGAAAGAAGGGGCAAGATAGGGGTATAAGACTAAGAGATACAAACTACTATGTATAAAATAGATAAGCAACAAGGATAAGCAGAGCACAGGGAAATATAGCCATTATTTTGTGATAACTTTTAATGGAATATAATCTATAAAAATACTGAATCACTATGCTGTACACCTGAAACTAATATAATATTCAATTTAATTATACCTCAGTTAAAAAAAAAAGACAGCATGAGAACAAAACAGTACTTAAATGGAGAAATAGAAAATCTGAACAGACCATTTACTAGTAAAGGGATTGAATCAGTAATCAAAAATCCCTCAACAAAGAAAAATCCTGGATCAGATGGCTTTACTGGTAAATTCTACCAGACATTTAAAGAAGAACTAATACCAATTCTCCTCAAACTCTACTAAAAAATAGAAGAGGAGGGAACATTTCCAAACTCATATTTAAGGCCAGCATTACCCTGACACCTAAGTCAGACAAAGACACTACAAAAAAAAAAAGAAAAGAAAATTACTTGCCAATATCACTGATGAACATAGACACACACATACACAAAATTGCTCAACAAAATATTAGCAAATCAAATTCAACAGTACATTAAAAAGATTATACACCATGAAGTGGGATTTATTTCAGGGATACAGGGATGACTCAACTTCCACAAATCAATAAATGTGATGTACAACATTAACAAAATGAAGGATAAAAATCATCACAATGGATTTTTAAAAAGCATTTGACAAAATTCAACATCCATTCATGATAAAAACTCTCAACAAACTGGGTATAGAGGAAATGTACCTCAATATAATAAAGGCCATATAAGACAAGCCACAGTTAATTTCATATTCAATGGTAAAAAGCTGAAAATTTTTTCTCTAAGATCAGAAACTAGACTAAAATGCCCACTCTTGCCACTTTTATTCACCATAGTACTGGGAGTTCTAACCAGGGCAGTTAGGCAAGGAAAAGAAATAAAATGCATCCAAATTGGAAAGGAAGAAGTAGAAGTATCTCTATTTGCAGAGACATGATATTATGTGTAGAAAACCCTAAAGACTCCACCAAAAAACTGTTGGAACTAATTAAAAAATTCTGTAAAGCTTTAGGATACGAACTCAATGTACAAAATTCTTGCATTTCTATACACTAACAAAAAACTAACAGAGTGAGAAATTAAGGAAATAATCTCAGTTGTAATTGCATCAAAAAGAATAAAATAATTAGAAATAAATTTAAACAAGGGGGAGGAAGATCTGTAAATTGAAATATGTTGATGAAAGAAATTGGAGAAAGCACAAATACATTTTTTTATTAGATTTAGAAAAATAGATTTTCCATGTTCATGGATTGGAAGAATTGATACTGTTAAAATGTCCCTACTACCCAAAGTGATCTACAGATTTAATGAAATTTCTATCAAAATTCCAATGGCATTTTTTTACATAAATAGAAAAAACAATCCTAAAATTTGTATTTTGTAAACACAAAAGACCCTAAAAAGCCAAAGCAATATTGAGAAAGAAGAATAAAGCTGGAAGCATCACACGTCCTGATTTCAGACTATACTACAAAGCTATAGTGATCAAAACAGTATGGTTTTGGCATAAAAACAGACACATGGATCAATAAAATAGGATAGAGAGCGCCCCCCCCAAAAAAACTCCATACATATATGATCAACTAATTATGACAAAGAAGCCAATAAATGGTGTTGGGAAAACTGGATAACCATATGCAAAATAATGAAACTATACTCATATCTTATACCATACACAAAAATCAATTTACACTGGATTAAATACTTAAATTTACGATCTGAAATTGTAAAACTTCTAGAAGAAAATGTAAGGGGTAACCTCCTTGACATCTGTCTTGGCAATGATATTTTTGATTTGACACCAAAAGCAGACAAAAATAGTTAAGTGGGACTATATCAAATAAAAAGCTTCTGCACTTCAAGAAAATGAAAAGACAACCTACATAATGGGAGAAAATATTTGTAAATCGTATGTCTGATAAGGGGTTAACATTCAAAATATATAAAGAGCTGACACAACTTAATAGTAAAGAAAAACAATCTGATTAAAAAATGGGCAGAGGAACTGAATAAACATATTCCCAAAGAAGACAAACAAATGGCCAACAGGTACACGAAAAGGTGATCAGTGTCACCAGTCATCAGGAAAATGCAAATCAATACCACAATGAGATATCATCTCACACCTGTTAGAATATGACTGTCCCCAAAATGACAATAGAACAAGTGTTTGGGGAGGACGTGGAGAAAAGGGAACTCTTGTGCACTGTTGGTGGGAATGTAAAGTGGTGCAGCCACTGTGGAGAACAGTGTGGAGGTTCCTCAAAAAATTAAAAATAGGACTACCGTATGATCCAGCAATCCCACTTCTGGGTATATGTCCAAAGGAAATGAAAACAGGATATTGAAGAGATTATTTGCACTCCCATGTTCATTGCAGCATTATTCACAGTAGCCAAGATATGAAAACAACCTAAATGTCTTTCAGCAGATGAATGGATAAACAAGATGTGGTGTGTGTGCATGCGTGTGTGTGCGTGCGTGCGTGTGTGTGTATATATATATACACACACGCACGCACGCACACAGAGATATACAGTGCAGTATCATTTAACCATAAGAAAGACGGAAATACTGCCATTTGTGACAACGTGGATGGACCTTGAGGGCATTATGCTAAATGAATAAGCCAGACAAAGACAAATACTGCATGGTAACACTTATATGTGGAATCTAAATAAAAAGCCAGACCCATAGAAACAGAGAATAGAAAGTGGTTTGCAGGGTCTGGGGGTGGAGGGAAAAGGGAGAGACTGGTAAAAGGGTACAGACTTTCAGCTGTAAGGTGATTAAGGTCTATACTTAACATTATCTACATATCTAATATATAATGTGGTGCCTTTAGTTGATAACACTGTATTGTGTAATTGAAATAAGCTAAGAGAGTAGAACTTAAATGTTCTCAACCAACAAAAAAATTGTTAAATATGTGAGGTGATGGATGTGTTAATTAACTAGATGGTGGGATTCCTTTCACAATGTATATGTATATCAAATCTCCATGAGGTATGCTTTAAATATCTTACAATTTTATTTGTCAATTATAGCTCAGTAAAGCTAAAAAAAGGAAATAAAAGAGTCCCCTCAACATTTTTTTTTTTTAAGTTAGGGAATCCTTCAATGAGGAAGTCACTGTTGAGTTGAAATCTGAAAGAGAAGTAGTTGTGAACTGAAGGGTGGAAGGAAAGGGAAGGAGCATTTCAGATAGACGGAGGTGATGGTCACAGGAGGGAGTTTGGTGGTTTGAGAATTAGGAGGCCATAAACTGGAGCAGGGAATGAGGGCTCAGTGAGGGATGGAGCTAGTGAGGTAGCCAGGAACCAGATCGCCACAGTCTCTTTCTCTTTCTCTCATAGTATTTGCATTTCAAAAGCCTCTTTGATAAGTGTCTTTCGCCCTGGGTAAGCTGGGCTGCAGCAAGGCTGCCACGTGGGTCACAACTCAAACTAATGAAATCCCCTGATGGCAGTCCATGACTGAGTTCTTGGTTGATAGTAAGGTGAAGGCAACAGGTGCCAAGGAATTGCATTAGCATTTCCCAGAGTTCCCTGAAATCTCAACCCTGACTGTTTGTTTTGTGCAGCACTCCCAGCAGAGTGGTTTTGGACTCACAGCTGAGATCGCCATCATCCTGGGAGGGAAAGAAAACAGAATGTTGACGTGGGAATAAGGTATGTTAGCCCCAAAATAGCGAATGTGAAAACTGAAACTGATCTTACCTTCAGTAAATGGAATTACCTACTCTAGAAATTGAAAGTTTTGAAAAATTGTAGGTTGTGTGTGTCAGAACCAAAATCTTACTCTTGATGTTTCAGCCCAAGGGAGGTAGAATTTCAGGCAGTAGCTTGACCACATCACACTCTTACCCCTCCTACGTGCACACATGTGCACACACACCTTATGACGCTCCACCTTTTACCGTTAGAGACTTATATGATGCCATGACAGAAGTAGATCATTCCATGAGTTCTCTGCTCCTCATTTCTATTTTGATATAAAGTTTACAGGGAGCAAATAGAATTTTGACTTATGTTTCATAATTTATGTAGCTGATTTCTTGTGAAATCGTGTTTCATGTCCTGTCACATTACATTTACCTTATATTTACCCTGCTCTGGGCAGCTTGGACATTGGTCATGACGTGTCGCTGGAGAGTGGAGCTCTGGCACCTCAACGGGGCAGGTGGGAAGGCATTTAGGGGAAGGGGCTCTATTGGCTTGTACCCTCTAGGCAGCTGCGTCATCCAGCAAGGCATGGAGCCAGGCTGGGCCAGGTGATGCAAGTATGCTGAGATGTAAAATCCTTCTGTAGCTCGGATGACATGCTAAAGAGGTGTGTGACATGATAGACACATGAAGGAGAAAGGGAGGGAGGGAAGGAGAGAGGTAGGAGGGCACCTTCTTTCCATCTAGTCCCATCTTGGAGGTTCGGGGATGGGCCTCTTTCACAGGCACCCTCCACTGCTACCTTGCATTTCCTTCAGTTGAGCTGAAATGTGCCTCTTGTAGCTTAAGAAATGGAAGCATAGGAGACCCTTTTATGCCCTTGGGAATTTGAAATAATTCATCCCAGAGCAGTTTTCCCCAGTAGGATGGGGAATGATGGAAGAAGTTCCCTCTGGAGGAATGCATCCGCGGAGCTCCTCCCGGAGAATTGCTGAAGCTTGTTGTCCCCAAACTCCTGTCCAGTTCCTGTGCCGGAGTGACACGTTCTAGCTCCGACCTTGTGAGACTGGGAGGACAGGGACAAGGGCTTGTGCTGTCCCTCTCTTCAGAATGTTCCTCATAGTCCTAGATTAGGTCGGAGCAACTTTCTTTGTTCCATTTGACCTTTACCAAAGCTGAGTGACTGGATGGTCACCTGACCTCAGCTGAGCCAATCAGCCTCCCTCAAAAATCTGAGTGGCAGGGAGAACACAGCTGGGTGATACTGCCCTTGGAACGATAAGGCCGTGTGGAGCTAGGATCACAAGGAGGAACATCTGAATAAAACTTGCAGAGGTTTGGAGAAGCAGAAAAAAGGGTCTCAAAAAGGAAGAGCCTACAGGGAGAATGGAATGGGCTTGCAAAGAGAAGCAGGAATGAGAGGTCAAGTTGTTCCCAAAATAAGGAGGCAAAAAGAAGAGCTGGCTGGTAAGTTTCCACTTCCCATAAGGACCAGCTGTATTTCTACAGATAGGTTTCACAAAACTTTCCTGCATCCTGCTAATAAATTCCTTATTGCCAAAGCTAGCTTGAGTGAGTATCTGTTTCTAGAAATAAAGTGATCCTTCAGACTAGGTTGTAAAATTTGATGTCGTAGGGGAAAAGATAACCCCACTGGTTTGTGTCCTAGAGTCATTGCCAGTCTTCAGCATATAGTTTAAGGAGGGAGGGGGATCTCTAGGTCCAAATTCTCTCCTCTTCTGGCATGCCGTCTTGCTGTAAATCACAGCATTAGAGAACCATTCCTTTGGGATTGGGATTTGTCTCTCAAGGAACTTGGTTCAGTGTTATTCAATAAACTAAAATGAGCCACTCAGGGATGATTAACTTGGAGGGTCTTTTTCTTGGAATAGGGTGGTGACAGGTGAGTAAGACAGGTGAGTGTATAGCCCTGCAAAAATGAGACTCCAGACAGCAAGCTCAGAGACATTCTGTATCACCCCACCCTCTTTAGCTAACATCAGCCTCACTTTTATTGAAATCATTCCAACAAAAGGATTCTTCATATATCTATAAAATCATAAACTCATTAACTCAGAGCATTTCCTCTGAAGGCCGTGGGGACTTATGACCTCCTTTTCAAGATGTCAAAGCAAGCACCAGCTCTCCTCAGCAAGCAGAGATTGCCAGGGTTATACTCTGTGATTTGTTTTTTTCCCGAGTAGTTTGGTTTATTTATCTGGTGAAAGGAAGATTGCAGGGGAAGAAGGTCTGTGGGTGCCCTCTCTAAGGCAGGGTGGCCCTCTCAAATGCCTTTGGGTGAGTAATATAAAGGAGCAGAGTGGGCCAGGTAGGAATGGGGGCAAACTGAGGGAGGTAAGAAATGCTTAAAGAATTTCAAATTAGAAATTAAAAAAGAAAGAAGGAATGAAAGCTCAGACCAAGGAAACTATCTCAGAAGGGCTGAATTTGTCTTATGCGTTGTCTGTCAGTTTATGACCTTTGTCCTGTGATTTCTTCTGGTTCTGAAAGTTTAATGCTTCAAAGTTTGTCTTTGGGTGTGAGGAGAAGCTAAGATGAACCAGTGAGTGAAGACTGAAAATTCTTACTGAGAATGGGGGGTTATTTGGAATTCCTATTGGGAATTGATAGTAATGCCGATTGTCGGGGGGACGTCTGGGTATAGAAAGAAGTCATTTTTCCCTCTCCCTTTCCGTTTTCCTTCCCATCCTGTGCTTCCATTCCTTTTCCTACCTGCTCCATGGGGCCTTTTGTGATTTTTCTTGGGCAGGGCCAACAATTTCTGTTCAGTGACCCCTGTTCTACATGGAGGCTTGGTGGAGGCCCAGAGAAATGGCATGTGAATAATGCCATGGCTTTGTGCCAAGTACAGTTGCATCTGTCATTGAGGATTTCCCATGGCCTGGACCACGTGTTCCTATGGCGCTCAGAGAAGCTCAGTAATGAGCTGATGTTCTTGGCGTGCAGGTGGGCTGGGATCATGCGTCCCAGATACTAGATCTGATGACCTCCTTAGTGGTCCTTCTCATTTGCTCAGTGTGGGGCATCTCTCCAAATAATGCCCTGGGCCAGGCATCCTTCTAGAGCCTCCACGTGGTTCCAGAGCCTGCCACAGCCCAGGCTGTGATGCCTAACTTAATAATCATTCTTGTTGCATTCTCCTTCTGAGTGTCACCAAAAATCTTCCCCTAGGATGATGATATTAGAGATTTGGATAAGGCTTTGGTTTTTCTATTATTTTTTAAATAGTGGAAATGGCAAATACATTGAGAAATCTGGCACCAGCTGAGTGTAAAATTTTCACATAAATTGTGCCAAAAGATGGTTTTACATTACCATATTCTGTATTCTGTTTTACCTCCTCTGCCTTTCTGTTGTCCAACAGGACAAGCCTAGGCCTAAGCCTATACAAACTAATTTCATTCTGACCCTGATTAAAATTTCCTTCCAGCAAACCTGAGAAACAGCTGTTTCTCAGTGAATGGCCCCCAGCACACACCAGCCATCCTGTCATCCCCAGAGGCCATTCCTCAGAAGCCAGCTGTTGTGAGTGAGAAGATGAAAGGTGTCAGTCCCATTCGTAATGCTGGTGATTTAGGGGAGGCAACAAGATTCTTTGTTTTATCCTTTCAAGTCGCTATGTTTGGGGAAGAGTCATCATTTCCGTTCCTGCTGGATGGGGAGAAAGGATCCATCAATCTCTTTAGTTAGGAACGTTCTTGTTCCTGATATGCAGGGTTGGTTTATTTTGGAATGCCAGCTTTTCTTTGTTCCCCTCTGTTTTTGTTGTCCTGGCATTACAGTCGTTGCCGTTGCCATTTAACACGTTAAATGATGGAGGGAGCTGGAGTTTCAGGTATCAGCCTGAGGTCCTGAAAGAGTTTCACTGAGCCTCCAGATTAAAGCTGGTAAAGTTGACTAAGAAGAAGACAAGAAGATTCCTGGTGATCTAGTTATAGGAGAAACGGTGCTTTGGCTTATAAATGGGAGTCTGGAGCCTTTCATTACCTTAGTTTCTGACCTGCCTTGCAGGGTATATTCTTTTAGTTCATGCAGGTGGGTGTAATTTAAGGAGAAGGCTCCAGACACTCTGTTTCATGCTATACTTTTTATCCATCTGTCATCATCCATTCTCCTCCTTCTTAATAATAACTAATATGTGTGGACTGAAGTACCATTTGTGAAACATCCATTATTTCATTCTGAGGAACTGGAGGCTAAGGGAGTTTGACTGACTTGGCTAGCATTCTCTGTCAGTAGATGGTAAAGACAGACCCAGATCCCACAGCACAGTGTTCTACATGGCATACAAGTCCAAATCGAAACATGATTTTAGGAGAAAAGTCTCAGGAATACATCATTTTTTAAAAAGCAGAAGTTTTAGGAACTGAAGATTTAAATAAATACATAGCATATATGTGATATATAGTGTATATATATATCCCCACGTATGTGTGTGCATGTATATGTGTGTGTATATTCATATAGTTGTATATAGTAAGGGAAGCATAATCCTGAACTAAGTAACTAATTTATACTAAAGTATAAATGACTGGGAATACTTTTCCTCCCAGAGAAGTTTCTTCAAGCACACTTGTTTAAAGATGACTAGAAGGGCAGTGTTTAGCCTGAGGGAAGGCATAACAAATGCTATAATTTCATAATTAATATATTATTAATATAAAATAATAATATACAGTCTATGTATATACATAGATAGATAGATAGATAGATATATTCTCGGTAGTATGATGCAATGTCAGGTTATTGAGAAAGATCATTTGTCTCAGGCAAAAGATGTTACCTTTCCTAAATTACAGTCTTCAAATCACATGAAGGTTACATTTTTTGTTTGTTTTGTTTTGTTTTCGAAGGTTACTTTTTTTTTTAATGGAAATGCATTTCTTTTATTTATTTTATTTTACTTTTGGCTGTGTTGGGTCTTCGTTTCTGTGCGAGGGCTTTCTCTAGTTGTGGCAAGTGGGGGCCACTCTTCATCGTGGTGTGCGGGCCTCTCACTATCGCGGCATCTCTTGTTGTGGAGCACAGGCTCCAGGCGCGCAGACTCAGTAGTTGTGGTTCATGGGCCTAGTTGCTCCGCGGCATGTGGGATCTTCCCAGACCAGGGCTCGAACCCGTGTCACCTGCATTAGCAGGCAGATTCTCAACCACTGTGCCACCAGGGAAGCCTATGAAGGTTACATTTTAAGATGCACATCAGACAGCAAATTGTTCTTTGTTTTTATGTTATGATTAATTGGAACTATCGTATTCATTCATTTACTTAATAGTTGAGCACTTAAGCAGGCAATGTTCTAGGAACTGAAAGTATGAAGATCACTAAACCAAGCATTGCTTCCAAAGGAATATGACATGAAAGGGCCCAGGGAAATTTCTGAGTTAGTGGAATCCAAGATGGGACACACTTATTCTAGATCAAGTGTGAAGCTGTCATAGGGAAGGGAACATCTGAGTGAGATTTGAAGCATGGATTCCACCAGGTGGAGGAGGAAGGGAAGGGTATTCAAGGCAGAGGAAATAACTTGTGGGAAGAGCCATCAATTATACTAATTCATGTTACACAAGGTTGTCAGAATAACTTGTTACACACTTAGCAAATGTACTGAGCATCTACAAGTGTACGTGGCACACTGTCAGGCACTGGGGGTACAAAAATCACTCATATAGAAGCCCTGCCATCTGGAGACTTAGAATCACAGAATGCTAGGACTTTGAGGGATCTCAGCAATGATTTATTCCAGTGCTTCTTCAGATTCTGTGTTGCTGAATTCTAGGAGTTATGCTTCTAGGCTCCTAGTGAGGCAAGAAGATGTGAGTGTATTTGTCAGCTTAGGCCAAGTTGTGCTGCAGTAACAGATGAGCCCCAAATCTTAATGGCTTACAACAGTAAAGGCATATTTTTCACTCATGTGACATGATCATCATGGATCAACTCTGGTTTTACTTCATATTTTCTTCATTCTAGAACCTGCTGAAGGAGAAGCTCTTAAAATTTAAGACATGTTTGGCCCATTTCAGAGGGAAAAGAGAGGTGGACCATGGCTTTTATAGCTTTTGCTTGGCAATAGTACCTGTCACTTCTGCCTATACTCACTGGCCAAAAGCAAGTAACATGGCCAAGCCTGACATTAGTGCAACAAGGAAGGATATTCTTTCTTCAGGAACAGGGGAAATGTTTTGAGTAGTGATACAGTCTTCATCATGGAGTTTAGGAATTCTATATTCTGGCTTCAACTAGTGCAACTCCATGTCTAACTGTTTTATATATTGGACTCATATGCAACATTTTGCTTGAAGCTAGCAAAGAATAATACTAGATGTCCACTAAAAGAGTTATCCACTTTCACAATGTAGTCACCACTCACTTTGCATCCACGTGTGGCTCTGTGACTAGTTCTCACCAACAGAATATATGTACAAATGATATGTACTGATTTCAGGCCATAACTTTTAAGAAACAGCTATATACTTTCTCCATAATACCTCTTCCTTAGCACAGCAAGATGCAGACAATAGCAAAGCTAGGAAATGGCCCACACACAAGGGGGACAGTCTCTGAATCACAGTATGGAAGAAAGCTGCCAGCTGTCCCACCCTGGATTGTAGGGTGAGTGAGAAAGAAGCTTCTATTTTTTTTTTTAGCCATGTACATTTTAGGGTCTATTTGTTATAGCTGTTTAAACTCTAAAGATTGTGTATATAAGAACACATTTGGTCTCATCTAATTCTCTCCTTGTTCCACGAAGAAAGCAAAAGATGAGGGAGGGATGGCAACTTGCCCACATTTACAGAGTTATTTTAGGATGAAGCCTTCATTGCAGATCTCTGGACTTACAGGCCAGGGTTTCTGGGCTCTACCCAGAAGTGAGGGAACATATGATTAAAATTCTGGTTCCAAATTGCTGGTTTATGCCCTGAATCTGGTCCAAAGATGTGTCCCCTATTTCCTGCATAAAGTTTTAAAATAGTATGAATTAATTGCAAATATTTAAATATCGGGATATTTCACAAGAAGAGTTAGGTTCCAACGTCTCTTGAAAAATCATAAGGTTTGGCATCGCTCTGTCTATATGCCCATGAAGGGAACATTGACTTTAGCTCCTCTCTCTTTAGATGGGGCGTGTGCTCTCCAATTCATCAGGTCCTCTCCGCACCCTGTTGTTTTCCTGCCTCTGAGGCATAGAACAAGTTGCCATTTACTGTGATGCTTATTCAGGCTAATAGTAAGGAGGAAAGTACATTTTTATTTTTCCCTTGTTCCTATAAAAGGCAGAATAATAATGAAGCAACAAGAGAGAAGAAGTAAAGAAATATAAACAGCTTACTTCACCTGTTTATGTTATCTGAGCCCCTATCAGTATTTGCATTATATACCTGGACTAGGGATTAATGTGGGGAGATGACGTCTCTTTCCCCAAGGCCATTGATGAGTCAAGACAAGAGTTCTTTTCTGAGCCAGGAGTGCTCTACAGATGATCACCTGCATTGATGTGGTGCAGTCACTTCCTTCAGCCTCATGGTGGGTGCTTGCTGAGGGCAAAAGGTGCCAAGCCAGAGGCCTGGGCTGGTGAGGGGGCGAGGGATCTGCAGTGACTGGGACGGGGGTCTCTGCTCTCCAGAGGCTGGGAATAAACATCAAGGAGGGCTCTGGGACCACGGTCTCAGCCTTACTTTCCCCTCCTCGGCACACATGACAGATGACTTGCTCACAAGGGACATCCCTCCCAAAGCCCACCCAGGATGTGTGTGTACCATCGTAATGTTTTGGAATGTTAGCTGTTTTTCTGCTGTACCTCATAGGAGCCCCTGTAACCTATCATTTAAGAATTTTGCTTTCATGGCTCCTAAAATGGTCAACACACAAATGGATGGTGTTTTGTTTTTGCTATTTGGAAGAATAGGTGGTCAGCTCTAGCAGAGATTCTGGACTCCAGGATTAGGAAATGTGTCCCTGCTTGGACATTTATGCAAACCTTGTGAAGACTTCTGCTCACCCCCCCAATCTGCAATCACGTCCCTCCTCATTGCCCCTCATCCCTCTCCCCACTCACCCCCGAGATCATGTTGTGTGCATTTTACTTGTTTAATGGCGTCATTGTCTCTTGGTTGTGAGCCCCGTGGGCAGACACCTGGTCAGCCTTGTTCACTGGGGTATCCTCAGTTCAACAGAGACTGACTGAATTAATGAATGAGGTAAATTGGCTGCTCGTGGGTCTTTGATCAACAACCCTGTTCTTTGTCACATAAAGCAGGTCCTGGGATAAGTGGGGTGTAGGGTAGGGGTGGTGACAGTGGAAACGCCACATGGATTAGGAGATCTGAGAGCAAAAGAGAGCTGTGCTCCTTTGCGGGTACAGACTGGGGAGGCTGAAGTGTACAGAGTGGGCATAACTGCATGAGATGTCTGGGCAGACACATCAGGCTGTGGTAGGGAAGCAGGAGAATGCTTCCCGGACACTCAGAGTCCTCTGGGTTTAAGCTCAGGGAGCTGACGGAACTGGCAGGCCTTGGGACAGTGAACGGACCCCAGACTGGGGTGAGGAAGTCTCATTGGGTACTGGCTTGAATAAAGGACAACACTGAGGACCAGGGCTGTGTCCCACCCCTTCCTGCTGCTACCTTCTGTCCAGGTGAGTTGAGAGGGCACAGCAGCCCAGTCTCAACTGAAATGAAGTTTACACCACTTGGTGAAATAGGGTCTGTACAGAAAGAGTTAAAAAAATAAACTTATATTTCTCGCTCATTTGGGTTTATGGACTGAGATTTGTATTCCTAACACAGACAATTCTTCACAGCTGTATCTCCACCACTTTTTCTACTCATGGATTGCAAGTAAGAGTGATTTTGTTATAGGAATAAATGTAGATCCACTCTAATTTATTTCTAAAAAGTAATGAATTCACACATTTCCATAATTTGGCTCTCAGTTGTCAGGTTACTCATTATGTCCATTGCAACTGATTATGAAAATGTGTTCAAGACCTGCTGCTATTATAGTGGGGAAAAAAGTGCCAGGGAGAGCCCTGGGCTGTGGATCCCAGAGACCTGGGTTCTGGTTACAGCTTTGCCAACTATTAGCTGTGGACTCCTGGCAAGTTCTCTGTCCTCTCTGGGCTTCTGCTTTCTCATCAGGTGATTATGGGAATAAAATGGCTTGTCAATTATGTATGATTATCATAACTTCCTACCAAGTGCACTTTTATTTATGTAGTGATTTTTCTTTAATTCAGCTAAGAATTTGAATATTGCTTTTATGTTGCTTGAGGTCATCCAGTGTGAGAAGCATTAGGGTGGGTGAACTTTTTTTTTTTAGTTTTTATTGTATTTAAAAATTTTTTTTACACATTAAGCATTACTTTCCATTTACAGTTATAACAAAATATTGACTACGTTCCCCGTGTTGTACAGTACATCCTTGAGCCTGTCCTACATCCAATAGTTTGTACCTCCCACTCCCCCATCCTGATATTGCCCCTCCCCTCTGCACTGGTAAACATTAGTTCGTTCTGTATATCTGTGAGTCTGCTTCTTTTTTTGTTATATTCACTAGTTTGTTGTGTTTTTTAGATTCCACATAAAAGTGATATCATACGGTACTTGTCTTTCTCTGTCTGACCTAAGGGTTGGTGAACTTTAAATGTCTTTTCTCTCTCTGACATTCTGGTCTGTGCCCTGTGACTCTAGGAAAGAGAGACTGAGCCACTTCTAAACCTCCTGAGGGCAGATAGTCTATTCAGCCAATCACTTGAGCATGGGAGAGCTGCCCTTTTTTGTTCCTAAGGTATGGCTGTAGCCACAGGTGACTGTTTTTAAATGGATAGGTTCTTAGAAAATATTTGACAGCCTCACCTTTGCTAAGTGTTCCTCCAAGGGGTTTCAGTCGGGTTCCTGTTTTCCTGTTTATATTTTACCACTTCTAAAGTACCACTTACCTTCATGGTGAGATGCAAATAGGAGTGCCTGACATTGCATGCATGCTTCGGTTGAAATAAATACATCAAAATGAGCGCGAGGATTTACCTGATGTCCACTAGAGGGCAGCAGAGTAGTGAGAATCGGGGTTCTCAGAGGCTTTGTACACTGAAGTGTTGACATGTGACTTGGCAATTGAATGATTTTTGATACTGTCCTGACACATAAACACCTAGAAGCAGGTTTTCAGAGGTTATTTGTGCACTAAAAGAGGAATTAACAAAACGAACTTGCATGCCAAAAGTAATTTTCAATATTCTACAAAGAACTGTGGCCTCATTATGAGAAAGCTTTTAGAGGATATTCAGCTATCATTAACTGGATGTGTTAAACTTAACTGGCAAACACACATTCAAAATAAATCAGGCTGAATGGATCTAAAAAAGTACATCTGGTGACTAATAAAAACTTCTACTGGGATTTGGGGGCTGGCCAACTCACCCAAAAGGAGAAATTTTGTTTTAAGTGACTTTCGTGTGTCTCCCAGCCCTTGGTGCTCCCAGATTTGTGGTGCTAACATGGTTAAACAGTTATACACATACTACACAGTTATGTGTGTTATTGTGGTAATATATTTTTAAGCTATCACTCTACTTTCAGCATAAAAAGTCAGCAAATTATCAGAGTTTATTCCATTGACATTCTCACACCTTGAGAAATAGCCCATTTGTATTATCACAGTTTGATATATTTCCCATTTACTGAGCTTCTATGGCAAGTTGGCATTTTAATTTAATTATACTTTTCGCTAATGGTCTTTATTTTTCAGTGTCTGTGTGTAAAATGCCTGTAGGTTTGATTATCCACCCCCCTCTTCCCAGTGCCAAGCTGTAGTGCAAATTTATAAACTGACAAAATTCAGCGTAAAATTCAGGGAGGTGAAATGCAGGAACTTGTAAAGAAATACTGCTTGAACCACGAGGCATTTTCTTCACTTGCAGAGTGTGGCCCTGTCTTGCATACATTTAGTTCCTGGTCTTGTTGTCACTAACAGGAACTGCAGCACAAAAGAAGGTGGGGCAAGTGCTCACTCAGGTCCTCCGAGATGGGTAGGGGCCGCCGAGGGTTTGAGCTCCCCGCTCCTCTCTGTTGTGCCTCTGGGGATCTAGCAACAGCAGCAATAGTACCGTCCCTTGACTTCTTGGCAATGCTTAGAGCTTGTAGGGACTTTTTCCTTAAGAATAAGTAATTGATGGTGGAGGCATGTAGCTCTCCTTGAAGACTGCAGGCTGCCTAGTGGAGTCTGGGTGAGGCTGTCCCAGGACTTCAGGGCTGCAGTGGTGTGCATTTCACAGCAGAGAGGAGCTGAAGAATGGATAAACCCAGAGAGGCGAGTATACTCTCCATCCTCACATTTTCGTGAGTGTGTACACCCCATTTCCTTGGTGCTAAAATGCCCCTGACTGTAAGACACACCATTGATTCAACACTAGCCTTCCAAGAAAAAAAAGGAAGAAAGAAACACTGCCAGATTAAATATACACATCAGTTGTGGGTACATTCCAATTTCAGAAATGCTAAAAGTGGGAAAACAAAGGCTGATATTAAAATCTTGGAAATTTAGTATGTATAATTTTGATAGATATATTTAAGGCAAAATCAGCTTTCAAAGTATGTCCCAGAATACAGCTCAGCATCTGAGTACCTGTGAAGCCATTGTCAAGTTTACATGTCTTAACTCCTAAATGGGAGAGCAATTCTTGTTCTAATACATGAGGATGTAGGAATAAAAATGGTGTGTGTTTGTGGAAGTGCTCTGTAAACTGCTTTGTTGTTTTTTGTTATTGTATTTCATTGGATATGTGTTATGTTTTATTTAGGGGTTTTTTTCACTCAGTTTAATTTTAACACAAGAGTCTCACTCTCACCTGTTCGCATCACCCCCTTACGCTCTCACGCATCCCTTCAACTTGGATGATTTGCCATATAGAAGTGTGTGGACGAGAACCAACAATTTATTCGCCTGTTCTTGAAAAGACATACATCCTCTCCTGCTGAGAATATGGAGGAAAAACAGGAGAGTTTTAATAGTAGAGGTTTTTCCATTAAAACAGAGCGGGTGGGGGCTGGAGGAGGGACCTATGAGTGTATCAGGCAAGATATTGGTGACATCAGTCAAGGGCCCAAGAACCATCCATTACACACCTCGAAAAGAGTGGAGACATGCTCCCAGCCACAGGAAAGATGCTGCCTGCTTCAGCGCCAGCAGGAAGGAAAAAGGGAGACACAACTGAAGAACAGAGTGTGTTAATTACCTTACTCGGAGGATCTCATACAACATGCTGTGTATGTAAATTGATACACTGAATATGATTACTGCAGGATTTAGTTTTCATACGGAGGAGTGGAGGAGCGAGGGGAAGGAGGCCGGGGCTTGGGTGCCACTTTGATCTCTGCTCTCTTCTACAAATGGGAGTCCTGCTCTTCATTAGCTTTTCCACTGGCCATCCTCCTGAAATAATGCGGTCTGTCCCGGGTCTCTCCACTTGCTGCTCAATTGCTTGCTTGAAGGAATGAAATCCTTTTGTACCAGAAGAGTTAGGACAAAAAGTCAGAGAGGTACCGGGAGTCCAGTCATGGAACAGCGGGAGCTCTGGAAGGACTTTGAATCTCTCTGGCTACTCCCTGGTGTAGAGAACTGAAAGTCATAGTGGGGCCACAGGGGAGGTAGGTAGACCAGTTACCCCGAGATGAGCACGGTTGGGGGAAGAATTTGATGCCAAGGAAGCGGGGGAGGAGAGGAGTCCTCAGATTCTGATGTATTTTTAAAGCATGGGAACTGATGTGGGTGTGACAAAAACACAAAAGAGGAGAGAAGGATGGTGCTAAGGCTTCGGCCTGAGCAAATGGAAGGATGGCGTTGTCATTTTTTGATGTGGGGAAAATATTTATTTAAAAAAATGTGAAGTGTAAACTCTGTAACAGTTGAAAGAGGAAACAAGTGCTGTTGAGGATGGAGTGAAGTTGACTGGCAGAGAGCAAATAATTCAAGAAAAGATGCAGGAGAGAGAAAGGCTAAGAGAAAACAAATATAAGAACAGATTCAAAGTCTTTGACAAATACTCAGCGGCACACTGGGCTGGATTCTGCTCGACCTGGGAGGGCATCTGTATGTAATTATTGTCTAATTATTTTTGTGCATGTGTTATGCCTTCATTCACGCAACCATAAGTTCTTTGATAACGGGCCTCTCTGATTCTTTGACACACAGTAGTCACTCAGGTAACACTTCCTAACTGTCTGGCTGGGGCAGCCATGATAGCCCGAATGCGACTCATCTTCTTACGCTAACTGGACAGATCTAACTGGGGGGGTGGACCAGCGTGGGAGAAAGCATTTGTCTTACTTTTACAGGGTGGGACCTTCAGATCTTAAAGTTCTCCTTTGTGCCCTTTTGCCTGCAGAACAGCAGGTCTCTCTTGTTCTCACACTTAGAAGATGTTGCGTGGAATGCTATGGCATCCTTGTTGCCTTCTTTGTCTAGTCCAAGGGTGTAAGAGATGGAACAGTCCTGGCATAGTTTTCCTAGTAAAAACTTTGGCCTCAGAGTGCTGAAACCTTAAAGAAAAGAAGCAATAAGCTGCAATTAAGTGCAATCAGCCCTGTTTGTTTGTTTTTAGCACTTCGGGCACCCATATTCAGTGACTGTCGGGTGGCAGATGGGATGGTTAGAAGTTTGGTGCTTTGGGAGATACTTGAATATTTTACAAACCAAAGAAAATCTGTGTCACCTCCTCTGTGTACTTTCATTGCAAAGGAGATGTGGCAGCTGAATGGATATAGTGATCAGAACCGGTGGTATCTACTGAGAAAGAAGAAAGATTCGAGTTCCTTTTTAAGTCATGATTTTATTGTTCAATTATTTTTAAAAAATAAATGTATCATTGGCCCTGGTGTGCTTCTCTCACTTTAAGGGGCATAGTGGAGGAAACACACACACCCTCCTTGTGTTTCACTTCTTTGTTGGTCAGGGTTAGCTCCTTATCACCAGCTGCCAGGAGCCCTTTATAGCCAACATTTGGTCCAAATGGTGTTTGTGAATGAGGAAGAGAGTCCTAACCAGCTTCATGAGCCAGAGCATCACTAGGGCCTTCACTTGCTGAGGGAATTGGGAGGCTCAGGAGGCAGCTTTCCTGAGATGTTGGAGACTCTCTGGTCCACAGGGTCCTTGCAGTTTGAGCCTGGTAACTGTTGGCTGAGAGGGAGAGGGAGGGAGATCCAAAAAAGCCAGTCTCCTTTGCTGATGGAGAAATCTCCCTCTAAAATTGTGATGCAAGAGCATCAAATGCCCAGTTTTTTCTGGAGTAGAGATAAAGGATAAGCGGATGAGACAGAAAGTCTGTTTTCTCTGGAGCTGCAGCCTTTTACACCTTCATACCTAAAAGGTATTCAGCTCACAAATGTCTTTACAGTTGCAGTTACTGTTATGGATTGAATTATATCCCTTCAAAATGACACATTGAAGTCTTAAGCCCCAGTACCTCAGAATGTGAGCTTTTTGGAGATAGGGTCTTTACAAAGGTAACCAAGTTAAAATGAGGACATTAAGGGGGCCCTAATCCAATATGACTGGCATCCTTATAAAAAGAGGAAGTTTGGACACAGAGACAGACAAACACAAAGGGAAGGCAACGTAAAGAGACACAGAGAGAAGATGACCACCTACAAGCCAAGGAGAGAGACCTAGAACAGATTAGGCCCTCTCGGCCCTCACAAGGAACCAATCCTGCCAACACCTTGATTTTGGACTTCTAGCCTCCAGAACTATGAGACAATACATTTCTGTTTAAGCCACCCAGTTTGTGGTAATTTGTAACGGCAGCCCTAGCAAACTAACGTAGTTACCTATGGAATTTGTTACATCTTGGGTTGTTCCA
The DNA here is from genome assembly GCF_963924675.1 of Phocoena phocoena. Taxonomy (NCBI): domain Eukaryota; kingdom Metazoa; phylum Chordata; class Mammalia; order Artiodactyla; family Phocoenidae; genus Phocoena; species Phocoena phocoena. The sequence continues at coordinate 27,426,182 of NC_089238.1, read as the reverse complement.
TTGACTCCTTCCAATATATATCCATTAATTAGTTAATACTGTCTTTAGCCATGTGGTGATATCAGGGTCATCTCCAAAGACAAATGAAATAGACTACATAGTATGGTTTGTAATGGTGATTCTGTGGGTCAACAATTTGAGTTGGGCTCAGGTGAGTGTTTTTCTGTCAGTCTTGTCTAGGGTAACTCATATGACTTTAGTCACAGTAGCTCAACTTCAGCTGGCACATCTAAGATGGCTGCACTCATAAGTCTGGTGGTTGGTATTGGCTGGAACAGCTAGGCTGGCTGTGACGGCTGGATGACCATATGACTTTCCATCCTGAAGGAGGTTACTTAGCCTGGGCTTCTTTGTATCCAACTGTAGGGTTCCAAGAACTGTATCCACATTCTTAATGATTTCCTTAAGATGGTTTCCCAGAAGTGAAATTGGTAGGTCAAAGGGCATGTATAGTTTCAAGGATTTACCTGCGTCTTACCAAAAATGCATGTTCTTTTAACAGATATTATGACTGAGTCTTATCTGTGTAGTAATTTTCCTGTTGTCAGTGTTTTCTATGACTCACATTCATGTGCAGGGGAAAAAAAGCCACACTCTCTACCTGACTGCATTCAATTAATTCCTAAATTAAGTAGTGCAAGTGGAAATGTAATTCAGTACATATATCCCTGAGGAGAAAGTGGATTACAGATTTGTTAAGTGGGTTTCATTCCCTATTATTAACCATATCCTAATTTTTCTAGCTGGAGAAGGGAAAGGGACAAGCATTTTTACTTTAATTAAATCATCGTACTATTAAACCAAACAACTTGTCTACAGTTTCCTTTGTTCAGGAAAACCACACCCTTCTGTAACTTCTATATATGTCTCAAATATAACTGCAACCCTTATTTAAAATCCAGTAGAGGCAGGCTTATTTAAAAACGTGGCTGCCATTCTGTTTTAAGAGCTCTACCAGAATATTATTCAACCTTAGCATCTATATAGGTATTTTCCATTAATGTGCCAGATTGGGTCAAAGTCAGTATGGTGCCAGAGTAGCAAGCTTCAGAGACAACGTTTTTTGAACATCTGAGTGCTTCATAAATAACCATACCTATATGCTTGTAGTACAGACACTTAAAGGGGAAGGACAAACACAAAGTCAGTAGAGTTACACAGCGACTCCTGGTATCCTCGCCAGATGGCCAACTTCTCCCAACATTATCTTTCAAGAGAGACAGAAAGACATAGGCTAAATATTAAGTAGTTACATTCGATACCATTTATCTGTCAAAAGAGGAATAAAAAAAGTCAAACCTCTAAAAAGTATTCTGAAATCCAAATCTTTTGATACAAGTTCTGAAAACTATCCTGAACAATGTTTTCACCCCGCTGGCAGGTATGATAGTAAAGTTTGGGAGACAGGGATGTGTTTCTTTGGTTTCTGGATGATTGCTTCCCAAGGCATATATTCTAAGCTATATTTTGAGCTCAACATCTTTTATGTGTTTCTCGTAGAATTGAATACATTGTTTCCTCACTGGTAGGCAAAGTTTAAAACAAACCACAGTCAGAGTATACCACACTTCCTCCTAAACCCTTTAATAAGTTCATCTTTAAAAATCAACTGGCATCTTTAATTGGTATAAGGCTTTGAACTAGTCTAGGCATTGTAGTCAAAGAGATGTTAAGTCCAGTCCAAACTCAGTCACATACCAGAAATGTGACAGGCAAGTCACTCTCTGAGCCTCAGGTGTTCTCATCTGTAGGAATAAGAAACTAACCTTCTATTTTAAGTGGCTGTTATGGTGTAGATTAATTGCAATTGCATATAAGGCAGGTGACACCAAACCAGGCACACAGTAGGCTTGAATATAATCCCTATTAGTACATTATTTTTTTATACTGTATCTTTTATATAATTAGTTTAGATATTTTTATTCCCACTTTAGGGACAATAAGAACAGAGAGGGGGAGACATCTGCTAGGTTCAGGCTTCCAGTTCCAGAAAGCCAGAGAGGGCCTGACCCCGGCAAAACAGCACTAGCCATGAGCCTCCCGTGGTTGACTGGGCAAGTGAGGCTTAAATGATCAAGACTTCTTTGGGCTCGAACACAACACAGTATTTTTTTAGATTTGTAATAGAAATAAGAAAGACACTGAGCATCTGGATTTAATAAAGCATCCCTGTCCCACGACTATTGATAACTGGCTGTAAGATTCAAAACCAGTTTCAGGACACTGGCCTCCACCATCCCACAAGATCACCTTTGTCTGCTTTGGTTCGTTTTGAACAGTCACCCTGATGTGCATCCCTCAACAGACCAGACGCAACATTTTTACCCACTTCATGTTTGTAGCCTGGTGCAGGTTCCTCTCAGCTAGAATGGCTTATGTGGTAAATCTGTCCATGAGAGTATGGTGATTAAAATTTCTGATCCTTGGTGAAAATGATGGTTTGTTGTTGGGTTAGGGTGGTGACTATTCTTAGGAATATTTGTCCCTAATTCAAACACAGGTACTTTTCTTTTGCAAAATCAGAACAATCTGCAAAAGCAGACTACTGGTTCCATTCCCAAATGCACTACGCAGTTTGGTATGTTTTGTCCTCTTATTGCACGTGGGTCTTCAACATAGCGATGCTTTCCTGTTGACTCTTGGTAGTAAGTCCTCTTCCAAACCTTCAAAACCACTCTCTATCCAGGAGATGTGAATCTGTCCTTTTGTTTATGGCGTAGCGCACTCAGGAGCCAAGGCCAGGGAGGAGAGAGAGAGGAGCTGAACTGGTGGAAGGCAGTAGGGGGGTGGGATGATGAGAGGAAAAAATCAAGTTTGACCTTGGGAGGTGACTTTTTATCCCCATAGACATGCTTTTCCAACTCTAAGACATGGCACATTTCAATCAAAAGCCAAAGTAGGATCCTAGTTTATTATGAGTTGGAAATTAAATCTTAAAAATGTATGTATGTATTAGGGGGCATCATGTTGGAGGGGCATAGAATTCAGGCAGGAGAAAGGTGGAGTAGTTGATCAAAATGTGTATGTTGGGACAGAGGAGGAATGAGGGCTTTTAGACAAGGCAGTGGCTAGGCAGAGGGCTCTTAGTGATTTTTCTTTGCTAAGATCCTGTATACTAGTTCCGCATATTACTGAAAAAGACATTGTTTGTTACCTAGCTCCCATCTTCCTTATAAAAAATACTGTGGCACTTTTTCCAGGCCCTCAGTTTGCCCCATGACAATTATTTACTATATCAGACCCCTGGCCACTTGAGGTGGGCACATGACTCAGTCATGACCAATGAAATGTAAACCAAGAAGTTTGGTTGGGAAAGGGAAAGCTTTTTCTTTCCTGATACCAATACCATCATTCTAGTTTCCCCTTTCTTCTTCTTCTTCCTGCCTAGGATAGTATGGAGGTAGAGGTGTGGAGATACAGCAGCCATCTTGTGACCGTGAGGTGATATGCATATGGGCAAATGACTACTAAGAGGGAGCAGAGTATCTAAAAAGAAGGCTCCTGGGTCACCATCCTAAGCCACATCCCAGTCCTAGCCTATGGCCCTCATACTCCTAACTATGAGGAGCATTGTTTTGTTATTTGAACTAAATATATTAATAGTTGTAACTGAGATAATTGATAATATCAAGCAATAACTGCACTGGTTTGGGTAAGAATAGCTGCTTTAAACCATGACCGCCAAAATCAGCACAGTTTATAGTAAAAATTTATCTCTTACTCACATAAAGTACCAAAGTGATATTCTTGATCAGCTGAGAACTCTTCTCTACAAATGATTCAGGAGTGCTGTTGTTTTCTATCTGGTGTCTCTGCCATCTTCAACACATGGTTTTCAAAGTCACCCTGTGTGTGGACTTCCAGCTGGCAGAGTGGGAAGAGAGAGTATATTGTGGGGTGAGGTGGGGACACTGGGAGGGTATGTACCAGTTCCAGAAGTGGTACATGTCACTTCTCCCCTCTTTCCATTGAGCAGAATCAGCCTTCAGTCAGAACCAACTACATGTGAGGCTGATAATGCAGTCTGGCTGTGTGCTGAGGAGGAAGAGAAGATGACTTGTGAAAAGCTAGCAGGCATCTGTGGCAACCACCAAAACCATCCGTAGTGTGTCATTGCTTCATCCTTGGGCTGTGGCCTTAGAGTCCTGAGGGATGAGTTGGCACCTCATTTTACTGTCATGCCATTCTTTTTCTGTAATTTGGATGATGGGATATGAGTGTAGATAAGCAACCAGGTCTGTGGTTGCTTCCTCATCGACTCCTGAAGAAGATGAAAAAGTAGGGGAGGGTGGCAGGGTCTGGATGTAGATATTAATTTCCTTGTTTGACTTGAGGTGAGCAGGATATGGGGGAAGAGAGGAATAAAAACTTAAATTTCTGAACCTTCAAAACCACAAACTGTATCTCATAAAATTACAAATAGGATATAAATAGCAAGGATTTGTTTGGCCAAGGTTCTTTACTAACCTTGTTGCTGGAAAGGAATGGGGTGTAGTGGTTAGAAACTCACACCTGGGCTTTGAATCCTGGCTCTACCACTTAGTGGTCCTGTGATTTGGGGCAAATTCCTTAGTTGCTCTAAGTCTTGGTTTCTTTATCTGTAAAAAGGAGATAATAAAAAGGATTGCCTAATAGGAATATTGAGAGCATTGAATGAGATGAAAAATATAAAGCCCTCAGTATAGGGTCTGACCTATAGTGGGCATTGAATAAATGTTAGATGATTATGATGATAATGATGGTGATGATGATGAAGGTTTTGAATAAGACTATTTAGTTCAAGAAGGACTTAAGTGCCAAAAGTCAACTTAGCACTTTCTTTTTTAAAATTTTATTTTACTGTGGTAAGAACACTTACCATGTGATCTACCCTCTTAACTATTTTCTATGTGTATATTATTGTTAATTATAGGTACAATGTGTACAGCAAATCTCTAGAGCTGATTCATCCTGCTTGACTGAAACTTTATGCCCATCGATTAGCAACTCCCCATTTACCCCTCCTCCCAGCCCTTGGTGACCATCATCCCGCTCTTTGATTCTATGAACTTGACTATTTTAGATACCTCATGTAAGACAAAACATGCAGTATTTGTTTTTCTGTGATTGCTTATTTCCCTCGGCATGATCTGAGCAATATGTTGTTACATATTGCAGACTTTCCTTCTTTTTTAAGCTTGCAGAGTATTCCATTATATGGATATACTGTATTTCCTTTATTCTTTCATCTGTTGATGAACATTAGACTGTGTCCTCATAATGACTATTGTGAACAGTGCTGCAATGAACATGAGAGTGCTAATATCACTTCGAGATCTTGATTTCAGCTCTTTTGAATAAATACCCAGTATTGGGGTTGCAATTAAAAAGCTTCTGCAGAGCAGAGGAAACCATCAACAGAGTGAAAAAACAACCTACAGAATGGGAGAAAATATTTGCAAACCATATGTCTGATAATTAATCTCCAAAAAATATAAAGAACTCCTCAACTCAAAATCAAAAAAAAGAAAAAAAACCCAAAAACTAAGACCTAGGTTAAAAAATGAGCTAAGGATTAGAATAGACATTTCTTTAAAGAAGACGTACAAAGGGCCAACAAATATATGAAAAAATCTTCAAAGTCACTAATCATCAGGGGAATGCAAATTAAAACCACAGCGAAGTATATTACCTCACACTTGTCAGGATGGCTAATATCGAAACAAAACAAAACAAAACATAACACAATAAGTATTGGTGAATGTGGAGAAATCGACATCCTTGAGTATTGCTGGTGGGAATGCAAAGTGGTGCAGCCACCATGGGAAACAGAATGGAGGTTCTTCAAAAAATTAAAAATTGAACTACCATATGATCCAGCAACCCACTTCTGGATATTTATCCCAGAGAATGATTATTATTCAAGAATTATGATTCATCAGCTTAGAGTATCCAGAGAAATCCTCTAGATGGTGCTGAAGCAGAGAATCAGCTTGGCATCCAATCTGAGAAGCTCATACATAGTTGCTTATCATTTATCCCAAGCCAAGAACATCACAAGTCAAAACTGTAGTTGTGTTGGATGAAGTAATCTGGAAAGCACCCCCCCCCCTTTACCCCTGCGAGTCCGTGTGCCTTTGGAGTGGGAACTGTTGGCCATTCTTTGGTCGCTCCCTAACACAATATCAACCTCCAATCTAATTTACATCTAATGAGACGGCATATGTTAAGTACACACAGTATTGCTTAATGCACATTAAATGCTCAGTTAATGCAATTTCCCTTTTTTCTCAAACAGGCAGTGAGTATTTCCCTCTATTTCTTTCCTCATCAGCATGGTCACTGGGCAGCAATCTTTATATTTATATTAAAGGCTGTTGGATGTAGAGACTTCCAGTCTGGGCTCTGGACTCAGACAGGCTTGGGCTTAAAACCCAGCCCAGCCAAGAGCTGTGTGATTGAGAACATGCTGTTTACTACCATTTGTAAAATAGGGATGATGATCCATCAGTTATTTGAGGGAATGAATGCAAATTGCCTAATGCATGTAGGCGTCCTATCCATGTTATTTCCCTTCCCCTTATTAAAAAAAAATCTATTTAGCCCCCAGTTCACCCCTGCATTGCACTTGTCACCATGGCTCTTCCCTAATGCCCTGACCATGTGGGAGGGGTGGCATCCTTAGGACACTTGCCTTCCGTCAAAACCAACCTTCCCTGCTCCTTTTTTCTCAAGACCCTGTCTTCTCTTCTACTTGTGATGAGTTAGTTGGTTGAACTAAACACAGCGAGGGGGAGGCTAGCCAGCTGGTTCCCTAAGGCAGTTAGTGGTGGTGGAAGGATAATCTGAGTGTGAGTCCTTTCTGACCAGCTGAATTATCTGGGACAAGCCATGACTCATCTCTCAGTGTCAGCTCCCCATCTACCCCATAAAGAGCACACGAAATCAGCTCCACTGGTCCCTCCTGCCCTTTGTCTATGCTCTTTATGAGTGCAAAGGTGGCTACCGTGGGCAGCAAGAGAGGCCAGGAGACCATGCATCTCTCCTAGAGGTGGGAGTGGGTCTTGGTTACCCACCTACTTAGGTATTTGACTATTTTCTCCGACTTCATGGGGAGCTGGTTTGGATGAGAACAGAAATCCTCTGAATCACAAAGTCAGTCCTGAAGGGCGGTGTGGGACTAAGAACCATGGATGCCTTGGGCAAGTTGCTAATTTGGTGCCTCTTTAAACATGTTCCTGACATGCTTGTATATGCAGGGCATATGGGAGAACTTAATATATCTAAGAATGAAAATTAATTACAAGTACAAAATCCATATACCTCTGCCTTTACGTTCAAATGAGAGGCTTATTAAGGCCCTGAAAAAAGATGTTTCTTTAAAATATTTGTTCATTAGAAATACAGATAAATATAAAGAAAAACACAAAAATTATTCAAAACTTACCACCCACATAAATTCTGATGATCCCCCAAAATAAAAGTATGTGCCTACAATTAGAATATGTAAACAGGTTGGAAAGGAAGACGATGCAGAGAAATTCCTTCTCCAGTCCCTTTTCACTACTGTGTTTTCTGTGGTTCTTACAGAAACATTTTACATATTTGTCAGTACGTATGTGCCTGAGTGAGCACACGCACACACACATTAATTGCAGAAAAGGGATTTAATAAATGCATTACTTCCATTGAATATAATCTTCCATTTCAACTTTTCATCGCACAATTTTTCTATTACTCAAAGCAGTGTAACGTTGGTCCCTTACAGTCACCAGCATAGAGGTAGTTTAGGCACATACACTGTTTTGTTCAAGCCATCTCTGAAGTTTCTTTATCTGGCCTTTACAGTGCTGACATTTTTTAGTAACCCTTGTCCTCTCCTAAATTCTCTTTTGCAATTTTCCAAATCAGACGTCTTCTTGAGAGGCATGTTAAAAGGGTTTAAAATTTGGATAATAAAATAAATTGCTCATTTCCTGTAAACAGCATTCCAGTATGTATTATTCAGTTTCAGAATTATCCCGATTACAACTACTGACTTCAGGCAGCTATGGTCTCTCTGTTCTTGGGGTGGGTGACATAGTAGTTATATTTTGGAAAAAAATCAGGGAAATTTTCAGAGAGGATTTTCATTTGTTTTGTTTTATTTTGTTTTAAGCTCCAATTATGGGAACTGTCTACTTTTGTGGGACCAATTTATGTTTCTCCAGTTCTGTAAGGAGTTGCATGTGGAACCCTGAATTAACTGTAAACATGTTGGCAATCAGTATACATGGTGCTTTCCTGCCCCTTGCAGAAAGCTAGCAGTGGCAACTGCATTGCAGGCCCGACCTTAATCAGAGTCTCCTTAAGAGCAGGGGCAACTGGAGCAGTTTTCCTCAGTTCTATAAGGAGGGGTGAGTAGGATTGAGAACTTCTTGGAAGCATCCAGATTTCTCTGGGGAGTGAGCGTAGAACAGAATAGAAGAGGAGGATGTACTTGTTCTCCACTTGGAAAGCGAGTTTAGCAGGGCCTGCACCCAGCTCATCTCAAATAACAACACAATTGATGCTGACTCCACTCTCAGCGCAATGATAACGGTTCTCACAGTTGTCACCTTTGGACCATCTCTGTGATAACCCTGAGAGGTGTCCTCTTAAGAGTGGGATGGGGGAGAAAAGTCCTTTTAACTTTGAAGAACACTAAAAACTCAAACTGCGTCACATAAAATTCCAAATCAGTTCATAAAAGTGTAATAACTGACCTGCACAATGTGCATTTCCTGAAGTGGGCGCAAGTAGCAGGTAATGAAGGGACTTTACAGAGATGATTAACGAGGGCCTCCACTTTTTATTAGACTCATTTTGCTAATCCCTAAAATTAAGGAATTCCAAGTGTATGGAGCCAAGTATGCAAATGATTTCCTTCCGCCTATAGCTGCTGATTTCATAAAAGGTCCTCAAGCAGAGAAATAAAGCACACAGAATGGGAAAGCTTTATGGCACAGTCGAGAATATTTTGCCTTTAAATAGTTCAGACAAGCAGTGTGTGCTGTAAATTTGCCACAGAGACAAATGTGTGCAAAGCTATAAAAAGAGCAAGAGTGAGGCTTAAAGAAGGCTGTGGTGGGTGGTGAGGGGCAGCAGGGAAAACCCTTAAGACCTCAGTGGCCGAGGCAGTGTTGATTCAGCGGAGGCTGCCGCTGCCCCGGGAGCGCTGCTGGGGAGAACGCTGTCCAGCGCAGCGGCTCATTCGACACAGAAACAGATGGAGAAAGAAAACTGCAGACATTTTTATCCGACAGGGGCTGGAAGCATCGCATTTTCCTGGTGCTCTAGTTATAGGGCTTGGCAAACTATAAGCCCTGGTGCCAAAACCCAACCAACCACCTGTTTTCCTATAGCCCAAGAGCTAAAAACAGTGTTTGCATTTTCAAGCAGTTGAAAAAACAAAACTATTTTGTGACATGTGAAATTATAGGAGATTCAAACTTCAGGATCTATAAATAAAGTTTCATTGGAATGTAGAATGTATGATCTATGGTTTCTTTATGTGACAATGATAAAGTTGAGTAGTTGCAGCAGAAACTGTATGGCTTGCAAAGCCTAACATATTTCAGAAATAGTTCGGACACCACTGTTCTAGCGCAGTGGTTCTCAAAGTGGGGTCCCCAGGGCAGCAGCCTTAGTATCACCCGGGAACCTGCTAGAAATGCAGAGTGTCAGGTAATACTCAGGTCTGTTGAATCAGAAACTCTAGGGGTAGGACCCAGAAATCTATGTTTTAATAAGCCTCCCCCTCCGAAGGTAATTCTGATGCACCCTCAAGTTTGAGAACCAGTTCTGCAGAGTAACTCCACAGCTAGAGCTTAACGGGACACTGGATATTCAGTCCTCTCAAGAGTTGCCATAGGGTCTTTATGAATGTGAGGAGTCCTCTGCAGGGACATTTACAGCCACAGTGGGTACCCTGGGCTGCCATGTGGCTAGCCGGCCCTTAAGGACTCTGCTTAAGTAAAGTGAGAGGACCAAATATTGTTGGGAAGCCAGCCACTCCACACAGAAGCAGCGGGTACTATCGCTGTTACGCTTTGGATAGATGGGGCAGTAGATAACTTGCCCAAAGCCACACAAGTGGAAGAAACAGCCTTTAAGTATGGGTCTGTGTGGCCTCAACATTTGAGTTCCTTCCACTGTCCCATGATACCCTTGAACGAAACATCCTGACACATTCCATAAGGACTCATCTCGTTACAGGCTCCAAGAAATTACTGGGAGCTAGTGACTTGGATTTTTGGAGCTCACACCCTGCTCAGCCTGGCATCTGCTCTCAGAGCTAGCATGAGAGAATCATTTTGCAAAATGAAGGGAAATCAGAGATCTCTTTGGGAAAATGTCTGGTTATTCACAGTATTTATATGTGTAGAGCACAGAATATTCTATTGTGAAAATATTGAGATAACAACTGCTTGGGGAGCATTTTCAGTGAAATATTTACTTAGGAGAATGGGAAACATGTCTAACGATAAAAAAAAATTGTAGGTATATCTGGGTGAACATTATTTAGCTGCAAGTGTTTGCTTAGATATTTTTAATATACATTTATGTACTTAAAATTTATTTTATTGGGTGAAATAAGGACTTTGGGGAGAAGAGCTGGGACATAGATTTTTAAATGTTCTGGGCAAATGAATACAGCCTCTGGTACAACTTGATGCTCCCGGCTGCTTTTGTTTGACGGATTATCCTGGTGCCGTTCGTTTTATTGTAGTGTAACGTAATGGGTCTGCCTGGAACAGTTTGCTGACAGATGAGAGCCTTGGTCTGTCACTGAAATCCCAAGAATTTAAAGGGAAATACATAGCAATTCACCGGGGCTCCCACTTATTACCTGCGGTAAAGGTGGGGGGGTCGGGGGTGCGGGGCACGGCGCACGTGGGGATTGACTGGCTTTTATTTTAACTTTCAAAGAAGAGATTTCATCTATGTTTCTGCAGAGACCGAAGGTGCAGACAGGCAGTTGAATGTCTGCAGCTGCTTCACCAGCACATTAATCAGATTTCCTGCTTTCCCAGCAAAAGATCACTTTACTTAGACAACTTCTCTTGCAGCTCATGTGTGGGACATTTGTAGAGAAGATGTGAGGCAAAGGACCTGGGTAGAAAAATCTTCTGCTATTTCCTTTTAACTTTTTTTCTGAAATGATTATAGACCTACTAGAAGTTGCAAAAACAGTGCAGAAAATCCCCGTGTACCATTCATCCAGCTCCCCCCCAGTGTTAACATCTTACATAACTATAATACCTTGTTAAAACCTGGACACTGTTATTGGTACAATACTGGTAACTAGAATACTGGATTTACTGGGAATCACCAGTTTTTATATGCACTTATTCTGTGGTGTGTGTGTGTGTGTGTGTGTATGATTCTGTAAAATGTTATCACATAAACAAATTACCTGCTATGTTTTCAATCATTAAATAATAGCAACTATCACAATATTGTTTCTAGCTTTTGGATAATTGTAATAATAAAATACAAAACATTTCGCATCTTTTATCCCTTCTCTAAACCACTCTTTCATTGGGGTGTGCCTGTACTCTGATATCATGAGTGCTTGAGCCTTCTCTCCCACTCTTCACTCCCCAGGAGTAGATGAAATGTGATCAAGAAGAAATATACAATTGAGTCAGTATGGTAGATATTGTAAGTGGTAACCAGTGAATCTTGTTCTCCTCCATGTTTGGGCGCATGGAAGGTTACACCTCCCTCCCTCTTGAGGTTAGCCATGGCCATGTGATGTGCTTTGGCCAGTGTCATGAGAGTGGAAGACTTCCCCAGGTTCCTCCTCCTGCATCACAGAGATCGTGGAGGTCTGCGTGAAGGTGCCACGAGACCAGAGCCACCTGGAATGCTGAACAAGTATGTGAAAGATAAGCCAATCCAAGAGCATAACTCAGCCAGCAATAGACCTGCCTAGATTGAAAAATAAACTTTGTTGTGTTAAGCCACTGATAGCCTTTCCTGACTGGTGCAGTGCTATGGCATGGTGCCATCTTGGGAGAAGAAGAGAGGCTGCTGGCCTCATGGCATGGCCTTGCTAAGATTACTTCTGCTCTGGGAGAAACTTCTCTCCAATGGCTGATGGGCAGAAATGGTCCTGGTGTTCTTACCTGCCTAGGAAGTATCTTCCTCCATCTCCCTTTGTCCTACCTCAGAAAGCCAAGCAAAACCAAGGTGAGGCCCACTCCTCCCCCTGAATCAGAAACTCTGGGAGTTGGGTCCAGGAATCTGTGTTAAGAAGCCTGCCGGTGATTCTAATGCACATTCAAGTTTCAGATCCACTGGCCTAGATGCTCCTTCACTTCCCTTTCTGTGGCTTACTTGCTGTTTTATGAATCCTTGAAAGCCTGGAAGTACTGGGGCTCTGGCTCTCCATCAGTCTGCATGGAATCTAGGAATGTTTTTAAAAGAATAGACAAGGCATGTTCTGCTCTGCCCTGGTTTAAGGGGTGGGATTTTTATAACCCTGACTGATTTTAGGTGAAGGAAAAGATCTCTTCCAACCTGAATGGGGCCTGAAGGCTTCTCTCCCATTACTCAGAAGTTATTCTCTGGTGGTTTTCTCTTTTTCACTATCACATGCTTCAGCTCAGATGCAACGGTTAAGGTTCATGGTTAACTGCCTTGCTGAGACTTTCCAGCTTAATTCTTCCACACTCATTGACATGTAACTATAATTGTACTTTAAAAGGGGAAAGTGATGCTTATCTCAATGGGGAGAAGTTCTAATGGTACAAGCGTCAGGGAGAGATTATTATTTTTACAGGAAGCTCTCGTGTCTCCGGGGTGAAGACCCTTTGGGTGCGTGCATGGCCAGCTGTGGCTATGGTGTCACACTTCATTCGTGACACTGCGTTCCTGTGCGCGTGTCACCACACTTGGATACCTGAACTGTACATTAAGCCTACCTTAGGTACAGAAGCGGGACGCTCCACAGTGCTGTCGTGGGTTCATCCACAAGCAGCAAAGAAAACCTCTCTGAGCTGAACTGGCCACACCAGGCATTGCCCCAGCCAAAGCAAGAATCTTATTATCTGGCCCAATGTGTAGACCAAAACCTTTCAGGGGAAAATCTAGCTGGGAAGCTAACTTCTGGGTTCCGGATAGGAGGGCTGGCAGGGATGCCCTGTGCAAAGGTGGAGAAGAAGGGCAGGTTTTGTGAAATGAAACGTGACGGTACCTAGAGTGACTGAGATTTTTACTTTATTGTAGGAGGTGGAAGGCAAAATGCCATGAACTGAACTGCAGACCTGGTAGTGTCACGTTTTGCTCCTGTTAGAAAGGAAGGATTCCAGATGAGTAGTGGTGACAGTGGGCTGGCTTCTCCTCCGTTAGTGGCCCTTACACTTGGGGGTATTGCATTTCAAGGGCATTATACTGACAGATCTTGAGGACTCTTTACAGTAAGGCAGCCAAGCAACATGGGGGCACAGTAGAAGGAAAGGTTGTGTTTCACTTTTAGGTTTTATTTTTTACTTGTTATAAAAATAGTAAGCACACAACACAGAAAAATTAAAAGATAAAAACCTATGTAAAAAGCACCTAAAAATTGCCCGTAATGGCAAAACAAAGGGTAACTTTTATTAACAGGCTGGTATGTGTACTATCAAAGTTATATATGATATAATAAAATTGTAATCATACTAAATATATATTATGGTGTTATATTTTTGCCTAAACAGTACAGAGTAAGCTATTTACACACAGTGGTAAGGAGCGATGACCCTCAGGGCACCCACTTCTCTCTTGTCCCGGTTGGGAATCACACAGACACTCGGGTGCCTCCCGTTTCCCACCCAAGGTGCTGTAGGCAAGGGTGGCTCATGACCCCTGTACTTTGAGCCCCTGTACTTTGGATTTTCCAGGATTTAACTCGCTGCAGATAAATTGGAAACTGCTGCTTTGACCGCCTGTGGGGCGAGGCCTGATGTCTGTATGGTTTCGATCGATGACAAGGTGAGAGTAATAAGCAGACTGGCTCTCCTCCTGAGGGAACTCGCTGATTCATGGCGCTGCATCCCAGGCTTCCTTCCAGCTCAGTGCTGCTTGCCGGGCCTGGCCATTTGTCTTTGACAGAATCTCTACCTGAAGCTTTCCCCCAAATCCAGAGCATCCCATGAGTCCCAGACACATGACTGGGGCAGGCTCACAGGAGCAAATGAAGGGGTCTGCGTTTAGAAAATGCCAGCCTTTACGGCGTGAAAACAGGACGTACCTTGGGGTGTGTTTGGTGCCACAACAAAGGATTTGTTGAAATCCACATCCATGAAATAATTGTTTTTTCAGTGAACTTCACTAGTGGTGCTCTATATGCTCTTTGAGCTTGGGCTCATTCTCTGCCGTTTGGTTGGAAAAATTGCTTAGTATCCTGTACTTTCAAGTAAGTTGTTCCAAAATCTAATACCTGGTTTGATTCTTGGGAATTCAGAATGCATTTTCTTTGGGCGGGGGGGGATCCATAAGTATCGTGTGAAAAATAGTGGGTAGGTTTTCATGGAGGCGCCTCAAAACCAGTTTATCATGTGTTGTAGCCAAAGGTAGCATCAAGTGTACAATTATGACGTTTCCCTTCTGGGAATGAGGCAGGAGGGAGTCTTTGCTCTTCATCCTAGTACGAGTCTAGTCTAGCCCCGAAAGGAACTTTTAAATAAGGTGAGTTTGCTTTTGACTCTTCTTCTGCCTTTCTTACTGAGCTCTTCTCCCACTTTTGAGGACCCACTCACTGTCAGAAACTCAGTAGAGGACCTCAACCCCACTTGCCTGCTCCACAATAAAGCCTCCCTCTCCTCAGGCATCTTCCTCATCTAGAACTTAAAAGTGCTAAAGCATAAATGGCTGATGTCTCGTGGTCCTGCCACAGATGCTTACAGGATTTTTTGGAAACTGCTATTTGGTGGATTTCCACGTGGGCCAGCATAGCAACGCAACACAATTCAGGTGGGAATTGTGAAGAGACGAGCTTTGGTTGGAGAGGCCTTTGTGTAGACTGCCATCCAGAGGAGTCTGTCCTCACCCCTACCTCTTTGTGTCTTCTTCTCTTTCCTTACTTTTCAGCCAGCTGCCTCCTTGAACTTACGTGATCAGTGGGCTCTAAAGGGTGAGGGAGTTGGGGTAGAGCCAAGGTCACGTGGCACTTCTGCTCGTAGCTCATTAGTCACATGGCGACATGTATCTGCAGGGTAGGCTAGGAAATGCAGTCCCCTAGGTGGCCAGGCACTCAGCCACTTACTTACATAAGGAAGGGAAAATGAATATTGGAGAGTGTGTCGGTTTACTCAGGCTGCCACAACAAAGTACCACAGTCCTGGTGACTTAAACAGCGGACATTTATTTTCTCACAGTTCTAGAGGCTGGAAGTCCAAGATCAAGGTGTTAAGTAAAGTCGATTTTTTCTGAGACCTCTCTCCTTCGCTTATAGATGTCTGTGTTCTCCCTGTCCTTCGCATGGTCTTTCCTCTGTGTCCTAAACACCTCTTCTTCTGAGGATGCCAGTCATATTGGATTAGGGCCCACCCATGTGACCTCATTTAACTTTCACGGTCACTTGAAAAGTCACATTCTGAGATCCTAGGGGTTAGGACTCCAACATATGAATCTGGGGGTTCACAGTTCAGTCCACAACAGAGAGGAAGCGAGAATCTCTGCCGAAAGCTGCTACATCTCTGCCCACATGTATGTCAAGTCTGCTTGTTCCTGTGACCAGTCAGATCGAAGGCTCGCTGACAGCAGAGGTGATGACTTCTGGTCTTCATTTTCCTCTATAGCAGTTGGTGCACTGCTGCACATACTTGTGTGGCTGTTCGATAAGTGCAGTTGATTGAGCACCAGTGGTGGTGGTGATAACAGAAAACATTGCGGTGATGCAAAATAGGGCAGTTATAGATAAGTATAATTATGTATATTGGATAAAGCAAAAGTAGATTGAAAACGATTGAAGTAAAGGAGCAGAAAATGATGTTCATTCATTCTTTCATGTGCTTTGTCAAACAACTGTTCATTGTGTACCTATTATGGACCATCTTTGTAACCAATATTGAGGATACCGTGGTTGTCCTCACAGAACCTTACATGCTGGACAGAGTGACAATTGAATTAACTAACAAGATGAAACGAGGTGGTGATAATGGCTGTTTAAGGTAAAAGCAAAATTCATGTGATACTTAGTTTGAGAAGGGCATCTAGCTGTTCAGGAAGTGTTCTCTATGGAGACAATGCCAGAGGTGAGACCTACGGTTGAGAAGGAACCAGCACAGGAAGGGCTGAGGGAAGAGCAGTAGGCAGGAAGAACAGCAAGGGCCAGGGCCCTGAGCTGGGAACCATGATGTGTGTTTGAGGAGCCGGAAGGAGGCCAGGTGGCTGTGGCAGGGTGAAGGAGCGGGGGCAGGTGGGAGAGAGCGAGCTGGAGGTTGGTGGGCAGGGCTGGAACATGTAGGGCCTTAGACGTCAAAGAAAAGGTGTGGATTTACTTTAAGGAAAATGGAAGGAAAGAAGTGATGTCATCTGATTAAGATCATGAATTTACTACTGACGATAGCTTAACGTTGTATGTTGCAGCACACAGAGTGCTTCTAAGGCTATCATTATCTTCAGTGATTTTAGTGGATTGAATATTTTGATTCCCTGTCTTGTAGAAAGGACATAATGGGTTACAAGTTCCAGAAAACTTTCAAATACAGTCAAATGCTTGCAGCCAAAACCAGGCTGAGTACAGTTAACGTCTGATGTTTGCAAAGGCCTATTGAGCTCTGTCTGGGCCTCAGAATTATGATCATTACAAACCCCAACTCTTGTCCAGCTAGAGACTGAGTTGGATGTGCAAAGGTCTTGAGACAGATCTTAAAAACTGCTTTCAAAAAATATACACACTGCTAAAATTATAAAATATTTATTATTTTATATATTCATATATACTTACAAAATGATCCTTAAAATTATTTCCTGACATGACTTTCTTGCCTTCGTCAGTTAAGCCCTTTCTTGTAAAAGTGCTGAAAAGAGTTCTTGTAAACTGAGCACTCTTAAGTGTTTGGATGCTGGTGACTGAGAATCCACTGGGCTGTAATTAGAGAACTGGCCACCTTGATTGGCTGCAGAGAATTATGGGAACACCAAATAACACTGCAACAATTATGCCCCAGCAATTAGCAACCAATAAAGCAGCAGACCTCACTGATATAGCTGTCCTACTTAGCAAAAATATTGGAAAACAAATACCCTGCAAAACAAATAACATGTAACTAGCTCTGGCAGAAGAGCAAAAGTGAACTTGGCTACAGTGGGAAATCTACCAACAGTCAGGCCTGGGCTGAGAGAGGGCAGTTCCTGAGTACAGCATGTCATCCTTTACCAACAGCAGCTGATTCTCGTGTTTAGTATGTGGGAAGTAGCATTCTCAGAGTTTAACAGGTATGGTAGCATTTCATCCTCAGAGCAACCCACTGAGGGACGTACATGATTAGCTCCATTTTACAAATGAGGAAGCTGAGGCCCAGAGAGATTACACCATCATAGGTGGCAGAGCCTTGAGTTAGAGCAGAATTTAAGTTAAACTTACAGTCTGTGTGCCGACACCTAGGGTATCCAGCTTGCCTGGGCTGGAGCCTCAGTGATGCTTCCTAAGGACTTTTCCCCCCAAAACCGATTGCTGTTCAGACTTTGGGTAGTTGAACCTTTTGTAAAGTTAAGTCCTCTTCGATAGCCATAAACCATTTAAAGAATGCTTGAAAGTGTTTGCTCACCACTTGTATCTTGCTATTCAGTTTCAGTGAGCTATACTTGGTGATATAACTTTAGGCTGCAGATATAGAAACCGAGACACACCAAGATCACTGAACTTGGCCACGATTTCTATGGATTGGAAACATTCCATCTGCCTTGGACACTTTAAAGGGACTCACTGCCCACTCACTACCGGGTGGCTTCCACTGGTTCCCCAGCTCCTTGGGGAAAGGGAGTTCATCCAAACCCCTCCCTCTTCACGGCCATGCTTATCCTCCTCTGCTACTGGTCCCTTAACACCCTGCCCTCACCCCAGTTTGGCACTGTCCTTCCCCTGAAGATCTCCAGGTTAGAGGAACTGCTTTGTCTTCCTTGTTCGAGTCAAAACTCAGAATCCCCTCGTCAGCACACCCCACATCCATTCAGAAAGCGGAGCAATGTGGAGCTTACAAACTTGGGTTTGCATCCACCTCTGTGACCCTGGGTGAAATAGTTAACCACTCTGAGCCTCGGAGTCCTCATCTGCAAAATGTAAGTATCAGTAATATCATCTCATCTTGGCTGGTGAGCCTGTGATGGAATCTTGTTCAGTACTGTACTTCCCTAGCAGGTGCCCCCGTATGCCTGTGACGTGATGGAACTGTGCCTGGCACGTTGAGGATGCTCAGTATGTAATGGCTATAGCCATTAATATTTTGTATTGTCACAGGTCTTAGAATATCCACTTCTTTGCAACCTATGGATATTTGGACATTATATCTTTAAAAAATTTTGCCAGAATAAAAAATGTATTAAATAATGAAGAAAAATAAAAATATCTATCCTCCCTGCCCTGGTCAATGATGTGGAGCCATTGTCTACCTAGGGATTGAATGGGAAGAGAGTTAGTTGTGTGAGAATGAACATCACACTTGTATTGTTTCTTTTGTATTCTCAGCATCTAGCATAGCTCTTGGAAAATTACAATAATGACCAGAAGAAAAATAGCACACGTTTATTGAGCACATACTAATTGCTAGGTGCTACATTAAACAATTTATCTGTGATATGTAATCCTCACGAGGATTCTCTGGGATAAGTCCTTTTATTTTTCCCGTTTTATAGAATGAGAACGCCGAACTTCAGAGGGGTGAAGTACTTTGCCTTTGACTCACACAGTCAGTGGCAGCAAAACCAGAATTCAAAGTGAGAATGGTTTGACTGTAAACCTTGGGCTTTAACCACAGAGTATGCTGCTTTAGGAAATAGTGAAGGAAGGAGGTGGGGAGGGCAGGAGGTAGGAAGAAAAAACAAAGCGAGGGAGGGAGAGAGAGAGGGAAAGAGGAAGGAAGGGATGCTCTCTGGAGTCCCAGCCCAGCATAAGTACTATTTCTTAAACTTCACTGCACACTGGAATCATTTGGCCAACTTAAAAGATATATATATATACTGATGCCCGGGTCCCACCGGCAGGGATTCTAGTTTAATTGGTCTGGTCTGCAGCCTGGCCATCAGGACTGTGAACGCTCCCAGGGGATTCTGGAGGGCAGCCAAGGTTGAGACCCACTGCTTTAGCTGTAACCCATCCCCCCATGTCCTCCAAGGTGGCCAGGGGGCCACTTTTCATTAGTACATGTGGGTGACACCTCAGTCCTCCAAATGGTGCGCTGGGCTCTGACGGAGCCAGGGGACGTGGAGGGCCCGGTGGCATGGTTGATGTAGAGCCCGGAGGGGCTTGGAGCTCAGGAAGTGGGGTTTATTACAGTCTAGATGACAAAACCTTCTGTGCCATGTTGCATGCCGACAGTGCTCAGATTGCGGGAGGGGATTGCCTGCCATCCCTTCTGGTGAGTGTCCCCCTCACTATGGGGACAGGGCGCCTTGTGTCTGGGATTTCCTCCACAATGACTTTTCCAGACTGCCCTAGGCTGGTGCCCTGAGCTGCCTCAAGGCCTGGCTCTCGGGGCCGAGCAGCTTGTCATGGGTTGGGCTGGGGATTCCTGGCCAGGTTGAGCTAACCCTGGGACTTGCTATGAGGAGGGGAAGAAGGAACATCCGTTTGTTGGGCAGGGTATCTGAATCACACTGGGAGTTGCTGAGATTATTTGGGTTGTGTGGCCAAGGGATATAGCATTTCCTTTGATTCGGGGAGGAAGGGGACCTTTTTAAAATATGAGTTGGTGAGTATTCCCGAGGTTCATTGCCAAGCCCGGAACTGGAAGCCGGTCTGCACAGTTCCACGGAGAGCTGTGGAGTGTGCAGGCGGTCTGCTCCCCATCTCTTGGCTGCCACAAGACCATCAGCACATGGGAGATCTGTCCTCTGCAAAAAGAAACAAAAAATCAGACAAAAATAGCAATTCTCCATGCAGGGCCCAGCCATCAACTCAAAATGTTCTTGAAGCACATAATAAAAGCGGCCATTTATGTTGCTTGTATCCCAGATCTTGTGGTAGGTGCTTTACATTATTAGCTCGTCTAATCCACACTTGCTCTCAACTGGTAGATAATATCCCCATTTTATAGAAAAGTAACTTGAGGTTCAGAGAGGTTAAGATAAGCTGCCCAGGGTCAAAGAGCTCATGACCAGCTATCGCGGGATCTGGACTGAGATCCAAAATTTTTGTTCTCAGTGCCCTCACTACACTGTCTCCATCGGAGTATAGACTCTATTTTATCTATTTTTGAGTTTCTGGCCCCTTGTACAGAGTCTGCTGCCTAGAAGACCCCCAGTAATGTTTGCGGAGTGGCTGGATGAATGAAGGAATGCATGAATGAATGAACAAACGAAGCCATTACATGACTCTAATCTCAATTCTTCAGTTGCCAAATGGAGGTTGTAAGGGCAAGAGGAGTGATGTCTGTGACAAAGCTTTAGAGTCTAGGAACCTCCTACACAGGTAAGACTTGCCAACACTACTCCAGACACTCAGAAAATTACGTTGAAAGTATAAAATTTCTCACTGCAGCAATTTAAAATGTGTCTACTTATTTATTTTACTGATCAACCACAAAAAATAACGGTGACAAGATGTCAGATACAAAGAATCTAGAAAGTTTTCCAGACAATAGAGGGACACTTTAAGAGGAGATTCTGTTTCAGAGCATTCTTTTGGCTCATGTAATTCAGTGCTCATGGGGGTTGGAGAGTTTGGAGCTGGAAAGGAATTCGGAGACTATGCATGAAATGCCCTGTGCTAGAGATTAGGAAACCCAACGGAGTTTAGCCAGTTAACCAAAGTCACAGAGAAAGAGTGGCAGAGCTGCAGGGAGGATCCGAGGTTTGCAGGCACACTCACACCTGTCTCTCCTGCCTGGAGCTGGGCTGAGCGTAGCTCCTTCCTGCCAAAGAGTGGCCTGTGAGTCGCACGCCCGCAGCCGGGCCGGCAGACCAACAGCAAGCGGCGTGATTAATGGTTCCTCTGCTTTTGTCATTTATTTGCCTTGTTTTTTTCCTTCCCCCGACAGAGCTGATAAGGAAGGTTTTGCTAGAAAATCATGTATCTCTTCTTTTTCTTTCCTCTGACCAGTGAGACGCAGTTTTCATTACTCTGGCCACTTTTCAAGGGGAAGCAGTTTTACATTATTTAGCACCTAAATTGGGTCTTGAAAGAGATTCAGCAGAGGCCTCTCTTACTGCTGTCTGGGTCCCCAGGAATAGCCCACCTATTCAGACCAGCATTTCCATCTGATCTGATTGTTTCTTTGCTCAACACTGGCCAAACTGTGGAACTTAACAGTTCATTTGCACACTGCTTTTCAGGCAGTGTGATGTGGTACAACAACAATATATAGTGGGACAGTCAGATTGTGAGTCCAGGTTCTGTATGTACCGGGCTGGGTGGGGTCCAGCAAGTTACTTCACTTCCCTGAGCTTTGTTCTACATCTGTGAACCTGAGATCTGGGCAGGGACTAGGTTGAAGCAGGAGAGACATCCAGGGTAAAACATTTACAGAGGCACTGATTTGGGACCCTGAAAGTGAGTGCCCCTTCAACACTGCACCCCAGAAGACTGCCTCACCTTGGTCGGAGCCCTGCTAGCACTTATTAAGCATTTACTATACACCTGTCACTGTCTCAAGGGCTCTGTGTGCATTACAGCCCTACGGTAGGTGTTACTGTTGTCCTCATTTTGATAAGGAAACTGAGCCAGAGTTTGTTACCCACCCACAATCAGGAATTTGTAAGTGGTAGAGCCAAGAATAAATAAATAAATTTAACCAAGGACTTGACAGACCTGTACACTTTCTACTCAGCAGTCTGACACTTAGTAGGTGCTTAAATAGACACTCGGCGGTTTTTCGTGTTGCGGTTGTTATTCAGGTGTGAATCAGTAGCCACATTCCTCCCTCCCCTGCAGCGGCCAGAATTTTGTTCGGGACCTCAAGTGGCGCCTGACCACCTCGACCAGTCTTGGAGATGACAGATCCGTTTACAGAGCTGCCAGATGGAGTCATATTAAGTTATCCATCTCTGCCAAATGCTATTCATTGTGAGATCTGCCCCGTAATGAAGCATGATGGATTGCTTCTTTTGGCCAGAGAATAACTTAACCTCTGACTCGAGATGGAGGTATGTTTTCCATGAAAAGGTGGTTAACAGCCTCTTCCACTTGTCAGAAACACTGGCCAAGGCTGTGTGAAAGTGCCAAAAACTGTATTACATCCTCAAAGTCTGTGAAAATAAATTCCTCTCGATATATTATGTATTTAGTTCCCCATCTGGGTTTCCAGGAATTACGGCTGTTATTGTACACTCTAATTTTAAATCTGGAGCTTTATTATTCAAAAGAAATGTCTCCCCCCTCCGCTTCTCTTCTTCTTTTCCCTCCTCCTCGTTCTGTGTGCATTCTGCAGCGGATTTAATTGAGTTTTCCCCACAAGGATTCCATTGCCACTCCAGGGCTTGAATATCCTGATAGTCAATGATGCTTAAAAAAAGAGAGCTTTTGCAGCCGTGACTGTGTTCACATGGAATCCCTCATTTCCATGGAGAAGTACAATTATGTCCAAGTGAGGCGGTTTTATATTAACTTTGGGGCAGGAGGCGGAATCAGAGAACGTGAGAGTGTGCTCACTGTCTTGTGGCAGTTCATGCAGGGAGCTGGCTGGCTGCTGGGTGCTTGTCAGGGGCTGAGCCTGGGCAGAGAACCTGGGTCTGGGAGCCCCACCCCACTGATCTTGTCTGCTCCCTCCTTTTCTATCTGTCTGTCCTCCAGCTCAGGGGAGTAGTCACTCCATATCAGACAGACATTAACTGAAGAAACCTCAGCTGAGGCCGCTTTGCACACTACCCCTTCCTTTCCTGCCTCTTGAGGTGGGTGTGTTTGAGGAGGAGAAGGATGTGGGGCTTGGATCTGAAGTCATGCACTTCTTGGCCCTTTCACCCCACTCCTTTGGAACTGTTCTTCTACATACTGATCTGAATCTTCCTTAATTTTTTCCTCTCTTTGACATGGGAATGCTCACCCCTGAAAGTGATTTATAACCTAGGAGGCACATACAAAATAAATATAAATCAAGTTAAATTTTAAAATATTTGTAAACGTTCTAAGGGAGTGTTGGTATAATGCATGACAGTGCTTCAGCGCTAATGCACTGCGTGCGCAACTCTTTCTCCTCTTAGCTGGGTGATCTTAGATCGGTATCTTGACCCCTTGGATTCTCAGTTTCCTCATCTCTGAAATAAGACTTACTACCATGTTTATCTCAAAGATTGTTGTGAATATTTAATGAGGTGTAATATTCAAAGACCTTTACTTAGTGCTGGCCATTAACCCTCCATATTTGTTGGCAATGCTGATCAGGGGACAGGTGGCTATTATGGTTTATTGCCGTAATTATCATCATCTCTCTCTTAAAGATGAGTCCCTCCCTTACTCCGGCGTGTTTCATTTAAAGGCATGCCCGTTTTAGAGTGGAAAGTGGTTCCTGTTACATCCCTTGCCTTTCAGCAGCACCAGGAACTGGTTCCTTGAACTACTGTTCCTTGGACAAATGCACATGTGGTCTCTAGTGAATGCTGGGTAAGGAGCAAGGGTGGAAAATTCCAGGTCTGGCTGCTGCTTGGGTCGCTGACCCTATTGACCATTAACAGTTTATCTTAAATCTGATTCTGATTACATCCAATTTGTTCTCTCACCTCCCCCCCTTGCCCGGTTTCCTTCTAGAATTTACATTAGAAAATGTGTATCCCATTTGTGTATCCCATTTGTGAGTGTTGGAGTCACTGGCCCTCTTCTCATGTCAGCTCACCTAGGCACTCTCTTGGTTTTACTCCCTCATTATGTCATCCTGGCTGGAGGAGAGGGGAACTTTTCTCTGGGCCTCTTTTTCCATCTGTGAAATAAGACGACTAACCATCAACCGTCCTACACTGTCTTGCTCTTGTCAGGAATTCAGAGGCAATGGCTTTTCCTAAACACAATGGCACTTCAAAAACAGTGAGATATAGGATATACCTTTAGGTAGAGGTTAGCTGGGTGCCAAAGATGGGTGAGAATTGTGAATGGTCAAAATTACCCCCGGGACTGCTGTAAATTTCCCAATAAGGAAGCACAGAAATCAAGGTGTTGTGATACAACCCTGTAGTAATATGGATGTGTCAATGTAAAATGTATACACAGTACCATAACCTATAGAATATAACAGAGCAAGCTTTTGAATTACTGAACATAAAGAGAGAGCACATGTAGTTGGGGCTTAGTTGTTAAATACATGCTTGATTCTGCTCCTCTCTCTCAGAACTGGATTCTTTTGCTTTTCTGTGAAAGAAATTCTGTGAAAAGAAACTGTGTTTTAAGATTCAGAGAGTTTAGTTTCTCAACTATCACATAAGAAGGGGAGATCACCTATAAGGTGGTCCCACAGAAATAATGGAGAAGCCACCACCAAGCAAAACTCTGGCCATATTTTATTATAAATAGGGTAAAAATACAAATACTCTCAACTGGATCACACCCAATACACCCTCAGACAAGTGGCTGTCTCATGACTGGATTCATGTAGATCTTTAAGTCTACAACCACATTTACTCAGGGCCAGTGACCCAGGGAGAATACTGTACTCTCAGTACTGACAATAACAGCAGCAAAAGCCAATGTTTACTGACTGCTTTCTGTGTTCCAGGTTCTATACTGAGCCCTTTATATTTGCCGTTTTGTTTGAGCTAGATACTGTTACTATTCCCATTTTGCTGACAAAAAAAAATAAGGCATGGAGGTTTTAAGTACCAATGACTTAAAAGCCCATGGTCACAGGACTAGGGAACATAGGACCCAGGATAATCATGCTAGCAATCTGATTCCAGAGCTCACGCTCTCTGCTGTGCTCTGAATGATTGTGTCTGCTCAAAATTCGTATGTTGAAAACTTAACCCTGCAAAGGTGATGGTATTAGTAGGTAGGGCCTTTGAGAAGTGATTAGGTCATGTGAGTGGAACCCTCATTAATGGGA
This sequence comes from Phocoena phocoena, assembly GCF_963924675.1. NCBI lineage: Eukaryota > Metazoa > Chordata > Mammalia > Artiodactyla > Phocoenidae > Phocoena > Phocoena phocoena. The sequence continues at coordinate 27,401,010 of NC_089238.1, read as the reverse complement.
TTAGTGCCCTTATAAAAGAGACCCCACAGAGTTCCTTAGCCCCTTATATCATGTTAGGACACAGCAAGAAAGTGCAATCTATGAACCAGAAAGAGGGCCCTCACCAGAATGCGACCGCATTAGGACCATGCTGGCACCTTCATCTCAGAGTTCCAGCCTCCAGAACCGTCAGAAATAAATTGCTGTTGTTTATAAGCCACTCAGTCTGTGGGATTTTGTTATAGCAGCCCGAACGGACTAAGACACTCCGTCTTTCACCCTTGGCCACTCCCCTACATCCTTGGGAAAGATGTTTTCTCTCTCCAGATCTCACTTTCCTCAGCTGTGAACTCAGGACAACGATGTCTGAGTGGGAGCCTTGTGCAAAGGCCATGAAACAATGTGAGGGGGAATCGCTTTGCAACTTTACAGTGATAGAAGTTTATAGGGTGGTGCTAATTTAAAAACAAAGATGGGGTGGGTAGTTGGACCACAGCCTTCTAGTGCTGCCCCAGTGACAGCTGGTCAAGGAGACCCGTCGATACCTTCTTGTTCCCTAAGCTCTGGCATTGACCCTTCATCAGAAGCTGTAGGCTGATGGGGGAAGGGGAGGTAG